>NC_064644.1:561579751-562212121 GCF_023864345.2 Schistocerca serialis cubense
TTTGCTTCAATCATGTCCATTCCTTCCGCAGTATCCTCACACCTATCCTGTCCCCCCTCCACCCTCTCACCTCATCCAGGGACTATGCCTCCGCCTCCCAAATCCCTCCCTTCCTAATCCACCTCCCTCGTGGCCCCTGCCACCTTTGCCCCAGGGGCCACCCTTCCTCCTCCTCCTCTGCCGCCACCGCCTGAGAAGTGATCCTCTTCTCAGGCGTCCATCGGGGAAACGTTACGGCCCCAGCTTCTGAGGTCCGGCGTTCCAAAAAGGACCCCAAGCGTGAGAACTTTCTTTGGGTCCAGCCCCCACAGCCCACCAACCCTGTGACTCATCGGTCTTCCAAGAAGGCCTCAAAGTCTTTATCCCCCTCTCCACCCTGGTGCGTTTCGTCTGATGCTCCATCCGACAGTCACTACTCCTGGCATCCTCAGTTTCGCCGTGACGCTCTGCTGCCAGGCGCTAAGCTGGCCTGTCGTCAGCGGACGATGCTGCCCCTCCTGCGCAACCCAGGAATGTGGCCGCAGCTGGCGACGACTCAATGGACCAGGATCCGCCTCCCGACAGTTGTAGCGATGTTCCCTCGAAACCTGGCCCTCCGCAGACGTCGAGGTGACCAGCTCTTCACCCATTTCATTCCCCATTTCTCTGATTCGTGATGGCTCTGTTACATTGGAACATAAGAGGTATTCGATCTAATCGGGAGGAATTACAACTGCTCCTCTGCCTGCACTGTCCGCTCGTTATTGGTCTCCAGGAAACGAAGTTATGTCCAACTGACCGTCTTGCTTTTACCCACTATACCTCTGAGCGACCTGACCTAACCCCTGTGGACGGAATTCCAGCTCATGGTGGGGTCATGTTGCTCATTCGAGACGATGTCTATTACAATCCCATCCCATTGACCACCCCACTCCAAGCAATAGCTGTCGGTATTACTCTTTCTGCCTTTACTTTTTCTGTTTGTACTGTCGTCATCCGCAGTTAGTTGGGCTGACATGATGCACCTCATTGCTCAGCTTCCTCCGCCGTTTTTATTGTTTGGCGACTTCAATGCCCATCATGCCCTTTGGGGTTCTCCTGCATCCTGTCAGAGAGGCTCCCTCTTGGTGGATGTTCTCAACCATCTCAATCTTGTCTGCCTCAATAATGGCGTCCCGACTTTCCTCTCGGACTCTACTCATACCTACTCCCACTTGGACCTCTCAATCTGTTTTACCACTCTTGCCCGTGGGTTCGAGTGGTATGTCCTTTCTGACACCTATTCGAGCGACCACTTCCCCTGTGTCGTTCGTCTCCTGCACCACACCCCATCCCCACGTCCCTCGAGCTGGAACATACCGAAAGCTGACTGGGGACTTTACTCCTCCCTGGCGACCTTTCCGGACCAAGATTTTCTCAACTGTGACAGTCAGGTCGAATACCTCACGGCTGTTATTATCAATGCTGCCGAATGTTCCATTCCTCGTACTACCTCTTCTTCACGTTGCGTTTCAGTCCCCTGCTGGATTGAGGCTTGCAAAACGCTATCCGTGCTCGACGACGTGCTTTACGCACCTTTCGGCGCCATCCTACGCTGGCGAATCGTATTGATTACAAACGACTCCGAGCACAATGTCGTCGAGTCATCAAAGACAGCAAAAAAGCATGTTGGGCCTCTTTCACAAGCTCCTTTAACAGTTTTACTATGTCGTCTGGGGTGGCCTGCGCTGGCTGTCGGGCATTAAGGCCCACTCCCCGATACCTGGCCTGACTTCAGGTAATGACCCTGTGGATGTCTCCGACGCCTTCGGGCCGCTTTTTCGCGGAGGTTTCAAGCTCCGCCCATTACCACCCTGCCTTACTTCCCAGAAAAGAGGCAGAAGAGGCTCGGCGACCTTCCTTCCACTCGTTGAATCTGGAAGATTATAATGCCTCCTTTACCATGCAGGAACTCAAACGTGCACTTGCACTGTCCTGGTCCTCTGCTCCAGGGCCAGATACCATTCACGTTCAGATGATGACACACCTTTCTCTGGGAGGCAAATGCTTTCTTGTTCATACCTATAATCGCGTCTGGACCGAAGGTCAGGTCCCCATGCGTGAGGCCGTCTTTGTTCCCATACCCAAACCCAGGAAGGATAGACACCTTCCTTGTAGTTACCGTCCCATTTCTCTTACAAGCTGTATCTGTAAGGTGATGGAGCACATGGTTAACGCTCGGTTGGTTTGGATTCTTGAATCTCGATGGCTACTTACCAATGTTCAATGCCACCGCTACCTGCTATCCAGTGACCCCGCCCCACATTGCCCTTGTGGTCTTGCATTGACAGTGCACCATGTTTTATTGTCGTGTCCCCGTTTTAATCAATCTCGTGTTGTCCTGCCTCTGCCATCTACTTTACAAGAAATTTTAGCTGATGACGCTCGAGCATCTGCTCGTGTTCTTCGTTTTATTACTTTGATGGACATGTCCAAAGACATCTAACTCCTTTAATTATTTTATCTGCGTCTTTGTAAGAACTTTCTAGTGTCACCCCCTCTTGAGTTTTACCAGATTATATGTGCACTTACATTTGTGACTGGTGCTAATGACCTCAATAGTTGAGCGCCCTAAAACCCCACAAAAAAAGAATCCACCCTCTCTCAGTCCAGCCCCTCCTCGGTCCTCGCTCCTCCCTGTGTTCATCTCCTCCTCTTCCCTTTCTCTGCCCATTTGCCTCTCCCTCCCCCACATTGTGTGCATGTCCTCCTCTCTCAAATCTGTGTCCTTGTCCTCCTTCCCCCTCTGTCTGTCCATCTGTTCATCTCCCCTTTTCACACCACGCTATCGTTCATGGCCCAATGGGAGTTTGCTACTTCTTACCCTCATAGTATTTCTTCTCAGATAGTAGGCTGCCTACCGAATTCAGTGGAAAACGAACCAGTTATTTAGGGGAAGCATACTAGCCCTCGCCTTTGACATAGTACGTGCATGTCACATGCATTTCACATACATTTTTACATATTTCACACAGATTTGTACAAATATTTCACGAGTATCTGCAGTGATTTTTGATCAGCAGGTTGGATTTCACACAGCTGAATCTCTATGATGTCATATCTGCTGAAATGTGTGGCGTACAATGATATAATTTTGCATGCACATTCAGTGGTATATGTGAATACTGCCTGCAAATGTATCATGAATACAATTAGTAGTTAAAAATAATAAATTAAAACGTCATGCCGGATGAAGTTTTACTGCATGAACACCAAAAATGTAGTAACCGATTAACTATTTTCCTTTCCTCAGTTTGTGGGAGTTTTCAGCAAGAAAAGTTTCGTAAGCGTTTGAAATTATGTGTAAATTTTGTTGCATGACACTAAGTGCTTTCATTCTCAAATACTGCATGCAGGAAGTCTGCGAATTCGTGCGACGTGAATAACCCTAATTTTCAGTCATCCACGCCCCTTAGATAGGTATGTGGTTCTTTCTTACCCCCACATCTATTCTCTTCTGACAATAAGTTATCTGTGAGAATTTTGTTGAGATCGGTCTAGTGCTTTAGGAAAGGATGAACTTACACGTATGTATACATTTTTAATGTGTAGATTTATTTTTGTATGGTGGCACTTAGCTTAATCACTTCCAGCGTATCTTATAGCACTCGTATAACGCGACTCTCCCTTGAAGTTGCCGGAAATCATGTATGATAGGCACCACTCGTATTAATAAAACTGTCTCACCTATACCTCGTCGGTTATACAATATGTCCATCAGTCCCCGAGCGGAAATCACAGACAAGCATTTAGGACAATTTTGTCGTATGGCAGACCTAACTAGCGGTTCTCAGCCACTTGCACCACTTGTGTTGGTTAAGGGAAAAAGAAAAAATCTTTGCTGCTGACAGCAATATCATCTGCACTGAGGAAACTAGAGAACAACAGAAAGAAAATAGATAAAATAAAGGAAACAAATGCCATCAATTTCAGTTTTAAATACTGGAAAAACTTCACTGTCAAATGAAATGTAGATGATAGTCTGCGGAGTGCGTAACAAAACAAAATTTCTAGAAATGAATATTGATTCAATAGGAATGGTGTAAATACACAAAGATAATTGCGAAGACAATTTCATCAGCGAGCTACACCCTTAGATTCTAGTCGTCAGCATGTAACAGCCACTGTCTTTTGCATAACTACTCATAAACATACTCGATTCCTAACTATAGAGTAGCAGTGTGGTTCTTACCCCCACAGCAATCTTCTCCAGACAGTAAGTGATATGTGCACCAAGTTTTGATGAGATGGGTCCAGTGATTTAGAAGACGTACAAAATTCACACACACACACACACACACACACACACACACACACACACACACACACACACACACACATTATATATATTGCAATTTCTCCAATTAGTGCACTTTTTAGTTATAGTTTTTCCTTTTCTATAGATACTCCGTCTATTTTACACCTTTAAAAGCATAGTGCTTAGTTGTTGCAAGCGTATTTGATATTATACACTGTATATACAGCGTGAAGAAAAATTCGAGTACTCGGACTTCGCAGTGCGATTCCTCATGTACTAGCAATACAAAAATGCCTGTCATAAAGTTTCGTCCTGTGCATATTTCCGGTAGTAAATGGACGTTAAAGACTGGAAATCTGACAACATGGTAATCAAATATACGGTATATACCTCCGTCAGCGTGTAGCGGTAGCGCTCTACAATTGATGCAGTGGACTGCGTTCTGGGTTAGCAGGCAGTAGATCGAAGTTTCGATTATGAGTCGAGGATACTTTCTTTTATTTACTCAATTTAGTCTGCGTGGTACGCCATCTGGTGTCTTAATCGACATAGAGCGATTGCAGTGGGTCTTCTACAAAACATTGGCAGTTACATACTAGGAACACAGAAATGGAATTACAATGGTTTTCACTGATCAGTTTCTAAAGAAGCCTCACGCACGTCGTGGACGCGAATTGTTTCCCACCACTGCATCTACTAGATTCCAAATCCGTTTTCTGTGTACCCTCCACAAATTACCCCATCGATTAGTTCCAACTATTCTTGGTTGGTTGATTATTTGATTTGGGTGAGTGGATCTACCATTAAGGTCAGCGGTCCCGTCGAATGAAGGAAGGATGGGGAAGGAAATTAGCCGTGTCCTTTCAAAGGGACCATCCCGACATTTGCCTGAAACTATTTAGGGAAATCACCGAAAAATTAAGTCATGATAGCCAGACGCGGGTTTGAACCGTCGTCCTGCCGAATGCGAGTCCAGTGTGCTAACCACAGCGCCACCACGCTCGCTAACTATTATTCGTCCCACGTTCAGGTCCATTACATTTAGTTAGGGTCTTACGTCACCAGTAGGGCTAGCAACATGCTTTGCAAATAAATTCCAAACTCGCTTACCGTTAGTCTGTATTATCCAGCATGGAACCACTAATGACGCATGTCGACACGGAATCTGTGGAAACATCACATCCATTACCACGAGGGAAACAGTGTAATTCAAAAACAAACTTTTCGCAGTTAGCAGTGTCAGGATGAATCATGCACAACAAATGCTGTGAAAGGGGTGATGCGCGTTGCATGGAACAGTCCGCTGGAATCAGTAACATGTTTAAATTATATGCGCTGTTCGCCAGACAGGGAGTAGTTGCTAGCGGAGTAACACGCTCACGACGCACTCCACGTACATTCGTGCAAATACCGTATTTTCTTCTTGTGTTATTTTAAAACAGTGTGGCAGACGAACGGCATACAGAAACGATGAACATGTGAATGCTTCTGGTTCCTGGCGTATCTGGTAACACGGTTGGTGTCACCGCTCGTGAATACGCTGCTAGGTCTCGTGGTCGACGCCATCCAGATAAAAATGTGTTTCTTCGTCTGGAGCTTCCCCTTCAGGAGACATAGGTCGTCCATGGACTCTCCATACTCCGCAGATTTTACAAAACATGATTTTGTAAAAAATTTAACACTAGTTAATAATAATAAAGATAATAATAATGAAACATCTCAACAACTTCACATAAAACTTTCACACTATTTTTTCTCTGGAGAATTACTCCAAAAGCTCTTCAATGTATAATGCTAACACCTTATTTTGTTTCTGAGCTACTGAAATATTGAAAATGATAAGCTCGACATGCAGCCTTGGATTCTGGATGCTTATATTTTATAAAAAAATTATTGTTAGTGAATGGATGTGAGTTGAAATGCCAGTCAGTTCTTTTGACTGTGGAGAGCAGCTTTGCCTCGATCAGCTTAGTGTTGGTTCTGCGAAAGGCGTAGCCGCTGATGGCCTTCATTGTACTTCCGAGCTGTTTCCAGACCAAATGTGTTAAGCAAGCTGACCATCCTATTGGCCAATAGATACCACGTGGCCGTAATTCCGTTTCCGATTTGGTGCACGCGTGTTGTCTCCTAAATCTCACTGCTGACAGGCTTAATACTAGTAACAAACCGGCGCGATTCTTTTCTTCTTTTTAAACTGACCTCATCCTATTCTGAATCCCAGCGAAAACTTGAAGCTTTACGTTCTGCTATAATTTTGCAGTTTTTTCCTGTTTCCACTTGATAAGAGAATCTACTGAACAGGTGCTTTATTATTATTGAATTTGTTCAGTGCGGACGTCCGATGACACCCGTTCAGTTTGTTCGATGATCCGTGAGCTCAGTTATTTTATTATAAAGGGAAGCTAACGCTCTGACCGAACACGCTGAGCTACCGTGCCGGCAACACTCGGCTGCAGCCACTTCATGGTTATAATGGCCACGCACAGATATATATTCGACGACTGGAATTATCTTGCGATTTTCTCAGTAACGCTTGAGAAGTACGCGCTACTGCTTACACATTTTGTTGTCCTCACGGAGTACTACGAGTGTACGAAGTTTGCAGTAAATCCGCGTTCCAAATGTCGTGGCCTCCCCATTTCAGATCATAGATTGCTAAGAAACAGTAAAGTTAGTTACATTTCATTGTGTAGGTATAGACATCAAACTGCACCGAAATTAAGTACCATTTTGTTACATACTTTTAGCCAGTAGATAAATGCTCTTATCGGAGCAAAAGAAAGACTCTGACTGGAAACTGGAGTACAAGCAGCTTCACTGTACCTTCCTCAGAAACTTTAAAAATTTTCCCAAGAATTTTGTCATGCAAACATATTCGCACTTTCTTTAACATGCAACTCACCTCAAACTGCCACAGGTTCCCCTAACTGTAACACCCAATAGTTCATTGCTTTAAGTCACTCCTACCCATCCACTCTCACTGCCCATACCACTCAGCCCAAGTCATTATCTCTTTGTACCTCTCTGTCATTGTCTCCCTCGCCACAGTCCCAGTAGCGTTCGTTCTGTCCTACTACTACAGCTTCCTCCCATTGGGACTGTTTCCCACTTGCTCTCTGTTACTGCTAATACCTCATTCTTCCTTCTTACTACAATTGTCTCTTCTCTCTTGTCACTGTCATATACTCTGTCTCTCATCTTCACTGGCTCGCACCCACTTCCATTTTCTTTCTTTTTTTTCTTTATTCCTCTCCCTTATGGCACTGTCTCCTTCACTCTTTCCCTGTTCTGTCACGGTTAATTATGTTTCCCTGACACTGCGTCCCCTTCTCGCTCTCACACTACCATTGTCTCTTTCGCTCCTCATATAACATAGCCATTGTTCAGTAAAATTTAGATAGTTTGCTTATGTGAAATTGAAATAACGCAAAACTGATTATACACATCAGACCAGATTGTGCCTGCAAACAAATTTTGAATTTGCTTCAGTACTACAACATGGCGTTTGCAGATGATAAGGGAGTCACTTTACATCATATTTCTCCCAGATACGGCACTTTATAAACTACGTTTTCGCCTCTCGCCGAAGTTTACATGCGTATTTTGTGTGTACAAGTAGGATAGAATTTTTTGCGGTATTCGGAGGAACCGCCGATGAACTAATGGTGTCTCCATATGTCCCATCAAGCCGACCGTAGTCCCCATCAAATTCAAAAAGAACTAACCGATTTAGTCCGTTTACGTAAGTTAGAGAAAGTGTGTAATGCTCATAATTTGACAATGTATTGTAGGATAATGACGCTAAGATGATCTTTCTCTTAGACAAACATTCCCTAGCTCAACACCTATTCAAAACATTTGGTCCTACCCTTTTATCATCACTAGAACCCGAGCTATGAGCACCGGAAAACCCCTTTTTATGAGCGGCGTTTTGGAATAGGCTGTTGCATGCACACTGATAAATGCTATTTGTTATTTATTATTACGTTGCCTCATTTCCGTTATAGAGAACACTGTCGGTCAAGCTTTAAGTAGCAAGCGTACAATGATTACATTTTATGAACTACAGCACTTTTTTGCTGCCGTGAATATTTGGCCCGAACTAATAGTGACATTCAGTTACTACATTCAAAATAGTTCCTGTGACGCGTCACTGCGCGCATTATCAGTCGGGTCCGCGTCAGCAGACAGTGCTGCCCGTTCCATTAGGTTTCTTCCTCATCTGTGTGTGTGTGTGTGGGGGGGGGGAGGGGGGGCGTGAACGTGGTGTGTTCGTCTATTAAAGTCTTGAACAAAGAGAGCATTGAAACTTCCTGGCAGATTAAAACTGTGTGCTCGACCGAGACTCGAACTCGGGACCTTTGCCTTAAAGAGAGCATTGCTGAAGGCTTGAGTGCAGGAATAGACACCAGGGCCTCGCCGATACTGCACGGCCCTCAGATCATATTACCAGCTGGTCAGTGCACACAATCCGCTCTGTCCAGTTCAGGACTGGTGAGACATCTAGCTCTAGCCCACTGCACTCCTTTTATCCCTGTCACACAGACGGCTGCAAATAGCTATTTCCTGTACGCTAGAGAACGCCAAACAAGAAGATTTCAATCTGTAAAACTATGGAAGTCATGAGGATAATAAAGAGCTGATAGTCATATTACGTTTATGGATTCATAAGGTGCTGCACAAAATCGAGAGATTTTCATTTGATGTTGAAATTCGTCATCCATTCCCCTCCACTTGTTTTACTGATACACAAACATGATGCTACACTTTCGTATCCACAGAAGCATGTGCATAGAGAAGGGGGTCTCGATGGTGTGGTGTTTTGCTAGCTTTTTTGGCCTAGACAGACGCTGGACGCACCTTGCATAAGGTTCTTTGGTTTTAGGCGACTAACCAGACGGCTTGCCGATATAATTTATTCGGAACCCAGGTGACGTGGGCCACAGATCCTCGTGAATTTTACACGCTTTTGTTCTGGTCTTGGTTGTACTTAGTCATGCGGTCACAGTTCGCTATTCCGCATCATGCTGCTGCAAACCCGTTTGTGAAGCCGCAACTTGCTGTTGGCCTAATCAGAGCGTTGCAAACGTAATCAGCTGCATTAATGCAGGACGAGACTCTTTTTCAGATTTACTGGTTAGATACAGCAAATCTCTACCAACTACTTGGCATTCCAATTGGAAAACGGAAGTCAGTTTGTTGTACTTCATAAATGGGTCAGAATATCCATTCGTGCTATTGCTACTCATGACCACACGAGATGCTAAAAGTGTCTCTCATTTACTAACAAATCAGTTCGATTCCTTGATATCATTATTTTTGTGCATCCTATAGAATTATTTTTTTCATGTGTGTTCAGTTTGAATTTAGATCTTGATTAAGAAGGCTGAATGTACTTCTGCCTATTATGGAAACGAAGTGTGAGACCTATGGTTATTCTGGTTATTGTTATTCTGCTGAGAAGTTTCTCTCCAATCAGCATACCATACGAGCAAAGCAACGGTGGTTTTACTTGACGTTGCTGGTACCTTAGGTAATTGCACTATCCGCGGCTCTGTTCAAAAAGAATAGCTCCATAATGTCACAGGGTCGAGCCGCACATGTCTGATTTCATGCTCAGCAGCTAACTCACTGCAAATAATGACTTATAGCTGTGACCCCGCAGTCTACACATTGGCTACAATTTCGAATTAAGGGGCTCCGGAAAGGCTCAAAATCATGAAAAGTTCAATTTTTACTTTTTTTCCGTTTTATGAATCTACAGACTATTATCTTTTAATAGATACATAATTTATTCAATTCCGAAGACTACAACTATTTTTAAATTTTTTTTGAAATGTGTTCTACATGGGCGTGACCCACTATGGCGCTGTTAAACTGCTGTCAAATGCTGTTATTATTAACGTCCGTTTTCATCAGGTACATTTTAGTGATGTGAGATAAAGTATGTGTTGTGGCTAACCTGTGATGGTTCAATATATATCGCTGGTGTGATTGTCGATTGTTTCATGTTTATTTACTCTGTCGTTATCTCGAAAATATTCGTAATTACTTCTGTTTCTTGAGTCTGTTTTGTTGAAGTATAATAATGAGTAAAAGTAAAGTTATTACAAATCCTCTGAAGGCTTTTAAGAAAAGGAGAAATGTTGGAAAGCCAAAGGTATGTGTTATTACTGTAAACAATAAAGACGATAACCAAGTGAGTGAACCTAACCTCTCAAGTACACCTGCCCATAGCAGTCAAAGTGGGAAAGAAAATACTTCACAGAAGAAGCTTGGTTCAATGAGTGAAAACTATGAATGTTTTATGGGCGAATCGGATGTGAATGAAATATTTGATATGTCGGTTCTCAAAGGAATTTTTTCAAACTGTGTAAGATGTATTCATTGTAGTGAAGTTGGTCTGGAACTCTCCATAATAAAGCACGTAGGACTTGCTAGTGAAATACAACTGAAATGTGATAAGTGTTCATACATGACCACCTTTTGGAACAGTGTTGCAGTAACTGCAACTGAAGAAAATGGTAGCAAAATCTACGAACACAACAACGAGCGATGCTTGCTTTAGACAAGGAACGCCTTCGGGCTGCAGAGAGGACTGTAAAGAGTCTAGAAATACAAGCAAGAGTAAACAGGAGGAGGAACAAGAGGAAGCTGGAGGAGGAGTTTGCAGAGGATGAAGATAATCCATCCTACGGACCTGGAATGCACTAAAAATTTAATCCAATCTTTGTCGCTCGATTCCCAAAACTTTTATTTTCTCATACTAATTACATGTTTTCTAAGGATCTTCCAAACATATTTTTTTCAAACATTCAGTAAATGTTACACAGTACCTTCTGCATAATTTAACAAAGCCTTTTTCCAAAAAACTGTATATTTTTTAATATATAAATAAAAAATTGCAAAAAAATGTTGTGAATGTTCATTACAATTGAAAAAAATCATCTTTAATAACTGAACTAAAATTTTGTAAAATCCCTGTGTTAAGTTGTAGCCCATATTCCAATAAATAATCTGTGAAAAGTTCAACTTCCTACCTCAAATACTTTGTGAGGAAAGATGTAATTTATAAGCGTTATTTTAACATTGCAAGTACAGGGCGTTCAGGAGCCCCTTAATAAAATAAAATCTTAATAAAAGATAAATTAATTATTAACCAATAGTATTCTGTTCTAAAGTCTGTAATTGATCCAGATGGACAGAGAATTTTGTTGAAAACAGTCCATTCAAGAAAGCATACCTCAAATAAACGGAAGACAGAGGAATACAAACAGAAATAATGCATTTAAGCTGCGTTGAGAGCGTTATGAGAAAAGTAGAAGGACCCCCAAGCTAAACAGTCATCTAACACTCACGAAAACTAACGTCATTTCGTGATCAAAATACACGAAATATTCGCCAGCTCACCATTACGAATTTACAAAACACTCGGAATACAAGGAGTAGTAACTGACTATTCTCAGTTACGTAATGAAAGTGGAAAGAGTTGGAGTTTTGCACTGGAGCACATCCAGACCTACTCAAAAGTTGAAATACGGTAGTGACTGTCAACTGCCCATAACCAGTAACCCACGTTGCCACAGGCGGACCTCAGTTCTTCTAGCACAAACGTCGAAATGTGGAACCACTCCCTTGAGCGCTCCACGCACAAGTGTGCGACTGCACTTGACTCCAGCCCTGTTCCACCATTGTCTGCTTCTCCACTGGCTGAAGGCCGTGCCCCACCAACAACAAATCGTTCATATAGGGTGACAATTATTGAACTATATGAAGTAAAATCGCCATTACCTCTGAACGGTTGGCGCTAGGACGTTCAAACTGCACAGTTAGCAACGGCGTGACGGGAACTAGTACGAGCACGCATGATTTGGTTTGGCGACGAAGCCCACTTTCGTTTGGATGGGTTCGTCAGTAAAGTGACCCTGATTTCGATGAGATGTGTTTCATGCAAACGAAGCTCGACCTCATCGAAGCAGGAGAGTGTTTGATGTTTTGGAGGAGCACTTCGGAGACCGCATTCTGGCTGTGAAGTACCCAGAAGTCACTAGCATGGGCCTCGATTGGCCGCCATATTCTCCAAGTATGAACACTAGCGACTGCTGTTTGTGGGCCTATATTAGAGACAAGGTGTGCAGAAATAACCCCAAAACCACGGCTGAGCTGAAAACAGCCATTCAGGAGGTCATCGATAGCATTGCTGTTCCTCCACTTCAGCGGGTCATGCAGAATTTCGCTATTAGTCTGTGTCACACCATCGCTAATGATGGCAGGCTTAGCTAACATGTCATATCCTAAATTCGAATGTCTTTAGTGACGATTACATGTTGAATCAACTGGTGCACGCCGTAATTTGTAACTAATTTACGTTTTCCTTTTCATATAGTCCAATAATTGTCATCCTGTAGATATGTATGATCCACATCCCCTCCTAAACGTCGACCGGGGTGGCCGAGCGGTTCTAGGCGCTACAGTCTGGAACCGCGTGACCGATACGGTCGCAGGTTCGAATGCTGCCTCGGGCATGGATGTGTGTGATTTCCTTAGGTTAGTTAGGTTTAAGTAGTTCTAAGTTCTAGGGAACTGATGACCTCAGAAGTTAAATCCCATAGTGCTCAGAGCCATTTGAACAATTTTGAACCTCCTAAACCACTGGATCCATATCAACAAAACTTGGTGCAAACATCACTTACTGGCTGGAAAGAACCACTGTGGAGATAGCAATTACCTACCTCTCCAAGTGTTTGAAAGTGAGAGCACTTAGTGATTTGCAAGAAACATTACTAATAATTTGAAACCTTTTCTCGCTGAATCCAACCCTCCCCGCCCCCCCCCCCCCCCCAAATGATGAAAGAGAAAAGGTTTATCGCTTACTACATTTTCGTTGCTCATGCAGCTAAAGTGTCGTATCAGGCATGATCTTTTAATTTATTGCTATTAATACCAAATGCAACACATTTTGCGGACTTTATTCACAACATACCGCTGAATGTACCTAAAGAAATATATATTTGTACGACGCATAGTTCAGGAGATTAGACGTCAGAAACGCTGAGCTGCGTGGAAACTAAACTGCAGGGAGAAATTCGCTAGAGATTGAAATAGATATGTGAACATGTGTGAGTCAGATATGCTACATATAGTTAAAATGTATGTGTAGTGGACGAACTTGGGCAAAGTCGCGGGTAAGAAACTCCTCCTAAACTCCTGAGTCGATTTCAATCAAACTTGGTAAACAAGTTACTTACTATCTGGAAATAAATGCTGTAGGTCTTAGAACTGCCAATTTCCTGTTCGGGTGGGATGATTACAATTCAGTGGCGTAGCGTGAGGGGAGACTTTGAGACTTAGTCTCCCCTGTATTCGTGCTTAAAAAAGATGAAATAGTAGTTCATAACAAACATATAAACAACTTTCTACTAAGAGCACTAAATGTGCGAAGCAGTTTTGTAGCCCGCGCCGCCGCACCCTGAGTATTGGTGTTTCCGCCTGCTTGAGACTCGACTGCTCTCAGTCTCTGCCGCCCTTCCCTTACCTGCCTGTGTGCGCCTGAGCGTTCTCGGCTCCCCTCCACTTCCCCTCTTCCCCGAAGGCTGGTGCGCTGTACTTGCCAGCAGGTATCGAGACTAGTCTCTGCCGCTTCTATGCTGGTTTTTAACACGGAAGTGAACAATCACGCGGTTTGTGTTCATAGTCATTCTTGTGTGATTTTAGTGCATATTTTCGTTGTGTCGCCAACATGAGTGAGACAGCAACTGCACACCTCATAGAATTTTTATTAAAAGCGCCTTTTTCTACATTAACTTACGAAAAAAGTGCGAATTGAAGGACAAACGACCTACTCCTATACTCAGTGTATTTTTAAGTGAAGCCAAACAAAAACGCACTTTCCAGACAGCCTGGTACGAAAAGTATGCTTGCCTGACTGCGAGTGCAGTTAATAAGAGATTGTATTGTTATATATGTCTTCTGTTTGGAGGCGAAACGGAATGATGCAATGAGGGCATTTGTAAAATAAAGGAAAGCATAAAAGCATCAGATATCAAATCGTCACCTACAGAACAAAGAATCGTTTCACTTATTGAGCAAAGCTAGAATTCAGCTCGCCCTTTCTGAAGCCGTTCGTCTGACAGCAATAAAATACAACAAACAAGTTGCATCCAGCAGGAGAGTATTGGCTCGTCTTATTGAGGCAATTGTATTTATTTGTTAAACAAGAACTAGCCTTTCGCGGCCATCAAGAAGACGAATCCTCCAGCAACAAAGGTATCTGGAATTGTTGGCTTTACTAGCTCAAGCAGAGCAGTTAATCCGAGACCATCTGTCCTCATCTTCAACCTTTAAAGGAACTTCTCCAGATATACAGAATGATGTAATAGAAATGATAACTCTGGCAGTTAATGAGAAAATAAAATCAGAAATTCAGAACTGCAATTTCCTTTCGATTCAGGCTGATGAAACATTAGACGTCTCATGCAAGAGTAAAATGAGTATAATATCCGGGTACTGTATTGCAGACAAAATTGAGGAAAGATTCGTTGGATTTTACGATATTTCTGGAGATAAAACCGCTGAAGATTTGTCAAACATTGTTCATGCAGTATTGAAAGAATGGAATGTGGAAGAAAAAGTGGTTAATCAAACATATGATGGCGCTTCAGTAATGGCGGGCAGAGAACGAGGATTACAACAATTGGTGAAGCAGTTCTGTCCTTAATCGCTGTTTATTCATTGTTATGCACACCAACTGAATTTGGTACTGTTACATGCCTCCAAAATCACACGACAAGTACGCGTGTTTGTAAGTGATCTCACTGCATTCCATTGGTTTTTCAGCAAATCATCAAAATGAACTGTATTGCTAACTGAGAAAGGATTTAAACTGCCACATGTAAGCAACACTCGCTGGAACTTCCGTTCCAGGGCAGTTTCAGGAACATCTAGTTATTTCTCAGGGCTATATAGTGTTTTTAATTACATATTTGATGATACAGACTCTCAGTGGGACCCAGATTCTTTGAGCTGTGCTGTGGAAATGAAACGACGGATGGATGATCCTAAGTTTGTCTACTTGCTTTGCTTCTACCGAGGGTGCTTTGTTTATGTTGATCATCTATTTAATGTTCTTCAGCCAAAATCTGTCAGTATAACTGCTTGCCACGACGAAATAAGAACTGTTTTGAGAAACTTACAACAATTAAGAACGGAAACATTCATTGATGAATGCATTAAATGCAGCTTGTGTTTGAATGGCAACTTATTATTCTGTGACAGTCAAAAGACATCTCTCAGGGAACTAACATATGAGATACTCGATTTGCAAATTGTTCAAATGGAAAGAAGGTTTCAAGACTTTCCTCAAATTTAGTTTGTTGTACTTTTGAACGAAAAGTGTTTCCCGAACTATCAAAAAGAATTCCCAAAGTTGAAACTGCTTCAATTATTGGAACAGTACCTTTTCTCAAACAAGAACAACTTGAAAATGAACTGTGTAACATAAGCGCTGATGAGAAAAAACACTTATCTCCAAGAATCGTCTTAAAGTACATTGTCAACAATGATTTAGACTCCGTTTACGAAGAAACAACGAAGTTCCTGCGTTTGCTTTTGACCCTACCCACAACTACAGCAAGCAGTGAACGAAGCATGAGTGCTCTTAAACGACTGAAGGATTATTTAAGGAATTCAATGTCCAACATTTGAGCACGTTAGCAATAGAAAAGACACTACTTGGAGAGCTATCCAGTGATCAGATCTTTGTTGACCGAGTTATAGACTTATTCGTGGAAAAAAAAGACAGGCGCATAACACTTGTGTACGAGAAAATATAAGTGCTTCTTCTCTTGTTGCTGGAGTTCTACAAATTTGTCATCGTTTCTTGAACAAACTAGTTATTAGGTGGAGGAGAGACGGAATTAGAGAGGGAGATGGACTGAGAGAGTGGAGGAGGAAATGAACAGATGGGTGAGGAGTTGATGTACAGAGAGGGGGAGGGAACAGATGAACAAAGAGGAGGGGGAGGCAAACGAACAGAGGGAGGGGAGGAGATGGAGATAAAGGTGGGGATGGAACAGATGGACTGAGGGACGGGGTGGAGCAGACGGACGGAGAGAGGGGAGGAGGAGGTAGACAAAGAGAGTGGGAGGAGCAGATAAGCTGGAGAGAGGAGAGGCAGGACATGGACAGAGACTGGGTAGGGGGTGGAGGAGGTGGAAAGAGGAAGGGGGAACGAGCAGATGGACTAACAGAACGCAGGAATAAGTACATATATGGGGAAAGCCGGGTACTCAGCTTGTGTAATGCACAAGACGGTCAACGTTACACTAAGAAGTTGATAGTTTTTGTGTCCACTTACTCCCCTTCCAGTGGTAACCATTCATTCCTTTCTGAGACTCATAAAGCTATTTTACGCTGCTCTCACGAAGGTAAACTATCATTGCCATATAACTTATAATCAGAAGCGTTTTCGCTGGGGTTTACAGGAGAATCGGCTGCAATCAGTTACATACAAATTATACGCTGTCAGCTTGAGTAATTAGTGTAAAAGACAATAGTTAGCTTCCACAATAACATTAAAAAAGCCTGAGTATGGAATGAGTACCGATGAGAAGTACAGCAGCTCTGTGCTGGTAGTCCAACATCGCGTGTGAGTCCTGTTGTGACTGGATTGGACTTAGCACACGACCTGTTGACAGTGCTGGGTGGCCCTTTTAGAACAGTACGCAGGGATCGACAAAAGTACACTTACTGAATGAGCTGCAGACGTTGTATATCATTGAAGTTCTAAACCGGTGTCTCTGACAGCTCCAATTGTGTGCTCTGTTCATCATCCTTTCCAGAACCATCAAGTGTACTAAAGAGTTGCCGAAGCAACTGCTAGGAGCTAAAGCTGCTGACAGCGGCTGGTTTTAAATGCACAAAAAAAGCAATTTCTTGGCGAATGTCACTAGTCCTAACTTCAGAATCCACATAAATAGCAAATACAGTTCTGCGGTCTCAATGACACGCGTGAGACACCATGACCAAGTTCCTACACATGTGACTATACTGTATCACACCAGAAGACTATGTTCATACTAACAACCATACAATATTCAATATTACTTAAACTGTAGCTATAACTATACCTTAATGTTAGTTTCTGCCTGCCGCTGTGGCCGAGAGGTTGTAGGCGCTTCAGTCCAGAACCATGCTGCTGCTACGGTCGCATGTTCGAATCTTGCCTTGGGCGTGATGTTCTTAAGTTAGTTAGGTTTAAGCAGTTCTAAGTCTAGGGAACTGATGGCCTCAGATGTTAATTCCCATAGTGCTTAGAGCCATTTGAACCATTCTGTTAGTTGCTTTGGCGCTTCAATGTAGAAACTTCAGTGGACTAGAAAATCTATAACTTGAGTCTTTCAATATGCGTGGGCAAGTATGTGGATTCAATTTAGGACATTTTGATAGTGGCTTTGAACAAGAATCTCCGATAGTAACACACTGAGGTGACAAAAGTCATGCGATACCTCCTGATATCATGTTGAACCTCCTTCTGAAGGGCATATTGCAGAAATTCACGTCACTGGAAGACTCCGCCAGAAAAATTGCGCTCTGCTGCCTCTATAGCCGTCCATAATTGACAAATTGTTTGTCGGTGCCGAAATTTGTGCATGAATTGACGTCCTGGTTAAGTTCCATAAATGTTTGATGGGATTCGTGACGTGCAATCAGAGCGACCAAATTATTCGTTCGAATTGTCGAGAATGTTCTTCAAACAAATCGCGAAGAATTGGAGCCCAGTGAATGGCGCATTCGGAATGAAATTTTCACTCTGGAGAGGAGTGTACGCTGATGTGAAACTTCCTGGCAGATTAAAACTGTGTGCTGCACCGAGACTCGAACTCGGGACCTTTACCTTTCACGGTCATGTGCTCTACAAAAAAGTGAGCTACTCAGCCACGACTCACGACCCGTCCTTATAGCTTTAATTCCACCAGTACCTCGTCTCCTACCTTCCAAACTTTACAGAAGCTCTCCTGCGAACCTTGCACAACATGGTGCATTGTCATCTATTCAAAATTCCATTGTTGTTCAGGAACATGAAGCACGTGAATGGCTGGAATTGGTCTCCAGTCACTGATCGGTTCAGCTGGGCCAGAGAACCCAGTCAATTTCATGTAAATACAGCCCATACCATCATGAAGCCACCACCAACTTGCGCAGACCCTATTGACAACTAGGGCCCCTGGTTTCGTTAGGTGTGCACCTCCCTTGAACTCTACCATCAGCACTCACCAAATGAAAGCAAGACTCATCTGATCAGACCACAGTTTTCCAGTCGTCTATGGTCCAACCTGCTATAGCCTTCTCCACCAGACATCACGGCGCCTAGATCAGACCACGGTTTTCCAGTCGTCTATGGTCCAACCTGCTGTAGCCTTCTCCACCAGACATCACGGCGCCTAGAGAATCAGCAACCAAACTAATAGCCTGCAGCCGCGGGTTGCCCGCTTCGCAGGCACACCGAAGCACTACACAACCGACAGGAAATATTGATGAACGGCCACAACAACAACAACAACAAACACACAGCAAAGACACCAGCGGCCACCAGGGCCACTACCGGCCCACATAAACATAAGGAAGAGGTCACTGCATATCACGGAACTATTTCCACACGTCAAACCACGTGATGGAAAATAGTTCCGAGGTACTCATCCGCCGAAGCGCTGTAAAGGCCGGCGCTCGGCCGCACATCGGCAGTTCATCGACTGCCAGCATACGTGGATAGCTGCCGCCCCGGCAGCCCGGTTTGGGTCTTCTCGCTGATCTCTGGATTAGGTTTGGTATATCGGAGAAGTCTCTGGCGGAGACTAGTAGGAAATTATTTCAGTTGTTTTCTATATTATTCTTGTATGTAGTTGTGATTCGAAGACGGATCACTGTTTTGTGTTGGTGTTATACTTGGAGAATTTGTTTTGGTTAATTGAACAGTCCAATAAATTGTTTTTCAGACTGTGATCGGTAGTTTCTTCTGCTTACGCAGACGTATCACAACCGGTGTGCTCACGATCCAAGGAGATGGCGCCACAGGGGAAGTCGGGCTGCTAGCAACGGCACACGTGTCGGTCGTTTGCTGCCATAGGCTATTAGCGCCGAATTTCGCCGCACTGCTCTAATGCATACGTTCGTTGTACGTCAAAAATTGATCTCTGCGGTTATTTCACGCAGTGTTGCTTGTCTGTTAGCATTGACAACTCTACGAAAATTCCGTTGCTTTCGGTCGTTAAGCGACGGCCATCGGCCACTGCGTTGTCTGTGGTGAGAAGTGACGAATGAAATTTGGCATTCTCGACACACTCTTGACACCTTGGATCTCGGAACATTGAATTCCTTGACTATTTTCGAAATGTAATTTCACCTGCGTCTACCTTAAACTACCATTCTGAGTTCAAAATCTGGTAATTCCCGTGGTGCGGCCATAATCACGTCGGAAGTCCTTTCACATGAATCACCTGAGAACAAATGACAGCTCCGCCATTGCAGTGCCTCTTTATACTTTGTTACGCTATACTACCTCCACCTGTATGTGCGGATATCGCTATCTTATTACTCTTTTCACCCCAATGTGAATTCAGCAGGGGTCGAGCCAGCACCCTACAGCATTTGTGTCTGAATAATATACGGTGTGATTCATCTAAGATCTATACCTCAGGTATTTTCTGAACTGCTTAAAGTTTTATAATTCTGTTTTGACAATGGGTGGTTTCCTTCATAGCTATATTAATCGAGCCATATCGACGGCAGCTTCACTATTTGTGACTGATTTGTATAGTAATTTATGCTGCTAGTACCTCAGCCAAGAATCACAGGTGTACTGGGAAAAGGCCAAATGATACGGGCAAAACTCAGATAAACTACATCATGGTCTGACGGAGACTCCGAAATCAGATGCTGGATTGTAAGGCGTACCCAGGAGCAGATACAGACTCAGAGCACTGATCACAATGTAGTAGTAATGAAGAGTAGGCTGAAGTTTAAGAGATTAGTTAGAAAGAATCAATACGCAAAGAAGTGGGATACGGAAGTACTAAGGAATGACGAGATACGCTTGAACTTCTCTAAGGTTGTGAAGCAATGGAGAATAACCCAGTAGGCAGTACAGTTGAAGAGGAATGGACATCTCTAAAAAGGCACTCACCGAAGTTGGAACAAAAAACATAGGCACAAAGAAAGTAACTGCGAAGAAACCATGGGTAAGAGAAGAAATAATACTTCAGTATATCAAAGAAAGAAGGAAGTACAAAGAAGTCCATGGAAATTCTGGAATACAGAAATACGAGTCGCTGAAGAATGAAATAAATAGGAAGTGCAAGGAAGCTAAGACGAAATGCCTGCATGAAAAACGTCGAAAATCGAAAAAGAAATGATTGTCGGAAGGACTGAGTCAGCATATAGGAAAGTCAAAACAATCTTTTGTGACATTAAAGACAAGGGTAGTAAAATTAAGAGTGTAACCGGAATTCCACTGTTAAATGTAGAGGAGGGAGTGGATAGGTGGAAAGAAGGCATTGAAGGCCTTTTAAGGAACCATTTGCACTCGAGCACAGACGATATTTGATTTAGTGAACTGAGAGTATATGTATCGATTTTTTAAGACAAGAGAAAGCAAAATAAAGCAATTAACACCGCTCTCTTGTCACAGCCAGTAGGCATCAGCACACTCTTATGTCATTCGTTGTCCTAGAAGGACTTAATGTTTTGTGTGGCTCCACAGTAAGCCATTTGATATTTATTTGCAGAAAAGAGGGGCAGAATTAATAAGTCGCTCTCATTTGTGAATTATTTGCAATTATTTAGATAAAATTTTACGTAAGTGTCATTTATATCGCAATGTATATGTTAAAATGAATATATGTTTTATTTAATCGTATGCTTTTCTTTGTTTTAGTAATTTTAGTCACTCCATTTTCATGATTGAAGCTGAGGTCAGATATTAGACTTTGTCTACAAAAAATATATAATGAGCCCTGGCTACGTTCCGTACATCTTCGGACGTGCGAAGCTCGATGAATTCACGGCGTAAATTATAATCTCTCGATCAGTTATCCAAGCCGGCCGAAGTGGCCGTGCGGTTAAAGGCGCTGCAGTCTGGAACCGCGAGACCGCTACGGTCGCAGGTTCGGATCCTGCCTTGGGCATGGATGTTTGTGATGTCCTTAGGTTAGTTAGGTTTAACTAGTTCTAAGTTCTAGGGGACTAATGACCTCAGCAGTTGAGTCCCATAGTGCTCAGAGCCATTTGAACCATCAGTTATCCAAAAAACAAACAACAATAATTATTATTCTACAAATTATTATTACATATTATTATTATTTTATTTTTATTTGTTAAAGCCTCCATGAGGTGGGAGATTTGTCTGATGTCATACAAGAGGAAACAGATGTCAATTAAGAAGAGATAGGGGATCCAGTGTGGGAAACAGAATTTTTGAGAGCTTTGGAGGACTTAAGATCAAATAAAGCAAGAAGGGATAGATAACATTCCATCACAATTTCTAAAATGATTGGGGGAAGTGGCATTAAAACGACTATTCACGTTGGTGTGTAGAAATGTATAAGTCTGGCAACATACCATCTGCCTTTCGGAAAAATATCATCCATACAATATCGAAGACTGCAAGAACTGACAAGTGCGAGGATTACTGCACAGTCAGATTAACAGATCAGGCATCCAAGTTGCTGACAAGAACAATATACGGAACAAGGGAAAAGAAAATTGAGGATATGTTAGATGACGATCAGTTTGGCTTTAGGGAAGGTAAAGGCACCGGACAGGCAATTCTTACGTTGTGGTTGAGAGTGGAAGCACGTCTAACGAAAAATCAAGACACGTTAGTAGGATTTGTCGACCTGGCAAAAGCGTTCGACAGTGTAAAATGCTGCAAGATGGTCAAAATTCTGAGGAAAATAGGGGTAAGCTATAGGGAGAGACGGATGATATACAATATGTACTAGAGCAAAGAACAAATAATAAGAGTGGATGAACAAGATTGATGTGCTCTGATTAAAAATGGAACAAGACAGGGTTGCAGTCTTTCTCCCCTGCTGTTCAATCTATACAGCGAAGAAGCAATGATAGAAATAAAAGTTCAGGAGTGGAATTGAAATTCAAGGTGAAATGATATCACTGATAAGATTAGCCGATAAAATTGCTATTCTGAGTGAGATCGAAAAAGAACTGTATGCTCTGCTGTGTGGAATGAAGAGTCTGAGAACAGAATATGAACTGAGAGTAAATCGAAGAAAGACGAAAATAATGAGAAGTAGCAGAAATTAGTACAGCGAGAAACTTCACATCAGGATTAATGATCACAAGGAAGATGAAGTTAAGGAATTCTGTTACCTAGGCAACAATATCACCAATGACGGACGGAGCAAGGAGGACATCAATAGCAGCCTAGCACTGGTAAAAAGAGCATTCCTGGCCAGAAGAATTCTACTAGTATCAACAGGCCTTAATTTGAGGAACAATTTTTGAGACTGTACGTTTGGATCACAGCATTTTATGGTAGTGAAAGGTGGACTGTGGGAAAACCGGAACAGAAGATCGAAGCATTCGAGATGCAGTTCTACAGACGAATGTTGAAAATTAGGTGAACTGATAAGGTAAGGAATGAGGTTTTGGGCAGAATAGGAGAATATGTGAAAAACATTGACAATGAGATAAGACAGGATGATAGGACGTCTGCTAAAATATCAGGGAATGATTTCCAAGGTACTAGAGGGAGATGCAGAGGGCAAAAAATGTAGAGAAAGACAGAGATTGGTACACATCCAGCAAATAATTGAGACGTAGGTTGCAAGTGCTACTCTGAGAGGAAGAGGTTGGCACAAGAGAGAAAATCGTGACACACAGCATAAAACCAGTCAGAAGACTAAAAGAAAAAGTATCTTAGACCTAAACTAGACGGATTCAGTAGCTTTCCACTGTTCAAAAGTCGGTTAGTGATTTCGGAGAAATTACAATATTTAGACGTTAGGATTGTGTGTGTTTAATTGGACCATTAGCCTTACAGCTTTAACTTGTAATGCAACAATGTGAAGTACACACGTTGAATAAACATTTAGTAAAAGGATATTTTGCAAATAATACTGTCATACAATTGTGTTCTAACTAATTTATGAATTAAGAAAAGTGAAGGTACAGGTGCATGCACAACAAATATACACTGAAGCGCCAAAGAAACTGATATGGACATGCGTATTCAAATACAGACTTCAGTTGAGTTTGAACGTGCTGTTATAGACGGCGGACGAGCGATGGGACACAGCATCTCCGAGGTAGCGATGAAGTGGGGATTTTCAGGTACGCCCATTTCACGAGTGAAATCTGGATTCGCAGGACAGAACGGATCGGGAAATTGCTTGAAGCAATACACATGGCTGAAGGCCTTAGTTATAAATTTTACATACAAACTCGGCTGAAGGCCACTCGCAGGTGGTAGAAGAACTTAAGGTATAGATAACAAGAATTTTAGATGGAGAAGAAAATTTTAAAAGGATTTAAATAAGTGACTTTTCAAATTCTAATTTAGACGGCTGAAAGCCTTATCTCAAAATATTTCACGAGAAGTTCGGCTGAAGGCCACACACTGAACATAGAACAACTCAAGGCTTAAGGCCTGGATAATATAAAGGATTTCCAATGGGCTAAACCCCCCTTTTCTTAAAAAAAAATCTGTTTATCTAAGAATCTTTAAAGTTTAATTTAATATGGCTGAATGCCTTATCTTAACATTAAAATAAACCAAATTAATAGACGTCTGAAGGCCTCACACAGTACTTGAGACTAAAAGAAAATCACAGCATAAAACAACAGAACAGTGGTGCTCAGAATTGCTCCAAGGATCGGACTGTGGAGGTAACTCCAACATAAGTTTAGATGAGACAGGCAGCCAAGTGTAATACTAAATAATCGGATGGCAACCCGACCCGGGGACGGCTGGAAGACTGACCAACAACCAAATCAATTCCCTTCCGCCCGACCAACTGCACGACAACGGAAAAATCAGCGAGGCCAAAGATACCAGCAGCACCACGTCTTGAAAATTGACGTATAAATACAGTCAAGACACAATAACCACTCAAAATATGAACAACACCAAAGGCTGTCGAACTACACGCTGTACCAGACAGCATCCATCAACATGGTGAGGAAAAACACAATGGCGGAAAACCATGCTAACTACCAGGGCAGGTATTTGTAATGTTAATGGCCACAAGGAAGAAGATACCACTGGTGTACTTCATTAACAAGTATCAACCAATTCAATAGTTAAACACCATACAGGAAGACGGCTGCAAAATTTCGCCGACTCCAACACACTATACGTTGCTGCTTGCGGGAACGACCCAGAAAGCAATAACCGGCAAAGACAAAAGAGATGTCACAGCAATTTCTTCATAGCAGGTTAACTGATCACCCAACTTCAGTGTCCAGGTTCGGTGGGCGACGAACTTTGTAGCTTTCGCAGCTAGTGCCTCACAAATCCGAACGCGCATGCACGCCACCATCGGCCATGGCCTGACCGCGCCGCAGAGACTTCCTTGCTGCTCTCTCTCAACTGACTCAACAAGGACAATAAGGACGAATCACAAGTCGACACACACGGAGAACTCAGAAGCGGCTAGCGACCAAACACACATTGTCCGATGAAACGACCGATCGAACGACCAACCAAGGTCGTCCCCAATCAAGTCATGTGTGTCGGCAACAGTCGGGCGAATGATAGCTGTCCAGACCTCACTGCTGCTCCATCCCGAGCCCCTTCATGTCCGTTCGCAACTAGGACACACAACGACCAGAAGACACTGGCTCGGACCAATCATGCAGAGGCAACACCGGTCCATTGGCCACCCGACATCTTTTCACAAGGAAGGAACCTACTAAAGTCCCACAAGATAATCAATGAAAGGGACCCAGAAGCGATTGGAAGACCAAATAGACATCGCCCGATGAGACGACCGACTGAACGACCAACCAAAGGTCGTTCCTGCTCGAATCTCCTTCCGTCGACAGTTCATGTGTGTCGCCAGTGGACCTCACTGACGCTCTGTCCCAACTGAAACCCGACACATGACGAGCCGGAAATCTAGCGGTCGCTTCAAACAGAATACGACAGTGATCTTATCGATATGCGCTGCTGCTGCCACTCATGGGTAGGCAAGCCAGCAACTTAGTGACGCCAGTATATCGAACAAGAAACGTGGCGACAGTTCCGTAAATACAAGCTGTCAAGCAAGAAACAGCATGAACACGAGCCGCGCGTGGCTCAACGAGTGTACCATGAATATCAGCAATCCAGTAAAACATCAGCTCTCCGACATCGCAGCGGCCAGAAAAAGATACTGCAAGAACGGGACCAACGACGACTCATGAAAATTGTTCAGTGTGACAGAGGTGCAACCCTTCCGCAAAACGCTGCAGATTTCAATGCTGGGCCATTAACAAGTTTTACCTTGCCAACCATTCAACGAAATATCATCGATATGGGCTTTCGGAGCCGAATTCCTGCTCGTGTACCATTCATCATTGCATGACACAAAGCTATACTCCTCAGCTGGGCCTGTCAACACCGACATTGGCATGTTGATTACTGGTAACAAGTTGCCTGGTTGGACGAGTCTCATTTCAAATTCTATGGAGTGGATGGACGTGTACGTGTATGGAGACACCCTCATGAATACATGGACACTGCAAGTCAGCAGGGGACTGTTCAAGATGGTGGAGGCTCTGTAATGGAATGAACTGTGTGCTGTTGGAGTGATATGGGACACCCGGTACGTCTGGACAGGACTCCGATAGGTGACACGTGCGTAAGCATCCTGTCTGATCACCTGCATCCATTTATGTTCATTGTGCATTCCGATGGACTTTAGCAATTCCAACAGGACAATGCGACACCACAAACGTTTAGAATTGCTACAGAGTGGCTCCAAGAACACTCTTCTGGGTTTAAACACATCCGATGCCCACCAGACTCCCAACACATGAACATTATTCAGCACATAATGCGCTGTTAGAAGAGGTCTCCACCCCCTCGTACTCTTACGGATTTATGTACAGCCTTGGACGATTCATGGAGTCATTTCCCTCCAAAACTACTTCAGACACTAGTTGAGTCCATCCCATCTCTTGCTGCGGCAAGCCGGCCGGTGTGGTCGTGCGGTTCTAGGCGCTTCAGTCTGGAACCGCGTGACCGCTACGGTCGCAGGTTCGAATCTTGCCTCGGGCATGGATGTGTGTGATGTCCTTAGGTTAGTTAGGTTTAAGTAGTTCTAAGTTCTAGGGGACTGATGACCAGAGATGTTAAGTCCCATAGTGCTCAGAGCCATTTGAACCATTTTTTGCTGCGGCACTTCTGCGTGCTCGCGGGGCCCTACACGATATTAGGCATGTGTACCTGTTTCTTTGTTTCTTCAGTGTGGATATTATAGTGGTACATAGTCCGGAGATGAGAAAAGATGAAAGGCGAAGATGTTAGCGCGCCCCCTAATACACAGGGGTGAGCCAGCCAAGCATGCAACGACGGCGACCAGCGAACTTTTACGAACAAGTCGACCTGATATGTGTTGTTGGATATGTTGTGTTAGACGTAGGAAAGTGAACTCCCATGTAGTTTACGAATAAGGTTATTGACAAGAACATAAAATTCTATGCTCCTTCTTTGGAGCTTTATTATACCAACACAAGAAATAGTTCTCAATCAGGTCTGTCTTGAAGTGGATGAAACCTAGTAAATCTGGTACCCTGTCATCCATTGAATTTCTGAGGTCACAGTTAATGACTGACACGGTGCTCTGATAGCCTCTGATTGCACGTACACTACAACGCACCATAATGCTTAAGTCCTGGATGTCCACTGTAGCAGAGGATATGCCTCGGCGTCGCATGACAGAGACTGCTGACAGGCCCACATGGCATCGGAGGTGAAAGTCCGAGTTTGGCAGACTGGCTTGCATTTGAGAGCAGATCACTGATGTTTCCTAACAGATGGAATGCGGCAGCGATCGGCGGAAAGCCCAGAGAACTAGTCCGTTGGGAGCTCGATGTGGACTGCCTTCCGTTGTTGTGCGCCGGCATAAATATTGTGGGCCCATGGTACACAGAGATGAAGCAATGCCACAGTCTTGTATGTGCGCTCAGCTGTCGGCGAGCCTGGCGCCTCTCGGTGCAGCTGCCAAAGGTTCTGTGGGAGAAAAACAAGCCTGTTGGTATACTAACATGAGAGGCAAGTACTTGTCGGTAATGGGCTTGCAGGCGTGTAAGCTGGTCGCTAAGGATGACGCACGACACTTGGCCACACGCAGAACGTAGATATGCGACTGATTACGGTCTTGTAGGCGCATAGCCACAGAGACAGAAGAAAGTGCCTCCGCTGATATTACGTGTCAACCCATTTCGTTTCGTAGGACTATTATTCAGCATGGAGAAAAGTAACCTGATGAGAAGTTCGAAGTGACGTGTGAAACGTAGAATCGAACGAAATTTGGCTGATAAGCATCAGTTACAGAGCTACGACCATAAAACAATTGCCAGTCAGCGGTGGAGCGCACGGAAGTTTAACCGCAAAGCAATGCATCTGCGTGTTTGTAGCAGTGCGGCTCCTTCCACATAGAATGCTGCTATGCTACGCTTGTTGCATCCGCCGCGACCCACCGCACTTGTTGCCAAGTGCTGCACCGCGCCGGAGTCACCATGACCAGGTGCACAAGCAACAGACTGGGCGACATTCGCACCGCTTAGCGAGCAGCGGAGTGCAGTGCTATGGGTGTGAGATGTGGATATGCTGAACATTTTGCAAACAGGAAGTTACCAGCAGTTATCACTTCTGGGGCCGGGAACCATAGTTTGAGGAAAACGGGCACCTTTTCAACCAAAAAGACGCGTACACAATGGAGGAGAAGAGTCGAAACAATGCCTTCCACCAGCATTACCGCATCAGCTCTCGTACTTTGTCACTCATCGACCTGTTTTGAACGTCACAAAGGAAAACGGTTTGCATCCTTACCGTGCGCAAAAGTGCACGTTGAAAGTAGATTATCTAAGGCGAGGATATATTTGTGTCTGGATATTAAGACAGAGCCACCGTCATTTCAATGTTAACTTTTCGTGCTTGATCCTGTTCACGGACGTGGATTTTTTACTAGAGAAATAGTTCAAATGTTCAAATGTGTGTGAAATCTTATGGGACTTAACTGCTAAGGTCATCAGTCCCTACGCTTACACACTACTTAACCTAAATTATCCTAAGGACAAACACACACACACTCGAACTTCCGCCGGGACCAGCCGCACAGTCCATGACTGCAGCGCCCCAGAACGCACGGCTAATCCCGTGCGGCAGAGAAATAATATTTAACATCCACAAAGTCACCAGTTAGCGCACGAAAATCTCCACTGAATGCAAGAACATAGCCACCATGAAAGATTTTTCGTCGAATGCGTGGCTAACAACTGTCGGCAATAATTTCCATTTTTCCTACGGAATTTAATGGACACAACTGAAGCCACGGATTTCAGCAACCTTTCTCCTGAAAAAAATCAAGTAGTTCCATTGGATATCTTTCAAACAATTTGGTTTTTATACTGATTTTATGTGTGCAGTTAATTATCAGTCAAATTCACTGAATGGTTTAAGTGTGAAAGATGTTAAAAACCTGCTTTTTGTGCTGCTTTGTGTTCCAGGTTTGCAACATCACAATAATAGAGCCCACGTTAAGTTAACAAGACAGAAATGATATTTATTTTGACTTAAACATTTTTACAATAGTATGTATGATGTGTCGGCAGCTGGGCCAACACCTTGTAGTTCGAGATGGCTGAAAATGCACGCTAGACTAACGCAGACGGGCGTGAAGTACTGGAACAGGCTACGTAATTAATGCTATGAAGAAAAGTACGTAGCTGGATTAATACTTATCTTTAATCAATCATTGTGGTACATCGCTCTTGACTATACACAGGAGACTTTAATTACAATCACTGTAAGGCTAATGGCGCCTTGCTAGTTCGTAGCCATTAACTTAGCTGAAGCCTATTCTGTCTCTCGGCTAATGAGAGAGAAAGGCTTCGTACATCTAGTCGCTAGCTAGGTCGTCCGTCCAACTGGGGCGAGTGCTTGTTTGTATCACGAGACCTGCCTTGTGGTGGCGCTAGGTCTGTGATCACACAGTGGCGACACGCGGGTCCGACATGTACTAAATGGACCGCGGCCGATTTAAACTACCACCTAGCAAGTGTGGTGTCTGGCGGTGACACCACATTCCTCCCCCGCAAATCGGCGAACGGTCGTAAGATAAGGCTTCCGCCCGCCGTGGGGAGGACCCCATGTTGACGTATGCGATGAGGTGGGGAGCCTAACAACAGGCGAGGCTGTGCCACCCGCACCCGGCCATTCGGTCCGAGGGGAGCTAGGAAACGCCTGAAAACCTAGTCCAGGGTGCACGTCAACATGCGGTGTATGCGCACGTAAAGAAACAGGAGGGGCCGAAGGGTCGACCTCCATTGCGTCGGGGTAGCCGACGCGCGATGACGTCATGTGGTCCGGAGCGGGCAAGAGTTCCATGGCGGAGGACAGCTGGTCACGGGAAGCGAACGGCGGCGCGTGACCCTGGGAGGCGCTTGGCGGCTGCAGCCAAGCGTCGAATGCGGGCGGCGCCGGCGGGAGAACAGGCAGCGGCGGCGGCAGCTGCTGCGGCGGCGCGTCGCCATGGGGCAAAATGGAAGGCATCGTCGGTAACACCTGGGGATGAGGCGAGCCAGTAGATGGGTCCCCAGGGCGCTGACCGGACGGCACCGTCGCTGAAAGCAGACGGGGAGCGGCAGAACCCGTGCGACGACAGTGGCGCAGCTGAGTGAGATGCCGACGCACCTCACCAGAGGCCCCCAAAACCAAATACATCGCGCGGCCGAGGCAGCGAAGAATGCGCCCTGCGAGCCAACGCCGTGAACCTCGATAGTTGCGATAAAATACAACGTCGCCCGGAGCAAAAGCAGGAGTCTGCCGCTGCACAGGAACCTGATGCGGCGGATGCAGCAAAGACATCAAGGTGCGATGAGGACGACCGTGGAGCAACTCAGCCGGCGAGCGACCATCTCGGGGCTGAGAGCGATACGAAGACAAAAAGAGCAACAATGCGTCCTCCCGAGAATGCGACTCTTTCAATTTCAACATCTGTGCCTTGAAAGTCCGGACCAATCGTTCAGCGGCACCGTTTGACTGAGGCGAAAACGGCGCGGATGTCAGATGTTGAATACCATTGGCCTGGCAGAATGACTGAAATTCTGCGGACATGAATTGTGGGCCATTGTCGGAAACAATAGTCTGCGGAAGACCTTCAATGCAAAAGATGGCAGACAACGCTTGGATGGTGGCGGAGGACGTCGTGGAAGACATCCGGACAACAAAAGGAAAATTACTGAAGGCGTCGACCAGAACCAACCATCGAGCATTCCAGAATGGACCAGCAAAATCAATGTGCAAGCGTTGCCAAGGGGAAGTGGCTTTTGGCCATGCAAAGACTTTCCGCGGCAGTGCGGATTGTTGTTCGGCACACGCCATGCAAGAAGAACACATATTCGTAATCGCAGCATCGATTCCGAACCAAGTACAGTGCTGACGAGCAAGTTGTTTCGTTCGCACTATACCCCAATGTCCTTGGTGAAGAAGCCGTAAGACAGAGGACTGTAACGAACGTGGGACCACGACTCGGAACTGATCATTATCAGAACGCAACAACAAAACACCACGTCAAACAAAAAGTCTCTCCTTGTGAGCAAAAAATCGGCGAACCAACGGATCCTCGATCCGAGACTTTGACAAAGGCCATTGCGTAGCAACAAAACGCAAAACAGTAGCAAGGACAGGGTCAGCAGCTGTGGCTGTAGCTACACGACGAAAATCAATCGGAAACGATTCGACCACTTCATCGGTTTCCGAATCAATGAACATACAAGCAAGTTCGGAAGAATCGAATGCTTTATCCGCAGCAACAGGCAAACGGGACAACGCATCGGCGTTTCCGTGCTTAGCAGTGGACCGATACAAGATATCGTAGCGGTACTGCGAGAGGAAAATAGACCAGCGAATGAATTTCTGCGCTGGACGCGGAGGTACAGGCATGGTCGGATGAAAAAGCGATGTCAAAGGTTTGTGGTCTGTGATGATGGTAAAGTGACGCCCATACAAGAAATCATGGAACTTAGTAACACCAAACACGAGAGCCAAAGCTTCTTTCTCTATCTGTGAATAATTTCTTTGCGCAGACGAGAGCAATTTGGACGCAAAGGCAATAGGGCGATCATGGGAGCCAACTTTGTGCGCAAGCACAGCACCGATCCCGAAATCCGATGCATCTACCATCAACAAAAGGGGTTTCCGGGGATCGAAAGGCGTGAGGCAAGTATTAGAAAGCAACGCCGATTTCAACTGGCGAAAGGCGCGTTCGCATTCCGTCGTCCAGAGAAACGGAACACCTGTACGGCGCAAGCGATTGAGCGGAGCTGAAAGGGAAGAGGCATTGCGCACATTCACTTACACTTTGTGATGCTATATCCTTTAACGGTCGTGCGACCGCATCACGCAATGCGTGGGGAACATTGCGCGCTCTGAAAAATTTCGGTTGCACGTTTACTTTCAGTTCCAAATGTGCTTCATAGTTTTTAGCGCAACCTAAGCCTGGTGCAAAAATGTCTGCAAATTCGTCACATAAGCGAGAAACACTGTCTGAAGGCACAGTTTGATTCACTGATAGCACCTGATTTACAATAGACATGTTAAACAACTGAAATAAATCTAAGCCAAACAAGTTCACTGCCGTAGAAGAACGAAGAACGTAAAATGACACAAGTTTTGTTTGTCCTTTATATGTTGCAAAAAGAGTGCACTGTCCTAACACAGGTATTGTCTGTCCTGAATAACTATGTAACTTAACATTTGCGGCACGCAACGGAGGTGCGCCCAGTTGTTTGTACGTGTCGTGATTGAGCAATGAAACTGCAGCTCCGGTATCGAGCTGGAATGGTATCACTTTGCCTTCAAAGTCTAAGTCCACAAAAAGTTTATTGTCCTGCTGACGACAAGAGCGACTGTTTTGTGCAATTTGAATAGACACTGGTACAGAATCACTTGCTAATGGACGTGATTTCCGGCGACGTTGACGCACAGTTTTTGTGGGACGAACACAGTCACTGTTAGAGAAAGTGTCACTGGACGAAGTGGAATTAACGACATGAATGTCCATGGGTGAAGGTCCACGAGCCTGAGAGTCCTTGGTTCGATTCCGGCGCGAAGCAAAGGGCCTGGAATGATTAAGAGTGTCTGATCTGAGCTCTTTCTGGCAAACACTTTGAACATATCCTTTCTTATCGCAGAAAAAGCAAATAGCTTGGCGTGACGGGCAATGTTCACGCGAATGTCTAATAGCACACCGCGGGCGTGATTTCACTACATTTGTGTGCTGGCGCGGCACACCTGGTTTAGCGCGCGGCGGCAGCTGTGCGGACGTACGCGAGGGCAGGTGACCGGGCCGCGTAGCGCGAGCGCGCCCGGCGAGCCGGTTAATGTTACACACAGCTGGCGAAGTTTCAAAAGATTCCTGAGCACAGTCAAGTGTGTCCTGTCTATCCAATATGTCTATCACTTGTTGAAGGGAGGGATTAACAAGTTTCAAAATTTGCTCCTGTATGCGAACATCAGAAACGTTCTGTGCAATTGCATCACGCACCATTGTATCTGAATAAGAAAGACCACAGTCACAGTCAAAGGCACAGTCCCTAGTAAGTCCTTGCAATGTTGCTACCCACTCCCTATTAGTTTGACCGGCCGTACGTTTTGTACGAAAAAACGTATACTGTTTTGCAACCACATTAACTGTTTCTTTGAAATAGGCATCTAAAGCAGACAAAATTTCCTCGTAGGACAGAGTTGCTACGTCGCGTCGGGGGAACAATTTCACTATATCACGGTAGGTGGACACACCGACACAAGAAAGCAAAAACGGCTGCCGCTCATTACCTTGAATTCTGTAGGCGGCGAGGTGGAAGGCATACTGGCGGGACCATTCCCGCCAAGTCTCGTGGGTTGCATCAAAACTTCGAAATGGTGGTGCAACGGCAGGTTGTGGCTGCGGTACCGGTGAAGCGGCGGCGGCCGCATCGGTTTGAATGGCACGTTGACCCTGGACGAGCTGTCCAAGGGCATCCAATAACGCCTGCGTCTGCTGATTCTGCAAGCGATAAAATTCGGACAGTACATCTGGAGAATGTGGAGAAGCCATGACACAAATAAATTAGGGCAAAGTAAAACACAAGATCCTTTGTAGACTCGTCGCCATGTGATGTGTCGGCAGCTGGGCCAACACCTTGTAGTTCGAGATGGCTGAAAATGCACGCTAGACTAACGCAGACGGGCGTGAAGTACTGGAACAGGCTACGTAATTAATGCTATGAAGAAAAGTACGTAGCTGGATTAATACTTATCTTTAATCAATCATTGTGGTACATCGCTCTTGACTATACACAGGAGACTTTAATTACAATCACTGTAAGGCTAATGGCGCCTTGCTAGTTCGTAGCCATTAACTTAGCTGAAGGCTATTCTGTCTCTCGGCTAATGAGAGAGAAAGGCTTCGTACATCTAGTCGCTAGCTAGGTCGTCCGTCCAACTGGGGCGAGTGCTTGTTCGTATCACGAGACCTGCCTTGTGGTGGCGCTAGGTCTGTGATCACACAGTGGCGACACGCGGGTCCGACATGTACTAAATGGACCGCGGCCGATTTAAACTACCACCTAGCAAGTGTGGTGTCTGGCGGTGACACCACAGTGTACACTTGTACTTTTAATCTAAGTCCCCGGCATCTTTCTGAATAAACATGTTTCTGCTTTCTCGTTGGATATTTCTGCATCAGTTCTTCAAAGTACCGCTGATGATCGGTAACAACAGATGCTACGTATTTCTCAGTTCCTTTGCCTCAGGCTATGTTATAGGTATGTCATTTTCACAAGCACATTTAAACAACCGATGATTAAGAATCGGTTTCTATCGGAAGTAAAATCTGTCGGTGACATGACCTCTCGTTTATGGTAACCAGTGTTCCTAATGTCATCAGTTTCCATTTCCCTTGATTATTTGCGAGACAAACAGGTTCTCTCAAACTCTAGACGAAGGTTTTGTAATCTTTTACCATGGACGGTTCAAAATCAACAAAGCATATATTACCAGAAATTTACTGGATTAACTTAACCCACTGACTTGGGTGTAAAGACTATGTTGCTTCCTTTCCCTTACCGCTATACGGACAAAATCACTGTCAAAAGACATGTATAAGTGGTCTTTGGTTGGCTATACTTAGCTAAAACACTCCAATATATCACTCGCCAACAAAGAATGTAAATATTTCACAACAGTGTTGTTGGGATTATGAGCTGTACACTAACCCGCGAAAATGTATAACTTTCTCATTGTTCCACTGACTTGGTTTTCCAGAATGAAGTGCAACAATTAGACAGTTTCATTAGGCTCTCTTCTACCACTGAGTTCAGTGTAGGGGTACGTAAATGCGTGGTCATCTCATATGCGATGAAAACCTACAGCCACACTTGCCTTGGATAAACCATTTTCATCGCTGGCTTGTGGAGAAATGGTACGTTTAACACATAATCAACAACTACACATTCTGAAGAGTCGTACTCTGTCATACAAGATTCTGCAACTCCCTCATGTCCTAACAGAATTTCATGGCTTTACATTTGTGAAGCTGAATATCCCTCTTTAAGGTCTCTCTTGCGCGACCATCATTCGCAGTATCTTGGAAATTTTCGAGAGAGTGCGTCGATTATTATTTCGACCTTGTCTTCTTTGTAGATGGGGACAGTAATTTCAAGCATTTGCTATAAAAATGTGATATGAGAACAAAAGAGTGTTCAAAATTGAATTTCACCTTTTGCACCATTGTAATTCACACTTATTGTTCTACTGTACTCGTTACGATAAAAGTTATTCATACTATTGTACATTAGCTAAAATTTAGACGTGTCATTTAGATTTTATTATTAATAACACTATATTACATAGTGCCCCACGTCGACTATCTTCCTCCACTGCTGCTTCAGCAGAACAGCTTATAATCTTAACAAATTAAGAGCTTTATGAAACCTTTAGCTTCGTTAGTTTAACAGTAAAGCTTTACCCTGTAAACATCACAGAAAATACAAGTTTAAGGCAACCAGCCACGCACAGGAACTTACAAAGTTCGCCTAGCTTTCCCACCTCAGCTGAAACCAGTGTGTTAAGGTAACTTAGCATCCTTGATCTTCAGCAAGTACTAGCTGGGGCAGGTTAGTTTAAATGGTGAAACTTCCGAATTCTCATCACTTATTGGCTGTCATTTGCAGCTGCGACTCCAGCACGGGAATATTTCCGATACTTGTTTATTTGTAACATTTTGGTCGATTTACGTCCTCTTATTTTGTCGTCATGTTGTTTTATCGATTCTGTAGTGGTTTTACTAGAAACAAGACCGAAATGTTGGTCTAATGTGCCATCTGAGATCCGTTGTGGGAAAGAGGCTGCGTAGACGAAACGAAAGATGTAGTTCATGCATCAACTTTTTATGTTATATGCTGACTCTACAGAGTGTAATGGGTAGAAATCCATACAATTTTATAAGTGGCACCTTTACATGTTGTGTTTTTTTCTCTGTGTAGAACAGTCTTCCCACAGCCGGCCGGTGTGACCGAGCGGTTCTAGGCGCCTCAGTCTGGAACCGGGCGACCGCTACGGTCGCAGGTTCGAATTCTGCCTCGGCCAAGGGTGTGTGTGATGTCCTTGGGTTAGTTAGGTTTAAGTAGTTCTAATTTCTAGAGGACTGATGACCTCAGATGTTAAGTCCCATAGCACTGAGAGCCATTTGAACCATTTTTAGTCTTCCCACAAACAAGCCACAAACTTTACGAACTAATGCTTTCTGCACGGTCGTAGCTGCACCACTAAGTGAACCACAGGTGTCGGTGCACACTAATCATTTTGCGTCTACGCATCCACACTGAAACACCCGACCTACTGATTAGAGGAACATAAGCATTGACAACTTGCTCTTGCCACATGGACTTGGAGGTACTATTCAACGTAAAATGATACGACTTACAATAGCTATAACTATTAGTCTAGAAATTCTTTTACAGACTAACATGGCAGACAACCATGTTGGTAACCAATAATATAACTCTTTACTGGAGAGAAGCTTGTGTGGTACCTTGACGACGCCTTAATTTTGAAAAACTCAGCATAATTAGCGTAATGCAACAACTTTTTCTCACTACCCGTTTAGCATTACAAGTATTTCCTTATTAGCTTCGAAACATTTGTGCCTACACTAGCACTGTACACTGTCGTCATTTCAGCCACAGATCGCCGCCGATTTAGCTTTACAAACCAGGCAAGCCTCCAACTCAATGATGAGGCGTGGACTTCCAACACTTTGTCGTCTATTCGTGGTTTCACCGACCCTGAAAAGTTTAGCGGTTATGCTCTCGACAGTTGCACGCCAACAGTCAAACAGCTTCGTTCATAGGGTGGGGGTGGGGGCATGAAAGTCCGCCTCTGTCAACATCGCTACTATGTTCGTGGATTTCCCTACGTGCAGCGCGTGCCGTCGCAAGAATACTCCCCATTTGCCTCTGCTCCACTTATAAACGTTCCTCAGCGCGTCACCTGTCTGCAACGCCAGCAGGCTGCACTCGGTGTTGCGGTGACCAAGGGTCGTAATGTTTTGGTTCTTCTTTACTTGCTACCATCACATAATGAGAACAGATAATAAATTTTTGATGAGCAGTGCTCTCACATATATGATTCATTAAAAATAATTTGTTTCCGGTGTAGTCAGACTCTACATGGCAACTTGTTCGTATTTCTTGTGTCTCACGAATATCTTCGGATGAGAGGTACGTACAAGTTTTCCTGATCGCTGTGTAGTTCTTTGCAAGCTTCTCTCCCAGCTTCTGTATGACGTCCATGTGTTTCAACTTCTCAAATCGAGCAAGTCGTAAAATGTGTGAACAGGCCAATGTCTGGATGTTGCTTTGCCCGAAACTTTGCGAGTCATTTGGTCAAATCATTTTCACTCCATATTTAGAACCGTTATAGCTGTCTAGCTTCTTGTATAAACCAGCCTCAATTTTCACATAACGAAGCTTAGTGCTGAGAATCAGGAGTTCCTGCAGCTCTTTCCCTGGTAAATTGTCAGTGTCTGATCATTCTTCATCAACAGTTCTGTACAACTCGTCTTTTTCCCACCAGACAGAGACTATTATTTCTCTGCGAGATTGATTTTTGGTACCCACAATACTTGAAGCATTTGCTTTCAAGGTTTCAGAGACAGCCAAGAAGGTGAAAATATTGTCGTATGTGACATTTCTTGCCTTATTCATTTAAGGTTGGGCCAAGTTGTGAACGTAAGAGTTGCAACCGAAAAGTGTGTCTATTCGGGACATAGATGATCTATTATAAAGTAATTACATCCCTTCTTCATCATTATTTATCATTTTCTGATGAATAATCTAAAACTACATGTTGTGCCAATTCTTTCTCACATTACGACTCCAGCGGCTCACACTGAGATTCAAGAGCCAAAATCTCATTCACGGCATTTAGAGTGTGCTCTTCTGTTCTTAGACGTTTGGCCATCTTCTTCTTAGTACGTCAATGATAATCATTTAAATGAAGTACAGTGCCTCTTTTGGTGGTATTCTACCATCATTGAAGCCTCTCTTCAGCCATTTAACTTCACTTAGGCGGAGGTACTTGGGATGAAGATTTTTCTGCTACGAAGAGGCCGAACAACAGGTTCATGCTCATGATGTGGGTGTCTTTCGTAAGTGTTGACTTCGCCCGCTGTTACTGTCCGCCTGATATAGGTCGGAGCTATTTCGGCGAGTACTTGGATCTTCTCGACTGGGGTTGGTGTCAGACATCCTGTCACCTGTTTGGCGAAGAGCAATATCAGCCTGTATCAAGTGACAGAGTTGGTAACACACAGGGGAAACTTACTCTCATGCCGAGCAGCGCAACGCTAGGCCTGCTCCCCCACTTGGGTCTTTGAATTTTTTTAAGATATTGCTTCGTGGTGCGACCTTCATTTTGACACTGTCACAATGTTCCTTGAATATCAGACTCCGGTCAGAAATAACGCCGAATTATTTAGGACGTTTGGGCGTAATAAATGTGTGTCTTACAAGCACTGTTTATAAACTACTAACACTGTATTCCATAGAACAAATCACTGGCTGTGCGATACTTGTGTACACATTGAGACGTGTTTCAACGCGATAACCATTCCATCCATTGGTGGAGAACTGCAACGTCATCAGAAATACAAATACTCAGATTTTTGAACAAACACAGTATAGAAATGAAGATGAAGCGATACGAGACATGAGATTACTATAACAGCTCCAGCAGTGGGGTCAGAACTGACTCGTCTGTGGTTCCAAATGAATCTGAATTTCATTCTTTAAAGTTTTCCCAATAAAAATTACAAGTTTGATCGTTAATTAACTTATCTGACACTAACTAATAAATATTCAGCAGTGTAGCTAATAATAAAAGGTAGTAACCAACAAAACAATTAAGGAATGGGTAGCGATTGACCCAGTCGCAGTTGTAGTGCTAACTAACGATTGTGTAGCGTGACGCGCAGAAGGGTGCGTGGCCTGAGCCGTCACTCCACTCTGCTAGAGACGTGACGCCTGCGCCCACGTGTCCCCGCCAGCGCCCTAGCGCCCTGCGTGGTCGCGAGCCTCTAGCCGTGGGCCGCGAGATGCAGCCGCATCGCATCGACCGCCCTGCGTGACGTCATGGAGAATCACGCCTGACGTCATACCTGGAGCGCCGCCAGCAGCGACGGTGATCGCCCCCAGCGCCGCGGGGACTGGACGGCAGCTGGCCGCTCTCGCCCGTTACCACACGAGAGCTGGCTGGGGCCGGACACCCAGCTAGCTGGTCGCGAGGCATCTGCAGGCGCCGGCTAGGCAATCGCGCACAACACCGGCCTCCCGCTCTGCAAACGCTACTCGCGGCCCAATCTGAAACCGGCTGCCAACTTCCTCGAGAGGTACACCACCTAAGCTTATAACCGCAGCAAACTACTGCAGCTCCTTCAGCTCCGCAGACAGAATCCATTTCGAAGATTGGTGGTGCACACATATAGCAACAGTCTTTTGTGCTGGGTAGTTATAATTTAAGTGCAGCTGCTGTTAGCATTTATCGTCTGGCGCGGAACTTGGTAACTATTTTAATGCGTTAATGCGGAATTTTTGCCACCATGTGCATATCTGGGGCTGTGAATGCAAGAAAGTAGTGTGTAAATGCTTTCATATGTAATGAATTAGGAATGGGTCGTGGACAGGAAAAGTCAGATAGACATAATGTTTTTATTGTCAGCTGCCGCTTACACAGATTTTCAGTATGAGCACCAGAGATACCGACGAGATTCTATAAAGCTCTACATTTGCACCTAATGGCTTAAGTTGGGACAATTTTTTTCAGTGTAAATGGGTTCCACATTAATGCATTAGCATATATATCAAGTTTCGTTGCCATACGATAATTACAGTGCACGTTGGACCTCCGTAAGAAGCTTCACCGTAAGTATAACCACCAGGATATGTGTCGATCCAAGCGCCTCTGAGCACTATGGGACTTAACATCTGAGGTCATCAGTCCCCTAGAACTTAGAACTACTTAAACCTAACTAACCTAAGGACATCACACACATCCATGCCCGAGGCAGGATTCGAACCTGTGACCGTATCGGTAGCGCGGTTCCAGACTGTAGCGCCTAGAACCGCTCGGCCACCCCGGCCGCCTATGTGTCGATCCACAACTGTTGTAAAAATAAAGAAATGCTCCAGGATGACTTGCTCTCGCACTCTATATACTGAAACTATTTGATGGACAGGGTAACACGCAATCTGCAACTCGGATGTCACTGTTGTGTTCCGGGAACTGTCACGGTCCCCACAGAGCGCTGTTGCGATTCGCTTCTGCTGTCAACTACAGGCTTTCTACGACAAATCGTTAAATGGGTAAGGTCTTTTTATTTTTTATATAGTTGATGTTGTTACCGGTTGTCGCCAAGCAGCAGTTGCACAACCATAGTCGAACCAGGAAGAAAACGAACTCTCATTGATCTTCGTGCAATTAATTGCCGGCCGAGGTGACCGAGCGGTTCTAGGCGCTTCAGTCCGGAACCGCGCGACTGCTACGGTCGCAGGTCCGAATCCTGCCTCGGGCATGGGTGTGTGTGGTGTGTTTAGGCTACTTAGGTTTAAGTAGTTCTAAGTTATAGGGGACTGATGACCTCAGATGTTAAGTCCCATAGTGCTCAGAGCCATTTGAACCATTTTTTGCAATAATTCTCCTTCTATTAACTCATGTTCTTCAATAACAGATCCTTTTCGCTAACAAGAAGTAGAATCAGGAATAGTTTGAACGTAGAACATTGAATTCCGTTGGTGTGTAAAAGTTATCAACTTTCTGAAACAAAAGGAGTCTCGAAAATCAATGTCAGACAATACATTAATCTCCATTTGCAGTTTCTTCTTTTTTGTACATTTAAAGTGTACAGAAGCCTTTAAATCCATTAACTTTCACACTAGAGACTCCCTTAACTCTCGCAATACTTTTTCCCCACCTTTCCAAAATATATCTAGCCAAGCACTTCATATTTTAAAATTTCAAAGATGTTTATTATTTTGAATGATTTCTTGCACTGCTTCCGTAATTGTTTTCAATTTTTCAGTAAAACGTAACTGAAATTCATTTACATTGTACTCACATATGTCAAGTAAAATTGTACAATAACGTCGGGCAGGAGTCTGATAATGGAATTTGAAACAGCCAAGCAAAAAGCAGAAGAAAGTATAGTGTGATCTTTAATACTAACAACTTTGCAAATTATGTGAACAAAGCTTTGGTAGAGAAAAAAATTACTCTGCCCCTGAATCTTCCAAAAACGCAAGTAGTACAAACCAGTGTAAGCTACATAATACTGGGTTAGCACTAGTGACTGTACTATTTCCTGTGAGTAAGCAGTCACTACTATAGCACACAGATTTGATAATAAAATATGCACAGTTTTAAACAGATTTAGTATAAGGTCAGGAGAATGTATACATAGCATTACAGGACTGTTATTTGATTCTGTAAGGTATGAGAGTTTTCTTCGGGAGTTAGGTGACTGAGTGGAGCAGGACTTCAACTGTACCATGGAATCACTTCACAGAACTCAAAAAGGAATTCCTTACTCGTGGTGGCACGATTTCAGTGAATTCACATACCACAAGAGGGTGAACCACATCTCATGTGAAGTACTGAGAAACTGAAGGTGCAAAGGTCCCGATACCATTTCATTCATGTAGTCATCAGCAGAATTGCAGAATCGCAGGATGACATGAAAGCCTGAGTTCAGTGCAAGAGAACATTATCTACGATAAAGATGAAACTGCCTGTAGGTGATTTTCTGGCTTGACGATTTCTTAATTCTCTCTTCACGGCCAATGAACGACATGTGCTATCTTACTTTTGTGTAGCCAACTTTCACTTGGACATTGATTTTTCTCTGTTTTTTACTCACTTCATGAAGTTTTTAATAGTGTCCTTGTTGTTTACACTACGTTGTCTCAAAGTAGAGGAAACACATACTGCCCAGTCACATTAATATGATCTCTCTTCTAAAGTCTGAATAAGATCATTTTGCAGCGTGAGATGTGCAGTAAGAGAGTCAATGAGGTTGTGAAAGGTACCGACAGGGAAGCCATGCCGGCTTAAGGCCAGCTGTGGTACGTTTCTTGGTTGAGGATCCAACAGTGGCGGTCAACAGTGTCCGATTGATTCTCTGTTGGGTTTATATCCGGGGAGTTTGGTCGCCAGGGGAGTACTACGGGCATATATTGCGAGCTAAGCGACACATTACATTGTACTGCTAGTAGACGTCGTCGTACTTAGGAAAGACAGACTGCAGTCGTGGTGGACATGGTCCTTAAGGATAGATCATACTTGTGCTTATCAATTGTGCTTTCCATAAAGACGAAATCATCCAGGGAATGCCACGAAAGCAGTCTCAAGATGCTTCCTCCTGGTTGGGTGGTGTTTGCTTTCTGTCATTTCACGTAAGCCAACGGTAATGTCTGCAATGCGGTATGGAACGTGACTCGTCTGAAAAGCCAAGCAGTCGCCACTTAGTGGACCTCTTGTTGCGTTACTGGCTTGCCAGTTCCAGCCTTCGTCGCCGATGAGCAGCAGCTCAAAATTTTGAAATGTGTGTGAGATCTTATGGGACTTAACTGCTAAGGTCATCTGTCCCTAAGCTTCCACACTATTTAACCTAAATTATCCTAAGGACAAACACACACACCCATGCCCAAGGGAGGACTCGAACCTCCGCCGGGACCAGCCGCATACAGTCCACAACTGCATGAGCAGCAGTCAGCATGGGTGCATGAACCAGGCATCTGCCACAGAGGGCCATACGCAGCAACATTCGCCTAAGGGTCGTTGAGGACACTCTGTTGGTAGCACCTTCGTTCATCTGGGATGGCAGTCACCCAACAGTTGCACGTCTATTCGTCCGCACACATCTCCGCAGCCGTCGTTCACCCCTGTTATCTACAGCCCATGCTGCACCGCAGTTGCCTCGGCACTGGTTTTGCATAGCGCCATTTTGCCACATACGGTTACGTTAAACACGGAAACACGAGAACTGTTTACAAAATTAAATAGCTGCATTTCCGTATTACGACAACGACAACGACTGCACTGTCCCCCCCCCCCCCCCCCGACACGCTGTATATACCCTCCACTGAGAGCTGCCACCTGCTGTCTGTGACTCGTTACTGCACGTTGACATCAAACATAGGCGGTGGTCACATTATGTGCCTGGACCGTGTATTTCACACTATTTTTTCTTTTGTCACCCTCTACGAATGACACTACATACCTTCATTTCACAAATTGCAACACATTAAATGGTAAATAATACTAAAGAAAGATACATTTTGTCATATCAATAACCCAGCGTGTGTATTAAGTAACCCTAACGGAAAATGTCACCCAGTATGAATTCCTGTAGCTGATCCAATGTTTGGAACGTAGTAGTGCATATCGGCATTAACCTCTCCTTTGTGTGTAAACAGGGCACACATTCATATAAGGAGGCGGTACGACGATCTGAACTTTACAGAGGGTCTTACCATGCGACAGAACGGCAAACATGGGTTACCTGTACAAGGTTGTCGGTAATTCTCGCATATTCGATATAAAAGTGTCTCACTTTTAGTGAGCCCCAGAAGCAGTTTGCGTATTAAAAACAATAATCGTAGTATACCAACTCCCCTCTAAAAGCCCTGCCCCGGTGGCTGGCAGTAACAACCTGGTCACACATTTGACGGCTATCGTCAGATGCGTGTAAGCACCAGATACACGTCATGGCGTCCTGTAGCTCATCTTGAGTCATCTACAGTTAAACGTCCATCTTGCTTCGGCCTCGGTTCTGTAAATGTAGAGATGCTGCAAACTTCATGATCAGGGCAAAAACCGAGTCTGCTTTTCAGTAAATACCAAGTTAGTTTTAAGAGATGCATATCATTTATTTATTGTTGCAGTTCTTGCCACAGCAAATACGAAAGTCGTTCAATAAATAATGCCCCACATTTTTAACCCATTAATATACATAGACAAACGTCCTTGCTGGCGCTTCGCATTTGATGTTTGTTCTGTGCGCCGATGAAGTTTCGAATAGTTCTGGCAGATGGCAGATCAGTAGTACAGCGTCAAAATGGCGTCTACATCCGAATCACGTTACAAGAAGCGTGTTATTGAATTCTTGTGTGCAGAAAAAGAAACCGTGGTGAACATCCATAAACGTTTATGCGCAGTATATGGCTATGCTGCTGTTGATAGCAGTACAGTTGGGTGATGGGTAAAGAGAGTTACCGGCCCAGCAAATGCAGAAACAGAACTCCATGATGAGCCATGCTCGGGACGTCTCGTCACAGCCACTGCTCCAGACATGCTACATCGTGCGGATGGCATTATTCGAGCCGACCGGTGCATCACAACTCGACAATTGGCTCCACAGTTGACGGTCAGCATTAGAAGTGCGTCTGCAATGATCGAGAGTCTCGGATATTCAATGAGAGGTGCTCACGAATGCTCACAGCGGACCACATGATTCAAAGAAAGGCCATTTCATCTGAATTTTGAGACATACAGAGAGGTCTTTCTGTCACGGATCGTTATCGGGGACGAAAGCTGGGTGCACCACTTTGCGCCGGAAACAAAAAGACAGTCCATGGAGTGGCATCATCCTCATACACCACAAAAGAAGAAATTCAAGACAATCGAAAAAATCATGGTGACAGTCTTCTGGGACTGTGATGGCTTCATTCTCGTGGAGGTGATGCCGAGAATAATGCTCTGAATAAACTCAAGAACTGTTCCCGACGTGTTCAAAAATGGTTCAAATGGCTCTGAGCACTATGCGACTTAACTTCTGAGGTCATCAGTCGCCTAGAACTTAGAACTAATTAAACCTAACTAACCTAAGGACATCACAGACATCCATACCCGAGGCAGGATTCTAACCTGCGACCGTAGCTCAAATGGTTCAAATGGCTCTGAGCACTATGGGACTTAACAGCTGTGGTCATCAGTCCCCTAGAACTTAGAACTACTTAAACCTAACTAACCTAAGGACATCACACACATCCATGCCCGAGGCAGGATTCGAACCTGCGACCGTAGCAGTCGCGCGGTTCCGGACTGCGCGCCTAGAACCGCGAGACCACCGCGGCCGGCGCGACCGTAGCGGTCGCTCGGCTCCAGACTGCAGCACCTAGAACCGCACGGCCACTCCGGCCGACCCAACGTGTTCGGTCGGACAAGAATCCAGCAGGAATCTTGCCCCAACATGATAATGTACGTCCACACACAAGACTGAGAACCCGGAAACATATCGCCAAATTGGGTTGGACATCATTGTCTCATCAACCTTACAGTCCAGGCTTCGCACCCTCGGACTTCCATCTCTTTGGGCCGCTTAAAGGTTATATACAGGGAACACACTTTGAAGATGACGAGAGTGTCAGTCATGCAGTGAAAACAGGGCTACGCCTACAGGACAAGAGTTTTTACCAGCAGGGAATACATGCTCTTCCACAACGTTGGTGTATGGCTATAGAAAGTGATGGAGGCTACGTAGAAAAATAGGACATAGAAGAGACATGTTGATGTATATTGTCACCAAATTCCGACTTTTAACAATAAATATGCTCTGAGAAAAATGTGGGGCATTTCTTATTGAACGACTCTCGTATCTTTTAGACACCATTCCACATGACTGCTTACATCGTAAATAACTACTTGACATTTGTTAATTGTAGCGCTGATCACACGCTTACGATCATAGTCCCAACGATCAGCATAGATATTTTTGGCTTTTAACACTCTTCATTTCAGAGTAATAACAATTATCATCCGTGGCTTCACATACACGATCACACTCGTCTAACGCCGCCATCCCACTGTCAGTGCGACCTCATAGTGTAATTGATACTTTAACGAACAGATCTCTGAGTGATTACCAAACCTGACAAACTTCCTATACAGTGACCTTTCATTTGCGATCGCTCGTGTCGGCTATTACCACCCAGCTCTGCCAACAACAGTGAAAATTCTGGTTCAAGTGCTTTGAGCAGTCAGCGTCGAGGAAAAGCAACGCTGTGATATATGGCGCTGCTCTGAAAAGCCAATGAGAGTTACAGACGTTGTTTCCACAGGGATGCCATGCCTTAGCTCCCCACCAAGACGCCACAGCATCAGAAAATTCTGTCCACATACTAGGGCTTTTGACATATTGCACAACACTACGATTTGCTCGTTGCCTTTTTACTAAAAACGCTACAGTGTCTCTCTGGGCAGCATGGTGAAAATTACAGCGACTCGTTGATACTAGACAGTTCCCTAAATTTACGAACCATTTCTCAATTTGCACCACAGAATATAACGAAAAAGATGAGCAATTTTCTGCCTCAAGTCGGAATTCCTACTATCCTGACAGCAGCACCCTACATTATAGATGTAGGAGTTCGTATTCATTTAGAGATAAGTCAAACAAGGCAAAAGAAATATTGCTATTTCACCCTTCTACGTAAAGTATCTACAACCGTCTAGAACAAATAAAACATTTTAATTAATTATATTAGCGGTTCACTTTGGACGTAGATAAACTTACCATTTACATGTAGTTAACAAATTATGGCCCAAAGTAATCAATATGAATGACCAGTTTGGCAGGAATCAATAGATTTTATATAACCCTTAACTCTAAACAAGATTTGTATTGACATGTCTTGGGAAACAAGCATTTATCTATACCTATATACCGTTACATTTCACCGCAACAGTGGAAAATTAACAATCGAAAGAAAAGTCATGAAATAAGATTTTATTTCGTTAAAAGTATTTGCGGCAACCCAGGCACGTTGTTCGATTCCTAAATTGGCAAAAAAAGGAAGAAATAATTATTTTGTGGTCGAAACTCTTTCCTTGTCGGCATTTGCTTCCTAACATTTGATAAGGAAATATGATTATGACTTGAACAAGCATAATTTTTTATGTTTTACTGCTCATACATGTTTCGAAGAAGTTGCTCCATCTTCAGTGGATGCTATTTATTATCTTATTAATACACATTGGTGTTCAAACACATTGGTGTTTGCTATTCTTCGCCCTTATGCTTGTTTCTTTTGCTGTACAAGCATTCGTTGTCTTCACCTCTCGTAAATATAAAATCTAGCAAATTTGTTCTATTATTCCATTACTAATTTGTATTATTTTCTTTTGGATGTATTGGTTGTACACCGTTTAGATTATTATAAGTGATTATTAAGTCCACTTACAATCTTTTATGATCTCCATTCATTGTTGATATTCATCAGCACTGAAACAGAAATAGTAATAACAGGAAAACAGTGCCTAAATCAGCAAAACGGAGGTTGTTCATGCGTGTTACAAGAGCGAGCACTCTTTCTACGTTTTCCCAGTTTGAGGATCTGAAACGTTCTTCTACAAGAATCGTAGTCAGTTTCATTGACGTGGATTCTTCTTGTATGACACTAATTTCAATTTCGGCAGATTGCTAATCAGTATAATGACGTAAACTAAGATGCTTTAAGCCGTTCGAGCAACGGAGAATGAAGAAGAGCCTCAGAATAATGGTAGCTGAATAGATGTGGTTAAAGCTGGAACGAAGCTAATACTAAACGAACTACCAAAACCTGTTAAATAATATTTGTAGAAGAAGAAAATCTTCCCAACCTGCAACAAAACTGTGATTCTTCTACCTCACAAGAAAGGGGACCGAGAAGACTCACAAAGATTATTGATCCATCAGCCTCCTTGCACCGATTGCACAGAAAAAAGTTAGATTTTAATCTGACAGAGAACAAGCAGGCTCCCGAAATGTATTTATCCGTACTGGCGGTTTGCAAGTCGTCACCGAAACTACAGAACACAGCAATTCATATGGATGACTGGATGGGATTCACAGAGTTTAGAGAAATCTTTCGGGTCGGTTTCAACGCAGTCCACATTAACAGCCCTTGAGAAAAGGAGATTGACTGAATGTTGTCAGTATGCTGAAGAAGATATACAACAATGCTTCAGCATCAGTTATAGTACATCAAGGCAGAGAGAAATGTTAAGGACATTCTTCCCTACCTGTTTCGATGCTGTATATGATATGTGTAAAAAGTATGGCTTTTAGTAACTTGTAAATTATAGATAGCAGCGATCAGTCGTCCTTTTTAAATTTTATTGTGTAGATCTAGATTTCGGCTAGAAGCTAGCCATTCTCAGTGCACTAGTATTTTCGCTTAATGCATGTAATGCCTGTTGGTCGGTCTTGATCCACAGTATTCAATGAACTGTGGATGAAGTCTGACCAACAGGCATTACATGCATTGAGCGAAAATAATAGTGCATTGAAAATGGCTAGCTTCTAGCCGAATTCTAGATCTACACAATAAAATTTAAAAAGGACGAATGATCGCTGCTATCTATAATTTACAAGTCAATATGACAGTCGCTGAGGGCAACAGCTTCCTGAATGGAAGGTAACCTGATGATTTTTAGTGTTCAGGAAGTTTTCTAATTGCATAGTTTGGACACTGGAAGTGTGTGAAGTTCGTAGTGGAGTTATTCCTTGTAGTGTATCCCATTTGGCAGTCTCTCCACGAAATATTCATTGATTTCTGGATGACACTCACATTTCGAGCAATTATTGTACTCAGGACAGGGGCTTACACTAGAGAGATGTGAGCCGTATACGGCATCACACATCGAGACGTAGAAGAGGTGTCGTGGAATAACAGCCAAGAGGTAGCAAGTGTACTACTCACTGGTCAAAAAGCTTCAACGTTTAGCGCCAAGTGTCAGCAGTAGAAATGTTCACAGCAGCTGCGGTTGCAATGTTTCCCACGCACAACTTTCCAGTCGTTTCACACTTTTTCTCGCTGTAGCTGTATTTATCAGACGTGCTGTTTTCATTTGTCGAAAATGCTGTTTTTGAGAGTTCGTAATCTGGATATAATTTAGTTCCAAGAATAACAATAAACTATCGTATCTTCTTGCTGCAATCTGCCATGCACATAGCTTCTTCCGCGGAACTTTGTGCCTCTCCTTCCTATCTTTCTTGTTTTTGCCTTTTCTTCGTGTATGCGTGAGAATATTTTCTGTAATTTAGAATTCGTTTAAGTCCTTAAACCAACTACTTGGTACGGTTTTTTAATTTTTGTTGCAGAAGTAGATAAAATCTTTTTTGGTTAGTCTCTTCTTAGGTTCGTTGTGAGGACGTGCCCATAAAAATTAATTCTTCTTTTCCTCACCGCGTCTGAGAGTTTTTCGGGTCTTTGACAAAGGTTTTAATTTCTGATGTGGATTAGATTGTTATTATGGATTTTTCTTAATATCTTCCTTTCTTTGATATTCAGAATTTCAGCAGGACCACAGTTAGTGATGGATAGTGTTTTGGCTGCATATAAGGCTTCCAGTCTGATTACCGTTTCAGAGTGGCTTATTTTTTAAAACCATATGATAAACTTATTGTAACGTGTTTTTTCCTGATGAGTCATAAGTTCTCATACTTGAAGATATTGTGGTGTTTTTTGTATTGCTGTTATTATTTAGGCCATTTTGAAGGAGATTCTGACGAAGTGTCTGTATGTCTTTCCTCTTGTAATTTGTTACCAAGATCTGGTAAGTACTGACGACTGTCTTCAGTGGCACAAGTTTATCACATCACCAGATTCAGTATTCACTGGGTTGATGACCGCTGACTGTTACGCCTGAAGTAGCACCACATCTCCTACAGCAATGATGATTTTATAGTGAAATAAACGAATAATGTGTGTACTGAATGCGTTTAATATGATATGCAGTCTTTTCTTCGCCACGCTAGACTGAAGGTGAATTTTTGCTACTTGAATTACGACTTTTAATACGTTGAGATTTGGCAGTGGTAAATCACTTCACTGCCCTTGCTCATTACAGTACCACTAAGTTAACGAATTAAGATAAAGATTCAGATAAGGAGTCAGGTGTAAACCTACAGGTCTGGAAGTGATATTACAGAGAGATTGGTGAAAATCGCGTCATGATCGGAGCTCGAGGTTACGAAATGTTTGAATTTTGTAGGAGTGCAATAATGATAATTGACTTTAGGGGGCAGTGGCTGCAAGACGCCATTGTTACCCAGGAGGGAGTGGCAGTACACAAAAAAATGCAGGTCTGCATGGTGATCGTCCTGAGTACGGCGCTGGGAAGTCTGGAAGTCTGGTGTAAGAATTTTAACAGCGCCAGAAATAAAAAGACGGCATAGTTGCAGGGATGGATACCCTTCAGGAACAGTCCAGGGCAGTGCACCACAGAAAGGAAAAATAGTCCATCATAAAATTATGTTTTGTCAGAGCGAGAAGGCAGGATAAATTATTTCACGTAGCATTCTGAAAGAGTCTCCACTGGTGCAGTGAAGTTAGACTGTTTTACTATGAGAACGGTTAACAGTCCTAAAATGAGCTGCGCAACCCAGAAAGGTGAGCAGTGAGAGCGACAAGTCATTGTCTGTAGAGAACACGTTGGGTGTTGGAACAGGTCGGACGTACGATGAACGCCATAATAAGCTTTGTTTTCCCTCATGTAGAGTTTGACAACGTCTAATGAAGTACAGTCACATGAGCAGTGAATTTGACTAGCGATCATAAAGAATATTTTGACTGTGACAATCTGTGCAGGCTTAGACAGTGACAGATAATGGGCAAAGTTTATAAAGTACAATACGCAATCTCTCCAGCATACGTCGGTAAGTGGGTTGATGTACCCTATATAGCTGCTTATCGCCTTAATGTTGTAACTACATCATCGCTGATGACCTCTTGGCCACGATAGTAGGTTTAGATAACTTTTTTGTATTGGAGTATATCGTGTTACTTATTGTCAGGAGATCCAGAACCATCTTGGCGTGGTCTTCAGTACAGTGTTGCACAGAGTGTAAATCATACACTGCACAGTATAGCAGTGCTATGACAGCTTAGGGGTGTAAGTTCATATGCGAGGACGTGTTTCGTTCGTGGCGAAAGTGCCCATTTGATCAGAAGTAACTGCGGTCTCGGAAATTCTTTGTATTCTGATAAACTCACTTGCAACCTTGCAACCTGCAATGAATGTACACCTACCAAACTGAAGGACACTGGACCTCATCTTCGTATTAAGATTCTACCCGACTTGTCTGGTCTTCATTTCTTGGTGTACTAATCTATACCACAGCGTTGTTGCGTTCAAAGTAGTTCTTCATGAGGTTTCATATGTAGGAGCATAGAAAACGAATAACTGTACTACAAATAAAGGAAGGTATGTTTACCAGGTCAAGCATGTGCAGATGGACTTTTAAGACGCAGTACCAACAAATCAGTCTCCTTTGCATCCACTTCCTGATACAAGCTGTTTGTTCCACAGTCCGTTGTTTGTTAGGGTCTGAAAGTTACTTTCGCTTGATATAAAACGATTCAGTTTTTCCCGATTAGCATAAAAAGTGGCTCAGTTCAATTAACTTCTAACATGAGATTATTTAACAATATTTTAACTTAGCATTATACTATAAATCTATGTTGAAAACTCCGCCAGAGCTGGTCGTATGCTCGCTTGAAAAAGGATGGGGAGGAGTAACACCTCGTTAAAAAGCTTGGTTCGCCTGACCCAGGTGCTAATACCTTCTAAGGAACCCTTACCAGGATGACGGTAAAGACTTCAATGGCAATGAAGGCGGAGATGAAAATGACCAGAACATCAGAACTGGCGGAAGAGGTAGGCTACTATATAAAAGCACAACATTGTAGCGTCTGATCCGACAATCGGCGGCTACAAAAGGCGTCTGTTCCACATGTTAGAGGCAGCCTCATTTATAATTCTAGGCTAAATACTTTAATTTTAATCATGGAAAGGTTGAACTATCTTCCCCAAACTACTGTAACCAAAGGTGCAACTAGGCCTTCGGCTTCTGGAGAGCCTAGAACATAAGGAAGAGCCGGAGCTTCCTATAACTTCTTCAAAGATACACACATTGGGCACTCTGATGGTTCAAATGGCTCTGAGCACTATGGGACTTAACATCTATGGTCATCAGTCCCCTAGAACTTAGAACTACTTAAACCTAACTAACTAACCTAAGGACAGCACACAACACCCAGTCATCACGAGGCAGAGAAAATCCCTGACCCCGCCGGGAATCGAACCCGGGAACCCGGGCGTGGGAAGTGGGCACTCTGAACATCAACAAACGTATGGAAGTTGGAAATCTCAAACGCCTAAATGACACCCTCAATAAACGCAACCTATTTATATTAGCCCTTCAAGAAACAAGGTAACTGGACGAAAATGCAGTTGAGCCATGTAGATACAGAATCTACAACGGAAAATTAGAAATTCCAATAATATGGCTGTATTAGGGAGAACATTTACGTTCAGATAACAAATTACTGAATCAATAGCTAATTTTAAATCTCCGTCAGAACAAATTTCATTTATGATCTTTAAGTCAGGAAATAAACATTACATCATAACAAATGCACATGCATCTATTAACCAACATAACAGAACAAACGTTGGAAAAGCGGAAGATTTTTGGGAAATGTTAGAACACGAAACATCGAAACTGCCAAAAGAACATATCAAAATTTTAGTGGGAGACTTTGATGCACAAGTTGGTAAAGAAACAAAATTTAAATCAGTGGTTGGGGACTATCCAACACATGAAAGAACAAACAGAAATGTGGGAAGGCTCATAAACTTTTGTAAACAATTTAACCTAAAATTAATGACAATATTTCCATGAAACTTGCAAGAAGGGAAAACAATTGCAAATCAAGGTGAATGAAAACCAAGTTTCAACCGAACAAACATAAACCGAAATCAAAAAGGTTTCCAAGAATGAACACTAAATTTCTCACACAAAATCGGAATAAATTTTGTGACATATTAAACACAAGGAAAATGAGACACTTGGAAGAAATTAAAGAAACAGCGACAGAGTATGTTAAAGAATTGGGACAACCACGAAGAATACCAGCACAGAGATAGTGGAATGAGTTATGTTTTGAAGCAACTGACAATCGACTAAAGGCATGTAAAAAAATGTAACAGTAATAAGAAACGTGAATATTCGGAAGAGTTTAAAGAAAAAAGGGAAAAAATCGGCAAATATCATAAGATCAGTGAAACGAAAATATGACACAGACTAGTAAAAATGAATCCAGATTTTAAAAGGAACAACCCAAGGGACTTCTATTAGCGTTTTAAAGAAGTTTTAAGAGGATTCCAGTCACGAAGTTTAAATTTTAAGTTAAAAATGGAAACATGGTTTTGAGCAATAAATAGAGCTGCCAGTTATTAGCTGAATGCTTTGAAAATCTATTAAATTTTGAAGAGACTATTGACAGATTACAATTTCACAAACCAAACATAAACATCCACCATCGGAACAGAGTACAACAGAAGAAATGAAAAATTATCAAGTCGCCGAAGAATAACAAGATACCAGGAGAGGATGGGATAGTACTGTAGCAGAAATGTGGAAACTATGGCGCTTATCGGCGTGGCAGAAAATTCACCAGGTAATTAAAGACATTTGGACAAACGGAATCATACACAGCCGCAGAATGTCCGCGATTCTCTTTAAGATGGATTTAGATAAAGTAGTAAAAACATGGGAAAACACTTTAGGAACAGAGGCATAAAAGGTGTAAACATTGGACAAGGAAAGAACAAATTTGAAGTAAAATGTTTCGCCTTTGCAGATGATATAGCACTGATAACTGAAAACCGAAGAGACGCAACTTTTATGCTTCATATGTTACACTAGATTGTTGTAAACACTGGGCTACAAATATCTTATGAAAAAACTGATTGTGTAGAACATAAGCGCAATAGAGAAAAATGTATGAGAAGAAAATGTGAAAAAATTAAAATAGTTGATAAAATTTATCATCTCGGTTAATGTATCCATACCTACGGAATTGATAACATAATAAATAAAGGAAGAGTAAAGACGTTAGAATTTGCGCACAAATTAACACAAAAGTACTACAATAAGATATCAGTATACATCCATGCGAAGATTAGAAATTATGATTCAGTTATTAGGTTACAAGCAACATTTGGATCAGAGTGCCTAACATGGAATAAGAAAGACGAACTAAGGGAACTAGAAAAAAGAGAGTGGAAAGTACTAATAAAAGTTCTAGGTCCTGAGAAAAACGATGAAAATATATGAATTAAAAGGAGAAATGAAGATTTACAGAAAGACACATAAAAAATGAAAGATGCAATGACGAAGACATGCCTAAAACTGTATGGACATTTAAAAAGAATGGGAAAAACACGGATTACAAAGAAAAATTTTAATTACTTTAATAAACTGGATAGAAGCCGTGAAGAAAGATGCAAAAAAATAAGTATGGCAGACGAAATAATAAGTGACAGGAATCGCTTCGGGCCACTGATAGAAAACGCAACCTACGTAGATGATAAGCCAAAACCTCGATCAAAGAGAATGTGGACAGATGATCAGAGATGAGCCACTGGATAGAAAATGAATAAGTACTGAGAAGAAAGGAAGAAAAAGAAACACTGTAAGCCTTAAGTTGTGTGCGATCCATAGCTGGCTAATCTCATAAATAAAAAAATGTATGTTGTTTGTTGTTGTGGTCTTCAGTCCTGAGACTGGTTTGATGCAGCTCTCCATGCTACTCTATCCTGTGCAAGCTTTTTCATCTCCCAGTACCTACTGCAACCTACATCCTTCTGAATCTGCTTAGTGTATTCATCTCTTGGTCTCCCTCTACGATTTTTACCCTCCACGCTGCCCTCCAATACTAAATTGGTGATCCCTGGATGCCTCAGAACATGTCCTACCAACCGATCCCTTCTTCTGGTCAAGTTGTGCCACAAACTTCTCTTCTCCCCAATCCTATTCAATACTTCCTCATTAGTTATGTGATCTACCCATCTAATCTTCAGCATTCTTCTGTAGCACCACATTTCGAAAGCTTCTATTCTCTTCTTGTCCAAACTATTTATCGTCCATGTTTCACTTCCATACATGGCTACACTCCATACGAATACTTTCAGAAATGACTTCCTGACACTTAAATCAATACTGGATGTTAACAAATTTCTCTTCTTCAGAAACGCTTTCCTTGCCATTGCCAGCCTACATTTTATATCCTCTCTACTTCGACCATCATCAGTTATTTTGCTCCCCAAATAGCAAAACTCCTTTACTACTTTAAGTGCCTCATTTCCTAATCTAATTCCCTCAGCATCACCCGACTTAATTAGACTACATTCCATTATCCTTGTTTTGCTTTTGTTGATGTTCATCTTATATCCTCCTTTCAAGACACTGTCCATTCCATTCAACTGCTCTTCCAAGTCCTTTGCTGTCTCTGACAGAATTACAATGTCATCGGCGAACCTCAAAGTTTTTATTTTTTCTCCATGAATTTTAATACCTACTCCGAATTTTTCTTTTGTTTCCTTTACTGCTTGCTCAATATACAGATTGAACAACATCGGGGAGAGGCTACAACCCTGTCTTACTCCCTTCCCAACCACTGCTTCCCTTTCATGTCCCTCGACTCTTATAACTGCCATCTGGTTTCTGTACAAATTGTAAATAGCCTTTCGCTCCCTGTATTTTACCCCTGCCACCTTTAGAATTTTAAAGAGAGTATTCCAGTCAACATTGTCAAAAGCTTTCTCTAAGTCTACAAATATATATAAAATGTATATACGGTGAAAATATAATCATTTGACGCGTTTATGAAAATAATTATTAATCAATGAGTTATCAACATTTCCTAATGGGTCAAAGAAAAAGTTTATCATCAGCTGTACCTATTGTGGTAGTTTTGATCAATTGATTACATTTACAGAAAAAAAGTCTTTAAATTATGAGAAGCGCTAAAAGTGAGAAATGATATGTTTGGTTATAAAATACTATGCCGAAATGCACATGAAAAAATACCTGTTAGTGTTTGAAAGATCATGACAGATAAACTGCAGCATATGGCTGAATGATAATCATACAGATTACTTGAAAGTAACGCTAAAGTGTAATAATGTGAAAAGTAGGTCTCTCTATCTAGTGCAGTAGCCAGTAATTAGAGATTTTGGTTGAATGGCAGATTAAATATTCTTTGGTTATCTGAGCAAGGAATAGAGTCAACAACTGGATTACAATTACTTCCGGTAGACTCTTTAGAAAAAGAATGTTCCTTCCTCACTTCATTCTTCCTCAAATGAGGCCGACCTGCAAATCCTTGCATCATTAAGGATATAGAACAAAAAAAGTTAAATATCGGAAGAAGTTGTGTTGAAAACGGAGAGCTCAGGTCAATGCATAAACTATCTATTAGAGAGACCAGTTCTATCACATAAGTTCGGCTTTTATTCGGCGATATTCGAGAGAATTGTCATCTCCTTTCTGTGCTCATCTGTCTCACCAACAGAAACACAGCGGTCTAGCAGTCTATTCCAAGTGACCTCGCTAACAATGTAGACCGAACAGTCCTTTTGGCAGGCAGGATGCCAAATTGCGTCGCAGAGAAATCCTTTCCAATTAGGACGACTCGGTTACCCTTCGCGGTCGCCCACCTAGCAATGTCATAAGGCTTGGCTTTCCGCCAACTCTTTTCTAATGTGTTCTGCAGATAATCTCGATTATTCAGCGAAGACTGTTTTATGTATGTAGCCCCATTGAACCACACAGTCACATCAACTCTCCTCGTTGGAATAGATAAACCGTTTAGTAAACAAAATAATGCTGCTCGAACATTTTGTACAGTATATATGGCGGTCCGCATCCGTCATCTTTAATTTTCCCCCTGACAAAAGTAATGGCGCTGAAAATTTACTGTAAATGCTTTTTCTTTATGTTCTGGCCAGAACAGAACATGTTTTACACTCACCAGGGCTTCATAAGTGAATATGTGCTTTACTCTTACCATTTGTGTCTATTGAACCATAGACTTCTTAAAGCCAGTAGTAAGAGAACCACAGAGGATTCCAAAGTAGTATATGTTAAAGACATTTCTGCAACATTCGGAGATCGACTCAGAGATAAATAGTTCGAGCCTTCTCCCTTGCTAACTCTGGTTAACCTAGTACAAATTTGAAGGACTGTATACTAGTAGCGCTAGTAGCATATATGACGATGACATTCTCGGTACCTAAAGTTGTGGCAAATTAAAGTAGAAACTCAAGCTTTCAGTGATCATCACTGCTGTCTTCATGTTTAGGAGTTTGGAATACGACTGACAGCTTACGCCCCGTAGATAGCCATCTACTTACGTCCGTACTCGCTTCCGCCAGTTTTCTCCAGTAGCCAAGTTTTCGTAAGACGTCTGAACCGCGGCCAATCAGCGGCGATTAGTCGCCGCATCGCCATTCACGGAGTGATCAGTCACGAGCACCACAAGTGACACAATCTCCACCAGCATGACTACACTACTCATGGGTCCATCTCTGTGCGTCTTCCGCCGCTGCACCATTTAAAACTGTTGCAGGCTGATATGTTTCGACTGCCTTATTTTATAATCAACGAAGTAGTGGAAACCACGTGACACCATATTAGCTGCACAGGTATCGCTCGTTGCATACATAACTGACATATTTTATTTCATGACCGCTTTTTCAATGGTAAATAACTTGTTAATGATGTTTTCTTAGTAGTGTTTCCGGTAATAGTTGTCGTATGAAACACTTGGTATACGGGGCGATCAAAAAGTTTTGGTTCAAAGGCCGTACAGTCCAGGATCGGGGTGCCAATCGAGAAAAATAAAATCAAAGCGAGCATTGAGGTAGTTATCCAACCAACTCACCAGCTCAGGGACTGGGTGTTGTGTTGTCCTAATCATCATCATTTCATTCCCATCGACGCGCAGGTCGCCGAAGTGGCGTCAAATCGAAAGACCTGCACCAGGCGAACGGTCTACCCGACGGGAGGCCCTAGCCACACGACATTTCCATTTGTACCAAGATGAAGATACCCGTTTGTTAAAACACCGTGTCTTGCTGCGTGAAGAAGTCCTATATGCCTGCTGCACATCCTCGTCCGAAAGGAATCGTCGACCCTTCAAGCCGAATGCGTGATAACCGCATGGTGAGAGATGAGGACTACAGGGTAGATACTAGGCTGTCTTCCACTTCAGTTGGGGTAACCCCTGTGTTAAAATTTTTGTGATGTGGGGATGTGGGTTTTAATGAGACGACCAGCACGGACTTTGGCACACCACTCCACAGCGGTGGGTTTCGACAGCGTGCTGCACCACACACATTCTCCATTCTCCCATGGATATCTCTCTTCGCCAACCGAGAAAACAATAACAGCATGTTGGTCCTGTTTGGATGCATTTGGTGATAATGTCACCATAGATCACGTTTCTGCATTTGCCGCCCGCACATGGCAAAGACACGAATGCCACACTAACTCCTACGATCGCGTTGATATAAATTCTTCTCATATGTAAGTCCATATTATCATTAGAAGACACTGCATTTAGGTTTATTGTTACTTTAGTCCGACATAATACAAAAGTATGGAAGCTAAGACTCTCTTTATGAATAACATCTAACTTGATTGCCAGGGTTGTGGCTAAATAGAGGGTATGTCAAATTATTCAAGCTTAACAAAAATTCGCTCACTCCGACCCCAAAGCGCAATTCCTCGCATACTAACAATTCAGAAAGGTCTCTTATAAAATTTCGCACTGTGCAGGTTTTCGGCACGAAATATACGTCACGAAAAGGTTGTCTGGAAAAAACCTATAATCACACATTAATCACACATCTGATAAGAGCCTTTATTCAATACACACAGCCACAACAAGCAGTCAGGGCTGCGGGTAGAATTGTACGTTGGAATACTTGTGTTAAACACCAGTAATAAGTCGTAGTATACACTGTTTATTAATGATACGTAAAACGCAAATACATTTTCTTAATACTGAACGTAACAGTCATTAATCAGACTTAAAACAATGTGGAGATGTTTAACATATTTGTTACATCCAGGAAGCGCGGCCAGTTGTAGTATTTGTAATTAATTATCGGTGACAGCTTATCTATCACACAACATACAAAGCCGTCAGAGCAGATACTCATATCGACCTCCATACATTTCCAAACATCTGGTTCACGGTTCACTGAACTTTTCGCTTATAAGCGTAGTAATTAAAAGAATCATACTCTAATGTTTGGGTTAGTATCAAAGAACTGCACGTGCTACGTATAAGATCTGCTGTAACTGCTGTACAACGACTAAAAAGCCGATAACCTATCATGCAGTCTAAAACCAGCAAATTAAAAAAAAGAAAAAAATACACCTATATATCCGAAACGCTAGGTCCTATAATCGAGTACTAAAACGCTATAACTGTGCCTGTTGCACTATCTTGGAAACAGAGTTATATACTACTGGCCGCAGGCACTTGTCGTGCCTGTGTTTACCGTACTGCAATATTGTCCTCCTCTTACATCTATTTTCTACCAAAAAATGCACATGAAGAAATTTTGTTGGGGATATTTTTGTACTCTCAGTACACAAGGAATCACGCTGTAGTGTCTGAGTGTATGAACTTTGATTTACTTTGTATATAGATTCGGTGTCTTTGTCCCATTATCTAAAACGTTAAGAGTTAAGGAATCTTTATGACAGATGTTTAACATTACGTCATCGAAAAGTGTCCGTCGTTGTTTGTATCCTCCAAACCGTAATGCGTCTGGGGTACCGGCCAGAGCAGTTTAAAGGGTACGACTACAGGAAAAGACTGAGATTCTTCGGAAGAACCCAAGGAAGAGTAATTTAGCCTGGAAAAGGGAAGCGCCGCCAGCATTCTGTTCGACCGATTATTGAGTATTACTCGTCAGTTATGAGCCCTTACTACTTTGGATTAACGGAGAAGACAAAGAAAATTTCATGCGCTCTTCATCACATTTCTTCATTTTCTTCTTTCGACGAGCTCTCGACAACGTTATATCAGTTAGTTCTCTGAGCTTTAATTTGGCTCCAGTAGTCTGTCATTCGTTTTCTGTGAGATGCCATCCATTCTTCAGTCCATGACTTGCCACTTTTCTGCAGGGGCCTTTCTTGTGAATGCTGGATAGTTTCAACCCTGTTATGTAATAGGTTCTAGTCCAAAAGTCTTCATTTGTTTTTCCCACTTCTTAAACTTCTCCCTCAATCGCAGCAAACGTGACCTCTTGGTTAATTTGTCCATAACATAGGCAGAAATTTACTTAGTGGTTCTAATCGATTACACTCGTTTTTTGCATATATTGAAGGCAATCTTTCATTTTAGAATGGTGTCTTATCAACTTTCAGCACGCCAGCACAGTTCGTTGTTATGCCGACTTCTAAAGTCGCCGTTGTTATGGGACGGCGACTTCTGATTTCAGTGCTGCTTGTGGGTAGGATTCTCCTGTAACCTTGGGGTCGTGGAATTAAGAAGGGAAGTTGAGTTTGTACTTCATTTATCGGTCGATGACTCCAAACATCAGTAAACTTTCAGTCACCGCTGCTGTGGTTCGTCCGCAGTCGGTGTACCATAGGCAGTGCGAGATAGGGATGGCGAATATCGCTGAAACACCCAGTTTTCGATTACACCGGTTCTTTTCGTCCTCAGTTAAGCCATACTGTTAAAACCGCTCAGAAATAACCTGTTTCTGAAAGAAACCTTTTGCAGTTCTTTATTACTATTACTTTCAGTAATAAAGGTAGTCTTCGAAGAAAGATTCTAGTGAATGCGAAGGAGCAGGAGATCACGTTCGATACGGGAATGAACCTGCTGCAGGAATCGGTCTCACTGTCTCCAGCATAGATTGCGACGGTGAAGGAGACGGGCGCGGCGGCGGCGGGAGCGAAAGGTCATAAGTCGCTAAGTTCCCTGCGTAGTCGCTTTTACATGGTAACAATTTTTCACGCTTGAACAACCACAAAATTAAGGGTTCAGTTATTACGCCAAGTTTATTGCAAACCAATAAAATTACAGGTACGTCAATCAAGTTTGCCTTCGGTTCCGAGGACCATTGTGGCTGTTTTCTCCTCGCATGATGTAGCAAGTCTGTCGTGACTCCTCACGTTTTTAACCTTTTAAAGCAAATAAAACGTTGTACTTCATTGCTACTGAACTTCGTAAAATACTTCCAAACTAGGGACGATACCATTCTGCAATGCGACTAACGTCCGAGGATAACAGTTCAACTCACCGTAATTAGAGCTGGGAGAGTTAAATTGACGAAAGGTCTACAGATTTAAAATTTGCAAGAGACAAAATGCTATTTCTCGGAATAACGCATTGGCTTCGTATTTTCGCGTCCGTGAAGATTTGGAATATCTCAAGAGCGCTAAATTGATTCGCACTGGATGATGAGACCTTTGCTTTTTTATATGAAGACCATGCAGCTCTCTATAATGAAATGATAATTGAATCAAGACACTAAGATGTCGACAGGCGTTGATACATATCAACGGGGCACTCAAAAATGTATGCCACGAGCGGGACTCGAACCCGGAATTTCATGCTTACGTGACAGACGCTTTATCCAGCTGAGCCGCCTAGGGCACAGAGGGTAGCGCGACTGCAGGGATTTATCCCTTGCACGCTCCACATTCCCAACTCAATGTCCACACACTACATTCGTAGTGCCCCTGCCCACTACACTCATTACTCGCGGCAATCAATTTTACCGAGTCCTGTAAGAGTTCGGGCAATGCGTGTACATCCGCACAGGAGAAGAAGGTCATTGGCAGGTTAGCCTTAACTATATGAAGATGGTATCTGTTCTTTCGAACACTGAGTAAAGGAATCAACAATCAACTTGAACAGATGTCATGTGACGTCGGCCCAGACCAAACGCAACGAGCAACACGGAACAAAAAAAAAAAAAAAAAAAAAAAAAGATGGATAGAGCCATGTAAGCAGGATATCCCGGGTTCGAGTCCCAGTCGAGGCACACATTTTCAACTGTCCCCGTTGATGTATATTAACGCCTGTCGACAGCTTAGGGTCTTGATTTAAGTATCATTTCTTTTCTTTTTTATATCTTTTTCCAAATTATATGCAGTTCTAAGCAATTACTATAATTCGTAGTTATCTCGGTGAGATATCCGTAACGGCGGCTATGCATACTTCGCCCAAGCCGGTCATTTCCATTCATACACCAAGACTCAGCAGCATTCCGTTACAAAACCTGTTAATACTATGTAAAGGGTATCATTAGTATGAACGAAAGACCATAAAATAATGTTTGAACAAAAAATGAGTGAAGGTAAACAACGTAGTGACAGAAGAAGAAACACATACGAAAGGTAGAGGTCACGTCATAAAGATAATGTAACTTATACTCCTTCCTCCAGATTTTGAAACGCTATGAATTCATATTTTATAAATAAGACTCCTTACCTTGCCCTTTTATAGTTCAGTGTACAATTAATTCATTATACAATGATTCGCCAAAGAAACGTACAGGCATGGGTATTTACATGCAGACAGAATACGGCGCTGCGGTCGGCAACAACTATACCAGGTGTGGAGGTATGATACCGGAATTTGGTTGCAATATTACACGTCTGTTGTTTGAAAATGATAAATAATATTTTGTTCAAAGTAATATCCATTGCTAATTATACATTTCTCCCACCTCTTCAGCAAGCTATGAATGTCACGCCAAAAAAAAAAACAGTTCTTCTTTTGAAGCGAACCAGTCAGCGAACCATTTTCGTACATTTTCATACGAACTGAAGCGTTGTTCAGTGAGAGCGTGTCCCAGTGATGCAAACAGATGATAATCGGACGGAGACGAGCCTGGAGAATAAGCCTCATGCCCTAGTATCTCGATCGTTTGCCTCACCCGTTTCTGTGTGTGATGGAGCATTATCATTGAGCAATATGACTTTATGTTGCCTTTTCAATATTCAGATCGATTTTCACGTAATGCTCGATCTTAATCGCTCATTTGCTGTTGGTTTCACCAGGTTTTAGTACCTCATAATAGATGCACCCTCCTGATTCCACCAAACAGAGCACTGTCTTCTTTCCAAAGCGATTTGGTCTTGCGATGGATGTCGCTGGTTTGCCTGGATTCGCCCATGATTTACGACGCTTAGCATTCTCAAAATATATCCATTTTTCGTCACCTGTCACTATTCGATAGAGAAACAGTTGTCTTTTGTGTTTCGCGAGCAGGATTTCACAAGTGGTTTTTCGATTTGCTTGTTGTCTTTCATTCAGCTCGTGCGGAACCCATTTTCCCACTTTCTGCACCTTTCCTATAGATTTCAACCGAAGAGAACGCCTTTCTGCGTTACATTCAATTGGTCCGCGAGTTTCTGTTGAGTTTGGGTATCATCTTCATCCAATAAGGCCTGCAATTAGCTTTCATCATCCTGTTTCGGTGGTTTTGCGCGCTCGTCGTTTCTCACATCAAAATGACCACTTTTGAATTATTCGAAACACTGTGTTTTCCCAAGAGAATGTTCGCCGAAAGCTTCGAAAAGCATTCGTTTCGATTCCGCAGCAAGTTTTCTTCAAATTATAACAGAAAACGGATGCTGTTCACAAATCATAGTTCGTAGGCACAAAACTAGAAACTTTTGTTGGTTTGAAACAGCCACCGATATATGGAACTTGTGTTACTGTGTGTTGACATTCGTCGTCAGCCGTTACAGGAAGCAGATGGCGCTGCAGACACGGTCTCACGGGCCCTACACTAGCGCCTAGTACTATCTATAGGAAAATTCCGGTTTCATACTTCTACACCTGGTATAAGACAACAAGTTCAAAAATGGTTCAAATGGCTCTGAGCACTATGGGACTTAACATCTGAGGTCATCAGTCCCCTAGAACTTAGAACTACTTAAACCTAACTACTTAAACCTAAATAACCTGCCCGAGGCAGTATTCGAACCTGCGACCGCAGCATTCGCGCGGTTCCGTACTGATGCGCCTAGAACCGTTCGGCCACCAAGGCCGGCAGACAAGTGTCTGGCGCAGTTGTTAGATCGGTTACTGCTGCTACCATGACCGATTATCAAGATTTAAATGAGTCTGAGGCTGGTGTTATAGTCGGTGCTCGAGCTATGGGACACAGAATCTACGAGGTAGCGATTGTAAGGAGATTTTTCCCGAACGACCATTTCACGAGTGTACCGTGAATATCAGGAATCCGGTGAAACATCAAATCTCCGACATCGATGCGGCCGGAAAAAGATCCTGCAAGAACGGGACCAATGACGACTGAAGACAATTGTTCAATGTGAAAGAAGTGCACCCTTCCGCAAATTGCTGCAGATTTCAGCGCTGGACCATCAACAAGTGTCAGCGAACCATTCAACGAAACATAATCGATATGGGTTTTCGGGGCCGAAGGCCCATTCATGTACCATTGATGACTGCACGACACAAAGCTTTACGCCTCGCTTGGGCCCGTCAACACCGACAATGGACTGTTGATTACTGGAAACTTGTGTCTGGACAGACGAGTCTCGTTTCAAATTGTGTCGAGCGGATGGACGCGTACGGGTATGGAGACAACCTCATGAATCCATGGGCCCTGCATGTCAGCAGAAGACTGTTCAAGCTTGTGGAGGCTCTGTAATGGTGTGGGGCGTGTACAGTTGGAGTATATGGGAACCCCGATCTGAATATTTTGTGATATTCTATAATTAAAAACACAATAAAATATTCCTTAACTAATAATTTAATGTCAAAAGAAAATGGGCTGTCATTGACGCTCTTTATTTTTTACTTTACACATCCAGTTGAGTAGGACCAAACTGAGGAGCAAAGCTCATAGAACGTGCTAGTGTATGAAATTACCACAGAAAAGTAATACCACATAAAATAAAATGTTTATGAATTTCGAAAAGACGTCAAGCTATAAGTTTATGTAAATGCAGTCAACAATATGACAGAGGAATCAGCTAAATTTTTCAAGCAACTCCTCAACAACATAGAAGGAGTGACCCATGAAGAAACTCTTCAGTTTCGATTTGAAGGCGCGTGGATTACTGCTAAGATATTTGAATTTTGGTGGTAGCTCACTAAAAATGGATGCAGTAGTATGCTGCACACCTTCCTGCACAAGAATCAAGGAAGTGCGATCCAAATGCAGATTGGATTTCAGCCTAGTATTAATTAAGTGAAAGCTGCTAATTTTGGTGAATAAGCTGATATTGTATACATTGAGAGGCCAATGACTGACTAATGAACAGTGGTCAACATTAGGTTTGCGAACTTAACACCACTTATAGCCCGAACCGTCCGTTTCTGAGCCAAAAATACTCTTTGAGAATGGGAAGAGTTATCCCAAAATATAATATCATACGTCATAGGCGAATGAAAATAAGTGAAAGTTGACTACTTTTCATGTCGAACTATAGCTTACTCGTGATACAGCTCTAGTAGTAAGAATGGCAGCATTAAGACTTTGAACAAGATCCTGAACATTGGCTTTCCACGACAGTTTACTGTCTATCTGAACACGTAGAAATTTGATCTGTTCAGTCTCGCTAATTATATGCCCATTCTGTGACACCAAAATGTCAAGTTTGGATGAATTGTGTGTTAGAAACTGTAAAAACTGAGTCTTACTCTAGTTTATCGTTACTTTATTTTCTACAAGCAATGAACTTTTCTTTTGAACTGCGCTATTTGAAACAGTGCCAATGTTGCACACAACATTTTTTACTGCCAAGCTAGTGTCATCAGCAAACAGAAATATTTTAGAATGACCTGTAATACTAGAACGCGTCTATTTATATGAATTATGAATAAGTAACAGGAGTGGCCCCAGCACTGATCCCTAGAGCACCCCTCCTCTCCCCCCCATTTAGTCGGACCCCACATTCTCAGTACTGTGGAGAATGACCTTTTGCTATCTGTTCCTAAAGTAAGAGGCGAACCAATTGTGAGGTACTCCCCATATTCCATGATGGTCAACTTCTGGAGCAATATTTTGTAATCAATGCAGTCAAATGCCTTAGTTAAATAAAAAAGATGCCTAGCGTTCGAAACCTCTTGTTTAATCCATCCAGTACCTCACAGGGAAAAGAGAATATAGAATTTTCAGTTGTTTAACCACTTCTAAAACCGAACTGTATGACAACAAATTATGTGAAATGAAATGATCGATTATCCTTATATTCACAGCCTTTTCAATGATTTTAGGAAAAATTGATGGCTTAAGATAGGTCTAAAACTGTACACTTTATCCCTTTCTCCTTTTTTGTAAAGTGGCTTTACTAGTGAGTACTTTAATCGTTCAGGAAACTGACCATTCCTAAAGGAATAATTACGAATATGGAAAAGTAAATGATTAACATGTCCAGCACAGTATCTTACTATTCTGCTAGATAATCCAATATATCCATGAGAGTCTGCAGTGATTTTATTATTGACTCTGTCTCCTCCCGTTTAGTATCACATATGTGTATTTCAGATATACGTCATGGGAAGGCATTTTCCAAGAGAGTTATGTGATTCCCTGTAGAAGCTAAATGTTTATTTAATTCATCAGCTATATGCGGAAAATGACTGTTAAATACTGTACATATATCTGACTTACCAGTAACGGAAACATTTTTACTACCATTGACTTTATAACCTCGATTTTGTGTTACTGAAATCACTTCCTTCACCCTTAACACTATGATTTTAATTTTATCCCTCTTCCTAATAACACTTTTATGCACTTTACACTACTGTTTGTAATGGACTATTGTAGTTCGATTGTGACTACGTCTAATTTTTTGATATAAAACTTAATAACTGTGATATAAAATTTAAGTTACTCTGTAAGGCCGGCCGAGGTGGCCGAGCGGTTCTAGGCGCTACAGTCTGGAACCGCGCGACCGCTACGGTCGCAGGTTCGAATCCTGCCTCGGGCATGGATGTGTGTGATGTGCTTAGGTTAGTTAGGTTTAAGTAGTTCTAAGTTCTAGGGGACTGATGACCTTAGAAGTTAAGTCCCATAGTGCTTAGAGCCATTTTTTTACTCTGTGAGGCCTTGTCGTGTCGATTCTGAGCAGTAGTGTGTGTGAAACATTTTCCTTTGAGATTCATAAGAAAACAACGTCAATTTCAACGTTCTACTTCACGGTTCTGACCTCCAGCGCAGAGGCGTGAAGTGAAGGGATGAAATGTAGGTGAGATGGACTGTGAAGACCTCCAATCGTATGACACATCCACGTTGGCACTGGACTGTTTTACGGTGATATTTGGTGCCAATGTGACATCAGTAACTCACTTTGCTCATCACCCAAGCTTCTGAGCTCAGGCTTGTTTCCGCGTGGGGCGACATCTTGATGTTTGGAGCATCGTCAATCCAGAAGATGACGTCACAGGGTGACAAGCTTTTGCACCAATACAGAACAAGGTTGTAGGCACCGTTCAGCCAAATTTCAAACTTATGCGTCGGGATGGGAGACAACTAGGGAGTTTCGCAAAAGTAATACTTTAATTCTGTTGCACAGTTTGTTTGATATTATGAACAACAGACACGAATAAAAGTTATTGTTATTTCGTATAAATTCTTTGAAAGTTACAGAGTTTACAACTCATATTTTATGCCATACAGATGTAATAATCACAACAAACTTATCTAATATGAAGACATGTTTCACACCGTTTCATTGTTAGTGAAACCGTTAGAAACAGTTTCTTCCCTGTGAATCCTGAGATGGTCAGGAGGAGAGACCGCGGTCTTAATGTGGTTTATTAAATAAAAGAATTAAAATTAAAAAATTTTAATGCCTAGACCTTAAAATTTTCCTATCACAGTTAAAGTTCGATAACTAGTTTCGGTTGCTGTTTTTAACCATTTTCAGATCTGTAACACATCTACAGTTTTTTTAACTACGTGCAGGTATAGTTTTGGTACTTCTAAATGCATGTTGTCGGTGGTAAGGCCTGCTATGATATACGAGGCAGAGACATGGCCAATCACAGTAGCCCAGGAAAGGAAGATGGAAGTGACGGAAATGAGGATGCTGAGGTGGATGTGTGGGGTACAAGGAAGGACAGGACTAGAAATGAATTTGTTAGAGGAGCTGTGAAAGTGGGACCCATGGGGAAAAAGTTACAAGAGAGCAGACTAAGGTGGTACAGACACTTACAGAGAAAAGGGGAAGAGTATATCGGAAACAGAGTTGAAGGTATAAAGATTGAAGGAGCGAGAAGGAGAGGAAGACCGAAGATGAGGTAGAAGGATAAGATATCCAGATATCCGGGGACCTAAGGGAGAAAGGATGGAAGAAGGAAGAGGCAATGGATAGAGTACTATGGAGGAGAAGGATCCAGAAGAGCAACGCCGACCCTACGTAACGCGGGACAAAGCAACGATAAAGAAGAAGAAGAAGAAGAAGAAGAAGAAATGCATGTTGTTGCATGACTGAAGCTAACGATGCTTCCCAATGCTTAGTCACCGGCTTTTCATATTGTGAATGGTAGGTTACCTGATAAGCGTCAACATAGTTTATATTGTAAGTGGCGTGAATAAAAGGACGCTATGTGCAAGAAGCATGAAGCGCCCTTTGAATGTATCCTGATAGCTAAAAGAGCCACGCGCACTTTGAATAAGAAAATGCTACTTGACACTGAAATCAATATAAAAGATAGGGTCGCCACCAACTCTAGCCACACGACAAAGAAGAGGTAGCACTGAGTCGGAAAATTACTTAATTTATTAATAAGAAAAACTCACAAAAGAACATTCATTGTAAAGTCATTGATAAAGAATGGGATGTAGTTATTAATATGATCCAGGCATTCTTCCCGTTAATCAAATATTGAGTAAAGTAAAGAGGGCGTGAACACCATGCGTAAGTGCAGCCTGCAGCAAGATTCGTGAAAACACGATCTATTCCAGAGCATTTGTTTCAGATAAAAAAAAAGGAACACTAATCACTACACCTGTGCACATGGAAACGCTATGGGTGGGCCAACAAGGAAAACTACAAGGTAAATGGCGAAGGTAACGGCGACGTAACATCAGTACACAAGATAAGATTGAAGGCAAAATTATTTATTCCTTAAAACATTGATGTAGTGCATCTATAGACTGCTGTTGCATGCTAACTATGTACAATTGGTTGTGAAATACTATACGTTTCATAACAGACTCGCGTGCCCACTCGGTCCGCGGAGACAACTTCTATGGACCGAGGCCAAATTTTAATCACATGAGACAAAGAAAATCCACAAATACACAAAAATTACCAAGATCCGGAAAAGATTAGAAGCATACACACACAGTTGTAGGCACATAAACATTCACACTGAACCGAGGGCACTTCAACATATGCAATTCCTTTGTGCTGCGTTCCTCTCACGGATCAAAGTCAAGACTGCATTGGGAATCAAACTGAAAGTCTACAAAAGCCTTGCATTCCCTGCTGCAACCCAGCAAGTAAATCCTTATAAGACGAAATTCGAGACCAAAAGCTAAAAGCTCCCCTCTCTATGTGACAACGCGCCACGCGGTCAGTCCAACTCACCCTTTTTCGACTGGAGCACAGCTGTGTACGCTTCCCGTACCGGCGGCAGACTGCCTCCCGCTTCTCCAGCCTCTTCCACGCTCCGCGTGGACCGGAAAAACCTCAGGATGCCATTTCCGCCACCAACCTAACGTAGTTGGATTTCTCCCAAGTAGCGGAAACCTCTTTGCCGACTTGACCACTACGAGAGTTGGCAATGAAAGGTGGCTACAGGACCCTTTCAATATTCCATTGTTAAATAGCTTTGTCAAATGTTCACTTTTAGAACTAGAATTGCTCAGGTGTTGTACAATGTTTTTGTATTCTAACTGATTGCACGTAATATTTACTAGGCTATGTTTATTACATATGTTACAGGTCTGAAGATAGTTGCAGATAGCAACCGAAACTAGTTATCCAACTTTAACTGTGATAGGAAAATTTCGGCCTAGGCTTTAAAAGTTTTTACATTTAAATTTTCTTATTTAATAAATTCTTCCCCTTTGCGAGGTAACGATACTGGTTGCATTTTATTAACTTCATTTCAGGTCTGCTATTGAAGTGCTCATATCTACATGTTCCTGGCAACAAAATGTCGTTCACTATCGACCAGTGATCGTACTCATAGTATAGCTTGTCCATATATGGTTTTGGATGAGGTTTGTTTCTTAGAATGTCTAACTCATCTTGTAACAATGCCATAGACTCTTCCGCCTTTTAATTTCTGTCTGGATGAGTCAGAAGAGTCTCTACCGGAGTAATCCTAAATTTAAGAAGATCCGTGTTGCCCTTTTCGCAATCTGGTTTTCAAGGCAGTGCCGCCTGTACAGAAACCAGCAGCTGACAACTGAAAGATCTACGAAGTGCAGCAAACATTAACGAAACGCCACTAAAATCGGAATCCTCTAACAGGGAACGAATCTGATCTTGTAGAGCAGCGTATGACAAAGTTGACGTTCATCAAATCTTTCCTGTAACCAGAGTATAAAATGCAGTGGTAAAACGAGCACACACTCGTGTCCATTCAAGGCTTAAGTTTTGCATTAACCAACAAATTTACACAATTGTGCTAATGCAAAATGAACTCAAAATTACCATGGATAGACACAAGCTTTCTAATAACTGTCGATGAGACAGCAGTATATCCTCCTTTCCAAACAATCATACTCAGCAAATCGCCGAAACAACACACTTCAACATAACTGCGAGCTAATGACCTGGCGACGGCATAGTGCTTTCGTCCTGATGGAACTCAATTACATGTGCCACGATCAGGTGGCATCGAGCGGCAGCATAAGCAAAAGAAATACGTATCACAGAATATGAAAAATCGTTCCACATCGGTTGGAAGGAGTGGATTGTTGTTCAGACTTTTACTGTTCACTGTCTGGCATTCTGCTTCGAACAATGCCTCTGAGCGAATGGCCGCTAATCGGATAGTGACTCTTCCGTTTTGTTGATCGTAGGTCTGAAAGATCTTTCCTGAGCAGTGTTCGGTTCTGTCTACTTTCTAGGTACTTGAATTTTTGTACCTGTCTGATTTTTCCATGGTCCACATCTCTGGTGGCTCTGGATGCCATTTTCTGAAAGCAGACCTGGAGGCCAGCCTGGTCGCTGGGGTTTTGACTTCATTTGTTCTGTAGATGTGACTAGAAAATTAGAAAAGATCTCAAAATCACTTTCAAAAACAAAGTAGATTATTATCGGGAGAAAGATCCTGTACGTAATTTCGTTTCCGGTTTTTACTCTTTTGCGTCACTTCTAAATGTTTTTCCAGCACGCAGTTGAAAAGTAAAGGAGGAGACCCATATTTTGATCCATATTTCTCGTGTGAATGTCAGTTGGTGGATTCTGTAAGGCAATAATCGCTATTGTTTTGTTGGCTAAGGCCATTTCTTTTCGGATTTTGAGTAGTATGTTTTGATCAGTGCAGTGCAGGTTATTTCGAAATCTACGAAGGTCACAATGAACATCTTGACTCTAGTTTATGAAAGACATGTTTAAGGTTGGTTACGTAATGGGCAGTAGTGTCCTTTTCTAAACCTCCTCGATGTTCTCTTCTCCCAGTTCGGAGTCTAGTTGGTCCTCCAACAGAATCTGAAAGGCTTTCGAGACAATGTTGTGAAGACGAGTACGAGGCACTGGCAGATGTTCACGTCAGCTTTGTAGCCGGTTTTCTGGAGAGGAGGAATTCTGGCTAATTTTAAGTCACTTCACCACTTTCGTGTTTCCTAAATCTCGTGTATAATCTCTTTTACTTTATCGGTAACCTTTCAACTTGACTGCCGCCCGAGTTCGACAGTCCTTCTCTGGGCGATATGTTGTTATTTAGGGACTGGATGACCTACCTGATTTTCTCTTTTGTAGGTGGACTGAGTCTGCCTTGTGAGGTTCCTTTCAAAATAAAATTTTTACTGATGTTCTTCACTATTAAGAAGAGAAGGGCACTTTTCTTTGGGATTTCCGAAGTGTACACCCTGAATAAATTCCGAGTGTTATGCTACCCGATCCGTGCTGGTCGACTTTTGTCACAACTGCGTTTACGTCTACGAATGTTATTTCTTGCATGATTTCTCGCACTAAGCAGCACGTCCTTCTGTGAGTTCCACGTTGGCCAGCCGTCTTTTCGTTATCTCACCATCGCAGTCATGAGTCCATCAGGGATGTCTCTCTGATTACGTAATTGATGCCAATAATGTCCTCTTACTTTTTATGGTGTTGGCTTCTTCGAGTTGTTCTCTGTGTCTAGAGAGCGCAGTCTCTGAGTGAGATTTCTAGCAGTTTTGAGATTTTCTCTGTCGAATCTACAAACCTTTGAAATTTGGTCCTCCTTTAGATTTTGGGAAGAGGCTGGAATTTGATCTTTGAGAAATAGTCATCCCAGTCAAGACGGCCACTTGTCATAACTTTCACAATCTGAGTGGTTGATTTTGCCATTTTCACAATATTCGTATGAAATTTACCGAGTATGGAATTTGAAAATGTCCAGGTCTATTGTTTCCTCGACAGGCGTTTAAAAGCGGTTTACTTCACAACAAGTTTTTGTAAGTCACTGTGGCTGATTCGCCATTGAGGTGAGTAGTTTCCAACGATTTCTTGCTATATCGTTTCTTTAGAAGAATAATAGTGTATTTTTTTAGATGACACTTTCGCAGAATCTATCTTGGTTGATTAGCGCATACACGCTCAAAATCGAGTAAACGTCGTTCGTGCCTCGGAAGCAAAGAGCTGTTAGGGTAGGTGAAGTCGGTGATCGACTCTAAGGCATTCCAGCTAATAGTAAATGCTGTGTCAAGGCGAGGGCTTGTTTTCACGACACATATGTCGCGATTCCCCTTAAAGGTCCTATAACCTTTTGATTCAATGTCATGTTCGTCAGCAAACCTGGCCTCTTGCTTAGTTGAGATAACAATGTTAGGTTGGAGAGCCTGTATAGGTGCTAAAGCCTGCCGACCTTCAGCAGGTAGTTCCCAATGGAGGCTGCAAATAAGCTTAACGTTAGTGGTTGGTCTTGTTCCCAGGAGTCGGCGATAATACCCCCCACCACGGTGGGGCAGGCTACCCAAAATCCGACCACCTTCGTGCGTCACTCTGGGATACGTTACCAACTGTGATACGAGCTCATTTTGAATTACCCTCTTTGTTTTAGACGGTTCAAAACCTATAATTTTTAATTTTGGGCTCTTACACAGTAGACACTATTCTGACATGTTTGAGATCCTAGCTGAATGACTAGTGTTCGGTTTCGTGATCTCACATCTCTGTAAGCAGAATCGATCTTATTTCAGTGTTGGATATTAAGTTTACAACATCAAGAAGGAATTAAATTGTTAAATTCTACTTATTATATTTTAAACAGTGGGAGAGGTAGTTGTAAATTTGAACAATTTTCAGATTTTTGTCTGTGGTCACCCCTGTAACAGAAGTTTAATACACTATCTTATTCTATTTTGAAATGATAGCATCCACTTTTTTGTGCGCCGTAGTCCTGATGTGAAATTCCAAACATTACTCCGGAAAAGTAAGGTTTTTCCAATTGCGAAAAGCTGTTGCAAGGTCTTGTGCGTACGAATAAATATGCGGTTGAAATCCAGAAGTGTTGTAATCGAAAAAGCTTGTCACTATTGTATTTAATAGTGTATGCGTTACATTATTACTAGACTACATGCCTATAGTCAGTAAGTGAAATCAAATTCATAAGTTGTATTGTCAAAAACCAGCTATAAGTTAAAAGCATTTTGAAATAGAAGCTATTGGCAAGTAACAGAAATTTACATTTTCGAGTCAGAGAGAGTTGTTAAGTCACTAAAGAAACGCAGTTCATTTACAAATATCACGTGTTCCATGATGAAGAAACGTTCCGTTTCAAGATGCAAGATGGTAACGTCTGCCTAAGTATGTCTAAAAAGCCCACAGATTATGTAACTTGTTTTAAAAACATACGGAATTTTAATCATAAAATTCTGTAACTGAAGAGTCGACAATAAGTTCTAAATAATGTACGCTGCTAAAAAGAATTAGGGTAATACAGGTATCAACGTCCGGTATGTTAATTCTATTTCGCTACAGATAGTATCTATAGTTTTGTTGCAAAATTTGAGATCTTCGCTTTCAATGTATGTAACAGCTATAGTCGCTAATCATCTGTCGACTGTGTAATGCATTACAATTCCAGGTGACCCCTCCGAAGGATTGGAGTTACGATGCCCCAGCGTCCTCTAGTGAAGTACACAGACTTCAATTGTCATTTGTGGACATTGTATTTAACCAAGCACATGCAATCCGACAATTCGGTGCAAGTTGTAAGGGTAATCCGTTTGATACAAGAAGGATGGCAGTTCCGTCACGTTGCTACAGATGTCAATGCCTCTTCATGGGTCACGCACAGGTTGTGGACACGTTACAGGGATACGAGTTAGTACACAAGACGAGTTGGGCAAGGTCGCCGAAGCATTGCAACCTCACGTGAACACCGATGTAAGCTGTCTCTACGCTGTGGCGTCGTACGGATATCGCCAAGGCACTGTAAGATGATTTCTAAAGGGCCACTGGAGCCACTTTGTCCGGCTCGACTGCAAGTAACAGATCACAAGAAAGGACTTTAGGACCCATATTTCGTTTCGAGTACACCTTGAGCTTGACACACATCTCTTAGATTCCCCCACTTCGGCCATTCCCATGTTGAATGGCAACTTCGTCACTGGTGGTGATCCCAGATTTCGTCTGACGCAAGATGGTAACCGTGTTCCTGTATGGATACGACGTGGTGAGTGGTATCTTACTAATGTTTTCCAGGAAATCGATGGATTATGCGATGGTTCTGTGATGATAAGGGGAGGCATCGTTTTTGACAGCCGTAAGGATCTTGTCGTCACCCAAGGTCGCATTACCGCCAGGCTGTGCATCGAACAGATCCTGTTGAAAAATGTTGTATCTGCTGCATACTATGGTCACCATTCCTTCTGATGCATAAGAATGACAGGGCTCATGTCAATAGGGGTGTCTTCGGAAGCCTGGACATTGAAGTAACGGAACGCCAAGCGATGAGTCCTCACATAAAAACTGTCGAGTATGTGTGTGACACAGATGTGTTCGTGATCGTCCAGGTCCAACAACGACTCTTCAAGATTTCTTGTGGCCTCTCATTAAAGAACAGGAACGGGTAGCACAGGGTGACCTCCAGAGACATACGTAGGTGTCATGTGGTGATAAACGATCACGGTGGACATACACACTTTGAAGGTCCCAAAGGCCAACGAAAAGCACCCACGATGACGGTACGAATGATTGATTTCAGTTTGTTTTCGACACCTGTCGGACAATGCACTTCTTGTTATGGAAATAAACTAAAAAGTAAAGATATTTTGTTGTGTACTTAATTTGTGAAAAGTGATGGTATAATTAGGTAACATACCCAGTCCTTAATGAAGTACAGCAGACGCTCAAAGCCATTTTCCCGTAATTCTTTTGAGCAGTGTATTATAGAACTCGTAGCATTTCAAACGCTGCAAAAAGCACAACCTCAAATCTCACAACACTAAGACAGTAGAAGATGCCGGAAAATGCTTATGGTGGTCTCTAGTGCCCGTTCCATCGTGTGATTCCAAAACAGGCCACTAGATTGCAACACCGACCAGTAAACATAATGTATCCCTAAGCACACTATCCTCCGGGTGCAACACTCTCTGCTTCAATAGCAATAATACATTGATACATTTGTAGGTGATTTGGGCTATGGAGTGGACGGTATTTGGTCTATAGAGCTGGCTGCAGCAATGGCTCTTACCGTGCTGGGTTTCGAGTGGTAGAAGGAGAACATATTGTTCCCCGTTGGCTTCTGCCTTGGGCTCTTCGGTCTACGGTTTTTTAACGATTTTCCTGGCATTTCGCCAACACGAGTGGCTGGCGTTGACAAAAGCTTCACCCTCTACCGCTAGTGGTCGACTGGGTAAGGAACGGCACTGTACGTGGCGAAATACTCCTACTGGAGCTCCATTATTCTGAGTTTAAAAGAGAGAAGCATGATGAAACACTCAGTCGCCACAATATGTTTTATCCATATCTTTATTTTGAATCCAACTCGCTTCTTTCTACAGATTTCAGTGCAAAAATTCTTGACAGCTACGTGTTCGGTAATACTGTGAACTCGTGAAGCGTTATAAGTCACTCTAATAGGGAAGATGCTGATTACAAGGGCTAAAGATGCATTGTGCCGACTGAAGAGTGAGGTGCTAAAACAAGGTTGGTACCTTGCAAAGCAACCACAAGGAAAGGCAGTCGCTGCTAGCCGCATACACGACTGAGGGACACCGGCGTGGACACGCCCACAAACGTTTCGCTACACCGCCGCAGCGGCTCTTCTACTTATGGCCGAGCACAGGAGCGCTCTGCCCAGGTCGCGATCATGAAACAAGACGACAGTACCGTCCTCCAGTAGGCCAGCTGCGTGATCAGTGTCTTAGGCAGAACTATAACTATGTCAAATGTACTCTAAGTGGGAGACTTGCAATTTGTCTAGGCCAAGTGACACGTTAATGTTCAGAGACAGCTGTAAATATTCATGACATTCCTGTGGAATTTGATTGTATACAGTTAAGTGATTCTTCCTACCCATGTTGCAATAAAGTAAACTAACGTTTCGTGTGCTGTAGTATCCACTCGGTTTCCTCCCAGAACAAACCAAAGAACCCACCGTTGTGCCGGAGGGTGTATTTTCGTTCGTGACAACACGAGCAATGTTGACTCACGAAATTTGGCATTTCAGAGAGGCGTGTGAAACTTTGTAATACGTTGCAGCTACGCACGCGCAGAAACAGCTATAGTGTACGTCACTACAAGACATGCAACGTATTACTGTCGAGACAACTATCTGGCACGGAGGCCGGAAATTCGAATTTCTGCTATCTCAAGGTTGCTGTAGAAGTAATGTGGACTGTGGTAATGCGGTTGCCGTACAAGTACATCCACAGGACATGTAGCGAAGTTCTCCAGGTCTGGGTCGCCTCAGGAATCGGTCATCGAGATCTGCTAATTTTGCGTATTTTACCTCTGAAACCTAAAAAGATGGGAAGTGTTCAACCAGTGAGGTAGCTTGGGGACAACTAGTAATACAGCGAAGTGCTACGGAGAGAGGAAGGGTGGCCTCAGATACCTGGCCCAGTACCAGGTGAATACTCCCGCTTGTGACTGCCTCACAGTTCTGTGCAGCAGTGCACCAACGCCCACTGACTGCAGGCATACTGTCAGCCTGGTCGGTGCTCGGACTCCTAGATCTACAGCAGAACCATCAATTGATCAACGCCCACTGACTGTAAGGACACTTTCTCTCAAGTCAGTGCTTGGACTTCTAGATGTACAGCAGAAACATCAATGGATCAACACTTACTGGTTGTAAGGACACAGTCACCCTGCTCGATTCTCAAACTCCTAGATGTACAGCAGAACCATCAATGGATCAGTGCCCACTGACTGTAAGGACACTTTCACCCAGGTCAATGCTGGGACTTCTAGATGTACAGCAGAAACATCAATGGATCAACGCCTACTGGCTGTCAGGACAGAGTCACCCTGCTCGATTCTCAAACTCCTAGATGTACAGCAGAACCATCAATGGATCAACGCCCACTGGCTGTAAGGACACTTTCACCCAGGTCAGTGCTGGGACTTCTAGATGTACAGCAGAAACATCAATGGATCAACGAAAATGGTTCAAATGGCTCTGAGCACTATGCGACTTAACTTCTAAGGTCATCAGTCGCCTAGAACATAGAACTAATTAAACCTAACTAACCTAAGGACATCACACACATCCCTGCCCGAGGCAGGATTCGAACCTGCGACTGTTGCGGTCGCTCGGCTCCAGACTGTAGCGCCCAGAACCGCACGGCCACTCCGGCCGGCCAATGGATCAACGCCTACTGGCTGTCAGGACAAAGTCACCCTGCTCGATTCTCAAACTCCTAGATGTACAGCAGAACCATCAATGGATCAACGCCCACTGACTGTAAGGATACTTTTACCGAGGTCAGTGCTGGGACTTCTAGATGTGCAGCAGAAACATCGCTGGATCAACGCCTACTGGCTGTCAGGACACAGTCACCTTGCTCGATTCTCAAACTCCTAGATGTACAGCAGAATCTTCACTGCATCAACGACCAGTGACTGTAAGGTCACTTTCACCCACGTCAGTGTTCGGACTCCTAGATGTACAGCTGCAACATCAATGGATCAATGCCTACTGGCTGTCAGGACACAGTCGCCCACGTCGGTTCTCGAACTCCTAGATGAAGTACTGTATACATCTGCATATCTTCACGTGCCTCTCTTGCAGTAGTAACTTCCAAATGTTACAGTATTTATTAAAAGTTTATGGTCAGATACAGCACAGACAGTTATCTCATGGCTGTCAACTGCCATTGGTGTAACATAAGAGAAAGAACGTTACTGACATATATTATGAAGGACCATCAGAAAGTAGTTTGAGTGGAGGACTGTGGTGGTGTCAAGACGCAAAGGAGAAGTTGATACACCAGCAGCCTCATGAAGAAGTTCACTGCACAGCAGTAAGATGTATAGGATGATCCAAAAGGCCGTTCACAATTTAAAAAGTAGTAATTCATGGGATAACGAAGGTAGAGAGGTAAAAATTGAAATGACACGGTATTTTATTGAAATCAAATACGAGTGCAAAAACTGGCCAACAAATTGCGTTGGACAGCAATACGTCAGTTATACAGCATAAGAATCGCGTAAAAAATCAGCTGTAGTGAGTGATCAGTCAGGACGTCCCTATCCTAGCTGATTAACACTTGCTAGAAGGTACGACTTTTATGCCAGATGGCGCTCCACCCCATATTGCTACACGTTACCAGGCACATCGTTTAGTGAGGATCTCGTGCTGATCCGCCACTTCCGTCATGTTTGGCCTCCAGGGCACACGGGCCTCAGTCTGTGTGACTGTAGGTTGGCTTACCTGCAGTTGTAAGTTTTCCGCTGTCATCTGATCTTATTAGGGATGCTAACACACAACATCCGATGGCAGTTTCACACGATACCTACTGATATGCTATACAGTGCTGTTCACAACATTGCCCCTCGAATACAGGAATGAACGATAGCCCACATTTTTAGCACTTGTTACAGAGAACATCGTCTTTGATAAAAATCAATTGTTTTGCTAATTATTGCTTTTGTATTATATGAAGCGCCGTCTATTGGTAATTACGTGCACGTTTTTGTCATTTCAAATACGTGTGCCAATTTTTACCTCTCTAAATCGATTACTACGTGAGGTATAGAATTTTCAAGTGTTAACGGATTTTTGAACCCTCCTGTACATTCATAATAGAAGAAGGGTCAGCGGATGAAACACGAACATGCTAACGACACATGCATTTCAAAATCACTCCAACTGGAGTTGAATGTTTCCAGGAATTAGAAAAGCAGTGAAGGAAACTTCAAGTCGGGTGACAAGACACATTGAGAACTTGGAAGTAATAGATGGTGGCATGCTAAAAGTTAGGCGCCAGCACAAGTACGAACAACAGTATGGTGACCGATACATTTTAAACCTAGTTCCACCTTCGGTGTCACAGACCAAGAAGCCATTACTTTTAAAATATTCAGATTACAGGAATAATGTTGTAACACCAGCGCCACCGACATAATTTATAGTTCCATCCAAATCTTCTGAACTATGTTTCATTTCTACAGACGTGAATAATGACCATCTACGCTGCTATCTGGAAAAGACACTCGTTCTTGGCCCCACGTATGTGTATTATCGTGCCCCGACTCGAAATTAAATGCACCCTCTTTCACAACTACTACGTTAAGTATGCGTCTTTCATAAAACAGTAGCTTCGGAACTGTTCTACCAGAAAACACCGGTTCTGAAATGAATATATTTCAATTGCGATAAATACAAAGTCTTAATCTCATTTCCCAGCTTTAAGAAACATTATCATTAAGAACTGTAAATGAAATTTTTAGAACTAGCAGGCTAAAATCTGAACAATAGCACTTTTCAGTAGTATTTGTTATGTACCAGTATAGAACAAATAACATGGCACATCCTGTTTACAACCACAGAAATTGCATAAACATTAATAAGGTACAGAGAACGTGAATTATGCTTTAACTTTTCCTCTAGCAATTCTGACGAAAAAGAAAACTTTTTTCGCTGCCCAACAAAGATTAAATTGTAGATAGATAAAGACACATTTTTACAAAGTCGCCGATGTCGCATAATTAAACCATCGCTCTATCTCTTCTCTGTCTCAAGTTCCCATCGCTGAGGGTCAGATGGCACTCTCGTAATTCCCTTGTATCGTCTCTCTCTCTCTCTCTCTCTCTCTCTCTCTCTCTCTCTGTCTCTCCTTCTCAATAGCAAATAGCAGTAGGTTTTTTTAGCTGCATGAAAAAAAACAGTAACTTTCATCCGCTGAGTTTCTAACTGGCATATAAAATAAAACATGTAAACCTAAGTTATAATTTCTTTTGTGTGCTGCGAACATATTTGCATATATCAAGGGAAATACGCACAATTTACGATTTAAACCCTTCAATCCACACCAGAAAAAAGTCCACACATAAAATTTTTATATTACAACGATACACTTGTATATAGAGTTTTATAAAACATAGGACTACAGCCCACAACAATAACGCTTTTGGGACATCTTATAGATGACAAGAGGCAACCGTTACGTTTAAGAGCATGGACAGACACCTTAGTGGAGTTTAATCATCTGGAAGGACACGGCCTTCCACAGGTCATCCGGTAACATATTGTCACAATCAAGATTTTGTGTAGACCTCTTTTTAGCACAAGGATATGGATACCCAACATCAGCCAATTGTTACTTATGTTAATACTGGACGTGCCACATGCATATTCTATGCAAACTAGAAATATTTATCGTTGTCATGAAGGGAGAGAGAAAGAGTCAGTCTCCATCAGATGGCAGACAATAGCACTTAGAGTACCTTTACGAATTATTTCTCCTTGAATCGCTGGTCCAGCAGTGAGGTTTGTGGATATACTCTTTCAGGCCGGCCAGACTAGAAAAGCTTTACAGACAGACGGCTGACATTGTGCTACGAAAGATTCTGGGAAGGGTTGAGCGAATCACCACTATTGTTTAACCTCTAACGTCGATAGGCAATTAAGTCAGTGAAAGGCTACCTCGGAAGAAAGCGCAACACAGCAGTATTGTGTACGCAGGTGGTTTGTTGCGTGGAGGAAGCAGCGAATGTAGCTCGGAATATTAGAGATAAGCAGAGCTAAAACGAATATTTGAAGAAGTAATAGAAATAGAACACGGGTCTGTTTGATATCGAAACGCTGCAAGGCACCGTTCTAGAAAAAGCGAAGAAATAGTGAGGACGTTGCCTGAAAACGGAGAGGTCCCGTGTTCACGTCCAGGACCGGCGCACAGCTTTAGTGCGTCAAGAAGTTTCAAAGGAAGGAATCATACTCTCGAGGGATAGGTGCTCGAAGCAAGAACGGCGACCATGGAAAACAACTTTCTCGGTAAAAGAGCAGCATACACATAAAATATTTTAAGGAGATGAGCGAGAATATCCAAAAATGTACGTCTGGAGTGTATGGAAGTAAACCATGGATCATGGGCAAACCGAAAGAAAGGAAAGTATTTAAAATGTTAACATGTAATTCAGTTACAAAGCATGTGGAAAAGAAGTATCGGGAAAAGGCATAGGTTAGCGGGATATCTGCTACGGCACACGGCATGAATTTTGTGCTGGAAGGAACAACAGAAGGAAAAATTATGGATATTTAATATGCAAAGTACATTATAGGTGATCACGGGCAAACCACATACGTAGAGAAGTAACTTAGCAGAAATTTCACTAATGAAGGGAAGAAGAAACTTTCAGTTGGTAGAGCACTTGCCCGCGAAAGGCAAAAGTTCCGAGTTCGAGTCTCGGTCCGGCATCTCATTCTGAAAACATCCCGCAGGCTGTGGCTAAGCCATGTCTCCGCAATATCCTTTCTATCAGGAGTGCTAGTTCTGCAAGGTTCGCAGGAGAGCTTCTGTAAAGTTTGGAACGTAGGAGACGAGATACTGGCAGAAGCAAAGCTGTGTGGACGGGGCGTGAGTCGTGCTTGGGTAGCTCAGTTGGTAGAGCACTTGCCTGCGGGTCGCAGGTTATAATCCTGCCTCGGGGATGTGTGTGTGTGATGTCCTTAGGTTAGTTAGGTTTAAGTAGTTGTAAGTTATAGGGGACTGATGCCCTCAGAAGTTAAGTCCCACAGTGCTCAGAGCCATTTGAACCATTTGGTACTGTTGACAATCGGCGGCTACAAGTAACGTTTGCGTCTATAACTTGTAACGGTGCAAAGTCTAACTCCTTGCAGCAGCAGAACATGTCCCGTGTTGTGTGGTAGAGAAAGGCTACAGGGCTACCGCGAGGAGGCGGGACGGCTGCACCGCGACCCGCGGAAGCTGGAAACTCCTCCGCCGATATTGATCCCCAGCGGAAGCACCATGTGCGAGGCCGTGTCTTATTCATGCCTCTCCTGAGAGCTGCCGGTTACAGGTTGGAAACCGCAAACAAGTCCAGACGGAAATGCCCAGCGGAACAGATAAAAGATGAGGAGAAATACCGCATAATAGTGTCGTGTCAACGTCGAGGTTGTCGGGGATTGTCAACAAGTTACGATGAACAGAAACGGTGCTGGGATTCAGCTGTATCGTTAAGGCTTCTTCCCTTTATTTGTGGAGGTGCATTAAGTACAGTCGGAACAATCGGGCGAGCAATGGAAGCCTACTCCTCGTGAATAAGTGCACCATTTTATTGGTTAGAACGTAGTGTATGTGGAACTAGAGGACAGGAGAGGAGCATTACTGTTGTCTGTCGACTCTTGTCCCCCAAGGCACCTGGTTTTGGTAGGGGGAAAAATTTTTAATTTTCAGCGATCTTACGTAGACAGATGAAGTCATTTTCTGATCGCCAAATACACCCAGTAGAGGAGACGAAGTGAAACTTCAGGGATTGAAAAGGTATCTCGATGTCATGTGGGTAGTTACGAAATCGAGACATTATGAGTTCACTTGTTAGTTTCATATTCCACCATTTCTGGCCTGGTTACACGCATTGGTTCAGTTGACAAGAGTTTCACAAAACGTTTGTATCCTCTCCAGGGGCAAGCTGGACGTTGTAATTCGTCCTTGATATCAAGGACACTGACACTGGGATGGGTTGATAGCCGACCAGGTCGCACACATATTCTGGAGGGGATCAGCACGGGCGTACCTCAACATCACGCAGACACTTCGTAGCGACGCGTGCCGTGTGCTGACGATCACTGTCCTCTTGAAAAATGTCACAACAGTGCAGTTGCATGAGAAGTAACACATGAGGAGGCAGGAGGTCTGTGACGTACCGTTGAGCCGTCAGATACCTTCAATGACTACCAGCCTTAAGGTGAAGTCGTACGCAGTATCTGTTCACAGCGTGGCTCCAGCAATGACGTCACTATGCTTCTACGGGCGCCTGGAAGAATGTGACCCCTGCCCGGGTTGCCACCATACTCGCCGTCCACGGTTATCTGGGGCAGTACAGAGACACGATTAATACCTGAGCACAACCCGACGCCATCCATCAGCAGTCATGCTTTCCGATCACGACACCATTCCAAACGCAGTCCTTTGTGTTGTTGTATTATCAGCAGCTCACACATAGAACTCAAATACCCTAGTTCGACCAGTGGTGTGGGCTGAAACAGAATTTGGCAGGTGTCCACTACTTGTTCTCCGATGGCAGGCGCTGCTGTTACGGCATTACGATGTTGTGGATGGACAATACGACAAACCCTGTTTGTGATGGTCAGACGTGGTCGCCCAGGACTCTGACAATGAATATGCGCGCCCTGACGCTTCCATGCAGTCCAACAATGGGTCATTAACGTCCCAAAAATCTCAATACTACACGACTGGACCAGAGCCGGACTCAGGGAGACCCCACAGTAAGTTCTTTTTCAAACACTGCCAGGTGCTGACGCTGTCTCATACGAGAGTGAGACATCTAGCAGCCATTTTTCCTGTCATAGAAAATTGCAACTCTAATCATGTACATACACACCGACAGCGCGTACGTGTTTGATATTACATTGAGATCCGACAAAGTCTTCCGCGTGCTTCACTTGTTGTCAGGCAGCGCTAATGTATAAAATTCCACACAATATTGCAAATTCTTACGGGGACATAAAATAACACACAGCTTATGATGACCCATTCGTCGAATAGACACGTACTCCGCGATGGACGTTTCGCTTCAAGAAGAGGTAAACATACGTTAATGATAAGATCAAACGATTACGCAGCTTAAAATGTTATGGAATGAGGTGGTCACTCAACAGTGAAGAACTGTAGCCCTTAATGGCTTAACGTATTGCGTAATACGTGTATTACAATTGGGGAGGAGCCATGTTACCAGAGGCGTTCAGTAAACTTTCCTCGGTTAGTTTTGGTTTGAAAAAAGTGTAATTTTGTCTGAGACTTCTTTAAACATTCCCACGTCATTTCATATTTTTACAGAATTACCGGGAATATAGCAGCGCTATAACGAAGCTTCAGAATGTCGTCTGCAACTGAGGTGCTTTAGAAGCAAAAAGCAGTTATTGAATTTTATTGGAGCAAAAGAAGACCATCACAAGTATTCACAGGCGTTTACGGAATGTCTACAGAGACTGATCAGTGGATAAAAGCGCAGTAAGCTGCTGGGAAAAGCGTCTGCGTGAACAGAACTAGGAGAACTAAATCGGTCTGATATGCCACACTCAGCCCGACAGCACACAGCTGTGACGCCTGCAGTATTGCAACGTGCGGATTCTCTTATCCCAAGTGATCGACTAATAACAATCGATGAACATAGTGCTCAACTTGACATTTCTGTTGGTAGTACTGACACACTTGTCCACCAGTTAGCGTACGTCAAAAAGGACGCACAGAAAAATAAATGATTGCTATTTCAAAATCTTTTATGATATATTCAAGAGAAAGAACTTCACAAACTGAGCAAATCAATAACGCGTTGGTCAGTCTCCGGCCATTAAGCAACACGTTATTCTGTTTGGCATTTATTGACAGAGGTGTTGGATGTCCTCCTGAGGGATATCGTGTCAAATTCTGTCCAGTTGGTGCGTTACATCGTCAGAATCCAGGGCTGGATGGAAGGCCCTGCCCATAATGCTCCAAACGTTCTCAGTTGCGGAGAGATTCGATTGTCCTTCTGGGCAAGGTAGGGATAGGCCCCAGGAGGGCATTATCTTGCTGAAATGTGAGCCTAGGATGGTTTACCATGAACGACAACAGAACGGTGCGTCGAATATCGTCGCCATACCACTCTGCTGTAGGGATGCCGCGGATGACAATCAAAGGGGTCCTGCTATGACAAGAAATGTTACCCCAGACCGTCATTTACGGTTGCCGCGCTGTATACAGGTGACAGTTAGGTTGGTACCCACTGCTGTCTTCGTTGATCACCGGGACTGAGTTCGAAGCGAGGCCCATCACAGGAGACAATTCTACTCCAGTCAATGAGTCTGGAGACGATATGGAGAGTGATGGGGTACCATCCTGACTGTCGCCCACCATTCGGCCCGACAACCAGGAGTGGTGGTCTGGGGGCGAGATTTCTTTTCAAAGGACTCCATTGGTTGTCATCCGCGATACGATTACAGTACAGTAACAGGACTACAGAAAATTAGAGGCTTTTGGAGAAAAGAGAAATAGCTGTTGTGCGCGGCGTGGGGGTGCTATTCTGTCATTCTGCGCAACGGATTAATCTGAGATGTACCCTTTACCCTGTGGCTCCTGCAAGATGCAATTTCCACCCCCACACTACTACAGAACTCAGACAGACACTCCTAACGTTCTAAAGAGAAATGCCTGGAAAACTTTCAGCAGTAAATATCTTCTGGAGTGGTCTCCTGTAAGGAAATGACACAAAAATTCACAAAATTTCTTGCGTAACTAGTGGGATACGTGGGTACTGAAGTAGTGCTAGTTAGTATAAGAAAAACATGAAACTAACGAAAATTATTATTTATTTTGCTAAAATTCTGAGAAATCACAATGAACTGAACAAGTTATTTCCGGGTTCTTTTCGGAATGTGAAGTTACCTCTCAAGGGTAGGATTCGCTAATGGAATTTCTATACTAAGTTTAAGATTGTTATTGACTTGGCAGAATGGCTGAGAGCCGCGCCTACTCAACTTGAATGATTATCTGTTAGAATATTGCTAGGTACGGTTGAGGCTGTCGCGTGTGAAATGCAGTGAGGTGTACTGTTGTGGAGGAAATATGGGGCTCGCAAGACCGTAAGCTGCAATGACTGCTGTCTGTGCCACTCGCTGCTCACAAATAAGATAACTCTCGTTCTATCTAGATTGACCTTCGCCACTCAAATTCTCTCTACGCCTTGATGAAGTCAAGGACTCCTATTCGCTTCTAGTCTAACTATTGGCGTGGTACACCGGTCAGATAACCAGTCCACCACAATGCCACTCAAAAATTTGCTCGCAGGCGTTTAACTAGAACTCTGTCCATTCACATCGCACAGTAAGTGTGGCAGCCAACACAGTGAACAACGCTTAATCGCAAGGACTCAATATAGAGTCGCACTCCGATTCGCTCTCGACAGAGGTGCTCTCCCAATGAAGTACTGAGGAGAAACTTGTTCCTCGCTCTTTGAGTACACGTACGAGCGCGCACGCTCTCATTACATGTTCTCGCTCCAAGAGCGACAACAGAACGGCCCCTTTCCACGCCAGAAGTGAAGGGGTATATCTTTCGGTCTCTTCCATTACTCCTTCAGCTCAAGGCCTCAGGAATATCGTCTGCCAATCAGCATTGCTCTTCTAAAACGGGAGAATGACGTTTCGTTTATGGTGACCAATCCGGAAATCTGCAGCATCGGCGTTTGGCGTTTGCTGTCTCACTGTGAAAATCTCTGAAACTGCGTGCAATATTTGTAAAGAATGCGTAGGCTGGGCGCTCCCACACAATGTAGCGGAATTTGCTTTTAGCCGAACACGGGGTCGTCCTTTCACTCGGGCAAACGCTGTCTGCTCTACAGGCGGTCACCGGCCATCGTAGATACACTCCTGGAAATTGAAATAAGAACACCGTGAATTCATTGTCCCAGGAAGGGGAAACTTTATTGACACATTCCTGCGGTCAGATACATCACATGATCACACTGACAGAACCACAGGCACATAGACACAGGCAACAGAGCATGCACAATGTCGGCACTATTACAGTGTATATCCACCTTTCGCAGCAATGCAGGCTGCTATTCTCCCATGGAGACGATCGTAGAGATGCTGGATGTAGTCCTGTGGAACGGCTTGCCATGCCATTTCCACCTGGCGCCTCAGTTGGACCAGCGTTCGAGCTGGACGTGCAGACCGCGTGAGACGACGCTTCATCCAGTCCCAAACATCCTCAATGGGGGACAGATCCGGAGATCTTGCTGGCCAGGGTAGTTGGCTTACACCTTCTAGAGCACGTTGGGTGGCACGGGATACATGCGGACGTGCATTGTCCTGTTGGAACAGCAAGTTCCCTTGCCGGTCTAGGAATGGTAGAACGATGGGTTCGATGACGGTTTGGATGTACCGTGCACTATTCAGTGTCCCCTCGACGATCACCAGTGATGTACGGCCAGTGTAGGAGATCGCTCCCCACACCATGATGCCGGGTGTTGGCCCTGTGTGCCTCGGTCGTATGCAGTCCTGATTGTGGCGCTCACCTGCACGGCGCCAAACACGCATACGACCATCATTGGCACCAAGGCAGAAGTGACTCTCAACGCTGAAGACGACTCGTCTCCATTCGTCCCTCCATTCACGCCTGTCGCGGCACCACTGGAGGCGGGCTGCACGATGTTGGGGCGTGAGCGGAAGACGGCCTAACGGTGTGCGGGACCGTAGCCCAGCTTCATGGAGACGGTTGCGAATGGTCCTCGCCGATACCCCAGGAGCAACAGTGTCCCTAATTTGCTGGGAAGTGGCGGTGCGGTCCCATACGGCACTGCGTAGGATCCTACGGTCTTGGCGTGCATCCGTGCGTCGCTGCGGTCCGGTCCCAGGTCGACGGGCACGTGCACCTTCCGCCGACCACTGGCGACAACATCGATGTACTGTGGAGACCTCATGCCCCACGTGTTGAGCAATTCGGCGGTACGTCCACCCGGCCTCCCGCATGCCCACTATACGCCCTCGCTCAAAGTCCGTCAACTGCACATACGGTTCACGTCCACGCTGTCGCGGCATGCTACCAGTGTTAAAGTGCGATGGAGCTCCGTATGCCACGGCAAACTGGCTGACACTGACGGCGGCGGTGCACAAATGCTGCGCAGCTAGCGCCATTCGACGGCCAACACCGCGGTTCCTGGTGTGTCCGCTGTGCCGTGCGTGTGATCATTGCTTGTACAGACCTCTCGCAGTGTCCGGAGCAAGTATGGTGGGTCTGACACACCGGTGTCAATGTGTTCTTTTTTCCATTTCCAGGAGTGTAGCTTGGGACCGGCCTCCTGGCATGCGGTTGCTCTCCAGAACTAAAAGCTCCTGTGACCGTCGTGTGTAGAATGTGTGTGTGTGCGCCAGCCTCGAGTGTTTCAACCACAGTGCGCTTACTTGTTATTTGCATATCGTTTACACGAATTCATACAACACTGACTTTATCTTATCGAGTTTGGGTTCGAATGAAGCGTCTTGATGTGTGGAATATGATTGTGAGGGCGGAATATGTAAGCAATGAAGGTCAGGAGCCCACGACGTCTTACACTGTACGAATATCAAGAGCTCAGATGGAAAACCAGCAACAAGCGAATAAAGGAAAACTGAAAGGAGGAAGGAGTATATGGAAGGTCCATACAAAAGATGAACTAAAATGCAATATTATAGAAATGGAAGAGCGGGTAGATGATGACGAGATGGGAGACATGATAATGGGGGAAGCGTATGACAGAGCACTGAAAGACCGAAATCCAAACAAGACCCCGGGAGTAGACGGCATTCTGTCAGAACTATTTACAGCCTTCGGAAAGCCAGCCATGAGAAAACGCTTCAATCTAGTGTGCAAGATATATGAGACAGGCAAGATAATCTCAGACATCAAGAAGAATTTAGTAGTGCCATTTCCAAAGAAAGCAGTTTCTGACAGTTGTGAAAATTACCGAAGTATCAGTCTAATAAGTTGCAAAATACTGACACGGATGCTTTATAGAAGAATGGAAAACTGCTAGAAGCCGACCTAGAGGTAGATCAGTTTGGATTCTGGAGAAATGTAGGAACACGCGAGGCAATTCTGCTCTACTATTTATCTTAGAAGATACGTTAATGAAAGACAAACCTAAATTTATATAAATTGTAGACTTGGAGAAAGCTTTTGATAATGTTGGCTGGAATAATCTCTTTTAAATTCTGAAGGTAGCAGGAATAAAATACAGGGTTTGAAAGGCTATTTACTACTTGTACTGAAACGAGACGGTATTTGTAATAGTCGATGGGCGTGAAAGGGAACTAGTGGTTGATAACTGAGCGAGACAGGGCTGTAGCCTATCCCCGATGTTATTCAGTCTTTAAATTGAGGAAACAGTAAAGGAAACCAAAGAAAAATTTGAAGTAGCATTTAAAGTTCAGGTACAAGGAATAAAAACCTGGAAGTTTTCTGGCGACATTGTATTTCTCACAGAGGTAGTAAAAGACTTGGAAGAGCATTTGAACGGAATGGAGTATGTCTTGAAAGAATGATACAAGACGAACATCAACAAAAAGAAGTCATGCATAATGAAATGCAGTCGAATTAAATCAAGTGAGCTGAGGGAATTAGACTAGGAAACGAGAGGCTTAAGTAGTAGATAGTTTTGCTATTTGGACGGCTGAATTAAAGAGGATGTAGACTGGAAATGTCAAGAGAAGCGTTTCTCAAGAAGAGATATTTGTTAATATCAGATATAGATTTAAGTGCTAGCAAGTCTTTTGTGAGGTATTTGTCTTGAGAGCAGCCCTTTATGGAAGTGGAACATGGAGGATAAATAGTTTGGCCAAAAAACTAAATAGAATCTTTTGAAATGTGGTGCTACAGAATAATGGTGGAGATTAGATGAGTAGATCATACACCTAATCAGCAGATACTGTATAGAACTGGTGAGACAAGAAATATGTGGCACAAGTTGACCAAAAGATATCACGCAATCTGAACATTCAAGGGGTCACCAATTTAGTGTTGGAGGAAGTACGGGGGGATAAAAATCTTAGAGGGAGACCAAGAGATGAGTACAGTGAGCTGATTCAGGAGCATGTAGACGACTGCAGTAATTCGGAGGTGAAGAGGATTGCACAGGATAGAGTAGGATGGAGAGCTGCATCAAACAAATCTTTAGACTGAAGACGACAACAGCAACAACAACAACAACAACAACAATAAATTCGTCTGGATGCGGATACAGGTCGTTTTGGGTAATTTCTCAACACAACGGTATCTTGAATTCCATAAGAGACTCAGTGTCTTAGGAACTGTGACTTTTTATTGTGTGTGTTCAAATGTGTGTGAAATCTTATGGAACTTAACTGCTAAGGTCATCAGTCCCTAAGCTTACACACTACCTAAATTATCCTAAGGACAAACACACACACCCATGCCCGAGGGAGGACTCGAACCCCCGCCGGGACCAACCGCACAGTCCATGACTGTAGCCCCTCAGACCGCTCGGCTAATCTCGCGCGGCGCTTTTTGTTATAATAAAGAAGCAAACATCTTCCGGATCACAGATTCTTATTATTTTATCTGAGTTTTACATCATCTTCAGGTTTAGGTTTGGAAAAGCCAAATAACAAATTCTACAGAAGGCGCTTATTGCAAATACTTGTCTCATGGGTAGTAGAAATAACAGCAAACTATTATGATTGCACAGATACCTGGCATCAACATTTGTGTCAAACTAACGTCACAGCTATTGATGAGATACATGAGAAAAAATTTGTACCGTCAGTGATCTGTGCTACAGCCGTAGTTGCGCACAAGAAAACAGTGTAAAAATATTTCCCCATATATGATTAAATACAACATTTAATAAAAATTAAAATGTTAATGTAATACATTTCAGTATGAATTATGCCTTACAGAATAGAAGATATATAACAAACGTTATAAATAAGCTGTCAGCGGGCTGTGCGTCGTACATTTTAGTTTTTCTTCACATAGCTTCAGAGAAAGTGGAAAATTACGAAACGTATCTGATAATTTAAGAATTTTCCTCCATTTTAGCAAATAAAAATAGAAATACACTGAGAACTCTTAATGTAAGTAAAATGGGGAGGGGGTGGAGACAAAGGAGTCTTTACAAAAATAGCCATAGCCTTTAGCAAACAATTAATACAAATTAACGAAGGAGTTGTGTGATAACAGTATGGGCAAAGGTGGCCTCTAGAGTCCACCAATGTGTAAACAAAACGTAAAAATCTGGTTAGTGTTCTTTAAATGTAAGGATCCTGCTATCCTCCTTACAATTTAAGCATGTTTGGAATGTTATTGAACAAAACGTAGATCAAGAACAAAGTATTATCACGAACAGACAGAAGACAAAAAATTTAGGAAGCTTAGTATAACTTCTCACTTTAATTATGACACGCGGTCTTTTAGCAAAAATAGACACGACTTTTATGAAAGACTAGTAAACCTGTCCACAGCAAATTTAACAAAGGAAGATGAATATTGACAATATCGTGCCTAGTTATGACAGAAAGAGAGATATACGGTTCGAAAAGATCTTATTCCCTATATTTATTTTCTAGTCTTTTGAAAGCCGGTGACGCAGCTGACACGTAACGCAGCTCTCTCGCTACAGTGCCGGAGGTAAGGGACGCGTGGCGCTTTCGCTTATTGGCAGCTCCGAGCGAGAACAGGATGTGCTCGCTGTTGCAATTCGCGCTAATTGTCACCGAAAGATGCTTTTGATGGTAGCGGAACTGTACAGTGCTTCCTATACTCGTTGTACCATACCGCAACCGAAAGACTTATTATTACCAGCGGCTAAACATGCAGTACAGGTTCTTGCGAAAGAAGGTACAACTATCAACACAGATTTCATAAAACCATAGTATGCAGGACATTCGAGAACTTGTACTGCAGATAATGATTTTCAGATTGTGACACTGTCCTCAATAATTGACACTGATCGTTGATAACATTTGAACAATAGAGCGTACCAAATTAAAGCAAAGCACCGAGAGCACATGGACGATACCAATGTACACTACTGGCCATTAAAATTGATATACCACAAAGATGACGTGCTACAGACGCGAAATTTAACCGTCAGGAAGAAGATTCTGTCATCTGCAAATGATTAGCTTTTCAGAGCATTCACACAAGGTTGGCGCTGGTGCGACACCTACAACGTGCTGACATGAGGAAAGTTTCCAACCGATTTCTCATACATAAACAGCAGTTGACTAGGGTTGCCTGGTGAAACGTTGTTGTGATGCCTCGTGTAAGGAGGGGAAATGCGTACCACCACGTTTCCGACTTTGATAAAGGTCGGATTGTAGCCTATCGCGATTGCGGTTTATCGTATCGCGAAATTGCTGCTAGCTTTGGTCGAGATCAAATGACTGTTTGCAGAATATGGAATCGGTGGGTTCAGGAGGGTAATACGGAACGCCGTGCAGGATCCCAACGGCCTCGTATCACTAGCAGTCGAGATGACAGACATCTTATCCGCATGGCTGTAACGGATCGTGCAGCCACGTCTCGATCCCTGAGTCAACAGATGGGGACGTTGGCAAGACAACAACCATCTGCATGAACACTTCGACGACGTTTACAGCAGCATGGACTATCAGCTCGGAGACCATGGCTGCGATTACCCTTGACGCTGCATCACAGACAGGAGCGCCTGCGATGGTGTACTCGACGACGAACCTGGGTGCACTAATGGCGAAACATCGTTTTCCGGATGAATCCAGGTTCTGTTGATAGCATCATGATGGTCGCATCCGTGTTTGGCGACATCGCCGTGAACGCACATTGGAAGCGTGTGTTCGTCATCGCCATACTGGCGTATCACCCGGTGTGATGGTATGGGGTGCCATTGGTTACACGTCTCGGTCACCTCTTGTTCGCACAGAGGGCACTTTCAACAGTGGACATTACATTTCAGATGTGTTACGACACGTGGCTCTGCCCTTCATTCGATCCCTGCGTAACCCTTCATTTCAGCAAAATAATGCACGACCGCATGTTGCAGGACCTGTACGGGCCTTTCTGGGTACAGAAAATGTTCGACTGCTGCCGTGGCCAGCACATTCTTCAGATGTCTCACCAATTGAAAATGTCTGGTCAATGGTGGCCGAGCGATTGGCTCGTCACAATACGCCAGTCACTACTATTGATGAACTGTGGTATCGTGATGAAGCTGCATGGGCAGCTGTACATTGACACGCCATGCAAGCTCTCTTTGACTCAATGCCCAGGCGTATCAAGACCGTTATTACGGCTAGAGGTGGTTGTTCTGGGTACTGATTTCTCAGGATCTATGCACCCAAATTGCGTGAAAATGTAATCACATGTCAGTTCAAATATAATATATTTGTCCAATGAATACGCGTGTATCATCTGCATTTCTTCATGGTGTACCAATTTTAATTGCCAGTAGTGTAACTTCGTTCTCGAACACATCGGCTGGCATGTAAATGTTAAGAGTTGCATCTCCCTGTGACAGGTAGAAAGTGTTGTTCGTGTTTGGTGTTGTTGAAAGGCCTGAGAGGGTGTATAATGTTCACGAACAGCGTCAGATGCCGAGTGGTCACTCTGAAAGAGACGAACATACCGCGTAAACGTGGGAGACAGTGTTATCAGCATCTGACAGAAGTAAAAAGGGGCTCGTTGTCGGTCTCTATTTCACCGGAGGGTCGAATCGTGCTGCATTCAGATTCTGGGGCATGTGAGTCTGACAGTGGCCCGATACTGGACTGCGTCCGAACGTGAGAGAACGTAAACTTGTCTTCGAAGTTCACATCGACCACGGCTGACCACTACAAGGGAGAGTCGGCGTATTGTGTACTAACCACTTGGTAACTCCTTTATATCTGCGCCAACCATCAGAAAACATCTGATGAACTCCCTCCGACAGCACCACTGGTCGGAGATTAGCAGCGGCCGGTTTAGGAAATTACCGTCCCGTGTGTGGGATGTCATTAACACAACGGATATTACTGCTTTTGGAATGAAATTGTGACTGAGAAACATAGACTGTTAATGAAGTGTGCAGTATTGTGTTCACCCATGTGTAAAGAATGCATAGGCTGGCCGCTCCCTCACAATGTAGCGGAATTCGCTTTTAAGCCGAACACGGGGTCGTTCCTCCTTTTGACTCGGGCCCACGCTGTCCGCTACACAGGCGGTCACCAGCCGACATAGGCTGGGTCGGCCTCTGAGGGGACCGGCGTCCCGTTGTGCGGTTTCTATCCCGAACTAAAAGCTCCTGTGACCGTCGTGTCTGGAATGTATGTGTCTACGCCAGCCTGGAGTATTTAAACCACAGTGCGCTTACTTGTTAATTGCATATCGTTTACATGAATTCATACAACATTGACTTTATCTTATCGAGTTTGGGTTCGAATGAAGCGTCTTGATGTGCGGAATATGATTGTGAGGGCGGAATATGTAAGCAATGAAGGTCAGGAGACCACGACGTCTTACATGGTCGACAAAATCTACTACCTGTCTGAGATTGGTACGACTGAAACAAAAGGCGCGCTGGGATTACTGAAGCCGACCAAATATAACGCGGATGCGAGATGCAGGAGCAGCAGAGTGGCGCGCTCAGGCGGCCGGCTGCCGGGCCCACTCGTGCCTGGAGCTGGAGGTGGAGCTGGAGAGCGCGCGGCGGCGGACAATGCGGGCCGCTTTGTGGACGGCGCTCCGACGGGGCCGCCACAATGACCTCCTCAGTCGCCGTCGGCGGGCGCGCATTCACGCCGGCCCTCACGCGGCCGGCCAAAAGGCCAGCCCGCTGGCCCCCGCTGGCTGGCTGGTTAGCTGGCTGCTGGCCGCCCCCGCCGCTGCCGCCGCCACGCTTTAAGTCACTGCTGCGCCGTGGACGGCCGTGACGCAGCGTGGGCGCCGCCCTGGCACGCGAAAGCCGTTCGCCGCTGACGGACCGACCGTCTGGTATTCACTCCGCAACCCACACTGGTACACCGAGAGACGAGACTGGGGCGAAGGTCAGGGGTTGACGTTTAGCCCACGAGTGGCTTATTACTAGCGCCAGAATGGACAGACGCGAGAAGCGAAAGGGCGTGATGTAAATGAGCAGTCTGACTTGTGGACAACAAACAACATAGCTACCTACGCTCGATTCGGATATGGAAGCATTGTGCCCACAAACCCAGAGGCAGTACAATAATCACACGCATTTATTTAAACAATAGTTATAATAATCAGAAAGTTGTAGCAACACACAGCATATCCTGTATTGCACAATTAAAAACAAAATCGTATTTCAGTAAGTATCTCCCTGATGTTATTCAATCAGTATACTGAGCAAGCAGTGAAGGAAACAAAAGGTATTAAAATCCATGGAGAAGAAATAAGAACTTCGAGGTTCGCCGATGACATTGTAATTCTGTCAGAGACAGCAAAGGACTTGGAAGAGCAGTTGAACGGAATGGATAGTGTCTTGAAAGGAGGATATAAGATGAACATCATCAAAAGCAAAACGAGGATAATGGAATGTAGTCGAATTAAGTCGGGTGATGCTGAATGAATTACATTAGGAAATGAGACGCTTAAAGTAGTAAAGGAGTTTTGCTATTTGGGGAGCAAAATAACTGATGATGGTCGAAGTAGAGAGGATATAAAATGTAGACTGGCCATGGCAAGGAAAGCGTTTCTGAAGAAGAGAAATTTGTTAACATCGAGTGTAGATTTAAGTGTCAGGAAGTCGTTTCTGAAAGTATTTGTATGGAGTGTAGCCATGTGTGGAAGTGAAACGTGTACGATAATTAGTTTGGGCAAGAAGAGAATAGAAGCTTTCGAAATGTGGTGCTGCAGAAGAATGGTGAAGATTATATAGGTAGATCATATAACAAATAAGGAGGTATTGAATAGGATTGGGGAGAAGAGAAGTTTGTGGCACAACTGGACTAGAAGGAGGGATCGGTTGGTAGGACAGATTCTGAGGCATCGAGGGATCATCAGTTTAGTATTGGAGGGAAGCGTGGAGGGTAAAAATCGTAGAGGGAGACCAAGAGATGAATACACTAAACAGATTCAGAAGGATTCAGGTTGCAGTAGGTACTGGGATATGAAGAAGCTTGCACAGGATAGAGTAGCATGGAGAGCTGCATCAAACCAGTCTCAGGACTGCAGACCACAACAACAACTACAACAACAACAGCCAACACAATGGTGCGGCTTTCGCACCTGAGTGGTTCTTGTGGCCTTCCTGTCAGCTACCTTCATAGATTGACAAACAAGACTCAGCAGAAATCTAAATTAAGAAATCATTATTCAGGTAACGCTAACAAGCAAATCGTCGGCAACGCTCCAGTATTAAAAAGCTGTAACAGTTAATAAAAATCAAGTTACTCAGCGAAAGTTGCCGTAGTTAAAAACTTCAATTAATAATTTAATAATGACGCACCGGAAAGGGTCTGGATGAGCCCATCTTCTAAGGAAATTTAAAATATTTAATTTACTGAACTTCAAACAAGTAGGTTACTTAGCGAATTCATTTTGTGACAGTGCGCTCAGCAACCGTGTATGCAAATGTATAAAATGCAATAGTCAGCCAGCACAACTTAAAAAAAAAAAAGAAAACGTTAACTACGTTTCGATAGCTCTAAGACTGTCTTCATCAGAGTGGTAAAAGTTGCATGAACTCACAGGATAACTTATAAATATTCAGCAGCAGTGCTATCGTTAAATGACACAGTTTCTTCAATGAGTCAAGAATATAGATCACAATATAAAAGACAGTTATTACAGAAAAATACAATCACAGTTTGCATCAGACTTAGTCTGATGCCTCTTGCGCTGTGTATGCGCCAGTCTTAGCCGGCCATAGCAGTTCGCTTGTGCCGCCGCTTGCAACTACGATTGTGCTATTCTATGATAACTGTCTTTTATATTATGACTTATATTATTGACTCACGGAAAAAAACTATATCATTTGACGATAGCACTGTTGTTGAATATTTAAAAGTTGTCCAGTGACTTCGTGTTACTTTTATCAGTCTGATGAAGATAGTCTTGGAGATAACGAAACCTAGTTAATGTGTCTCTTTTTTTAAAAAAAAAAAAAAAAAAAAAGTTGTGTGCTATCGATTGGCTCACTGTTACATTTTATAAATTTTGCCGTAATTATAAAATTTTCGGTTAACTTAAGTTAGCAGTGACTGACGGAACTATATAAATCTCACAGCGGCTAGAGGAGCCTGAGCTTTAAGGAAATTTGATACCTTAGCAGAAAAATTCTAATGAAGCTTGCAAATGGTTCCAATGGCTCTGAGCACTATGGGACTCAACATCTGAGGTCATCAGTCCCCTAGAACTTAGAACTACTGAAACCTAACTAACCTAAGGACATCACACACATCCATGCCCGAGGCAGGATTCGAACCTGCGACCGTAACGGTTGCACGGTTCCAAACTGAAGCGACTAGAACCGCACGGCCACACCGGCCGGCAATGAAGCTTTCCTCACGTAAATATTACCCAACTCGGTTTACACGACATTTAAAACCGTAACGGCTCTCGCGTTTGGCTTATTCCAAGCTACATCTACATCTACATTTATACTCCGCAAGCCACCCAACGGTGTGTGGCGGAGGGCACTTTACGTGCCACTGTCATTACCTCCCTTTCCTGTTCCAGTCGCGTATGGTTCGCGGGAAGAACGACTGTCTGAAAGCCTCCGTGCGCGCTCTAATCTCTCTAATTTTACATTCGTGATCTCCTCGGGAGGTATAAGTAGGGGGAAGCAATATATTCGATACCTCATCCAGAAACGCACCCTCTCGAAACCTGGCGAGCAATCTACACCGCGATGCAGAGCGCCTCTCTTGCAGAGTCTGCCACTTGAGTTTATTAAACATCTCCGTAACGCTATCACGGTTACCAAATAACCCTGTGACGAAACGCGCCGCTCTTCTTTGGATCTTCTCTATCTCCTCCGTCAAACCGATCTGGCACGGATCCCACACTGATGAGCAATACTCAAGAATAGGTCGAACGAGTGTTTTGTAAGCCACCTCCTTTGTTGATGGACTACATTTTCTAAGGACTCTCCCAATAAATCTCAACCTGGCACCCGCCTTGCCAACAATTAATTTTATATGATCATTCCACTTCAAATCGTTCCGCACGCATACTCTCAGATATTTTACAGAAGTAACTACTATCACTGTTTGTTCCGCTATCATATAATCATACAATAAAGGATCCTTCTTTCTATGTATTCACAATACATTACATTTGTCTATGTTAAGTGACAGTTGCCACTCCCTGCACCAAGTGCCTATCCGCTGCAGATCTTCCTGCATTTCGCTACAATTTTCTAATGCTGCAACTTCTCTGTATACTACAGCATCATCCGCTAAAAGCCGCATGGAACTTCCGACACTATCTATTAGGTCATTTATATATATTGTGAAAAGCAATGGTCCCATAACACTCCCCTGTGGCACGCCAGAGGTTACTTTAACGTCTGTAGACGTCTCTCCATTGATAACAACATGCTGTGTTCTGTTTGCTAAAAACTCTTCAATCCTGCCACACAGCTGGTCTGATATTCCGTAGGCTCTTACTTTGTTTATGAGGCGACAGTGCGGAACTGTATCGAACGCCTTCCGGAAGTCAAGAAAAATAGCATATACCTGGAAGCCTGTATCTAATATTTTCTGGGTCTCATGAACAAATAAAGCGAGTTGGGTCTCACACGATCGCTGTTTCCGGAATCCATGTTGATTCCTACATAGTATATTCTGGGTTTCCAAGAACGACATGATACTCGAGCAAAAAACATGTTCTAAAATTCTACAACAGATCGACGTCAGAGATATAGGTCTATAGTTTTGCGCATCTGCTCGACGGCCCTTCTTGAAGACTGGGACTACCTGTGCTCTTTTCCAATCATTTGGAACCCTCCGATCCTCTAGAGACTTGCGGTACAAGGCTATTAGAAGGGGGGCAAGTTCTTTCGCGTACTCTGTGTAGCTCAGAATAGAAACCTATGAAAACAATTTGGTTCTGACAACTCTAAACGGGTGGTTAGAGGAAACGTTGCCGATAGCCAGGGAAGTGAGCCAACACAAGAACAACTTAAAATATTACGCTGAGCAAGCAGATTCATCTCTAGGCAAGTTTACTGAACAATCAGGAACCTCGAAACGTAGAAACCTAAAGATACGGTTATGTACCAGGTCACTCCAAAATAAATGCACACTATTTTTTGAAAAGTCCATCTTTTATTCTACATGTTTGAAAGATTTACAGTGTGTAGATACATCCTTTGGGAACAATATTTTCATTTCTCCACATAATTTCCATCCCTCTCAACTGCCTTACGCCATCTTGGAACCAGCCCCTGTATATACGCACAGAAAATTCTGGACCAACCTGTTGGAGCCACTGTTTGGCAGCGTGCACAAGGGAGTCATCATCTTCAAACCTTGTTCCACGAAGAGAGTCTTTCAGTTTCCCAAAGGGACGATAGTCACATGGAGCCAGGTCAGGACTGTAAGGTGGGTGTTCCAGTGTTGTCCATCCGAGTTTTGTGATCGCTTCCATGGTTATTTAACTGACTTGTGGCAGTGCATTGTCGTGCAACAGCAAAACATCCTGCTTTTGCCGATATGGTCGAACACGACTCAGTCGAGCTTCAAGTTTCTTCAGTGTCGTCATATATGCATTAGGATTTATGGTGATTTCACTTGGCATGATATCCACAAGCAAGAGTCCTTCGGAATTGTAAAACACCGTAGCCATAACTTTTCCAGCAGAAGGTGTGGTTTTGAATTTTTTTTTTTTTTTTTGGTGAATTTGCATGATGCCACTCCACTGATTGCCTCTTCGTCTCTGGTGAAAAGTGATGGAGCCATGTTTCATCACCTGTCACAACTCTTCCAAGAAATTCATCTCCACCATTCTCGTACTGTTCCAAAACTTCGCTGCATACTGTTTTTCTTGTTTCTTTGTGAGCCACTGTCAACATCCTGGGAACCCACCTGGTAGAAACCCTTTTAACGCCAGCACTTTCAGTATTCTGCAAACACTTCCTTCCCTTATCCCAACGTAGCGTGACAATTCGTTCACTGTGATGCGTCTGTTAGCAGTCATCAATTCGTTAACTCTCTGCACATTGTCTGGAGTGTGTGCAGTACGAGGCCTGCCGCTGCGTGGACAATCTTCCACATTTCCGTGCCCGCTTTCATCACGTAACCTGCTTGCCCACCGACTAACTGTACTGCCGTCGACAGCAGCACCTCCATACACCTTTCTCGACCTCTTGTGAATGTTTCACAGCACAGGAATTCTATGACAGCACGTTGCTTCTGACGAACGTCAAATGTAGCAGTCGAAGACATGCTGTGACGGCGTCACTCAAGGGAACAGGTTGAACTAAGTTTGAAATCAAGCGGGAAGGATGTGTAAAACTTTCACACATGCTGAATGAAAACTGTATTTTTACAAAAATAGATTGCATTTCTTTTGGAGTAACCCTCGTACTACAATCTCAGTCGAACAAGTGAGGCACTTCATCAACGCAGTTTCTCTTTACAAGCAGACACCGTTATCACCATTTCATGAACTGAAGTGTTAATCCGTTTTTCACCATTAAACTCCAACAATTATATATGACAAGCATCCACCGTAGGTAAATAATTGATGAAGGGCCTGCGAGCTCCGCGGTTGCAACACTCAGCCAGCCAGATCACCGGGCCGTATTTGACGTCAATACACTACAAATTCTGAAGTTGGCAGGGGTAAAATACAGGGAGCGAAAGGCTATTTACAATTTGTACAGAAACTAAATGGCAGTTATAATAGTCGAGGGACAGGAATGGGGAAGCAGTGGTTGGGAAGGGAGTCAGACAGGGCTGTAGCCTCTCTCCGATGCTATTCAAAAAAATGGTTCAAGTGGCTCTGAGCACTATGGGACTCAACTGCTGAGGTCATTAGTCCCCTAGAACTTAGAACTAGTTAAACCTAACCAACCTAAGGACATCACAAACATCCATGCCCGAGGCAGGATTCGAACCTGCGACCGTAGCGGTCTTGGGGTTCCAGACTGCAGCGCCTTTAACCGCACGGCCACTTCGGCCGGCCGATGCTATTCAATCTGTATATTGAGCAAGCAGTAAAGGAAACAAAAGAAAAGTTCGGAGTAGGTATTAAAATCCATGGAGAAGAAATAAAAATTTTGAGGTTCGCCGATGACATTGTAATTCTGTCGGAGGCAGCAAAGGACTTGGAAGAGCAGCTGAACGGAATGGACAGTGTCTTGAGGGTATAAGATCAACATCAACAAAAGCAAAACGAGGATAATGGAATGTAGTCGAATTAAGTCGGGTGATGCTGAGGGAATTAGATTAGGAAATGAGACAAAAAAATGGTTCAAATGGCTCTGAGCACTATGGGACTCAAAATCTTAGGTCATAAGTCCCCTAGAACTTAGAACTACTTAAACCTAACCAACCTAAGGACATCACACACACCCATGCCCGAGGCAGGATTCGAACCTGCGACCGTAGCAGTCCCGCGGTTCCGGACTGCAGCACCAGAGCCGCACGGCCACCGCGGCCGGCGGAAATGAGACACTTAAAGTAGTAAAGGAATTTTGCTATTTGGGGACCAAAATAACTAATGATGGTCGAAGTAGAGAGGATATAAAATGTAGACTGGCCATGGCAAGGAAAGCGTTTGTGAAGAAGAGCAATTTGTTAACATCGTGTCGTTTCTGAAAGTATTTGTATGGAGCGTAGACATATATGGAAGTGAAACATGGACGATAACTAGTTTGGACAGGAAGCGGGTAGAAGCTTTCGAAATGTGGTGCTACAGAACAATGCTGAAGATTAGATGGGTAGATCATATAACTAATGACGAGGTATTGAATAGGACTGGGGAGGAGTTTGTGGCACAACTTGTCAAGAAGAAGGGATCGGTTGGAAGGACATGTTCTGAGGCATCAAGGGATCACCAATTTAATATTGGAGGGCAGCGTGGAGGGTAAAAATCGTAGAGGGAGACCAAGAGATGAATACACTAAGCAAATTCAGAAGGATGTAGGTTGCAGTAGGTACTGGGAGATGAAGAAGCTTGTACAGGATAGAGTAGCATGGAGAGCTGCATCAAACCAGTCTCAGGACTGAAAACCACAACAACAACAACAACAACACTACAGCTGCCATGTCGTGCTGTCTGCAAGATGCAACGTCGACCGCAAACGCCGGCTACCAGTCCAATAAACAGAGCCGAGTCACAGAGCTCTAGTCTCTGGCTCTAGTCTCTACCGTAGTCAACAAGCTCTCACTAGCCGGAGCAGACACTGCCAGTCCATCTGCTCGTCCACAACGCACTCGTCGACTAGTTCGCATCCTGAGGCGTTCCGTGAGCCGCCTGTATCACGGCTGCGACGCCTGCTAGTGAGTCGCCGAGGCTGCACCGCCTCGAGCGTGGCCGCAGTCCCCGCTAATTGTTGTCGGTCTTGCTCAATAGTGGACGTAGAAGTGCAAGACTTTACTCTTTCGGTATTTGGCTCTTCATTACATTGCCTGACGGGAAAGGTGAAGCACTTGCAGGACATGGTCGAATGTCAGAATAACTTCGTACACGGACACAGCTTTGGCGGGCGCCGATGTTGAGGAAAAATATAGACACACATCAATGCAGACGGTAGCCAAGCATGCTGGTTGCGCTCTTGTATTTGACTTCGAACGGCATCTGCCCAATGCCTTCAGTATGTTGCAAGTGTCAGTCGAGGTCAGAACAGTGTCCTGTGTAGCTGTGAGTCCATTATGTCGGAACTAGGTGAAGTCGAACGTAGAAAGATTGCTGTTTTGAAGAGCGCGCCGCAATGCGTTGTGTGAAGCAGTCGCCCTTCGTTTCTGGCGGTGGCGCCGCTGTGGCAATCGCAGCTTTGGTGTCTGCCTCTGGTGGAAAAGAGGAACGGTTGCTGTTCACGTGTATTTAAGGAGCGCTATGAGCTCGCCTAGGGGACAGTTGGTCAGTCAGGGGAGTCTGGTTAGTTGGTCAGCCGGGTCGGTGTGGGGCAGTCAGTGTCCGTCTCTCGTCCGGAGTGCTAGTATGTTTTAGGCCACCAGTCTGCTCGAGTGTGCTCAGACAATGAGTATTGGCGGTTGGATCGATCGGTTGGTCGGTCGCGCACTGAGACACCAGATGACTTGTCCGTCTAGAGCGTCGGCGCATGTGAAGTCGCCAGTTGAGTCCGGTGGGCCGCGCCGTATAACGAGGGATAGTGGCTTCGAGGCCGACACGAGAGCAACAGGAGCGAAACCACAACATCGGTCTGGCCGGGGCGAGCTGCGACGCCGTGAGACGGGAGATCGGCGCGTCTTCCTGCGTCCGTTGAAGCGGCTGGCAGCGGACGGTTCGGGAGAGCGTTTTGGGGGATGCTGCGCCAGGTCTTCGCCAGAAATCGCTGTTTATTAGAAGTTAAGTGATTCGTGATATTTGGTTTCATTTACTTGTTAAATTCTACTTGTTTTCTTGGTCAGTCTGTCGTCCCCAGCTTGCTCGTCTGTCTCTCGTCCGCATTTGTTAGGCACTTAGTGTCTGTCTGTCGGTCTGTCGTACGTTAATAGCTGCCTCTGTCATGTTTGTCCGATTCGGTGTTAACGAATTTATTGCTAATAATTCCTGAAATATATTTTTATCTTGCCTCATCTTGGGAGGCGGCATATTTGTAATGTAGAGCATGTTTGTATATTTTATGTAAGACTGCATTTCATCGGTTTTTAATTCAATGGTCATTTTAGTATATAAAGTTGCCACCCTTCCACAGTAAGAGTTTTCTTTTAAAAGCAAGTTGCACTCTCGGTGGCAAGTAATTTTTTTAAAGTGAGTGTTTTGTACCGTTTCCATCCCTCCTACCGGGTGCATAGTTTATGTGTTTGTATGAGTTGTTAAAATTTTTAGTTTAAAGTAATCTGGTCTGATTTGCAACAGTGTAGTCTTTCAGAGGTTGTTGTGAGCGGTCGTGACTACGGCCGTGGTAAAAGGGAGCGGCAAGCTTCTCAGCACGAAAGCTCATACTGTCAAAAAAAAAAGTTATTTCTGCCTCTGAATCACTTATAACTTGATATTTAGACGGCGCTTTGTGATTATAATTTTTAAATATGTTCTTTTTTTAAAAAGGAAAGGGTTTTTAGGAATAATATTTCCATTTGTTGAAAGAAACTTGTTTTCATTAGTTACCCACTGGCTCACATAGTGTGATTAAATGGGTTAATGTTCTGGATGAATCGCTAGTAAATTAAGAAAAGAATTTGAAAGTAAATCCACGGTTCAGTATGGTACGTGCTTCCGTAAACAAGATAGCCAAAGGGTTTGGTGTTTCAAGAGGCACTCTACCGAAGATTTATACTGCGTACAAGGGAAAGCAAAGAGACATCAACCATTAAGCCACAACGCGGACGAAAGTGCGTGTTGACCGTAAAGCCAAAACGTGGTGAGAAAGCCATAAGTCATGGACTGTGGAACGGTGGAAGACCGTCATTTGGTCGTCTTAGTCTTGTTTCACGCTGCTTCGAAATTTTGGCCGAATTTGCACTCAAACAGTGAAACATGGTGAGGGTCCGGCGATGATTTGCGCTGCCATATCCCGGTGTTCCATGCGTTCCACCGATACTCCAAGGTCACGTTGCCGACAAGTATTATGTAACCATTTTGGCTGATCAGGTTCATCCCATGCTAAAATATTTGCTCGCCAACGGCGGTGGTGTGTTTCAGGACGACGAGGCCTTGTCCACGCAACTGGCACAATCCACGGCTTGTTGTGTGAGCACGAAGATGAACTGTCGCATATCTCCTCTACACCACAGTCACCAGATCTGGATTTTATTGAAAGTTGGTGGTCCACATTGGAGAGAAGGAAGCGGGATCGGTATCATTGCCACAGATACTACTACAATGCCGCGCCAACACAAGGTTGGCAGCCCGTCGTCTGCCGAGCACAGTGCACTCTACCGGGCTGTGCAGGTCGACGGAACCGGAGTGTGCCTCGTCCACTTCTTAGCTAGATTTCAACCTAGGAAGTCGCCCTTTCATAATCGGCCCTCAGCCAGTTCTGTAATGTTTGCATTGATTCTCTGAGGAGGGCCCATCAGGCTTAGTCCCTGAGAATATGCTGTCTCAGTTCATGGTGTTCCATGTTACGAGACTGTCAGTTCATAGCCGCAGCTGCAGTCCTACAAACTACTGAAGATAAGTAATTTCATTGTACTATGTGTTTCTTGAATAATAATCCTTCTCTCTAACAGTCTGCCGTATCGCATATTATTGCAGCCTGGACTTCTTCAGCTCCTATCAACTCGGCCTCCTACTTTTTTGCATTTAGCAACGAACTGAAAACACCCACGCGTTTTGTGCCTCTAAACAGTGAGACACAGTATCCACCTCCATCATCATACCTAAATTTCCCGCTATTTTGCAGGAAGAAAGGAACTGGATTCCCTTGAAAATCACGCAACGGCTGTGTTTAGTCCTACCCATTCCAGGACCATTGGCGGCTGTTTTGAACGTCAATGGTTTTCCTACACCGTATTAGACACGGTAATGTCCGGTATGTTTGGTGTTTACATATTTCTATTAATCCCCCTATGTAAACGATCAGTTACAATTCTCTGACACAGCTACATTGACATAAGTGTTATTCGTGTTCAGCGCTGTTACCAGGCCTAGCTCCGTATACAAGTTGAGTCATTAACTATTGCCACCAAGAATAGCTCCGCAAGCGTGATAGTAGCTAAAACGTTTGTGGGACAAATGTTGCATGGGACAACGGGGCTATAATATGACGTTGGTTTTTTGTTGCTAGGTGCGATCTCTTTAGAGATTTGAAGGTCAACTTTGTTCTTTTAAATGGCATGCCATACTTTGGTACTTATTTTCTGATAGAGGCTATCGAGACGAGTCCATCCATGTGTAACAGTAAGGTCTTTGAAGGTCAACGAAGGTCAAAAAGAAGACATGAACGTCCATTTACAGAAGGAGTTCGAAGCGATGACCACTGGTATCAGTGCAGTGCTGCAATCTTCTTATCATGGATGGAGTGGTATTCCTTACCACATCGGCACTTATCGAAGCACATGGTCTGACAATTCCCTCTCGCATATCGTGCAAATAGTAAATATTCACCGAATACGGTGTATCCATATAACGTGCCATTAACAAGTAAACACCATTCGACGGTTTCGCAATACAACACTAATGGGAACGGTAAGACTAGTATCGTCGAATCAAGCGAATGTGAATGATGTATTCCTTCGATGAACACGTCGGTATGCTTCTCATTTACGGACATTGCCAACGAAATTCAGTGGGAGCTTATACGCTTATACGCTGAAAGATATCCTCAATGCACTCACCCTTCAAATCGTATATTTAAATATGTGTATGATAAATTGACAACAACTGGATCTTTAACGCATCGGAAACATATCCGGCAAAGGAAAGTTACTAACGAGGATACGGAAATTGGCACTCTTGCCACTGTGTTTCAAGATCCTGGTGTTAGTTCGCGACAAATCGCGAGGAAATCTGGCATGAGCCAGAGTAGTGTTCAGCATAGCCATAAATATCATCCTTACCAAGAATTAACTGGCAGGGATTATACGCGTGACACTGAATTCTTCCGATAGGCTAAACTTCAGATTCAGAGGGAGGACACATTTACTAATTTGATTTTATTTACTGGCGAGGCTACATTCATTAACGATGGAAATGTTAATCTGCATGACATGCATTATTGGGCAACTGAAACTCCATGTAGGCTGCGGCAAGTTGCAGTCCAAAACCGTGGTTAGTGAATGTATGGTGTGGGATTGTGTGGGGCAGAATTATAGGCCCCTGTTTCATCGAAGGAAATCTTAATGGTAGGAAGAAACATTAGGTCTGTTATTGTAAGAAATATTTTTAGGAACAAGGATCAGAATGTGGTATCAACGCAATGGGTGTCCGGCACATGTTTCGCTGATGGCTAGAAATGAGTTGCAGAGACAATTCCCAAATCGTTGGATTGGACACGGAGCAGATGTGTCGTGACCGGCTCGTTCGCGAGACTTGACGCCTCTAGATTTTTTTCCTTGTGGGGATTCGTAAAAGACATTATTTATATCTCGCTTCCCACGCCCGGGTTCCCGGGTTCGATTCCCGGCGGGGTCAGGGATTTTCTCTGCGTCGTGATGACTGGGTGTTGTGTGATGTCCTTAGGTTAGTTAGGTTTAAGTAGTTCTAGGTTCTAGGGGACTGATGACCATAGATGCTAAGTCCCATAGTGCTCAGAGTCATTTGAAACATTATTTATAAAGACGTTCCAACTACACGTGAAGATATGCGAGAGAGAATTGTCAGAGCATGTGCTTCGATAAGGGCCGATGTGAAGGAATACCACTCATTCCATGAAAAGAAGCTTCTGTAAATGGACGTCCATACCACCTTAGTGACCTTCGTTGATCTACAAAGACCTTCTTGTTACAGATCATTGGATTCGTCTCGATAGCCTCTATCAGAAAATAAGAACCAAACTATAGAATCCCATTTAGAAAAGCAAAGTTGACCTTCATATCTCTGAAGCGACGCCACCTAACAACAAAAAATCCACGTCATATTATGGCCCCCGTTGTCCCATGCAACACCTGTCCCACAAACTTTTCAGCTGCTATCATACTTTCGGAGTTATTCTTGGTGGCAATAGTTAGTAACTCACCCTGTGTAAGAGACCTGAACAGCGTCTGATGTTCAGCGATTACAGTGTCGGAGAGCGTTATCAACACTCTGAAAGCCGCCTTATTCTGGTTCTCCATTTAGCCGGCTGGTCGAATCGTGCAACGTCCACAACTGTGGCGCATTCAACCACGACAGTGGTCCGATTTTCGATTGCTCGGGAACGCGAGGGTTGGCGTACACGTCGTCAAGCTTCTTGTCGACCACCACAGGGGAGGGTCACCTTGTCGTGCACGAAGAACATCTTCATCCCTTCTCATCTGTGCCTGCCGTCCGAGAACACGTAACGGTTTCCCTACAACATTCTGCGTCACCCGCCAACATTGGTGGGAGAGTAACAGCAGCCAGACTAGGGGATTACCGCCCCATGCGTGGGCTGCCGTTAACACCACAACACGAACGGCAGCTTCTGACGAGGTGCCGTAAATGGTAAGCAAGGAATGCTGAATAACGACGTCACATTTTCTTCCGCGAGGACTGCGGTTCAGCACAGTTTCAGATGACCATCGATGAGTATGGCCGTGAAATCCCGTTTTCAATGCTTTGGGTGGGAAAAACTGCGTTACTCTAGGCATCATGGTGTGGGGAGCTATTGGCTGTATGTTCAGCTCACGACTGGTAGAGATTGAGGGAACTCTGGTAGCATAGCTGTACGTCACGGATATCTTGCCTCGTCATATAGTATCGGGTTGGTATTTTTCAACAGGACTACGCCCGTCCACACAGGGCATGTGTTAATTTTACTCTCTGGGTGATGTAGGGCTACATTATATATAAACTGAAGATATAGGGGGTGCGCGGGGGGAGGGAATGGGGGGGGGAGGAAATCAAAGGGATTAATGATGGGAGCTGCATCGGGACATTACGCGGAATGAGGGACGACGAGTGAAAATATGTACCAGACTGGGACTCGAACCCGAGATCTCCTGCTTACTGCGTTAACCACTGCGCCATCCATGACTCTGTGTTTATTGCAGCTGCGCGGACCATTTCGGTACACCTTACGGCCCACCCACACTCCCACCGACCGCCACCTATCTGCAGTCCTTGTCCGTTTCCTCCATGCTCACCACTCTGAGATTCCCACAGGATGTCAAACGTACTTGTGCCTCCACACTGAAGAAGGTGCATCCATTGCCCATCGAGGTGAATCAGTTTTGATACGTGTTAAAAACCGGACACAATAGGAAGGACCAGGCCCCTTTGTTTTTTTCTTTTATCACTCGCTTATTACATCAGAGAAATACACATTTTAAGACAAAATTTAACTACATGGAATATTGCTCCCAGAAAAGGTTAATATAAGCAGTGACAAAACTTAGTTCTCTTAAGAGTTTCTGCTGGCAACAAATTTTAAGGAGGCAATGTAAGGTTTAGATCTATTGAGCTCAAACACGTAGCTAGTGATTAAATCACGACACAGACACTTTAACAATTTCGGCAACAAATAAATAGGGTGAATTTGTACTCACAGTAACCAACTAATCAACAGCCTTGCCATTGAATAAGTAGTAGGCCATTTGGAACGAATTAGCAACACCCAGCATCTAGGGGAGTTAATACCAACAGTCTTTAAATGTCTTGCTCCCCATTAAATAAACAAACTTATAGTAATTAAATGAATAACAAATCAAACATACTACGCTCCACTAAAACTCTTCAGTGGAAGCCAAGCCAAAATGAAGATTCCATTAACTGACTAACACTGAAGTCACACTAAAGCTCATCTCTGTGTTCCCAGACACACATGGGGCAAACTTATACAAGACAAGATTTTGAAGATTTTGAAGGGACCACATCAGTAAAACCGGTAGTGGAGCCAACTCGTGCCACTGAAAATCAAGGTACTAGACCGGGGCACAAGGTGCTATACTGCGCTACAAAATATTAATTCAAAATTAAGTACACATAAACCAGCATTAATTAACTAGGAGTGACGCCAGGTCGCTCGAAGGGATGACAACACTTAATTGAAAAGACGAATGCCTGGCCGGCCGGAGTAGCCGGGAGGTTCTAGGCGCTTCTGGAACCGCGCGACCGCTACGGTCGCAGGTTAGAATCCTGCCTCGGGCATGGATGTCTGTGATGTCCTTAGGTTAGTTAGGTTTAAGTAGTTCTAAGTTCATTTGAACCATCTGAACGAATGCCGGAGGCGGCAGTAACATCAAACACCTTCTCTGAGTTTTAACCAGGAGTCACTTCCCGCTATACAAGTAAATATTTAACCAAGCACAAGGAAGGAACCCCAAAGAGAAAATTCAAATAAAACCCCCAAAAGATTATAAAGGACAGGGAACCCCGTCTATTTAAATTTAAAAGAATAAGCTCTCCCCAAAGGCAGTGTAAACGCTAAGGCCACACTTTAGAGGCCATCAAACTTGGTTACAAAAAGTCTTATGCATTTTCTCCTTTTCTTTAAAAGAAACACAAGGCTGCTTAACTTCTGCGGGACGTCCTGTATGGCTCGTGTAGGATACGCCAGGCAGCAACCCAAGCTATGCGGTCGCAAGGCACGGCGAGCAAAATCAGGAGAGCAGACAGGCAGGCAGCCGACACATATCCTCCATCCTGAACCGGCAGACCGCGTACAACCAACTCCACATATACGTGGTTGCTTCCCACCTCGTACCTCGCGGCGTCTCAGCAGGTAGCCCGAGCAAACGTCAACTGCCACTCGCCCCGCCAATGCGGAAAACAACAAGGCAAGCAAAGTTAGGAAACATCGAAGGATCGATAATGGACATTCAGGAGATTGGCGCCCCAGTAACGAGCGCCACCGCTCAAGTTCATGAATGCGTGGTGTCTGTTCTTTTGCACATATGCGAAAGAACAGACACCACACATTCATATAATGTAGAGGTACTCGTCCCAGACTGACGCCGACAGAACATGTGTGGGACGTACTCGGAAGTCAACTTCGTTCCGGTCCTAGTATCAAGGATATGGAGGACCTGTTACAAAAATTCCAGGGTGGCTTGCCTCAGAAGAGGATACAGTAGCTTTGTAACACCTGTATGCATCGAGGCCAGAAAGTGTGCAACGTCATACTGCTAAAAGCGCACATACTAAATGTCTTTTTCCAAAGCTGTTTCACAGAGGAAGACTGCACTGTAGTTCCTTCTCTAGATTGTCGCACAGATGAAAAAATCGTAGATATCGAAACAGATGATAGAGGGATAAACAAACAATTAAAATCGCTCAGAAGAGGAAAGACCGCTGGACCTGATGGGATACCAGTTCGATTTTACACAGAGTACGCGAAGGAACTTGACCCCCTTCTTGCAGCGGTGTACCGTAGGTCTCTAGAAGAGCGTAGCGTTCCAAAGGATTGAAAAAGGGCGCAGGTCATCCCCGTTTTCAAGAAGGGACGTCGAACAGATGTGCAGAACTATAGACCTATATCTCTAACGTCGATCAGTTGTAGAATTTTGGAACACGTATTATGTTCGAGTATAATGACTTTTCTGGAGACTAGAAATCTACTCTGTAGGAATCAGCATGGGTTTCGAAAAAGACGAACGTGTGAAACCCAGCTCACGCTATTCGTCCACGAGACTCAGAAGGCCATATACACGGGTTCCCAGGTAGATGCCGTGTTTCTTGACTTCCGCAAGGCATTCGATACAGTTCTGCACAGTCGTTTGATGAACAAAGTAAGAGCATATGGACTATCAGACCAATTGTGTGATTGGATTGAAGAGTTCCTAGATAACAGAACGCAGCATGTCATTCTCAATGGAGAGAAGTCTTCGAAGGAAGAGTGATTCCAGGTGTGCCGCAGGACCGTTGCTATTAACAATATACGTAAATGACCTTGAGGCTTTTTGCGGATGATGCTGTGGTATATCGAGAGGTTGTAACAATGGAAAATTGTACTGAAATGCAGGAGGATCTGCAGCGAATTGACGCATGGTGCAGGGAATGGCAATTGAATCTCAATGTAGACAAGTGTAATGTGCTGCGAATACATAGAAAGAAAGATCCCTTATCATTTAGCTACAATATAGCAGGTCAGCAACTGGAAGCAGTTAATTCCATAAAGTATCTGGGAGTACGCATTAGCAGTGATTTAAAAGGGAATGATCATATAAAGGTGTTGGTCGGTAAAGCAGATGCCATACTGAGATTCATTGGAAGAATCCTAAGGAAATGCAATCCAAAAACAAAGGAAGTAGGTTACAGTACACTTGTTCGCCCACTGCTTGAATACTGCTCAGCAGTGTGGGATTCATACCAGGTAGGGTTGATGGAAGAGATAGAGAAGATCCAACGGAGAGCAGCGCGCTTCGTCACAAGATCATTTAGTAATAGCGAAAGCGTTACGGAGATGATAGATAAACTCCAGTGGAAGACTCTGCAGGAGAGACGCTCGGTAGCTCGGTACGGGCTTTTGTTGAAGTTTCGAGAACATACCTTCACCGAAGAGTCAAGCAGTATATTGCTCCCTCCTACGTATATCTCGCGAAGAGACCATGAGGATAAAATCAGACAGATTAGAGCCCACACAGAGGCATACCGGCAATCCTTCTTTCCACGAACAATACGAGACTGGAATAGAATGGAGAACCGATAGAGGTAGTAAAGGTACCCCCCACCACACACCGTCGGGTGGCTTGCGGAGTATGGGTGTAGATGTAGAAATACTGTGAAGCTCTTTATAAATTTGCGTCAATTTTCTAATCACTGGAATAACATCACATATGCTCTCAATCTCAGTTTCGCTTGCTCTTCCACATCAGCATGCTTTAGTTTTTTTGATGAGAAAGTGTGTGCACCTGGTGCGGTATACTTTATGAGCGAAATTATTACGAGTTGTCACCTAGCATTGAAAACATCGCTTGCCGTGGAGCCGGGAGGAGAGGAGACGTTGGTTCTCTCGCTCGCACAGCTGACGCCGGATACTGGGCCGGGCGAGCGGTGTACTTGACTAATGCTGTGTGCAATACGTCACACATACTCTGTAAGAATCTGAAGAAGTACTAGTAAATACGCTACTGGCCATTAAAATGGCTACACCACGAAGATGACGTGCTACAGACGCGAAATTTAACCGACGGGAAGAAGATGCTGTGATATGCAAATGATTAGCTTTTCAGAGCATTTACTCAATGTTGGCGTCGGTGGCGACACCTACAACGTGCTGACATGAGGAAAGTTACCAACCGATTTCTCATACACAAAGAGCAATTGACCGGCGTTGCCTGGTGAAACGTTGTTGTGATGCCTCGTGTAAGGAGGAGAAATGCGTACCATCACGTTTCCGACTTTGATAAAAGTCGGATTGTAGCCCATCGTGATTGCGGTTTATCGTATCACGACTTTGCTGCTCGCGTTGGTCGAGATCGAATGACTGTTAGCAGAACATTGAATCGGTGGGTTCAGGAGGGTAATACGGAACGCCGTGCTGGATCCCAACGGTCTCATATCACTAGCAGTAGAGATGACAGGCATCTTATCCGCATGTAACGGATCGTGCAGCCACGTCTCGATCCCTGAGTCAACAGATGGGGACGTTTGCAAGACAACAACCATCTGCACGCACGGTTCGACGACGTTTGCAGCAGCATGGACTATCAGCTCGGAGACCATGGCTGCGGTTACTCTTGACGCTGCATCACAGACAGGAGCGCCTGCGATGGTGTACTCAACGACGAACCTGGGTGCACTAATGGCAAAACGTCATTTTTTCGTATGAATCCAGGTTCTGTTTCAGCATCATGTTGGTCGCATGCGTGTTTGGCGACATCGCGGTGAACGCACATTGGAAGCTTGTATTCGTCATCGCCATACCGCCGTATCACCCGGCGTGTTGGTATGGGGTGCCATTGGTTAAACATCTTGGTCACCTCTTGTTCGCATTGGCGGCACTTTGAGCAGTGGACGTTACATTTCAGATGTGGCTCTACCCTTCATTCGATCCCTGTGAAACCCTACATTTCAGCAGGATAATGCACGACCGCATGTTGCAGGTTCCGTACGGGCCTTTCTGGATACAGAAAATGTTCGACTGCTGCCCTGGTCAGCACATTCTCCAGATCTCTCACCAACTGAAAACGGCTGGTCAATGTTGGCCGAGCAAATTGCTCGTCACAATACGCCCATCACTACTCTTGATGAACTGTGGTATCGTATTGAAGCTACATGGGCAGCCGTACCTGCACACACCATCCAAGCTCTGTTTGACTCAATGCCCAGGCGTATCAAGGCCGTTATTACGGCCAGAGGTGGTTGTTCTGGGTACTGATTTTTCAGGATCTATGTACCCAAATTGCGTGAAAATGTAATCACATGTCGGTTCTACTATATTTATTCAATGAATACCCGTTTATCATTTGCATTTCTTCTTGGCGTAGCAATTTTAATGGACAGTAGTGTATTAATTGATCCTTTCATTACCTCGTGTACCAAATTCTATGGATGACAGAACCACACTGCTAAAATTTCAAATCAATACGTTCTGTACTTTCGGTGACACAAATTTTTACCTAAAACACCTACTACATTTGCGGGGATGGTGAAACCGATGTAGTAATAGTAATTTATTCATCTGTAATATCAACTGAAACTACAATCGAGAAGATAGGTTCATATAATCTAATTTCCTGGAATTATCTTTCGTTTCATTACCACAGATTTCTGACGTAATTAAAAGTACATTGGAAAATTAGTACTTCATTGTGATTTGTTTTTGTGAATGTTTTGCAGAGAGAGTATGAAGGACACACGTAATGTGAGAATGTGACATTTTATTAAAACTATGTAAATCTAAGCGTGAGAAAGTTGTTGTGCAGTAGGTGAGTTTGTGATGCATCTCCGAGTGAGCAACCAGACCTGGTGTTGAGTATAAAATTTATTAGTTTTTTTGATGGAAAGGAATCGTATTTTGATTTCATTACATCTTATTTAGTTTCGGAATTACGAGATTTCTAGTCTAAATTATTTGCAGTGATTTGATTGGCTGTCATTAGAAATAGCGCGGGCATAGAAGTGCTCGAGATTATGTGATTGGCTGCTTAACATACTAGCCAATACGAATTCAACATTTCCCCCTTGTTTGAGTAGCGCTTTGTGCCTCAGATCTAGAGTCGAGATAGTCGCTCGGGAGCAATGTCCTGGTAAACATATGTTAAATCGCGCTAATCAAATTTGTGCGACAATGAAGATATCCGCGCATTTGATCGGTTCTCATTTCGTTCGCGAAAAGCGACTACAGTATTGAGTATTTTGTGAAAGTTTGAACTTCGTGAATGATTCATTTTACGAAATTTCGCGAGTGAACATTTGAAGTCGTATATAAACTCTGCGCGGAGCGTTCCGTACAAATTACGAGACACCATGACGAGCGCTTCTGTACAAGAAGCGTACTGAACGACTGACTGTGTTAACTCGCAAGTGGTCGTGGGTCAGTGACTGTTCAGGATGTTTAAAATATCGGGTCAGACCAACTTCTGGCTGCTTTTAGGTGTGAGCGTGTTACAGGGCCAGTCAGTAACACTGCATAATCACTGTCGAGATATTAAATACAGACAGATTTCGCGGGCAAGTTCTCTACAGACTGAGCTACCCAAGAACCCTGAGCCGTCCTTTGGTAACTCAGCCGGTTGCCGACACGGTAGCTCAGCGTGTTCGGTGAAAGGCTTACCTGCCCTATGTAATTAAAAAAAAACTGAGTTAATGTATCAACGATGAACTTCAAAAAGTGTCATAGGACGTCCGCCCGAAACAGATACAACGATCAATTACGAACAAAATGAGATGAACGAAAAGAAAATGTCAAAGGTTCTGTGTTGGAGTATCGGGCCGGCACACAGTTTTAATCTGCCAGGAAGTTTCATGTCAGCGCACACTCCGCTGCGGAGTGAAAATCTCGTTCTGAATTATATTGGCACTGACTTTACATTGTATTAGACTTTCACTGTTATATCTTTTCTTTAATTCCTGGCTTATAAACGTAATAGTTTCTCACGTGTGTTCAGTAACAGTTGTGCCTGAAACTTATGCCGCGGTGGCCGAGCGGTTCTAGGCGCTTCAGTCCGGAACCGCGCTCCTGCTACGGTCGCAGGTTCGAATCCTGTCTCAGGCATGGATGTGTGTGACGTCCTTAGGTTAGTTAGGTTTAAGTAGTACTAAGTTCTAGGGGACTTATGACGTCAGATGTTAAGTCCCATAGTTCTCAGAGCCATTTGAACCAATTTGTAATTATCACTATAAACTACGCACTACCTGACAGTGAGCTTATTCTGTTATATCATATCTGTTCTTGGGTGCTTGATGTAACTTGAAAGGGGCCTTGTATGAGACCGAAACCGTTCTTGGTTTTCTAGAAAACTACAAGATGCTTGAGATAATGTGTTTTCTTGTATAACTCACAGAACTGTAAGTGAATGGAATATTTATTAAAATAGGTAGGGCCTATACGTAAGAAATGTTGCTGTTTCTGTGGAATTTTGAAAATAGTTTATTTCGTTATTTTTCAGAGTGTGATATCAATGACTTATAATTTTTTTTAAATCAAACGTTCTCTTATATCGTGTACCTTACGGATTTAAATCAGTTGTGTAGAAATTAGTTTAAATCATATTGCTATTAATTTTGATTACAGAGCTAGAAAACATTTATAGCTCCAGGGGTGGTGGAATATTCATTTAATGAGGTATTGATCCAGTGTCCATTTTCCTGAAGCACAGCTCAGCGAGTCTGCTAAACTATTCGGGAAGAGATGTAAAGTTTCTGATGTTACAGAGTGACAAGTTTCTTCAGTGAGCTCAGCAGAAAAAATAATTTTCCTACTTTTACTTATATAAATAAATATTCCTATCACATATTATTTTGTCCATTACAGAGAAAAACACCTTGCGTGACACACCCTGTAATTCGCAATTGGAGCTTCTAATTGGACCTACATTTCTGTAATTTCCTGTAGTATTTTGAAGAAACGATTGAACCGTGAATTTACTTTCAAACCTTTTCTTAAGAATTTACTTTATTTACTACCGATTCATCAAGAACATTAACACATTTAATCACACTATGTGAGCGTGGAAGCAGATGAAAACAAATCAAATTTCTTTCAACAATTGGAAATTTTATTCATTTTTTTTTTAGAAACAGACTTAAAATTATAATCAGAAAGCACCTTCTAAACATCAAGTTACAATTTATTCAGAGGCAGAAGGAACACATTTTTGACAGTATGAGCTTTCGGGCTGAGAATTTTGTCACTCCCTTCTCCCTTTTGACACGGCCGTATTCACGACCGCTCACAACAACCTCTGAAAGACTACACTGGTGCAAATCTGCACACCAGATATTACTTTAAACAAAAAATTTTAACAACTCACATAAGCACATAAACTATGAACCCCGTAGGAGGGATGGAAATGGTACAAAACACTAACATTAAAAGATTAACTTGCCACCGAAGGTGCAACATTATTAAAAAAAAAACTCGTACGGTGGAAGGGTGGCAACATTATACACTAAAACAACCATTTAAATAAAAACCCATGAAATGCAGTCTTACATAAAATATACAAGGTTAGCCAAACATGCTCTAACAAATGGTTCAAATTGTTCTGGGCACTATGGGACTTAACATCTGAGATCATCAGTCGCCTAGAACTTAGAACTACTTAAACCTAACTAACCTAAGGATATCACACACATCCATGCACGAGGCAGGATTCGAACCTGCGACCATAGCAGTCGCGCAGTTCCCGACTGAAGCGCCTAGAACCACGCGGCCACCGCGGCCGGCGCTCTACATAACACATATACCACCTCTCAAGATGATAGGCAAGATAAAAACGTATTTCAGGAATTCGGCCGTTACACTTCAAGCAATAATTTCGTTAACATCGTATCCTACAAACATGACAGAGGCAGCTATTAAAGTATGGCAATTGACAGGGAGATTACTGAACAACCCGAACCACAGGTTGCTCTAACCCGCCCCTACTCCACAAGGGAAAAATGGACTTCCCAATTCATAAATAACGTCCTTCCCGCGGGTGGGCAAACGGAGAAAAATGGTGGGAGTATCCCAAAACAAAACGGCTGGTGACCTCACCAAGAAAACAAGTAGAATTTAACAAGCAAATTAAACGACATATCTCCAATCACTTAACTTCTAATAAACTGAGATTTCTGACGAAGACCTGGCGCAGCACCCCCAACGCTCTCCCGAACAGTCCGCTGCCAGCCGCTTCAACGGACGCAGGAAGGCGCGCCGATCTCCCGTCTCACGGCATCGCAGCTCGCCCCGGCCAGACCGACGTCGTGTGTTGACTCCTGTTGCTCTCGTGGGGCCGCGAAGCCACTACCCCTCGCTAAAGGGCCACTCACGTGGCGACCTCACATGCGCCGACGCTCAAGGCGGACAAGACATCTTGTGTCTCAGTGCGCGTCCGACCAACCGATCGATCCAACCGCCAATGACCGTTGCCCGAGCAACTCGAGCAGACTGCCTAACACATACTTGCACTCCGGACGACCGACAAGCAATGACTGCCTTACACTGACCCTGCTGACCAACTGACCAGACTCGCCGAGACTAGCAGCCTCCCTTGCCGAGCTCATAGCGCCCCTTAAATGCACGTGAACAGGCAACGTTTCCCCTTTCTCACCAGACGGAGACACCAAAGCTGCGACTGCCACAGCGGCGCCACCGCCAGATGCGGAAGGCGACTGCTTCACACAACGCGCTGCGGCGCGCTCTTCAAAACAGCACTTTTTTACCACGGCTCAACAGGGTTGTCGTAGCTAGCGAGACTGAATATCGTAACTCCCAATCCTCCAAAAATAAACGGAAAATATACCTGTTCAAAAAAGCAGACAAGTATTCGCTTTACGCCTTCCTGAGAGACCATCTCCACTATTTTGAATTTAATTATGCAACTATAGACCAGATGTGGCTTGAATTCAGAGAAATAGTATCGACAGAAATTGAGAGATATGTACCAAATAAATTAACAAAGAGCAGAGCTGTTCCCCATGGGTACACAAAACGTGTCAGAACACTATTGCAGAAACAACGAAAACAGAATGCCAAATTTTAAAAACGCAAAACCACAAGATTGGCTGTCGCTCACAGAAGCTTGAAATATTGCGCGAACTTCAATGGAAGATGTTTATAATAGCTTCCACAACGAATCTTTGTCTCGAAACTGGGCACAAAGTCCAAAGAGATTTTGGTCGAAAGTAAAGTATGCTAGCGGCAAGACGTAATCTGTGCGTGATAGCAATGGATGTACTATTGTTGACAGTGCTGCTACAGCACCGTTACTAAACACGTCCTCCCAAAATACCTCCACCAAAGAAGACGAAGTAAATATTCTACAATTCGAGTTAAGAACAGCTGTCTACATGCGTAACTTAGAAGTAGATACCCTCAAGCAACTTAAATCGCTTAATACACTGAAGCGCCTAAGATACTGGTATACGCATGCGTATTCAAACACAGACATATGTAAATAGGCAGAACACAACGCTGAGGTCGGCAACGCCTATATAAGACAAGTGCCTGGCACAGTTGTTAGATCGGTTACTACTGCTACAGTGGCAGGTTATCAAGATTTCAGTGAATCTGAACCTGGTGTTATAGTCGGCGCACAGCATTTCCGAGGTACCGATAAAGTGGGGATTTTCCAGTACGACCATTTCACAACTGCATCAGGAATCCGGTAAAACAAAATCTCCGACATCGCTGTGGCAGCAGAAAGACACTTCAAGCATGGACCCAACGACGACTAAAGGAAATCGTTCAACGTGACAGAAGTGCAACCCTTCCGTAATTTGCTGCATATTTCAATACTGGGCCATCAGCAAACGTCAGCGTGCGAACCATTTAAAGAAACATCATCGATATGGGCTTTCGGAGCCGAAGGCCCAATCGTGTACTCTTGATGACTGCACGACACAAAGTTTTACACCTCACTTGTGCTCGTCATCAGCGGCATTGAACTGTTGATGACTGGAAACATGTTGCCAGGTCGGACGAGTCTCGTTTCAAATTGTATCGAGCGGATGGACGTGTACGGGTATGGAGACAACCTCATGAATCCATGGACCCTGCCTGCCAGCAGGCGACTGTCCAAGCTGGTGGAGGGTCTGTAATGGTATGGAGCGTGTGGAGTTGGAGTTGTATGGGACCCTTGATACGTCTAGGGGTGACACGTACGTAAGTATAGTGTCTGATCACTTGCATCCATTCATGTCCATTGTGGATTCCGACGGACTTGGGCAATTCCGGCAGGACAGTCCGGCACCCCACACGTCCAAAATTGCTACAGAGTGGCTCCGGGAACACTCTTCTGAGTTTAAACACCTCCACTGGCCACCAAACTGCCCAGAAATGGACATTATTGAGCATATCTGGGATGTCTTGCAACTTACGGTTCAGAAGAAATCTCCACCCCTCGTATTCATGATCGGACAGGATTCATGGTGTCAGTTCCCTCCAGCACCACTTCAGACATTAGTCGAGTCCATGCCACGTCGTGTTGCGGCACTTCTGCGTGCTCGCGGAGTCCCTACACGATATTAGGCAGGTGTACCAGTTTCCTTGGCTCTTCAGTGTAAAAGCAAGTCTTCTGGTCCAGACTGTATACCAGTTAGGTTCGCTTCAGATCATGCCGATGCAATACGTCAGTACTCGACAATCATATACAGCTGCTCACTCTGCGAAAGAAACTTACCCAAAGACGTTAAAGTTGCAGAGGTCACATCAATACTTAACAAAGCTAGTAGGAGTAATCCACTAAATTGCAGGCCCATGTGATTAGCGCTGATATGCAGCTGGATTTTGAAAATATGTTGTGTTCGCACATCGTGAGTTACGACGAAGAGAACGGTCTACTGACACACAGTCAATACGGATTTAGAAAACATCGTTCTCCTGAAACACACCTATCTCTTTACTCATACGAAGTGTCGAGTGCTACCGACAAGGGATTTCTGATTGATTCCGCATTTCTATATTTCCAGAAGGCTTGCAATCAGATTGCGTGCTTATGGAATTTCGTCTCAGTTATGCAACTAATTTCCTGTCAGGTCACAGTTTGTAACTGACGGAAAGTCAGTGAGAAAGACAGAAAACAGAAGTGATTTCTGGTGTTTTCCAAAGTAGTTTTATAGGCTCTCTGCTGTTCAGTATCTACATAAACTCTTTCAAAGATCACATACAAAATTTTCTCCGGAAGGTAGACCAGAGAGTGCCATTTATTGTCAGAACACTTAGACCATGCTACAGATCTATTAAAGAGACTGCCTACACTAAGTTTGTCCTCTTTTGGATTACTGCTGCGCAGTGTGGAATCGTTACCATATTGGATTAATGGAGTACATCGAGAAAGTTCAAAGAAGAGCAGCACGTTTTGTATTACCGAGTAATAGAGAAGAGACTGTCGGGAAGATGATACATGATTTTTGGTAGATATCTTTAAAACAAAGGCGTTTCTCGTTGCGGCTGAATCTTCTCAGGAAATTTCAGTCACCACCTTACTCTTCCGAGTGTGAAAATATTTTGTTGACGCCGACCTATGAAGGAGAAACAATCATCATAACAAAGTAAGGGGAATCAGAGACGAACGGAAAGATATAGATGTTCGTTCTTTCCTGCGCGCTCTTCGAGAGTGGAATAACAGAAAATTATTGTGAAGGTGGTTCGTGAACCCTCTGCCAGGCACTTAAGTTTGATTTGCAGAGTATTCATGTACATGTAGATTACTTGTAGAATCATCAACATACGTTCACAGCATTTGTAGATGAAGAAAAAGCGTTGGACAACGTAAAATACTAAAAGATGTTCGAAATTATCAGGAAAATCGGTGTAAGCTGTCGGAAAAGGCCGATAATGCACACAATATGCACGAGAACGATGAGGGACTAATGGGAATGGAAGATCAAGAACAAAGCGCTCACTTTATAAATGCTGTTATAAGGCAGAGAAGATGTCATTCGCCTCTACTGTTCAATCTATACGTTGGAAAAGGAATCACAAAGACAAAAGAAATATTTAGGAAAGAGATTACTATTCGGGTTGAAGGGATATCAGTGATAAGAATCGAAGATGACGTTTCTATTCTCAGTAAATGTGCGGGAGAATTGCAGGATCTGTTCAGTGGCATGAACCGTCTAAAGAGCACGCAGTATGGGTTGAGAGTAAGTCAAAGGAAAACGGAAATATTGAGGAGTGCCAAGAAATGAGATTAACGATAAACTTGACATCAAAAATTGGGACCACAGATTAGGGGAAGTAATGCAATTCCGCTGCCTTGGAAGCAAAATGATACGTGACGGACGAAGCATGGAGGACATGGAAAGTAAAGTATCACGGGTAGTGAGGACATCCTGGCCAAAGGAAGTCTATCAGTATCAAATATCGGGTCTAATGTGAGAAATAAGTTTTTGAACGTACGTACGTTTGGAGTACAGTATTGTATGGTTGTGGATCACGGACTATGGGGAAAACACGAAACATGAGAACAGAACCGTTTGAGATATGGTACTACACAAAGATGCTGAGTTAGGCGGGTTGGGAAGATAATAAATAAGGAGGTACGTCACAGACTAGGGGAGGAAACGCAGTGTGGGATAGATTTACAAGAAAAAGGGGGAGGATGATAGGACACCAGTGACTAACTTCCACGGTACTATTGGGGTCTTTAGAGAGTAAAAATTGAAGGAAAAGACAAAGATTCGAATATATGCAACAATTATTGAAATCTCCTGAATGAAATTTTCACTCTACAACAGAGTGTGCGCTGACATAAAACTTCCTGGCAGATTAAAACGGTGTGCCTTACCGAGACTCGAACTCGGGACCTTTGCCTTTCGCGGGCAAGTGCTCTAACGATTGAGCTTCCCATGCACGGGTCACGCTCGGTCCTCACAGCTTACTTCCGCCCTTACCTCGTCTCCTTTCTTCAAAACATCACAGAATCTCTCCTGCGAAACAGGAGAGCATCTGTGAAGTTTGGAGGGTAGGAGACGAGGCACAGTTGCGAGGAGGGGTTGACTGTCTTATTTGAGTAGCTCAGTCCTTAAAGCACTTGCTCGCGGAAGGCAAAGGTCCAGACTTTGAGTTTCGGTGAGGCACACAGTTTTAATCTACCGGGACGTTTCAAATGTCGAAGTTGTTCAAATGGCTCTGAACACTATGGGACTTAACATCTGAGGTCATCATTCCCCTAGAACTTAGAACTACTTAAACCTAACTAACCTAAGGACATCACACACATCAATGCCCGAGGCAGGATTCGAACCTGCGACCGTAGCAGTCGCGCGGTTCCGAACTGCGCGCCTAGAACCGCTAGACCACCGCGGCCAGCAAATGTCGAAGTAGTTGCGTGTTGGATTGCGTGTTAGATATCGAGATTTGAACAGGGGTCAGAATACTATTGACCAAAAGGACTGTGCATGCATGTATACACATAACAGATAAATTTGAGCAGCTAGGAGAAGCGATTCAGTCTAACGAAATCAGAACGAAACCACTCAAGGAAAGATGCTTATGATAAAAATTCATTCTGTAGAAATGAAAAATTCTTTTCTACAAGACAATAATGTGTCCAGGATGTACATACGCATCAGATACGACAATGTTAATATGAATAGAAGAAAGCGACGAAAAAAGAGGAAAAAGGAAGAAAGAAAATAAGATATTAAGAAGTAAAACAGCAGTAGAGCATTTAAATTAAGAAGTAAACACACGGCATACAATTTCAATTACTGATGAAATTAAGCAATGAACCGTTAATATTCTGTTGCTACATCGTTAGAAGGATTCCTAGCAGAACGATATGAAACACTGTAGAGCATTTAGAAAAATTAAAAAGAAGACCCATCAGGCTTAGGAGAGTGTATCAAGACCTAGAAGAAATTGGCCTAAGTAAACAAGGAATTAAAGACAAACAAAAAATAGAAATAATATTAAGAGGTTCGAAGATTTTGAAAATAAAATTATTTATTTACTAACGTTACAAAGTGACCGACCTCCTTGGTAACTATAGTGCGTCATTTGCTACTAAAAAGTAGATAATTTTCAGAATTTCAGTACTTTTCCTGTTTTTATACAGGATGAAAAGTATTTAAACCGACAAACTTTGGGAGGTTGTAGGCGAGATCAAAATAAATATTTCTCCCTAATGTCATTTTTTCCTATTTAAACCGGTAGAGGAAGATTTCTCTGGCGACAAATTAATTAAACCAACAAACACTTTTCCATTTTTTGTGACAGAGAGACAACACAACAACCCAATTTCAATTACAGTGGATTTTCAAAAATGCCTCTATTGGCACGTAAACAAAGGTTACACCGTCGGATCATGTTCTGTCTGACACGGGCAAAAACCCCAGGAGTATCCTGAATTGTTCCTGCTGCTGCTACTATCCGGGCAACCAGATGCTCTTCTGATGCAACAGGAGTTGCGTAAACAAGGTTGCGCATCTCTCCCCACACAAAAAAGTCCGGAGGGGACTGGGGATCGAGCAAGCCATGGTACAGAACCACCTCTGCCAATTCACGTTTCTGAGAACCGTAGTCCAAGAATCGACGCACACGAAAGCTGAAATGTGCCGGGGCCCGTCATGTTGGAACCACATGCGTTGTCTTTTAGGGAGCGGGACGTCTTCTAGCAATTCTGGCAATGCTCTGGCGCGAAAATTGTAATAATGCCTGCCATTTAATGGCCTAGGTAGCAGATACGGCCCAATTAAACAGTCCTCAACAACATCGATGCACACATTAACGAAGAACCGCACTTGATGAGCGCTAGTAACTGTGGCATTTGGGTTATCCTCACTCCAAACATGCGAAATGTGCATGTTGAAGACTCCATCACTCCCGAACGTTGCTTCATCGGTAAACAACACAGAGGATGGAAATGCAGGATGCATTTTACACTGTTTCAGGAACCACTGCGAAAACTGTGTTCTGGGTGGATAATCAACTGGTTCCAGGTTGTGGGCACGCTGTAAGTGAAATGGACGTAACAATTGCTCTCGAAGGACTGTTCTTACATTCGACTGATTTGACCCCATGTTAGTGCAATTGCACGAATGCTGATTAAAGGATCCCGCTCCACATGCTGCAAGAGAGCTTCCTCAAATTGCAACGTTCTCACCGTGCGACGGCGTCCCTGTGCAGGTAATCTGCTAAATGACCTGGTCTCACGCAGACGTTGGTACACAGCGGCAAAGGTCGTATGATGCGGGATAATATGATGTTGTTGATAAACCCGCTGTGCAGCTCGTCCCTTGTGGTGCGCTACGTAGTACGCACGAACCACGTCAGTGTACTCACTCCGGGTGTATCGCTCCATTAGTAAACACACACAATGCACTACTACACTGGTGGACAGCAGTTGCCTACAACTGAAGAGCGTAATACGCCCTCTAACAACTGAAGATCGTAATGCGGCCTCTAACAACTGAAGTGCGTAATACGGCGTCCACCGCTTTTAAATAATCCCCATAGGAAAAAGTGACCTTAGGGAAAAATATTTGTTTTGATGTCCCCGTCAGCCTCCCAGAGTTTGTCAGTTTAAATACTTTTCACCCTGTATAATTATATTGTTAATTAAAACACAAAAAAACACAAGATACATGAAGTGAAGTTTGGGAAAGGAAGGGAAGAAAAACAAAGTTTACTATATTCTTAAGGAAAATGTGATATACGAAAGAAAAACATGTATATAGCGAAAGAGGCCCGTTTACCTAACTATTTCATATGGGAGGACTTCGATAAATTCACTACAGGCCATTAAAATTGCTACAATAAGAAGAAATGCAGGTGATAAACAGGTATTCATTGGACAAATATATTATACTAGAACTGACATGTGATTACATTTTCACGCAATATGGGTGCATAGATCCTGAGAAATCAGTACCCATAATAACCACCTCTCGCCGTAATAACGGCCTTGATACGCCTGGGCATTGAGTGAAACAGAGCTTAGATGGCGTGTACAGGTACAGCTGCCTATGCAGCTTCAACACAATACCACAGTTCATCGAGAGTAGTGACTGGCGTATTGTGACGAGCCAGTTGCTCGGCCGCCATTGACCAGACGTTTTCAATTGGTGACAGATCTGTAGAACGTGCTGGCCACGGCAGCAGTCGAACAGTTTCTGTATACAGAAAGGCCCATGCAGAACCTGCAACATGCGGTCGTTCATTATTCTGCTGGAATGTAGGGTTTCGCAGGGATCGAATCAAGGGTAGAGCCACGGGTCGTAACACATCTGAAACGTAACGTCAACTGTTCAAAGTTCATAGCGTATAGGCTTTCACGGCCGGCGTCTTCAGTAATTAAAACTTCCGGGCTAAGAGGCCGTGGTCCAATAGTAGAAATACTTCTCCCTGACGTTTCGTTGCCAGCTGCGGGCAACATCATCTGAGGTGAGTCTACGGCCTCTTAGCCCGGAAGTTTTAATTACTGTTCAAAGTTCCTTCAGTGCGAACAAGAGGTGACCGATACGTGTAACCAATGGCACCCCATACATCACACCGGGTGATACGCCAGTATGGCGATGACGAATACACGCTCCCAATGTGCGTTCACCGCGATGTCGTCAAACCCGGATCTGACCATCATGATGCTGTAAAAAGAACCTGGATTCATCCGAAAAAATGACGTTTTGCCATTAGTGCACCCAGGTTCGTCGTTGAGTACACCATCGCAGGCGCTCCTGTCTGTGATGCAGCGTCAAGTGTAACCCCAGCCATGGTCTCCGAGCTGATAGTCCATGCTGCTGCAAACGTCGTCGAACTGTTCGTGTAGATGGTTGTTGTCTTACAAACGTCCCCATCTGTCGACTCAGTGATCGAGACGTGGCTGCACGATCCGTTACAACCATGCGGGTAAGATGCCTGTCATCTCGACTGCTAGTGATACGAGGCCGTTGGGATCCAGCACGGCGTTCCGTATTACCCTCCTGAACTCACCGATTCCATATTCTGCTAAGAGTCATTGGATCTCGACCAATGCGAGCAGCAAAGTCGCGATACGATAAACCGCAATCGCGATGGGCTACAATCCGACCTTTATCAAAGTCGGAAACGTGATGGTACGCATTTCTCCTCCTTACACGAGGCATCACAACAACGTTTCACCAGGCAACGCCGGCCAACTGCTGTCTGTGTGTGAGAAATCGGTTGGAAACTTTCCTCATGTCAGCACGTTTAAGGTGTCGTCACCAACCTTGTGTGAATGCTCTGTAAAGCTAATCATTTGCATATCACAGCACCTTCTTCCTTTAAGTTAAATTTCGCGTCTGTCGCACGTCATCTTCGTGGTGTAGCAATTTTAATGGCCAGTAGTGTACTTCAAGCCTATCTCACCTGAATTGGCATACTCCATTCTACCTATAGCTGCTACTGTATGTATGTACGTTGTGATATTAACTCTACGTGATTTGTGGATGATGTATGACAGTGCTTTTTGGTACTACAATAATTGCTCCCTCCACTTAACCACGCCGTAAGCGGGAGAGAAGCCTCGGGAGGTGACCTCGAGCCTCGTCTCCCGAAGGGCGCTTCTCGTCTGTGTTGTGCGCTTGTGTTTGTGTTCTTACGTCCTATTATACTGCATATGTACGTTTATGCACAATTTTATAGAGTTCACGTGTTTTACAGTTTGCATCTTATACATCTCACAAATTACAGAACCACATGTTTGAAAATAATGATCCAGAGAATTAAATTATTACTTGTTTTACTTGTACAAACACAAAAATTCGCTCTTTTTTTCTGTTACTAACTTATTTGTAAAATCCATGTATGTATTAGTTTTAGTGTTGTTGCAGTCGTGTGGTCTGCTACTAAGCGGTATATAAATCTGGAGATATTGAAGTGTTCATGTCATAATCTGTGTCTATATGCTCATCTGTTTCCAATTCAGTGCGTGAATGTATATTGTCCCATGCATCATGTTGTGGTGTAGGGTGTGTTTCGGGTCGTGATCTTGTATATGGTCGTTGCTGCTTATAAGTCTTGTGTAACGCTACTGATATTTCGTCAGTGATGAGGTTAAGCATGCTCCAGTTGTCTGGGTCGCTTAAAGCTTGCCCTGTGTCTTCAACGTCTGACGTCGGCCTTACGTGTGTGAGTCTGCCACATATTAGTGTTATGTGTTCGGTGGATCCATGTTGGCCACATTCACACGTATCACTTTGGCTAAGGCCAAATCGGTGCAGGTGTGTAAGGTATGGACCAGGCTCTGTCAGGAAGTGTACCATGCCGCGACTTGGGTGACCGTGTCTGAGCCTCAACGGTTCCCGGATGTTCGGCAAGAAGGAGAAAACCTGACGGCCCTTGTCAGATGTTTCCCATTCTTTTCTTTTTCCATGTCTCAACCTTCCAAAGATGTAACTGGCGTTTTTCTGTAATATGCTCCCCAGTTATCTCATATACCTTACCCAATCTTCCACTTTTTAGCCAATATTCTGCTGCTCTGTGTCTAATGGTTATGTCAATATCAAACTTTGCAAGTGCAACGCATGGGGCATCCACAGACGTGGTGCCAAATGCCCCTGACATTCTGAGCAATACATCTCTTTGTCCAACCCTCATAGTGGTTTTTTTTGGGTCGTGAGTGACAATTGAAGTGCCCAGCACTTGCTGCGAAACACATTATATTCAAAGAGGGCTGTATGACACTTTCGCAGTGAGTTGAGTTTAGTGCTGTTCATCCTAATAGTGGTCTCTGCAAGGTCCCTTTGACCAGTAGGTATACGGTCTCGTTTGCCGCAATTGTGAGATTGTTATGGCTGCACCAGACAATTATTTTTATAAGGAATTGTGTTGCCTTGCTTTCGAGTTGCAGTCTCGAGTTTGCAGTTATTACTCCTAGCAAGTCACAGAATAGTTTACTACACACCTCGCTCCATCATCTTCGTCTAGATTGTTTAGGAGCGGTTCCATGGTGATATCCCAGAAAACTGGCATCCTTTTGTTATTTTCTTGATAGAATTTTGTACTGGTTAAGAGGTATAATCTTACGTTAAAGGCTTAACATTGTAAGTCAACAATTAAAGTTTGAAACACTGAACATGTTTGGAGGCAGTGTAACTCGTGGCGCGTGTATTACCCAGATTATATTCACACAGAATTTGGGGATAAGGTCAAGTCAAGAACTCCAGTAAACTTTACACATAAAACGAAACCTTTTTCGAAAGAAAAAAAAAGAAACGGAAAAGGTTTAGTGGTTACTACATTTTTGCTGTTCATGCATTAAACTTCAGCAGTAAGACATACGTTTTAGCTTATTGTTTATTTAGTACAACATGTATCCGCAAAACGTTTTACAAACAGCGCCCACAGATGCCGCTCAATGTACTTGTGTTGTGACAGCCAACCCACTATGAGGAAGCCGTAACGCACGCGTTTTAGCTCACGCAGGCTGGCGTGAGGTCTGGAACAGTACAAGGAAATTAGACTTTAGAAAAAACGGACGTAGCTGGTGGAATACTTAGCTTTAATTCATTAATGGTTAACGTCGCTCTAGACGGTACATTATTCACAGTATCAATAGTAACTGGTAATGGCGCCTTGCTAGGTCGTAGCAAATGACGTAGCTGAAGGCTATGCTAACTATCGTCTCGGCAAATGAGAGTCTATTTTGTCAGTGAACCGTCGCTAGCAAAGTCGGTTGTACAACTGGGGCGAGTGCTAGGAAGTCTCTCTAGACCTGCCGTGTGGCGGCGCTCGGTCTGCACTCACTGATAGTGGCGACACGCGGGTCCGAAGTATACTAACGGACTGCGGCCGATTTAAAGGCTACCACCTAGCATGTGTGGTGTCTGGCGGTGAAACCACACTTGCAAATTCATGTCATTGTACGGCACATATTTCTGGAGATTTGACGCCATAAAACCCTGAGAATGGAAAGTAAAGTTGGCCATATCATAAAATCGTTTATGACGCTATGTACTATTTGTGAAAAATGTGTTACATGGACATATAAATGGGTTATAGCGGGATTGATTTTTCTGTTTGGGTTTTGACTTTTTTTTAGTCTATAGGTGAATAATCCGAAACTAACAAAACTAACACAATTAGGATTTTGCGTATTCAGCCATAAAGGGTTTACATGCTGAACGTCAATTACTGAACACATTAACTAGTTTGTAAAGTAAGCAGACGGTTGAAGCTGTTTGCTACGTTCGTGTTCTGTTCTTTAGAGAATCGGTGGTAAGGATACTGATGTCAATAAATACAGAAAGTTTACAGAGCAAGAGGAGGAGTCCCGAGTTAAAACATGTCAGTTGCCTGAATGGCGCTAAAATATTGACGCAATCTGGGAGTGTGGTATTCCCAGTGGTGCTCCTTTTCGTGACACGGCGAACAAACTTGCCGAGCGAGGCCCCACCTGTGCGCTGAAACGGAGGAACGAGTTGTGACGTGTCCGACTCGTGAGCTAACATCCCAAAGATGTTCGGGCTCTCACGCGATTCCTCTTCGTCGAAATGTCTTGGCTCAAATTCGTCTAGGGGTTGAACCGCACCTGTCACATTACACGCCTTACATTAGACACTTGTGACCCTTTGGTTAAATTATCTGGCTGATGGCAAGTTAGCTAAGGACAATGTTAACATAACATATAATAACAGTAATAATATCGGGAACTAAATTAACGACCCATAAATGATGTAGGCCACACAGTTGCGATTTGGCTAGAATAATGTTTATTCAAAAAGCAAACTAAGAGCCAAAGTGGTCGTATTTAGAATTACAGTTAGACTCGAGCGCATATTCGTTTGACACACTTCGATCATTCACACTCTCATCGCGAATTACACATTCGATACTCCACCTCGTTAACTATGCGGAAAGTTCACACCAAGTGAGCGGCTGCTCACCGCTCGGAGACTGTCCCGAGATACCACACAACGCGAAATTTCACTTCCTAGCAACCTAGAGACCGACCGTCCGCTTTCGCTTCTTCACCAGCACTGTACCCTTTGGGGTCTCCAGCCGAAATGTGCTTCTGCCCGTGCGCGGCCGCGTTTCCCGCGCGCCGAATATCATTGCTCAACTGACAAGGGCAGATCCCTTTCCTGAAGCCGCCCATCTGATTGGCTACAGGTTATTCTACTGAGACACTCAGTGGTTACGGTTACTACAAGCCACACCACAAGTTGGGAAACGGGGCCAAATTTCTAGTAGTTTACTGTCGTGTTGAGATTTTCACCAATGTTTTATTCGTATCTTACAGAAACTAGCAGTACGGCAATAAACAGCCTTTTAAACACGCCGCTAACGGCAATCAAGTAATTTATAGCAATACAACATTTTAATTTTTTTTTAAACACAGAAGCTAGCAGTACGGCAGTAAACAACCGTTTAAAACACGCCGGTAACACCAATCAAAGTAATTTATAGCAATATAACAATTTAAAATATTTAAAGAACATTAGTAAACAGGCCACGAAAGTAAATACAGAACTTTGTTAACAAAGTACGGTGAGTGTGGTGTCACCGCCAGACACCACATTTGCTAGATGGTAGCTTAAATCGGCCGCGATCCATTTAGTACATGTCGGACCCGCGTGTCGCCACTGTGTGACCGCAGACCGAGCGCCACCACAAGGCAGGTCGCGAGATACGGAAGAGCACTCGCCCCAGTTGTACGACGACTTTGCTAGCGACTACACTGACGAAGCCTTTCTCTCATTTGCCGAGAGACAGTTAGAATAGCCTTCAGCTAAGTCCATGGCTACGACCTAGCAAGGCGCCATTAGCCTTACATAGTTGATAGTTATCGTATGAAATGTCTCATCAAGAACGTTGTAAACCAACAAGGATAATTAAAAGTTAAGTATTCGAGGAGCTGCATACTTTTCTTATTAGAATTCACTACTTATCCTGTTCCAGAATTCACGCCCGTCTGCGTTAGATAGCGTGCATTTCGGCCTCCTCTATCTACAAGGTGTTGGCACATTTGCCAACACATCATTGGCGTAGCGAAGCTACCAACACCGCCATTAAAAAAATTAAACAGGTCTCAGCAAACACACGATTAATGGCAATAAAAGGAATTTACAAACTTGGAGGAAGTTAAAAAAAAAATTTAAACAAAAGTGTCCCGGAATATCATTAGAACATAACAGATATGACGGACCCGTGTAAGGCGGCCACAAATCACCCACTCAGGGATACTCAACCTAGACAGTATACTGACCAATTTAAATACGCCCGTAAACACAATTGCCACTCTCAGGCTGGTCAGTGCACCGACTTTTAGCCAGCGAAAACGTGTTATACGATGGCTTAACTTGCTGACAGAATTAGAGCTAACCTCGTGCAAGGAAACATTACACCACACAGTCCTGAATGAACGACCACATGATCAACCAACAAGAAGCATGAATTTACTCATAACCCACGACAGAATAGCGAAACAATTAAACTGCCAAAACTACACCTCCCATCGGGCAGTAACGAGAGGAGGAGGAAAGATCACTGTCTTCAATTACACCGGTGCCGGGGACAGGAAACCCGATCGCCGGAGGCCACAAGGCAGAAGATACACTGTTTACGCAAACTTATTACTTAATGATTAAACCATCCACTAACTTGCAATTACGCTCGAACAGGCAGTACACGACCTCCGATGGCAAGGATCCACACATCCGACCGCGCACGCGTCGCCAGTGTACCCAACACGCCACGGTCACGCGGCAACACGCTCTGTCACCGGAGTTCACGTCTTCTCTGCAGCGTTGACGGGTAGTGACCGCTCCTTCATGTTAGCTGTCTCATTTTAAACTCCAGTGTTAAAACGGAGGATTTAAAGAAGCTTGCTAACGCCCCACCAAGGCGAAATGAACAGCAACTACTCGTGGGGCGATTCTGTATACAACCAACATGCGGGGAGCTCTTCCGTCATCTCGACCCGCTCGTTACACAAAACCGACATACATCACGTGGCGACTAGGTACAACCGACCACGCCTGCTTCGCGCTGGAGAGACACACTGCCCTCCCCAGTCCACCACACACTCTGCGCACAACGCCCCTACTTCCGCGCCACCACACGAGGTTACAACCGGTCAAAGATCTCACTTCCTCCATAGCAGTTTCCCGGAAGCAAAAACGCAGATATCGATAGCAGAGGGAAAAGACAACCAAGTAGCCACTTAATGACAGACAACATATCAAACAAACATGTCAGGGGAAGAAAAGGAAAATCAATGCAATCTAAACACAAGGTGTAGCACGAGTCGATACACGGCTCATCTACATTATTTTACATTTTAACATATTTAAATAATCAAAGCTTGACCACTTTCACGTTCTAAATAAAGTAGTAATAATCTTTCTTTCTTACATTGTCGGAGCCTTGTCCCGCAGTTACGCAGGGTCGGCCATGGTTGATCGGATGTAGCATGGTAAGTTTAAGGGGTGTACGGATGTCCTTCCTGCCGCCACCCCGTACCCCCCGGGAAGGAATCAGTGTACCCCAGCTGTCTGTGTCTAATGTAAGCCATGGAATAGTGCGAATGTGTTGCAAATGTCTGCGAGTCGCGTAACTGAGGCGGAACGTGGGGACCAGCCCGGTATTCACCTAGGGGGGTGTGGAAAACCACCTAAAAACCACATCCAGGCTGGCTGGCACACCGGCCCTTCGTCGTTAATCCGCCAGACGGATTCGATCCAGGGCTGGTGCACCCACACTGGCGGGTGAAATAAAGTAACTATAATATCCATCACACAATAAACGTTAAATTCTTTTACATAAAACCAATACAATTTCCTTCTTAGCTTTGAATGCCACGGCTAGTAGCCTTGCATCAATGTGCTTTCTGATAAATAAAGAAAAAAATTAACTATTACGCACTAACCTTTACAACAAATATTCTATTACCTAATGATTCAATAAGGTGTCATGCCGTCGTCGTTTAATGTGTTTTGTGTGGAGGAAATTATGATCTGATGCTTAACTGAAAATACTGATAACTTAAATTTACTGTGTGTTTTAAACAAATAAAGTTGCAGCGTTGATATTTACAACGTTTGTCATTTTAATGATGTTCTTATATACGAAATATCTATCGTTAAGGTAGATCATAGCGTTCAGAGTATAGCATTCGTGACTTTGTTACAAAACTTGTTAATTTCACTTTAACAGTAAATCCTAAACTGCATTACTTCAGAAATAAATAGTTTTCATAAATGTTTCCCTTTGTAGCCGATCTTAGGTCCGCCATACTTGCTATGTCTCCTCGGCCACAAAAGCCTTCTCCTGGGTTTCCCTATGTTGTACGTTCTAGTCGGTCTCACTCGCACACTACAGCGCTTTGGTCTCAATAGACAACAGACGCCAGTGAGTTTCCCCATCTCGTGGTGAATCTGCACTCTTTGTGGCATCCGGTCCTGGACGACAGGGTTTATTTCACAATTCCTGAAGGCTGACTCTTTCGGCCATATACTTAAATGAGAGCGAAATGCTCGTTAACTCACAGACTGTGGGACTTGTTTATGTCTCATGCATAGGAATTCGGCAGTAGCGCCTGTGGTTCTACCAGTTGATGAAGTAACGATAGCCTATGAAAAACTCTGTCATAACCTGCTCTACGCTGACTGACCTCGCGTCGCCACTTTTCTAGCTTGCGTGGTGGAGTTCCTTAATATAAATGAATTACGAAGTACACAGACACTATCAGCCATATATATATGCGTAAAAGGAGACTAGAGCTGGTTAAAACGAAAACAAGTCCAATAGTAGATCACAATTCCATCGCTTGCCTGTAAGAATCAGCCGTAACAGTGTCCAGTTCGAACAGATTCGAGGTGTTAACGCTACCGAGAAACAAGATATGTGGCCGCACTGCAGCGTTGCTCTCACTCCAGGAGCGGCTGCTTTCCAAGGGTTCTGTTCTCTATCGGCGGCGGTGGCGGGAGAACTCTTGTAGCGCAGAACAGCTTATTCTGACGCTCCCTCACAATCCTCTGATTCCGAAAGTTGACGTGTGTTCACCTCTAATGCACGCCAGTATCATCCTAATTAGTAATCCCCGTAAAGAGCTGCAAGGGAACATTAAGAAGATGAAGCACATAACTGGGGAATAAAGTAAGAATAGAGTGCAACTTCCTACCTTGGAGATCCGGTAAGTGCTAAAAGGACTGTAAAACTGTCGACTCTGGCCGTAGTGTTTATCAGTGGTTAGCTGAGATTAGAGATACGAAGAAAATGTAGTATATGAACCCAAGTAGAGGCATGATCCACTTCATGATGGACTGTGAACCATCCCCTGTATATAATTCGCAAAAGTCAGTAGGACGGATGAGAATGCGTATAGAGCTGCATACATGATCATATTGTATTACTGCGTTTCATAAGCAGCGATATCAGGAGCAACATCCCTGTAAATGTAGGATCTTAGCTCATACGCAGCTAGAAATAACTCATTTACCAGTTATACCACACAGATCTTCTAAGCTTCAGGGTGCAAAGGAATGTGAACAGCTGGTGTGTCAAGCACATCGAAGTTTACTGTATTACGGTTTTTGGAAAACAGTAAAAACTACTGTCAGTGTTTGCATATTCACGGTAGGGCCTTACTATACGGCTAAGGGCATTTTCAGGTTTCCGTTTTAGCTCTTCTTTGTGCCCGCATTACTTTCATTCTCTCAGAATGGGCTCTTTTTTTGTTCATCAGACCACGATGTTCCGGCCTTCTTGTGTTCTGCCAGACTAACTGAAAAGTTACAAAGTTTCTCCTTCAATTTCTTTCTCTACACCGATCCATTTCAGTGCATCTGTTTGAGATTTATTCTAACATTCGTAGAATTCCTAAGCCTGTCAAGTTATTCGCGCCAAATATCTCACAAAATAAGCGTCAAACTACAAAAAAGCAGGAAAGGGGAAACCAGATGGCGCTATAGGTGGCCCGCTAGATGGTGCTGTCATAGGTCGAACGTATATCAACAGCGTTTTTTAAAATAGGAACCCCCATTTTTTATTACATATTCGTGTAGTACGTAAAGAAATATGAATGTCTTAGTTGGACCACTTTTTTCGCTTTTTGATAGATTGCGCTGTAATAGTCACAGACATATGGCTCACAATTTTTGACGAACGGTTGGTAACAGGTAGGTTTTTTAAATTAAAATACAAAACGTAAGTAGGTTTAAACATTTTATTTCGGTTGTTCCAATGTGATACATGTACCTTTGTGAACTTATCATTTCTGAGAACGCATGCTGTTACAGTGTGATTACCTGTAAATACCACAATAACGCAATAAATGCCCAAAATTATGTCCGTCAACTTCTATGCGTTTGGCAATACGTGTAGCGACATTCCTCTCAACAGCGAGTAGTTCGCCTTCCGCAATGTTCACACATGCATTGGCAATGCGCTGACGCATATTGTCAGGCGTTGTCGATGGATCACGATGGCAAATATCCTTCAACTTTCCTCACAGAAAGATATCGGGGGACGTCAGATCCGGTGAACGTGCGGGCCATGGTATGGTGCTTCGACGACCAATCCACCTGTCATGAGATATGTTATTCAGTACCGCTTCAACCGCACGCGAGCTATGTGCCGGACATCCATCATGTTGGAAGTACATCGCCATTCTGTCATGCAGTGAAACATCTTGTAGTAACATCGGTAGAACATTACGTAGGAAATCAGCATAGACAGCACCATTTACATTGCCATCGATAAAATGGGGGCCAATTATCCTTCCTCCCATAATGCCGCATCCTACATTAACCCTCCATGGGGGCCAATTACCCTTCCTCCCATAATGCCGCATCCTACATTAACCCGCCAAGGTCGCTGATGTTCCACTTGTCGCAGCCATCGTGGATTTTCCGTTGCCCAATAGTGTATATTATGCCGGTTTACGTTACCGCTGTTGGTGAATGACGCATCGTTGCTAAATAGAACGCGTGCAAAAAATGTGTCATCATCCCGTAATTTCTCTTGTGCCCAGTGGCAGATCTGTACACGACGTTCAAAGTCGTCGCCATGCAATTCCTGGTGCATAGAAATATGGTACGGGTGCAATCGATGTTGGTGTAGCATCCTCAACATCGACGTTTTTGAGATTCCCGATTCTCGCGCAGTTAGTCTGCTACTGATGTGCGGATTAGCCGCGAAAGCAGCGACACCTACTCGGGCATCATCATTTGTTGTAGGTCCTGGTTGACGTTTCACATGTGGCCGAACACTTCCTGTTTTCTAAAACAGCGTAACTATCCGGCGAACGGTAAGGAAACTTGGATGATGTCGTCCAGGATACAGAGCAGTATACATAGCACACACCCGTTGGGCATTATGATCACAATAGCCATACATCAACACGATATTGATATTTTCCGCAATTGGTAAACGGTCCATTTTAACACGGGTAATGTATCACGAAGCAAATACCGTCCGCACTGGCGGAATGTTACGTGATATCACGTGCTTGTACATTTGTGACTGTTACAGCGCCATCTATCACAAAGCAAAAAAGTGGTCCAACTAAAACATTCATATTTCTTTATGTTTTTTTTTTTTTGGTCATCAGTCTACTGACTGGTTTGATGCGGCCCGCCACGAATTCTTTTCCTGTACTAACCTCTTCATCTCAGAGTAGCACTTGCAACCTACGTCCTGAATTATTTGCTTGACGTATTCCAATCTATGTCTTCCTCTACAGTTTTTGCCCTCTACAGCTCCCTCTAGTACCATGGAAGTCATTCCCTCATGTCTTAGCTGATGTCCTATCATTCTGTCCCTTCTCCTTATCAGTGTTTTCCACATATTCCTTTCCTCTCCGATTCTGCATAGAACCTCCTCATTCGTCACCTTATCAGTCCACCTAATTTTCAACATTCGTCTATAGCACCACATCTCAAATGCTTCGATTCTCTTCTGTTCCGGTTTTCCCACAGTCCCTGTTCCACTACCATACAATGCTGTACTCCAGACGTACATCCTCAGAAATTTCTTCCTTAAATTAAGGCCGGTATTTGATATTAGTAGACTTCTCTTGGCCAGAAATGCCTTTTTTGCCATAGCGAGTCTGCATTGGATGTCCTCCTTGCTCCGGCCGTCATTGGTTCTTTACTGCCTAGGTAGCAGAATTCCTTAACTTAATTGACTTCGTGACCATCAATCCTGATGTTAAGTTTCTCGCTGTTCTCATTTCTACTACTTCTCATTACCTTCGTCTTTCTCCGATTTACTCTCAAACCATACTGTGTACTCATTAGACTGTTCATTCCGTTCAGCAGATCATTTAATTCTTCTTCACTTTCACTCAGGATAGCAATGTCATCAATGAATCGTATCATTGATATCCTTTCACCTTGTATTTTAATTCCACTCCTGAACCTTTCTTTTATTTCCATCATTGCTTCCTCGATGTACAGATTGAAGAGTAGGGGTGAATGGCTACAGCCTTGTCTTACACCCTTCTTAATACGAGCACTTCGTTCTTGATCGTCCACTCTTATTATTCCCTCTTAGTTGTTGTACATATTGTATATGACCCGTCTCTCCCTATAGCTTACCCTTACTTTTTTCAGAATCTCGAACAGCTTGCACCATTTTATATTTTCGAACGCTTTTTCCAGGTCGACAAATCCTATGAAAGTGTCTTGATTTTTCTTTAGCCTTGCTTCCATTATTAGCCGTAACGTCAGAATTGCCTCTCTCGTCCCTTTACTTTTCCTAAAGCCAAACTGATCGTCACCTAGTACATTCTCAATTTTCTTTTCCATTCTTCTGTATATTATTCTTGTAAGCAGCTTCGATGCATGAGCCGTTAAGCTGATTGTGCGATAATTCTCACACTTGTCAGCTCTTGCCGTCTTCGGAATTGTGTGGATGATGCTTTTCCGAAAGTCAGATGGTATATCGCCAGACTCATATATTCTACACACCAACATGAATAGTAATTTTGTTGCCACTTCCCCCAATGATTTTAGAAATTCTGATGGAATGTTATCTATCCCTTCTGCCTTATTGGACCGTAAGTCGTCCAAAGCTCTTTTAAATTCCGATTCTGATCCCCTATCTCTTCTAAATCGACTCCTGTTTCTTCTTCTATCACATCAGACAAATCTTCACCCTCACAGAGGTTTTCAATGTATTCTTTCCACCTATCTGCTCTCTCCTCTGCATTTAACAGTGGAATTCCCGTTGCACTCTTAATGTAACCACCGTTGCTTTTAATGTCACCAAAGGTTGTTTTGACTTTCCTGTATGCTGAGTCTGTCCTTCCGACAATCATATCTTTTTCGATGTATTCACATTTTTCCTGCAGCCATTTCGTCTTAGCTTCCCTGCACTTCCTATTTATTTCATTCCTCAGCGACTTGTATTTCTGTATTCCTTGATTTTCCCGGAACATGTTTGTACTTCCTCCTTTCATCAATCAACTGAAGTATTTCTTCTGTTACCCAAGGTTTCTTCGCAGCTACCTTCTTTGTACCTATGTTTTCCTTCCCAACTTCTGTGATGGCCCTTTTTAGAGATATCCATACCTCTTCAACTGTACTGCCTACTGCGCTATTCCTTATTGCTGTATCTATAGCGTTAGAGAACTTCAAACGTATCTCGTCATTCCTTAGTACTTCCGTATCCCACTTCTTTGCGTATTGATTCTTCCTGACTAATGTGTTGAACTTCAGCCTACTCTTCATCACTACTATATTGTGATCTGAGTCTATATCTGCTCCTGGGTACGCCTTACAATCCAGTATCTGATTTCGGAATCTCTGTGTGACCATGATGTAATCTAATCGAAATCTTCCCGTATCTCCCGGCCTTTTCCAAGTATATCTCCTCCTCTTGTGATTTTTGAACAGGGTATTCGCTATTACTAGCTGAAACTTGTTACAGAACTCAATTAGTCTTTCTCTTCTTTCATTCCTTGTCCCAAGCCTATATTCTCCTGTAACCTTTTCTTCTACTCCTTCCCCTACAACTGCATTCCAGTCGCCCATGACTATTAGATTTTCGTCCCCCTTTACATACTGCATTACCCTTTCAATATCCTCATACACTTTTTCTATCTGTTCATCTTCAGCTTGCGACGTCGGCATGTATACCTGAACTATCGTTGTCGGTATAGGTCTGCTGTCGATTCTGATTAGAACAACCCGGTCACTGAACTGTTCACAGTAACACACCCTCTGCCCTACCTTCCTATTCATAACGAATCCTACACCTGTCATACCATTTTTTGCTGCTGTTGATATTACCCGATACTCATCTGACCAGAAATCCTTGTCTTCCTTACACTTCACTGACCCCTACTATATCTAGATTGAGCCTTTGCATTTCCCATTTCAGATTTTCTAGTTTCCCTACCACGTTCAAGCTTCTGACATTCCACGCCCCGACTCTTAGAACGTTATCCTTTCGTAGATTCTTCAATGTTTTTCTCATGGTAACCTCCCCCTTGGCAGTCCCCTCCCGGAGATCCGAATGGGGGACCATTCCGGAATCTTTCACCATTGGAGAGATCATCATGACACTTCTTCAATTACAGGCCACATGTCCTGTGGATACACGTTACGTGTCTTTAATGCAGTGGTTTCCATTGCCTTCTGCATCCTCATGTCGTTGATCATTCCTGATTCTTCCGCCTTTAGGAGCAATTTCCCACCCCTAGGACAAGAGAGTGCCCTGAACCTCTATCCGCTCCTCCGCCCTCTTTGACAAGGCCGTTGGCAGAATGAGGCTGACTTCTTATGCCGGAAGTCTTCGGCCGCCAATGCTGATTATTTATCAAAATTTAGGCAGCGGCGTGGATCGAACCAGGGGCCGAAGACGTTTTGATTATGAATCAAAGACGCTACCCCTAGACCACGGGTACTTATGTTACTGACGAATTTGTAGCAGTTCTGAAACGAATGCCGTGAAGTGTTTCCTTCAGTTTAGAAATCGAGTTGGACTCACGAGGACGTAAGTCAGGGGCGTGCAGTAGGTGGTACAACAGTTAGCAGCCCCATCAGTCAAACAAATCAGTAACAGCTTGCACTGTACGTGCTAGAGCATTTATGTACTACACGAATATTTAATAAAAAATTGGGGTTCCTATTTTTTAAAAAAACGCAGTTGATATCTGTTTGACCTATGGAAGCGCCATCTAGCGGGTCAACCATAGCGCCATCTGGTTTCGCCCTTCAAGCTAGACGAGTTTCGTTCTTTGTAGTTTTTTTCGTTTGATGCTTATTTCGTGAGATATTTGGCCCGGTCACTATCAATGGACCACCCTGTATATACAGGGTGATTCAAAAAGAATACCACAACTTTAAAAATGTGTATTTAATGAAAGAAACATAATATAACTTTCTGTTATACATCATTACAAAGAGTATTTAAAAAGGTTTTTTTTCACTCAAAAACAAGTTCAGAGATGTTCAATATGACCCCCTATAGACACTCGAGCAATATCAACCCGATACTCCAACTCGTTCCACACTCTCTGTAGCATATCAGGCGTAACAGTTTGGATAGCTGCTGTTATTTCTCGTTTCAAATCATCAATGGTGGCTGGGAGAGGTGGACGAAACACCATATACTTAACATAACCCCATAAGAAAAAATCGCAGGGGGTAAGATCAGTGCTTCTTGGAGGCCAGTGATGAAGTGCTCTGTCACGGGCTGCCTGGCGGCCGATCCATCGCCTCGGGTAGTTGACGTTCAGGTAGTTACGGACAGATAAGTGCCAATGTGGTGGCGCTCCATCCTGCTGAAATATGAATTGTTGTGCTTCTTGTTCGAGCTGAGGGAACAGCCAATTCTCTAACATCTCCAGATACTGTAGTCCAGTTACAATAGCACCTTCGAAGAAAAAGGGACCAGAAACTTTATTGGCTGAAATGGCACAGAAAACGTTCACCTTAGGCGAGTCACGTTCATACTGAGTTGTTTCCCGCGGATTCTCAGTGCCCCATATACAGACATTGTGACGGTTGACTTTCCCGTTAGTGTGGAAAGTTGCTTCATCACTAAACACAATCTTTGAAACGAAAGATTCATCTGTTTCCATTTGAGCAAGGATAAAATCACAGAAATCGATTCTTTTAATCTTATCGGCTGCAGACAGTGCTTGAACCAGTTTCAGACGATAAGGTTTCATAACTAACCTTTTTCGTAGGACTCTCCATACAGTTGATTGTGGAATATGCAGCTCTCTGCTAGCTCTGCGAGTCGATTTTCCTGGGCTGCGAACAAATGCTTGCTGGATGCGTGCTACATTTTCATCACTCGTTCTCGGCCGTCCATAACTTTTCCCTTTGCACAAACACCCATTCTCTGTAAACTGTTTATACCAACGTTTAATACACCACCTATCAGGAGGCTTAACACCATACTTCGTTCGAAATGCACGCTGAACAACTGTCGTCGATTCACTTCTGCCGTACTCAATGACACAAAAAGCTTTCTGTTGAGCGGTCGCCATCTTAGCATCAACTGACGCTGACGCCTAGTCAACAGCGCCTCAAGCGAACAAATGTACAACTAGATGAAACTTTATAGCTCCCTTAATTCACCGACAGTTAGTGCTTAGCTCTGCCTTTTGTCGTTGCAGAGTTTTAAATTCCTAAAGTTGTGGTATTCTTTTTGAATCACCCTGTATATGAGGGTTGGAACTTTAATAGTGGTAACTATTTATTTACAGCTCGTACAAAATAGATGCGTGTTTCAAAGTCTTACTGATCTTCAGATTAGTCACCAGCATTGTGTATAACCAGTTGCCAGCGATGTGGAAGTCGTAGGATACCATTAGCTATGCCAGTTGTGTTGATAGTTCAAGCGGCACGTTCTATTGCCCGACGAATTTGTAGCAGTTCTGAAGCGAATGCCGTGACGTGTTTCTTTCAGTTTAGAAGTCAAGTTGAACTCACGAGGGCTTAAATCAAGGGAGTGCAGTAGGTGGTATAGCACTTAGCAGCCCCATGAGTCAAACAAATCGGTATCATCTTGCACTGTACATGCTTGAGCATTGTCCTGAAAAATGTGGGTCAGGTCCTGGATAAAGTGTCATCACTTCTAAGCTGGTCGTAGGTTGTGTTCCAATAATGAACAGCATAGAGAAAGAAGTGATGACACTTTCTGCAGGACCTGACCATTATTTTGGAGGACAATGCACTTACAGTGCAAGCTGTTACTGATTTGTTTGACTGATGGGGCTGCTAACTGTTGTACCACCTACTGCACGCCCCTGACTTAAGTCCTCATGAGTCCAACTCGATTTCTAAACTGAAGGAAACACTTCACGGCATTCGTTTCAGAACTGCTACAAATTCGTCAGTCAATAGACCTCGCCGCTTGAACTATCAACACAACTGGCACTGCTAGGGGTATCCTACGACTTCCACATCGCTGGCAACGGCTTATACACAATGTTGGTGACTATTTTGAAGGTCAGTAAAACTTTGAAACACGTATCTATTTTGTACGAGCTGTAAATAAATAGTTGCCACTACTAAAGTTTCAACCCTCGAATGTATTGCTGGATAAGCATTCGCCATTACCTGGCCGGTTGAAATACTGCGTGGTCGCCGATGACGTACTTGACACAATTTGCAGGGATATTAATATATTCCCACTCGTACCTTTAATCCCATCGCTCAGCAAATAGTTTTCCAAGATCGCTTTAGCATTATCACTTTTCAGGAGTAAATGAAAAAGGAGACTGAACCGCCGGTACTGTTGTTCGGCCCCAATACTACCAGCAAGCGAACACAGAAGCCACCTGTGAAATCTCAAAACAATTTCGTCATTCACCGCGTTACCTGCGCCTCTGTCCCTGCGCTTAGATACTAGGTATGCTCTGGTTTCAGATGTCTCGGAATAAATCTCAAAACCGTCCGCACAACCTCACGAAGTATGCTCCTTGACATTGTTGATGGTGGCCAGTTGATCGGGTGGAGACGTCGCGATGGTCAACTCCTGTACTGGGGTCGTCTGTGTGCGACGTCGTGTTTCATCCCCTCCTTGCCGTTCGCCACACTCTCTCTACAGAAACACAAACACAGCGTAGCACTGCACGAGCACTATACACAGTCATGCTCCAAACAGAGATACTACTCCTAAAAGTTTAGTTTATACGTCTGTAAATTGTTGTGGAAGCTTTCGTTTGCAGTGCTGGTGCCAAAGGTTCATAGTCATGGACATCAGGAAAGTCACAAATAAAATGACTGCTGGCCTTTCAAGCATGGGATTGGAAAAAAGTCCCAAGGATTTAGTGGACAGGTGAAATGATGAATGAAAACTTCCCCAGTGTCGAAAGGTTGGACCCGGAGGTCTTAGGTGTAAAGAAAACGGTAAGGCTGTGGGATCGAGTCCCGATTGCTGCACGGAATAATACAGTGTCCTTTCAACCTCAATGATATGGAGATCCATTCCACGTTAAACTGTAAGTCCCCTCTCGTTGGTCGCAATAGTGCGATATGGTGACTCACTATGTCGACCAAGTGACATGGAATTGACAGAAATGAAACAGGCCGTTGAGCCATAAGGAATCATTACATTAGTATTGTAAGAGAAGAAAGCGCTTTGCCATGGAGACGTTACAATTGGCATCTCGCTTAGTGCTATCAGACGTCAGTAACAACAGATCATGTACGTGTCGGTGTCGGGAGCAGACGTACACTATGATTTGTTACCTGTATGTTTAAGATCCTTTCATAATGAATAGCTGGGAAGGAAAAATGCTGGTAAAATCTGTTAACACCAGATCTAAAATTAACGTAGTATTTCTGAATGAAGAGATTAATAACAGATTAGGGAAAAGAGAGGCTGTCAACTGCTGCTGACCGATCTAAGACTGGAAGTAAAGGAAGAAAAATAAATATCCGTAACCTTTGCCGATTTCATTGCCTCTCCTGAAATTTATGAGCCTCTGATACTCGTGTATTTGACATTTATCAGGAAATTAGAGGGCACAAGGTCACAACTCGGAGAACTTGTATAAGATCTGCCGTCTAAATACTGCGTGGAAAAATGGAATTGTATAAAGGTGCTGGATTGCAGAAAACGCGTCATAAAGCAGCGGTCGTTTGACTGCGGTGCCGATGTGCGTCAGACCCCATTACGTAGCGCTTTGTGCATTAGCCTGAGCGGACACGTCGGCTGCTGGCGAATATAAAAGTGCGATGTTAACACGCGGGGCAGGCGACAGAGTGGTGTCAACTCGAATGGAGCGACCCGCACTTCACGCGCGATAAGTCATCAAACAGAATAAGCGCAATGTTTGTTTGCTCTCTTTCTCGTAGGTGCCAATCTGGGGTATCCGTTTGGTAGGATCGTTTGCGCGATTCACGTGTAAATGTGGTTTACACCTCGACGAACGTAGGAATTGACTGATGACTAGGTGAAGCAAACATGAACTTAAAGTAAAATATATTTATTGTGTTATCGATTTTAAAAGGAGGATATCATCGTCATCTAACCATCATTGTCGTTTATAAGTGTGAATCCATGTATTAGAGGACGATATAAATTCACATAAGGTGACAAAAATCATTTCAATACACATTTACACGCTTTACAGTGCTTGAGATCTTTAATGAATGGCAAAAGTCGCGGGACGAGTGAAACGTACAGGATCCTGCGTAAGACGCCACGCACATTTCTACAAACGCATGTGGAATTTCTTTCTTTATGTTTCACAAAGCTATACTGACACGTATAGTGTAACGAGGGAGCTTCAAACAGTAACTTATGTGTCATTGTGGCGAACCAAGTAACTTTTACTGAATGCTGTGCTACACTTTGTAGGTAGGCTGTTTAGGATTTATGTTGGTAACGCCACGTAGCGCTCTGTATAAAAATCACTGTCTGTGCTGTGTGCAGTCTGTGGCTGGTTTGCATTGTTGGAATATTTTCTATTGTAGTGTTGGGCAGTTGGATGTGAACAGCGAGTAGCGATGCGCAGGTGGAGGTGAGCCGCCAGTAGTGGTGGATGGGGGGAGTGAGATGGCGGTGTTTTGAGAGCGGATGTGTCCATCAGAGAGAGCAAAGCAAATTTGTAAGACTGGATGTCATGAACTGATATATATGATATATAATGACTTTTGAACGCTATGAAGGTAAATACATTGTTTGTTCTCTATCAAAATCTTTCATTTGCTAACTATGCCTATCAGTAGTTAGTGCCTTCAGTAGGTAGAATCTTTTATTTAGATAGCAGTATTGGCGCTCGCTGTATTGCAGCAGTTCGAGTAACGAACATCTTTGTGAGGTAAGTGATTCATGAAAGGTATAGGTTATTGTCAGTCAGGGCCATCCTTTAATAGGGATTATTGAAAGTCAGATTGCGTTGCGCTAAAAATATTGTGTGTCAGTTTAGTGTTGATCAGAATAAGTAAAGAGCGAAATGTCTGAGTACGTTCAATTCTGCTCAGCTGTTTGAAAATCAAATAACGTAAATGGGTTTATCAGCACAGACATTCATTAATTTTTCTAAGGGGACGTTTCAACTTGAAAGTGACACAGATACGAGGATTGTCCAGAAAGTAAGTTCCAATCGGTCGCGAAATGGAAACCACTGGGAACATCCGGTAAAGCTTTGCACACATGTGTTGAGCAGTGTCTCTAGTAAGTCGATCGTGTCGCGTCGCTCTTTTCAGTTTCGTGTGAACAGTGAGCACGTAAAGATGCGTAAGAAATATCGTCTCACGCCAAGTTTGAGGGCCCGGTTAGAGATTTCGCCTGTGTCATGCAGCCCACATAACACAACTGTCGAGCAGTTCCCTCTTCATGCTAATTCTCGGCCGCACCCTGCAGGGGCAATGAAGAAGCTCCTGCAGCGTTTCCGATGAGAAGTGTTTGATCACCCACAATACAGCCTGTAATTGGCTCCCCCTATCTCTGCTCACAAGAACCGCAGGCTATGGAGACAAAATTTTTCTGCAGACAACGAACTGCAGACCAGTGCAGATAACTGGCCAAAAGCACGGGCGGCTGCTTTCTATGACGAGGATATTGGAAAGTTGATACAACACTGCGACAACACTTGAAGTTGGAGGGGTGGCTATGTAGAGAAGCTGGTGGAAGGTGTACCTAACTGTTGCAAATAAAACGTTTCCATTTCGCGACCGATCGGATTTTACTTTCTGGACAACGCTCGTACATTTCACTGTTTACCAACGCAGTCAACAAGTCCCTGTAAACAACGGTTGGAGCGTCCTAGCAGTCGTTCAGTTCATCGAACATGGAAATCCGCTCCTTGGTCACGGAGCCATTCCAGAACCACTGTGTAAACATCCTCTGAAAATTCTCCCACCACCCACATGTTTTTTCAGCTTTCCAAAATGGATATCACATGGTGCAACCTCTGGTCTTCCAGCTAACCATCACCCCACGGCTGTGCAGCATTGGTCAAATTGTGTGCATTGTAGATGCTCTGCTCAGAAGAGTCGCACTGTAACCCGGACCTCAACTCTGGAGTACGTTTCTAGTTGCCGCGCCGTTTCACTCGTACATTTTTTATGTATCTGTTATCTGTTCCGCAGAAGAACTGTCTCCGCAGAACACTCAGAACATATGCTCTCTCCTGACAATGCGTCACTATGCTTGCGCTATAGTCTTACAGTGGGACGATGTGTGTAAATTACATTGCATTCACCAGAGTTGGTCAATGACTACGACAAGATGTAATGAAACCCACAACTTTATTTTTTTTTATTTCGTTTACATAACAAGATACACTACTGGTCATTAAAATTGCTACACCACGAAGATGACGTGCTACAGACGCGAAATTTAACCGACAGGAAGAAGATGCTGTGATATGCAAATGATTAGCTTTTCAGAGCATTCACACAAGGTTGCTGCCGGTGGCGACACCGACAACGTGCTGACATGAGGAAAGTTTCCAACCGATTTCTCATACACAGACAGCAGTTGGCCGGCGTTGCCTGGTGAAACGTTGTTGTGATGCCTCGTGTAAGAAGGAGAAATGCGTACCATCACATTTCCGACTTTGAAAAGGTCGGATTGTAGCCTATCGCGATTGCGGTTTATCGTATCGCGACATTGCTGCTCACGTTGGTCGAGATCCAATGACTGTTAGCAGAATATGGAATCGGTGGGCTGAGGAGGGTAATACGGAACGCCGTTCTGGATCCCAACGGCGTCGTATCACTAGCAGTCGAGATGGCAGGCTTCTTATCCGCATGTCTGAAACGGATCGTGCAGCCACGTCTCGATCCCTGAGTCAGCAGATGGGGACGTTTGCAAGACAACAACCATCTGCACGAACAGTTCGACGACGTTTGCAGCAGCATGGACTATCAGCTCGGAGACCATGGCTGCGGCTACCCTTGACGCTGCATCACAGGCTGGAGCACCTGCGATGGTGTACTCAACGACGAACCTGGGTGCACGAATGGCAAAACGTCATTTTTTCGGATGAATCCAGGTTCTGTTTACAGCATCATGATGGTCGCATCCGTGTTTGGCGACATCGCGGTGAATGCACATTAGAAGCGTGTATTCGTCATCGCCATACTGGCGTATCACCCGGCGTGATTGTATGGGGTGCCATTGGTTACACGTATCGGTCACCTCTTGTTCGCACTGAAGGCACTTTGAACAGTTGACGTTACATTTCAGATGTGTTACGACCCGTGGCTCTACCCTTGATTCGATCCCTGCGAAACCCTACATTTCAGCAGAATAATGAACGACCGCATGTTGCAGGTTCTGTATGGGCCTTTCTGGATACAGAAAATGTCGACTGCTGCCGTGGCCAGCACGTTCTCCAGAGCTGTCACCAATTGAAAACGTCTGGTCAATGGTGGCCGAGCAACTGGCTCGTCACAATACGCCAGTCACTACTCTTGAAGAACTGTGCTATCGTGTTGAAGCTGCATGGGCAGGTGTACCTGTACACGCCATCCAAGCTCTGTTTGACTCAATGCCCAGGCGTATCAAGGCCGCCCTTTCCGCCAGAGGTGGTTTCTCTGGGTACTGATTTCTCAGGATCTATGCACCCAAATTGTTTGAAAATGTCAGTTCTAGTATAATATATTTGTCCAATGAATATCCGTTTATCATCTGCATTTCTTCTTGGTGTAGCAATTTTAATGGCCAGTGGTATATATGAACCTCAACTGTCTTTTGAACGTCCAGATCTCGATTCATCCAAATTTTATGAGAACGAATTTTCCTCAAATTGGACATTACACTATTTCTTGGGGAATAGCACAATGCCATCCAACGACTGGTCGCAACATTACGTGGGACGAGCAGTCGCATATCTGACCACTTTAACGACACCGCTTATTAGGCACATTATCTACGCAACTTTGTTGCTATCTTGAGTTTCACAGGTGCCAAACAGAATGGAGGTCAGAGAGGGAAATCACTCGTCTGCCACTCTCCGAATCCCTCTCCTGAAGATCTCAAGGAGGGACGACATATGTTACATTAGAAAGTGTCTACGGAGTCTCAGGTTCAAGTACACTAGAATTACCAGTTCGAATTGAAGAACTAGCCAATGGAACATTCATCGATCAGCGTATTAAAGACGCAACAGACATTCATTAGAAAGTTGCGTGGGTGAAATAACACTCTCTGCCTCCTGAAGATATGTTGAAAGTTGCCTGTTGCAACGCTACTTTCAATTTTTCAATTATTTTCTTTAATTAAATCGCTAACTTGTCTTTTCTAACAGTTGCCAACGACATTCTATGATCAGTATCGATATGCACACTATAAATTATTTGAGTTGTCTGATTTTTTTTTTCGTCTCCATTTTATATCCTCTCAACCACGGCCATCGTTACTTATTTTTCTGCCCAAGTAGCAGAACTCAGTGACTGCATTTGATGTCTCATTTCGTAGTCTACTTATGTCAGCATCCTCTGATTTAATTCGACAACATTGGATTATCCCTGTTTTCCTTTTCTTGACAATCATCTTATAGCCTCTTTTAAAGACACTATCCGTTTCGTTCAAATGATTTCTCAAGTTATTTACCGTCTCTGGCATTGGTAAAACGCAAAGTTTTTATTTACTGTCCGTCAACATTAATTTACTTTTCAAATTTATCCTTGATTGCTTTGAAGCTTGCTCAGTGTACAGATTAAATAGCTTTTGGGAAAGACGCCAATTTTGTCTCACCCATTTCTCAACTTCCGCTTCCCTTTCATGCTCTCCACTCGTATAACGGCAGTGTGGTTTTCGTTCTACTTCTAGGTAAATTTTCGCTCACATTATTTTTACCCCTGCTAGCTTCACAATCTCAGAGCATATTTAGTCAAAATTGTCAAAAGCTTTTCCTAAATCTAACATACTACAAAAGTAGATTTGCTTTTCTGTAATGTTATCTTATAAATTTTATTAAATCGTAGGGGCAGTATTGCCTTACATGTTCCTACATTTCTTCGGACCCCAAACTAATCTTCTCTGAGTTGATTTCCCACCAGTTTTTCTGTCTTCTGTTAATGTGTCAGTATTTTACAATCAGTACTTATTGAACTATGTATGTCTGATTAAGCCTGGTTTCACCTGAGTGGTTACGTCAGCTCACAGAAGCACAGGTTCTGGGCAGCGGAGAATCCGCATAACTTCCACAAAACACCATTCCATGATGAGAAGGTTGGAGTTCGCACAGCGCATTATTGGTCCCATCTTCTTTCATTAGACGTTGGCTTCGGCGCGTTGCATTGGCAGCATTTTGATACCATTTGTAGCTGCATTTACGAACGAGGGAAGACCTACAGTTACTTCCAACAGGATGGAGCAACCGTTCATACAACCGGCCAATACTTGGAGCACATTTACGACAGACAGAGACGTTAGGAGACGTCAGTCGGGTTGCAACTCTAGCAGGCCACACAAGTCACCTGATTTGTCAGTGTTCGATTAGCTTGTGTGGGCTGCCCTCCAGTCTAAGGTGTATCGCAGTAATCTTCATTCTCTTCCAGAACTGCAGCAGAAAGTTTCGGGTGTGCTTGCAGCAATTCCACTGGTCCAGCTTCTATCCGGCTTCAGCTACTTGCTGACCAGGACCCAAATAATTCAAAGAGATGAATGGTGGTCACTTGCAACATCTGCTATAGTCATGTTAGTACTGTAATTCCTTTCCTCTGCTGTCTTTCTTTGTACCCTGGAAGTTAATTCTCAAGGTCACTTTCATTTACTTCACTCTTTACAGGAATATCCACCGTAATATTGGTAATCAACAGATCGCATGCCTTACGCCATCAGGTGAGCACCAGTGTTACGATGGATATCTTTTAAAGCAATACTCTGTATTAAGTTGATTTTTCTGACGTGCTGATGCAACTACGTAGTCAAAGCCAAAGGGAAGAATGGGTGGTGGTGGGGGGGGGGGGATGGAGTCTAGGGGGTCTGGGTGCTCCCTATCACCGTATAATGAAACAAGTTACAAGGGCGATCAAAAAGTTTCGGTTTGAGGGCGTTGCTGCAGCGTACGACGGCTATTCTGGAAGTAAGTTCCTATCGTTGACAAAATGGAAACCACTTTGAAAATCCGATGAAGCTTTGCACATATATGTTGGACAGAGTTTCTAGTATGCCCGTCAATCGTGTCATGTCGCTCTTTTCAGGTCTGAGCGCACAGTGAGCAGGTAAAGATGCCTAGAACAGTAGTGTCTCCCGCCAAGTATGAGGGCCTGGGAGATATTTCGCCTGATGTCACGCAGCCCGCATAAAGCAACTGTTATACGGTACCCTCTTCGTGACAATTCTCGGCGGCACTCTGCAGGGGCAATGAAGATGCATTTTCCATGGGAAGTGTTTGATCACCCACAATATAGCCCGCAATTGGCTCTCTCTGAATTTCACCTCTGCTCACATGAACTGCTGGCTATGAAGACAACGTTTTGGCACTGACAACGACCTGTAGACCAGCGTAGGTAATTGGCGGAAAGCACAGGCGGCTGCCTGATATTAGGTGCGTATTGGAAAGTTGATACAACGCTACAACAAATGCCTAAGTCGAAGCGGTAACTATGTACAGAAGTGGCTTGAATGTGTAGCTAACTGATGCAAATAAATCGTTTTTGATTTTAAGGGCGTTTTCGATTTCGCGACCGATCGGAACTTACTTTCCGAATAGCCCTCATATATGCAAACGTACCACGAATCCGATGAGGTAATACGAGCAACAACATGACGGAAAGGAATTAGTCCAGCACTCATGTTTCTTCTGTCTGCGTGAGGTGTATGCGGAAACGTGAACTATCGTGACTTTATTAAGAAATGTTCCAAACACTGTAACAACAACGACTCTGTACTATTGTACATATAAGTAATTCTTTTCATCCGATTTTACGATAAACCTTTGTCATTAGTGTTCTGATTTCATTTCTTTTTGTTTCATGCCATTATGTTAAGAAAACTGTAAATAAGTTTTAATGTGAATATTAATGTTTATGTCATGTCAAGTAATATTGTAATAGAATTGAAATGTAACAAATGTTGAAACTGTTGTGAGATGTTTAAAATTGTAACTGTGCGTCTGGTCCATACGTAGGCAATGTGTTAGGATATGTAGAATGCAAAACCTCGGGTGAATACCCGGTCTGTCAGGGAGCGGTAAAAGGTGGATGGCAGGCGAGCGCGGGAAAATGGACGCGGGCATTGCACGGCACAACGGGCACAGTGGTAGTTGGAGTTTGGCACTGGTTTGAGCAACACCTTCTGGAGCGAAGAGGCTCCCCTGGAAGACATAGCTTCACTGAACCTCGGGTAAGCCGTTCCAACGCCCACACAGCATGGCAAAATTCCATAGGCACTAAGTGAAAAAGTATTGCGACTAAGAAGAATTAAAGTGCCGATACGTCAAGAGCCATAGCTGTGGTTGTATGTGTGCTCTGTGCCTCGCCATCTTGCCGTCCGCCAACCGCCGCATCGATACTAGCAGGTTGAAACTTTTAGTATTGTATTTGTATGGACCAGAGAGTGCACTGTGTTTGTTTGGTGCAATAATAACCTAAATTTTGCCAGAACTTTTCCGTCATTTGATTATCCTCACAACTTACCTAGGCAGGGTCCTTTCCAATTGTTGTGCAATCCGAGCGTCCCGAAATGAAAATTAAAAATTGTGTTAAAAATAATTATTTGCAGAACTAGCTGTATTAGAATGGTGTTTAAAGAAATGCTTTGTTAATGAACCAGGAAATGAATAGCGAAGGTCTAACGAAGTCGAAAGATAACTTTAGTATTGATATAGTATTGAAGTTTATTATTTCGAGACAGATTTAAAGGCATTTAAATGAGCAGTAAATGAGATGAAAAGAGTAGTAACTTATATACTGGAAATCTTGAATGAATAATAAATTCAGTAATAATTCTTTTTAATACAGCGATCATAACAGTTTCAGGGTCCCCCCTTCATCCATTTGAATTCTGGAGTGTTCTAAATTGGTTTGACCAGCAAAACTTGAAGTCAATATAAAAGTCAAAATTTATTAGTGTTTTATCTTTATTAAAATTGACATTTTGTGTGTGTGGCATGAAAGTACAATTTCTAGGGTAACCTATGCTCGATTTTAATCAGATTAATGGACAGTATAAAGTTTTGTAGTATATCAGTTCAATAGATTTTCTGGTTCTAAAATTCTGCTACATTACGCAGTGTTACAACTTGTTGCTTTGCATGAATATATACCAACTTGTACAGGGAAGAAACTCAGTTACTGGCTAATTAAGCTGGCGACCGTATTATTGTCAGATTCGTAGCATCTTCTGGTTTGCTTTTGATCCATCCTGACGCGTGATTGCATTTCGAACTTACTTGACGGATCATTGTTATTACAGAGTGGATGTAAGTCTGATGTGCCACCAGTCATGTACACGCGGTCGATATCTATGCGAAAATCCTTTCTCATAAGGTGAATCCCGCTCACTTACCATAGCGCGGGCTTTAACGAGTACTGTGTCAGAGATTACAACACGACCAATGTGCTGTTAATCTTTTCTTGGCTGCTGAAGGAGAGACACTGGTAGACATCCAGCGGAGAACGGAGAATGTGTATGGGGCAGCATGTCCGTCGGAAAGCTCCGTTGACATAAGGTGCGACGAGGGGTGCTTCTCCTTCGTCACAACGGTCGTCACGATATCGTAAATGTCGTTCCGCAGAAGTTACACCAATTCAGATGGGAGACACACTAGCACCCGCCCTATGGTCATGTTCTCTCCCCATGAGAGTATCACGCATTCAGTCCCTTAAAAAAAGCCGTGAAAGATCAATGATTCTGTCGGACGAGGATGTGCAGGAGGCAGTTGCGGACTTCTTCGCGCAACAGGGTACGATGTTTTACCAGAAGGTTATCTTCAACACGACGCGTCGATGGGACCATTGCCTGAATGCCCATAGCGATTTTGCCCGAGTGGCATGCCAGTTCTGTACTGTGCTTTTTCATCACTCCTTATATTCTGATTTCCAATCATACGACGAAAAAGGGATACATTCTACACACAGGCAACAAGGCTAACAATAAATTTACTAGGTTTATACTATCGATAGCACCATCGGCTTTTGCCTGTCCCTGCTTTAACCAAGACCAACTGTTTTACACTGTCACCCTTACTTGAGTTCAGTTTTTGTTTTGTTAATCAGTTCAGTTCATACTTGCAGTTTAATTTAATGTAAATGCTGCCGTTTATTATTTTTGTGCTGCGTGCTGTTCTGGTAGTTGCTAATTATGGGTACGTTTATAACGAGAAAGAAGATAAACTGATTTTGATTCGTCCACTAAGGATATGGTAAGTTAAAATATGTACACATTACGATAATTTCCTAATTACCCATCTGTAGGAGGTTAATGTTACCACTGACGTAATCGTTATTTGGAGAGTGGCAGAAGTTACGGGCTGAAATATTTCATCATGTCACGACGGAGCGGAGCGGTGGACATCATTGCAAATACCATTAAAAGAAAACCGCTGCATAGAAACACACTTGGATTTGTCTGTGTGGCCCATAAATCTCGTTGATTAACAAAAATATCTCCATACCGCCGATGGTAGAATTTCTTTACAAAAAATTGCTCAAAATTCTGTCATTAGTAGCCCAGACCTGGTAATCCAGGCGGCACTCAGTCATGAAAACTGGATCCGATATGAAGCGATAGAGAGTGGTTTGTGGAGAGCTGAAACAGTATTTGAAGGCAACTCATTCTGTTGTTCTTTTGTTTCTAAAACATTTTTTCAGCGAGCTGCTTGAATTCGTCTTGACCGACTGCGCCCTGCATCCCCCTGCTTTCGTCCAAAATCTATTTACGCCTTGCAATACTATAAAAACTGAAGCTACGAATTCCCTGCGCAATTAAATCTTAAAATGAATGCGTTCATGCACTATCAAATGACGAAACGTGCACAATCAATGGAAAAAGCATGCAATATAAGAATTAACCTTTTGTTGTTATACATTTTATTTTCTTTGAAAACAATATTCAACAACCAGCTTTTTTTACATTCGCCACCGATATGGGTAACGCTGTGCCTTGAGGCGCCAAGGTAGCAACCCATGGATCCAGGAGGCGATGTGGTTCGAATCCATCCGCCGGCAACCGTGAATATCGTTTTCTGTGGTTTCTCACTTTCAGTTCAGGCAAACGCCGGGTTTGGTCTACTACTATAAGCCACAACCAATTCATCCCGAGTTCCTCTCTTTCCTGGTACATCCCTTTCCCCTTAAAGATGTAGCTTATCTACTTAAATGAAAAGAGATACATCGAAGGAGTGCCTTACGTCTCTTCGGAAACTCCTAGCACTAAAAGCCATATTTATGTTGGAGGGCGGCCAGCGGTCGTCATTTTGTATTATGTTTCTGTACATAAAGATGGCTGACTTGTGGAACAGCGCTATATCATATCTTCAAGTTTAACTACAATAAAAATGGCTCTGAGCACTATGGGACTTAACTTCTCACGTCATCAGTCCCCTAGAACTGAGAACTGCTTAAACCTAACTAACCTAAGGACATCACACACATCCATGCCTGAGGCAGGATTCGAACCTGCGAACGTAGCGGTCGCGCGGTTCCAGACTGTAGCGCCTTTAACCGCTTGGCCACACCGGCCGGCTTAACTACAATAGCCATGTCCTGTTGTGAAGTATCTTATTCGTAATATCCTTGGAACAGTGAGCCCAATCATCACATCTCTAACTTATTTATATACAAACGTCTTAAAAACGACGACATATGTCGTAGAGGAGTTTGCTGACATCAAAGGCTATATAACCATATTATTATGGATTAATAGACGCTCATTTATGAGGTTGCATAAATTTGAATTAGTGTTGAAACTATAGCTCACAGTATCTGTGTATTCCATTTTGTTTTATAAATAAATTCGGTGGCTATGGTTGACTGTTGAAAAATAATTTTTTAAAAAAATATCTTGATAACTTAAGGAAACTGAAAAAATTTTAATGGAATGAAAGAAACTTTAATAAAATTTGAGACTGAGCTGAGGAACTTGGGATGGTTTGATGTGCTGAAGAAATTCTGAGTTGGTTTCAGATAAATCGTAAATTTAAATACCAGACTGTAGGAGAAAGATAGCTGTTAGCAAAAAGATTGGAATCCGTTTAACATTATAAGTTGTTCATCACAAGACTGAGATTCTTCTGCTCTACGGTACTGAACGTTATATTAGAAGTTGTGTTTCGTTAGCAATGAGGCAAAACAGTACACTGGAATTTTAATTCGTTTGGTAACGGGTGAGCGGACGATTTGGATGGGATTCGCTTAATGAAAAGGGGACATACAATTCAAGGTTTATTTCCCCAAAACAAATAATTAATTGTAATAAATTACACTGTAGCTTACAAATTACAGTGACACAAACATATCAAACTGCTTACAATATGAGGTAATAAAAATGTTATAAGCCATGGGTGAACAGAGAAACTTATTTGTGTCGTTTGAATCACTGCCAAACCAAACAGTTTACAATTTGATACATTAACAAATAATCATTGTGCATTAAACTACATAATTTCACCTAATACAGTTAAATTTTATAATGTGAAGCACAAATGTATAATTTACAATTAAATTTTCAGTTGAAGTTACTCCTTCCTATACCTTCTTTTTAGAGTGATAAAATTTCCAAAAGGTATCTCAATTAAAAATGCCCTAAAACCCTTAACACAGCAACACGTACATGACTAGCTCAGATAATTGCTCCCTTACAGAATGTTTTAACTGATTTAAACAGCGCAGACCACATTCAAACTATAGCCAACATGGGCCGCTTGCCGGTCGAAACATGTTACGACTGCGGCAGCGGGGAAACTTACATAGGTAATACAAGAACACAGGCCACCTAGCAATCTTACCAAATTCAGTTTACAAGAAGGAGAAAGAGGGGGGGCATAATAAATACCATACGCAAGCACACTTGTCAAACCTACTACTAAAAATACAGTATAAAAGGATCTCAATTAATGACAAAATCCGGGATAGGCCCGGCAACATTGCACCTGAGCGCTAGTAGCCAAAATAAGGTTGACAGACACCAAGATCTGACATCATCTTAGAGCTAACTGGCACAACAAATAAATAAGAGTAAAAGAATAAGCAAATGGCAATGCCCAAGAATTTAAATAGGATTAAGTACACACGAGGCTAAAATCAATTGCTAGCACCTTGGACGTCGTCTTAGGCTTAATTGACACTACAAATAAATAAAGGTAAAAGAAAAGGCAAATGACAATGCCCAGCAATTTAAATAAAAATAAGTAAGCACAAGGCTAAAAGCAATTGCTAGCAGCTTAACAAGCACACATAAAAATATCAGACTCCTGCCACATCACAAAACGGAACAGGCGCGCGCGCAGTCCCCAGCAAGCCAGAAAACTAATAACACACATTCCAGCAACCGAGTCAGCCTGACCACAGTAATTTCAACTCAAAATCAAGGCGCGTGAGCACACCGGGTCCACGCAAAACGCACATTGCCAAATAATTCCCACCAACAGATACGGCTGCCCCCTGGGCGGAAAAACGGGGATGACGACCGGGTACACACCAGCAGAAAAGTCGACACCTAGACTCCGGCCAAAACGGAATTACGCAGAAAATATAACAACAGCTGAAGTAAGGTGAAACGAACCCCGCCACGCAGACCGGACAGAGCAAACACACAGAAAGCCTGCCCTGCAGTCCTTACAACTCCTGGGTGCGGAAACCCAAGTGATATCGTGGCACCCTTTTCAGAGGCGGAGAACCTCGAGCGATAGCGTGCGGGGATCCATCAGTTGTCCACTTCAGCACATCACCAACACGCCACACCGCCCAGTGGCCAGACCAACGAGGCCCGCCAACAACGAGACCACACCTCTGTGCCGGGGCGGAAGGCCAAACACCGCCAGCTCGGTGCGAATCCAACTGTAGAGCAGAGCGCGCGCGGCCCCCCCGCGAGAGACGCTCCAGAGGGCAGCAGCCGCCTCAGCGCCTGCGCAGGCCGAACCAGACGGAAACAGAAATACAAGTCGCCAGAGAAATGGCACAACGGGATGAAGTTACGTTTCCAAATAAAAAACATATTTTACTCGATTTAAATATAGTTGTGAGAGTTTGTGCTGTGACAGTATTACTTTCGTAAAATAAAACAAAAACAACAGCCTTCAGTCACAATCGTGATTTCATTTCAATGCACGATGCATTTAGAGCCCTGGGGCTCAACTTCAGGTGCTTTAACAGTCTACATCGATTGCGATAGTATATCACAAAGTGAAACATCTGGAATATTAAAAAACTAGAAACCCGCCTCGATTGCGAAAAAAGCACCTAGTGTTAACCTAGGTTTCGGCGTAGATAACTACACCTTCTTCAGAACAATAAAACCCACAAGTGCCTAAGAAGACCTCTGTCAATGATTAAAAGAACACCATAGCTATACATTATAAACGAAAAAAAGGAAAACACAAACAGTACATGTGTACAAAGTCAATACCACTACTTAACTTAATGGTGTACGCTCCACCTCACACCGGCCTATGTTCGATGGGCCATGACCCGCCATAAACTGCAGCTACAAATGGTCGCTCACTTACACGCCAGACCCGCTACCTATGCACATGCCTATCGAGAGCCCCCCTAGCTGGGATTTTATCAGAAACTTTTATGAACTACTTAGAGTCTGATTTTTTTTGCCAGTGACAGAGATATTCTTAGGAGAATAAAATTTTACAAAAGATATGTTGACGACATTCTATTAATCATTGATGGTTCTCAAAGCGATGTAGATCATATTTCTTCGATTTTTAATGAGCTTCACCATAATATCAGTTTTACAATTGATCGAGAATCCAATACTAGGTCATTAAATTTATTGGACCTCACTTTAACTGTGGTTGACAACCGCATTAAATTTGATATTTTTCGGAAAAATACGTTTTCCGACAATATTATACCTGCAGACTCGGCCCATCCGTACCCCCATAAGATTGCCTTTTTTCATTCTAATATTAACAGAGTTACAGCTATCCCTCTTGCACCAGGTGCGGTGGAAACTGAACTGGTCACACTTGAGAATATTGCTATAAATAATGGCTATAGGCATTTGGTAAGACAGATGTATAACAAGAAAATAAATAAAAATAATATTACGTCTTAAACCCCAGGGGATGCGTTAGATGACAAACAAGTGGCAACGATATCTATCCCTTACATAGGCAATATAAGTTACAAATTGGGGCGTTTGCTCAGAGCCCATAATTTCAGACTCGCCTTTTCTACTGATAATAGTTTACAAAGGAATTTAATCCACTCCTTGCACAATAAGAGCATTAAACTTTCCCAGTCAGGAGTATGTAAAATTACATGCCGGGATTGTCCAAAATTTTACATAGGACAAACGGGACGAGCTCTGGGTCTCAGGTATAAAGAGCATATTCCTACTAGAAGCGGTGACGGTACTAAGGACTCTACTTATGCGGAACACCTTGTGCAAACGGCTCATACGCCAAGCGCTCCAGTTAATATCGAGTTACTTCATGCCGAGGTTAAGGGCTTAAAACTGGATGTTTTAGAAGAAACGCAGATATTTAAGCATCTGCAACATGATAAAGACAATATCTTTAACGACCAACTCCTACTAAGAAACAGAAAATTTTTTGAAGGTTTCGCACCTTTAATTTGTTCTTCATACTCGTAAATCTGACGATCTGGGGATTTTCACATGCGTGCGCTGATTGGCGAGCGCGGTTGGTCAAGCTCTTCATCTTTTTCCTTTTTTTCCTCATTCTCCTTTTACGATGAAGGCGATTTTAGCCCGCTCTGAACACTTCACGTTTCATCCCTGTATCTTTATTACCACGACGTCTTTAGATTACGTCCTCTCAGCCCCCCTCCCCCCTCCCCTAGGCTAACTATTGGCTCTAGGAATAGTTTTTAAGAGTTCCTCCTGTTGTCATAGGTAGCTTGTAAGTTGGCTGTTTAGGTTTTCTTATTGGCAACGTTACGTAGCGCTCTGTATGAAAATCACTGGCTGTGCTGTTTGCAGTCTGTGGCTAGTTTGCATTGTTGTCTGACATTGTAGTGTTGGGCAGCGGCAGCTGGATGTTAACAGCGCGTAGCGTTGCGCAGTTGGAGGTGAGCCGCCAGCAGTGGTGGATGTGGGGAGAGAAATGGCGGAGTTTTGATATTTGTAAGAATGGATGTTATGAACTCCTATGTATATTATGATCTTTCAACACTATTAAGGTAAATACATTGTTTGTTCTCTACTAAAATCTTTCATTTCCTAACTATGCCTATCAGTAGTTAGTGCCGTCCGTAGTTTGAATCTTTTATTTAGCTGCCAGTAGTGGCGTTCGCTGTTTTGCAGTAGTTCGAGTAACGAAGATTTTTGGTGAGGTAAGTGATTTGTGAAAGGTATAGGTTAATGTTAGTCAGGGCCATTCTTTTGTAGGGATTTTTGAAAGTCAGATTGCGTTGCGCTAAAAATATTTTGTGTCAGGATAAGCACAGTTTAGTATAACTGTTGAAAGGGGACGTTTCAAGCTTTATATATGTTTCGAGGGGTACTGTCACTTCATGGTGACGCACGCCCGCATACCGCTAATGTCGTAACGCAGAAGTTACGGATACTGCGATAAGCGAGCACCCACCTTATAGCCATGATCTCTCCCCGTGAGACAACCACGTCATCGGTCCCTTAAAAAAAGCCCTTAAAGAGTCGCCGATTCCCTTCGGACGAGGATGTGCAGGAGTCAGTTACGAACTACTTCACGCAGCACGGCACGGCGTTTAAACAAACTGGTATCGACAGCCTGGTATGACTGTCTCTACGCCGACGGCAATTTCGCCTGAGTGGCACACCCATTCTTGACTGTACAACCTCCGAATGTAAACTTTTTGATCGCCCATTATATTTTTATTTTCAGCCATGCGACGAAAAGGATTACTCATCGTTGATAGTCAACAAGGCCATATAAATTTAAACTATCGATATCACTACTGGGTATCGCCTATCCCTCCTTCGGCCAAAACCAACTATTAAACATTGTTGGCCATACTTGAGTTCAGTTGTTGTTTGGTTAATCTGTTCATTTCGTACTTGCAGTTGAATTTAATGTATGTGCTGCCGTTTACTATTTTTTTTTTTTTTGCCTGCTGTTCTGATAGTTTCTAATTATGGATAAGTTTGTAACAAGAAAGAATAGAAAAACCGATTTTATAGGGAAATGTGTGGTGTGTGTTCTTTCCGACATATCCGAAAGAACAGACACCACACAGAATTCGTCCACTAGCGTTAGGACAAACTAAAAATATGTATGCACTACAATAATAACGTAATTACCTATCCACAGGAGTTTAAAGTTAGCACTGAAGTCGTTATCTGGAAACTGGTAGAACTTTGAGATTGCAATATTTCAGTATTTCACAATGCAACTGACGATAAACATTATTACAAATAACATAGATCAGTGCATTAAAATACACAAGGATTTCCTATATCGCCCAAAAGTCGCGATGATCAACAATAACATTTCCCAAAGTTTCTTTAAGAATTTTGCTCAAGATTCTATCATTATTAGCCAAAATGGCAAAATATTGCCCAATCAGAACACTCAGGCGGTACTCAGTTAGGAACACCTGTCACGATACGAAACGTTGGGGAGGGATTTGTGGACAGCAGAAAACAGTGACAGCACATTTTATACTTCGTTCGTGGCTAAACGATTTTTTCAGCAGGCTGCCTGAATTCGTCCCAACGGACTCTGCCTGGCATTGCCCCCTCTCCGCCACCCTTCTTCGTCCGAAATCTATTTACGCTCTTGCAGTACTATAATAACTGAAGCCACGAATTCCCTGCACAACACAATTAAATAGTAAAATATGCATGCACTCTTGTACTATCAGATAACGAGATAACTGGTAGAGGAAAAACACGTAATATCTCAATTCCATCTGTTAGTTTGATGCAGTTTTTTATTTGCGAACAATGTGCAACAATCAGCTTCTCCAAATAAACACCTTCAAAAAGCAAATTATGTACATAAAATAAATGTATTTTCAGCATAAAAGGAGAAACATGTGTCTTTTTACGGTCCTCTTTAACGAATTGAACCCTCCCCCCGCCCCACCGTTTCCTTTTGATAAAATCCTGGCTGTTTTTGTCTGATGAGGGCTACGCATAAAATGAGTACATAAAAACTTTTCAGTAATAAGTGGACAGTAGTTGTCAACTGTCAAGAAGTGTCCTTGAGGACGTCGCAAGTCTCCTGTGCGAATTTATACGGTAGGTTAAAATAAAAATAATAATTCCGATGTATTTAGAGGCGAGGGATAGAAGAAGAGTTACGAGAGTGTACGGACTCGTCAGGAGGAAGGCTGCTTAAATTGTGCAATAAATTTCAGCTGGTAATAGCACAAACACTGAGCAAAAGTCACATACACAACATTAACGAAGAGACAAAAACAGACTTCGGAATACAGAGATTCCAAAATCAGATATTGACCTTGAAGCCGTTCCCAGGACTAGATATGAATTCAAGTAACAGTCAAGTAATGATGATGACTATGCTGGCTGAAGAGAGTCGTAACGAAGGACCACTGTGCAGTAAAATGAGATACTGAAGTAGTGGGGAATGAGACGCCCACCAAATTCTCTGAGGGTGAGAACAGTGCCACAGTGGACACCACACTAGATGTTTCAGCTGAACAGTAGTGGAAAAAAAGTCAAGAGACTTTCACAGAAATTGTTGATGTACAAAAGTTTCAATACGTAAAATAGTTAAAGACATTTGGATCCTCAGAAAAAACATGGAAACGCTTTAGGGACAGACGGGTAACAGACTACACGTGCGAGAAGCAAGAGCAAAAAATCGCAGTGGAACAGCATGAGACAAATGCTCGGATTAAAAAGGACGTAAGGCAATTATGCTGACTGCCGCCCCTACTGTTTAACAAATGGCTCTGAGCACTATGGAACTTAACATCTGTGGTCATCAGTCACCTAGAACTTAGAATTACTTAAACCTAAATAACCTAAGGACATCACGCACATCCATGCGCGAGGCAGCATTCGAACCTGCGACCGTAGGAGTCACGCGGTTCCGGACTGAGGGCCTAGAACCGCTCGGCCACCGCGGCCGGCACTGTTTAACAACTCACTGGGAAGCAATGAAGATTCAGGGAGAACGTATACCATAGGGAACAACCACTGATGACATATCTGCGCTCACTGAAAGGTATGAAAAATTGGAGGATGTATTGCACCTAGTGGTCTGTCTAATGAGCACTGAATATGAACTGAAAGTAAACAAAGGAACAACGATAATTGTTAGGCGTGTTGGAAATGACATTAACAACAAATTTGGTGACATAGTACACAAACTTGTTAAAATTTACTACCTTTGAATCAAAACAAAACATAAATATCGAAGTAACAAAGATATGAGAACCACAGTAGCAGTGGTAAACAGCATTCCCCTAACAAAAGTCTACCAGTAGCAAACATATGCTTAAACATGGGAAATAAATGCCTGAGAATGTACTGGGTGATCAAAAAGTCAGTATAAATTTGAAAACTTAATAAACCACGGAATAATGTAGATAGAGAGGTAAAAATTGACACAAATACTTGGAATGGCATGGGGTTTTATTAGAACCAAGAAAAAAAAAGTATTGCTAGACGCGTGAAAGATCTCTTGCGCGCCTCGTTTGGTGAAGATCGTGTGTTCAGTCGCCACTTTCGTCATGCTTGGCCTCCCATGTCCCCAGACCTCAGTCCGTGCGATTATTGGGTTTGGGGTTACCCGACGTCGCAAGTGTATCGTGATCGACCGACATCTCTAGGGATGCTGAAAGACAACATCAGACGCCGGTGCCTCACCATAACTCCGGACACGCTTTGCAGTGCTGTTCACAACATTATTCCTCGACTACAGCTATTGTTGAGGAATGACGGTGGACATATTAAGCATTTCCTGTAATGAACATCATCTTTGCTTTGTCTTACTTTGTTATGCTAATTATTGCGATTCTGATCAGATGAAGCGACATCTGTCGGACATGTTTTTGAACTGTATTTTTTGGTTCTAATAAAACCCCATGTTATTCCAAGCATGTGTGTCAATTTGTATCACTCTATCTACATTATTCCGTGATTTATTCAGTTTTCAATTTTATACTGACTTTTTGATCACCCGGTATATTCGGAGAACCGATTTAAGGTTCAAATAACTCTGAGAACTATGGGACTGAACTGCTGAGGTCATCAGTCCACTAGAACTTAGAACTACTGAAACCTAACTAACCTAAAGACATCACACACATCCATGCCCGAGGCAGGATTCGTACCTGCGACCGTATCGGTCGCGCGGTTCCAGACTGGAGCGCCTAGAACCAATCGCTCGGCCACCCCGGCCGGCCCAGATTTAAGGACTGTGGGAAAACGGAAAAAAGTTAATCGAAGAATTTGAGGAGTAGTTTTACAGAAGGATGCGGGAAAATAAGTAAAATGATAAGAAACGAGGAGTTTCTCGGCACATTCGACGAGGGAAGAAATATCCAGAAAAATACTCACAAGAAGAAGTTACAGGACGACAGTAGCTTCCACGGTACTAGAGGGGGAGGCGACAGAACGCAAAACAGTGACTGGATATCTGCAGCAAGTGGCCGTATCTACCGTCACGAATCAGCCATCGTCCCCGAGAATGGCAGGAGAGTCGAGAGGCGACGGGGGCGGTTACGGGGCCCGCCAATTAACAGATGGCTGTAATTGCCGACGTTATTTACTCTTTAACGAAGGCGGCCCCGTAGGCGGTCGCTCGCAGGGCAGGGTACGGGGTGGGGGTGCTGTGGGGGTGGGTCAGGCACTCATTACCGGCGGGACTGCATCACGCGGCCCGCTGGCCTAACGACCGTGTGCTGCGCCGGGCCGTACTGCAGCCCGCCAAACACGGGCGCACCGCGCACCGCGGGGGACCGACCGCGTAAGGGGCGCGTCTGCTCCAGAGCCGTGGGCGAGTACACCTGCTTACCACTCGGGGAAAACGAGTCTGTAACCGGAACGAAAAATGCTCCTGTCATTGCACAATAAACGCGAATATGTCCTTCTCATATTTAGGGATCTGAAAGAACGGAACTATTCGACGTACCTAGTAGATTCAAAGTATTTAAATCAAAACATGTTGAACGTATTAGAGCTCTTTTACTCGTTAGTATTAATTGTTTGCTCCTCGCCTGTTCTGCTGCTTGCGAGCGAGCGCGCGTATGCTTACTTCCGCTTAGCGGCGTGTCTCAAGAGTCCAACTTCGTTACCGTCACGGTGTTTTCTTACCGCCAAGCCACAATTAAGTTAACTTTTCCATCAGATCACCAACGGCGGAAGGCGTATGGCGTTGAACGTTTTATACAGGAAGAAATGCGTCTCCCGCAACAAGACGTTCTCGGAATACCTTTTTCGATCCTCAGTACTACTGTGTTCACAAAGCTCGCGAATGATAAGCTGCGCGCCGACGTAGTGTAGCGCCACGGTAATGCTTTCAAGTTCCGATACTCTGACGGACATATAGGAACTGTCCTGGTTGATCACGTTGGTTTTGGCCTCCGAACGTTGAGGGCTTCCGAACCCTCGTTTGAAGTACCGTCGGACGCTGTGGCGGCCGCTTTTAAACCTTATGGCAACGTCGTCAGTCACGTGACTGAAACGTGGAAGACCTTCGAAACGTACCGTGTTCTCAGTGGTGTTGGCCAGATAAAAATTGAACTACGGAAACACGTGCGAAGGTTAGTAAAAGTTGAACTGATTTTCACTTAAGTTAGTTCCTTCTGCACGACGTATGGCGATGCCGGCGCGGCGTACCAGGATTTACTGATGCAGCGCGGCGCTTTGAACTGCAGAAGGCACAGCTGCTGTGTGTGTGTGTGTGTGTGTGTGTGTGTGTTGCCCGCAACAGCAGGCGCGGCTACGGCCGCACAGACTGACGACTGCGATGGGGCGAGACTAGACAGCGTGTACAAGGAGAGAGTGGCCATAGGTGAAGTTGCCGGTGATTGGTTGATTAGCTCTGGCAGAAAAATGGAGCCAAACGTCTCTCGCGCTTCCTATGTTCGCCGAGCTTTTCAGTTGAATTGAAGTTCAGAGGACTTTTGGAAACGATTAAAAGGTATTTAAATTATTGAGAGACTTGTTTATGCGCTGTGAATGCATGTCCGACTTAGTTGTATATCGTTTTTAGCACGTAATTAGCGTTTGCGATCTTAAATACGAGTTGAAATAATGAAGCGTTTTGTGATAAAGTCGGTAGGCAGACATGTTTGAAGTAAACACGTTAGCAATTGTACAGTATTGTTTTTGACATCTGTAATTCGTTCCGCAGACGTTCGTAAACGATGCCAGGTTGTGCTGCATTTGGTTGTTCCAATAAAGGCGAAGGTGGATTTCGCGTGTTAGCATTTCCACGCAATGAAGAAAGACGAAAGCAGTGGGCAGTCGCAGTCAACAGGGCTGACATAAATCAAACAGGAGCCTTGTGGAAACCAACCAAGTACTCTTATCTATGCGAAGTAAGTCGTTTTTGCTTTTTACTACATATAAAACAACTTGCAATATACATAGTTAAATTTGAAAACAGACCTGTAAATTGGTTGTGTGGAAATTATTATAACACATTATTCTTATAAACAAAAGCATCTAACGAATGATTTCGCGATATTGTCTTGTGCTTTTGATTCGGTGAGTGTGTACTCCACTACTGGCCATTCAAAAGTCCCGCCCGCAGTTTGGCAGAGAAATGGTCTCCGTATCGTCCGGTTGGCCACTCTCTCCCAATACAGGCTCTCTAGGCGAGACTAGCTTCTTGCGATGCCGGCAGCACAGCTAGATTCAGAGCCAGCTTCGTCAATCCAGATGCGTTGTAATCCAAGGCGTCGTTAATCCGACTGCGCTGTCAATGTGCACACTTACTGTTCATCACTGTCCTATTGTTGAGTTGCGTGTCGCATTTCACCTCCGAATCCGAATAATTAAAATCACTTTCACTTAGTTCAAAAGTGTTTTTCAAGCTATTAGCGCCATATGTGGAGCGGCGGGTGGAAAATTTTCTATTGTTGCTGTTCTCTTCACAGGCTCTCTAACTACACTGTTGGCAATCAGAAAGTGATGCCTGTAATTAAAGTTCACTGTGCCCACTCTGATGGAGAAATAAAGTTATTTATCAGTGAAGTTCATTACGCTGAGCATGTAGGATGATGTCTGTGATTCATAGGAAATGCAGTTGACTATAACAACTTTCATTATATTATGAAAACGATATAGCGTAAAGTTCCAGACAAATATGTACCCATGCAATGCTACTATCAGCTATTGTACTATTACAGCTGTTCAGAGTCTATTGCGTGGATCCCATTATCCCTCGATAACGAAACTGTTCATTAACCGTTATTGATGTAAATGTTCAAAGTGAATGCTCGCCAAAATTTTATGTTAATACTCAACAAATGCCTTGCTAGTAATGGTAGAAGGTCTGTCCTGCGGCGACACGTGAAAATACGACATACTCAAACTAAGAACGAATCACTGAAGTCGTTCTGCAATTAATACTTTACAACAGTGCGAACTGATTGTTACGTGCATACCGAGTTACATAATACGGCTTCCAAGGCTGTTCCTTGCAACTGCACAGACGCGACGCGGCTTCCGATACGGAGTGCGCGCTGATACTAATTTAGAAGAGAACTGGGACCTGCCTCTAGCTCGCAGCGCTCTTATTTATATAGCCGCGGTGCGGACTGCCGATAGCGCAGCGGGCAAAATTTGCCTTCCTGACTGGCCGCTGGGGCTAGTAGAGCACCAAGTTACTATATAATTAATTTCTTCATTCGCTGAAGACCGATGAAGCTCTCAATTTAACTGTGCAATCAGCACACAGGTAAGTATCTATAATAAAATTCTGATGTGACTAGATTAAATACTTTTGGCGAGAGAATTATTTTAGTTGCACTGCACGCAATAGATGAGCTCTGAACTTTCCCTCTGTAGAGCTATAGTTTTATAGCTACATTTTGGAAACTTCTCACATCTTTGTTATTATAGCATATCTCCATTCCACCTAAATCTAAAGATCCTAACTTTATCTAATGATTTACTTAATCGCCGGCCGCGGTGGCCGTGCGGTTCTGGCGCTGCAGTCTGGAACCGCGAGACTGCTACGGTCGCAGGTTCGAATCCTGCCTCGGGCATGGGTGTGTGTGATGTCCTTAGGTTAGTTAGGTTTAAGTAGTTCTAAGTTCTAGGGGACGTATGACCTAAGATGTTGAGTCCCATAGTGCTCAGAGCCATTTACTTAATCCACCTTGCTTCCGTACTTTTAGGACACAAAAACAGAAAATCGTGGATTTCAATGAAAATACTACTTTGTTAGATCCAGCATTCCATTAAATTACAATGAAAAAAGACTCCGATTATAAATTTTGAAGTTTATAGCTCCTTTCTGTTGCGCCGATGATTTTTACATAAAACGTCCAACTTTCGAAAACTGTTAAACTTACTAAACTGAAACTTAACACATTATCATTTTAGCATCACTCCTGACATGCTATTAACTTTTCAGATTATTTAATTTACTTTTAAGGTATTCCACAACACTCATGACATCATAGCTAGTTAAAGCGGACTAGGGTGTCACACAGCGGAAAGCATATGGATTCTTTGTGGCGTGAATAGGCTGCTTCCCTACAGGCTGCAGGGCTATCGCCATGTATGATGGCTAGCCGCACATCTGTTCAGGTCGTGGCCAGGAAGGACAGGTCCGTTCTGTACGTCTCCGATGTAGACTGGTTCAAACGCCGATCGGAGATGTTGCTCCTCCTGTGGCGCCTAATTTGTTACCTCTGTCTTAAGGAGGGATTCCTATGCGGCGTGTGACGCATGCGGCCGCCGTTGTGCGTCTGCCGCACTGCACTGCTACAGACGGTGTTAAACGGGACAGTGTCCCATGTTGGTCAGCTGCATGCAGCTGACGCTACGGCCGCGTGTGGCTGCAGCCCAGCCGGTCTGAGAGCAGTCTAGACGCAGCCGCAAAGGAGAACACGACAGCATGTCCGAGGGAAAAGTACTGTTCAAGGTGGTGGAAGATGAGAAACTGGTAGAAATGGTTTCTAAATTTCCTTTCATCTACGATGTATCGTTACCAGTACACAAGGACCAAACTGTGAAGGATAATGCTTCGAGAGAGAGATAGCGGAATTCGTGGAAAGAACAAGTAAGAAATGTACTATCTACTTTCTGTTTATTCATAATGTTTATTACATAGTTGTCAGGCAAATAATGCATTTGTAATAAACAATAAGTAGCAACGTCCCACATAATGTTCAGTTATTATTATAATAATGAAGTGTACACAAAGTGAATACCAAAACCTGATGGATGTTGTAAAAGTTCAATTTATTATAATGTGCATACAAATTTTTAAAGATTATTCAGTAACGCTAGGGAGTTCAAAGCCTACTGAGTTGTGTTAACTGTGATCATTTTGCCACAGCATTATCCCTGCACCTACACGTTTGTTGAAGGGTTCTGTAAACGAATCTCGCGCAGAAAATCCATCAGCATTTGCATAACCGCCACTCCTTGCTAATGATCCAAGAATTTCAGTAGGTAGTGGTTCACTTCTGTAATCGAAATGCCTCGTCGCCTACAGGAACATGTGGCACTACTATGCCCGAATCCGACAGCTTAGTGTGCCGCGGAAACATCTTACCACTTGAAAACAGTTTCCCGATATTACTTTCATCAAAAATTCCACTGTCACCTTCTTTCCCATATGACCCGACATCAATGAAAATGAATTTGTAATTCGCGTCAACCACAGCAAGAAGGACGGCAGAGAAAAAGTGTTTGCAGTTGTAATACAATGAGCCTGACATTGCGGGGGAAAAACTTCGCACATGTTTTCCGTCGATGGCACCAACACAGTTAGGAAATCGGCATTTTTCTTCAGATTCCTTACATTTTGATTTTAACTGGTCAGGTGACAGCGGTGGCAAAAGGATTGGCAGTAACTTCTTACCTAGAAATGACAGTACAACTTGTATAATTTTACCGATGTAAGAAGGAGATATTCTGAATGCAAATGCCAGTTATCTGAATGTTTCCCTTGTTTTCATAAACCTAAAAAACAAATAAAAATAAGATAGGTGTAACTTTAAAAATTACTAGTATTACATCCAACGAATATTAACGTACATAATTATTTGACTGTGTTGTGTTTTATAGTTGAATACTGAAAAAAAGATGGATGAATGTAAAAGACACACATAAAAAAAGGCAGATAAAAGGAGAAAGTATTGGAAGTTCTGCTTCCAGTTAAGGAAATAAATGGCCACTGGCTGATGTGTTAACATTTTTAAACAAAATGGATCATGAGGTAGTGTAAGTTGTCGTAAAAATTGCCTCTTTACGTTATATTTTATTCTGTTTCATTTTATTATTGACGCTGAATTACCTGTATTTTTGTAATATATTTCACAGAAGTACATCCAACGTTGAGGCAGATGAAGTGCAAATCCCACAATATGATGGTGAACAGAATAACAGAGAGGTGTGCCAGACATCCGCAACTTTGTCAGAAAAAGAAATCTTTTCCGAATACATGGAAGACATCACGTCGTTCAGATCACCCAGGAAAATGTCATGACTAAATGAAAAAATCATGGAGTTGATGAATTCTCGGTGGGCCGAGTGAGAAACCTTAATGAAAAGACTGGCTGAAGAAAGGCGTGATAATGACAGTTTTATTGTTTAGTAGTATAGCCCGCAGCGTAAAAAAATGGAATCATAATTTGATCAATGAACCCAAATTGAGATCCTTGCAGACGCTTATTGATTTGGAGAATCGCAGTTCATTTGAATACTACTCTTCCGTGCGTCTTTCATCTCCGAGTACTTCTCCAGCGACATCAAGTGTGGATAACACTGCCATCACACCATCTGACAACACGGAGACCGAAACGGCAGCCTACGATCCCATTTAATGTTGCGATAAGTGCTAATTTCATATTTTTTTATTGTGCTATTTTCATTTTTCACACTTTGTGCATTATTAATAAAGCAATAACACATTAACAAATTTTACTGTACATACCTCGCCGGCCGGGGTGACCGAGCTGTTCTAGGCGCTACAGTCTGGAACTGCGCGACCGCTACGGTCGCAGGTTCGAATCCTGCCTCGGGCATGGATGTGTGTGATGTCCTTATTAAGGTTTAAGTAGTTCTAGGGGACTGATGACCTCAGAAGTTAAGTCCCATAGTGCTCAGAGCCATTTGAACCCATTTGTGCGTACCTCAATGTCTTAGTTTTTCATCTAGTCTTATAGGGTATGGATATCTGGGAGACGAATCATTCTTGATTTCTTCTTTGACGATATGGAGAACATAATTAACTGCGCTATGTTCAACCTGAAATACTCTCTAAATCTCTGGTCATGTTTTAACAATTGCCCATTGAAGAGTTGTTCAAAACAGCCGTCCTCAGTTCTTCTTAGGTAAATAGGATGTATCTCAGCATTTCCCTCACATATCTGAAGCTGAATTTCTTCATCTTCAAATCCTTCTAGCATTAGATAAAACAACAAATCGCGCTCACACATCCTCTTGGCACAGACGCAGCAGATCAACTAAACATTGTGCGGCCGCCGCTCTATAGGAATCGCCAGCTATGCGTCAGCCGCACTACGTCAGACGCACAACGGCTGCCGCATGCGTCAGTCGCGGCATAGGAATCCCATCTTTACGCATCTGCAGTGGTGTTGCCTGCTACGCCCCCTCTGAATCAGTCGGTAGCGGTGTCGGCTACTCTCGACGACGAGGTGACCTTTCGCCTGACTCTCCTACACCCATGCCGGAGTCAGTACAAATGAACGACGACCGTCAGCAGGTGCAAGCTGTTCATCCATAACCTATGGCTGTTGATCTCGGAGCTGTACTACCTCTACCCTTCTGCCATCTGGCCACATATGGGACGATAGGAACAGCTTGTTAGGAAGCAACGGTTGGCGAGAAAACGGAAGAGACAACGCCGTACCCCTTCTGATGACTGCCTCCAGCGGAAGTCTGCACACGATAGCGACCCTGCTACTGATGGCGCTTTGTACTCTGAAGCCCCGACACCTGACGACGCACAACATCCTTCCCTACCTCCATTTCAAGTCAGCGTCTCCCACCTTCATCTGATGCGGTTGCCTCCCTTTCTGGTCTGACACTACTGAAACGCCCCGGTTACCTGCAGAACAGGATAGATAGAATGAATTGTTGAAATGGAAAAAAATAAGGGGCTGTCAGTTACACTTGAACATACAACTTTATTATTTGATCAAACATTACAAGAGAATAAATAGAAATTTCAAACACACGGCTTTAATCTTTGGGACTTAATTACCGGCTGAAAGCCACTTTATTTTAAAAATGGCTGAAGGCCAATAACTTAAAGTGCAAGCATAATCAGAACTTTAAAAGGCAAGCCTTATCTTAAAACAGTTCTTTAGTTAGGCTGAAGTAAACAAGTTAAATTCAAATTGGCTGAAGGTCGAACACTTAAAGCTCGAAAACAATATTTTTTTAAATACCGAAGTCCTTACGTGAAACAGTTCTTTAATTTAGGTTGAAGGCCTTAAGAACAAACAACTGAAACTCAAATCGGCTGAAGGCCGAAGACTTAAAAATTCAAAATTTTTTTAAAATGCTAAAGGGCTTACGTGAAAGAGTACTTTAAACTAGGCTGAAGGCCTTAAGAGTAAAACAACTCTAAACACAAAACCGGCTGGAAGCCATTCAAGTACCAACAATAAGAACAAATTTTAAAAAAATAAGGCAGTAGACACAAGGGCACTCGTATGTTCGAGCGTCGGACTGCAATTCAAACACTAACGCTCGCTTAGGTGAGACAGGCAGTCAGGCTAACCATTCACGATCCGACGACAACCCAACCGACCTACAGTCACCAGATCCACCAACAAGATAACTTCTACTTCATCCGACCAGGGCACAACAGAGAGTTCAATGGAACAACGTAGAAGATATTGGTGCTCACAACCAATCATACAAGGAGCTGTCAAACTACACACCATGCTGGACAGCAACAACACGATGACGAAACTACACTGCCTGAAATTTACGTCAACGCCCAGGGCAGGTAACCGGAACGTTAACGGCCAAAAGGCAGAGGATTCCGCTGGTGCACTCCAATTCAAATAACCAAATACAGTGAAACTCCACCGGAGGGTGGCTAGAATTTTCCAACTTGAAAACCACGTTGTTGCTCATGGGAATATACCAGCAGCTGACAACGAACTCCAAACGACACAATGTGAACAGTCTTGACTTGTCGGTAGGTTAAATCAAATCTCAACTTTCGTGTCCAGGGTCGGCGAGCCACGGACCTCGTAGCAATGGGAACAGCGCCACACTCTGTGACACCATGTAGTGACAGCCAGCGGGCCCCAGCCAAGCTATGCCCCGCTGTCTATTCCTCACTGCTCCACGCCAACCGACCGACTCTCAGAGCTAGTATGCCGACAACATTTAAAATAAGTTGTCAGTCAAAATCACACAAACTACACACACTTTCACGAACTCTTGGACGAAGAACTAGACAATGCAAACGGCAGTGCCCATAAAATAACAGGGACGAATGAGTCGGCACACACAGCCAACCCATAAGCTATCGCCGGCCAAATACACGTCGTCCGGCAAGACGACCGACGGACGACCAACCAATGTCGTCCCCACTCCAAACATGTGTGTCGGTAACCATCGGGCGAGTCATGGAGCCCCGACAGAACTTGTGCCGCGTGACAACTCAAATATTGCCAAGTCCGAAGAAAACTCACAACACACGACGACCGGAAAGTAATAGCAGTCCAGCAAAGATAATACAGCAGGGCCTATATCGATAAGTGCTGCTGCTGCCGCTCACGGGCAGGCAAAGCAGCAACTCAGTGACACCAGTAACTGAAAATTAACATAACGAAGTGGCAGTATGATAAAAGCAAGATGTAAAATAAGAAATGGCACGAACACGAGCCACGCACAGCTCAGCTACCTGTGTGCGCACCGCTGATAATGTACCGCTGAACTGGTCCGGTGACACTTCTGTCTCGTGGGCAGACGACGTCGATGCTGAGGATGGACATTCTGTAGGTGTACATAACGATGGACCCCCCCCCCCTTGGTGGGGCAGGCTCCCTCCCCCTCACAGTGATGTGCCCTTACGCGGGGGCCCTAAAAGTGGGTTACGTGTGCTTCCCGCATGTTTGAATCGCCTGTCCTCCTGACGATGGTAGCTTCCTAGACTTATAGCATAGCCAAAGTCAACACTGTTCGCGTACACCACAAACTGGCTTTACTCCATGACATGCTGTATGCCACAGATGTTGACGTAGCTCTCCTTCAGGAATTGCATGTTGCATATTCCCCATAGTTTTACAGCGCATGTCTCTCATGCTTCCCATACTGGTAATGGAGTGGCGATCCTTTTACGTGACTGTATCCTCGCTGATGCAGTTCCCTATCTCCCTGATGCCAGTGAGCCGCGTTGGGCTCATGTTATCCATTGGTTTAAACCGTGGTTCCTATTCTGTGTTTGGTTTCCCACGGTTATTGCGATTATGCTGTTGTTCGCTCTACCAGTGAGAGGCACCAGCAGTGTATATCGATATTCGCACATTGTACTATCTTTGGTCTGGTGTTTATAGTTTCCAGCTGTGCTGTGTGCGAGCAGTCGGTCGGTTGGCGTGACGCAGCGAGGAAATCTCGGCGGGGCGTAGTTTGGCCGGGGCCGCTGGCGGCCTCTGCGCATTGTCGAAGTGCGTGGGGCTGTTCCCATTGCTACGAGGTCCGCGGCTCACCGAGCCTGGACGCGAAATTTCAGTTTCGATTTAATTTATCTGCAAGACTGTTCACATTGTGCCGTTTGTAGCTGTTGGGACATTCCCGCGAGCAACAACGTGTGTGTTCGAGTTGGCGAAGGTTCAGTCACCGTCCGGTGGAGTCTAACTGTATTTGGTTATTTGTAATTGAAGTGCACCAGCGGAATTTTCTGCCTTGTGGCCGTTCACGTTCCAGTTGCCTGCCCTGGCCGTTGATGTAAATTTAGGCAGTGTCCTTTCCTCACCGTGTTGGCGCTGTCCAGCATGGTGTGTATAGTGTGTAGTTCAACAGCTTAATGTATGCTTGGTTGTGGGCGTCCATGCCTTTTACGTTTGCATTGATCTCCCGGTTGTGCGCTGGTCAAGTGGAGCGCAAGTTACCTTGTCGGAGGGTCCGTTGACTGTCTGTTGGTTGGGTTGTCGTCGGATCGAGAATGGTTGGGCCGACTGCCTGTCTCACCTAAGTGAACGTTAGTATTTCAAGTACTGGCCGACCCCCGAAACTTCTGAGCGCCGTAGCTGCACTGACTTTTCTTATTTTCTGTTGTGTGTAATTGTGTGCCTCATAGCCGATGGTTTTGAATTAAAGTTGAATTGTTTTTAGTGGTGTTTTAAGTAAGGGCCTTCAGCCGCTTTAAAATTAAAGTTTCTTGCTTGTCAAGTGTTAGATTGTTTGGGGCCTTCAGTCTAATTTAAGATAACGCTTTGTTGTTTAAATTTAGTTTAACTTGATTTTTAAGTCATTGGGTCTTCAGCCGTTTTTAAATTAAGGATCTTTGTCTTTCGAGCATCAGACTGTTTGGGGGCTTCAGCCTAATTGAAGATAAGGCCTTCTGCCTTGTGTTTTATTATTTAATTTTACCTTAAGTCCTAAATCATCGGCCTTCAGCTGTCTTTAAATTAAGGTTGTTGCTTTTCAGGTGTCAGTTTTTTGGGCCTTCAGCCAAATTATAGAACTTACTTAACGTGAGTCCTTCTGCCTTCTAAATATTATTTTGGCGTCTGAATTTTGAGTTAATGGCTTTTAGCCGTTTTTCTAAAATTAATATGGTTGTGCCCTTAAGGCATAAGATAGTGTGGCGTATTTAGACGATAACTAAGTTCTAGAATATGTACTGTAATGTCTGGTCAAATAAATAAAGTATGTCTAGTTATCTACGCCGAAACCTGGGTTAACACTTAACATTAGGTGCTTTTTCGCAATCGAGGCGGGTTTTTAGTTTTTTAATATATTAACCAACGATTGCTGACGCACTGCGATGTTGAAGGTTCTTAAGGGTATGTGTGTTCGAGTGTAACTGATAGCCGCTCATTTTGGCCCCTTTCCACAATTGCAACTACCTGTCCTATCCTGCGGTTGAAAAGCGTTAAAGCTTTTCATGTTTTTAGTTAAAGGAGATAATTGCTTTTAAAATCAGTCTTTAGTTTATTGCAATACCTGAAGTGTGATGGAGGTGAATTATTGTGTCATTAAGCATCGGTAAAGGACTATGATTCTTCTCTTTGCAAACTTGGTACACTTTGTGCGTGAAAGGAATTCTTCTGATGCGTTCCTAGCTGGGAAGCTCGGCGACCAGGTGGACACAGGTAGTGTGTGCGCCCACGGGCGAGCGGCGGTCGCACGCCCATGTCGGCACGCTTCACAGAGGGTAGGCCACCAGAGGGTTAGCGACAGGCGAAGACGCTGCATACATCAACACGCTGCCAAGGGAAGCCGTGGACATTCGCACGTGTGCCGAGGCAGCGGAAACGACAAACTTAGAGCGAAAAACAGTTTTGTCACGATTCTAGGTAACGCGGACAGAGCGGCGAGTTGAATAGCAACAGCACGACTTGGGTGTCCAAGAATATCAAGCGGCTCGGGGAATTTTGGCCGTTTCCCGCGAGCAGAACACCTGGGATCGTAGTGGCAATACTCAAAGGGAGAAGTCTTGATTTATTTGTCTACTTTGTCTCACACAATGTATCGCTCTCTTTTCCTCGCGGAATGCGACGGCAAGGAGGGAGGAAATTTTGAAAGGAACGTTGGCAAGACTTTAATGTTCGCTTTGAAAAATAGTACGAGCTACGTAATTTGTGGAAGGGCGGTGACAAGACGCTGGAGGGGAGCGGCTCTCTCTCTCTCCAGGTGCGAGGAGCGCACTAGTTTTAGGCATTCCGAATATTGCTTCTGAGGAGGCAGGAGTTCACTCTTAACTGCTTCCGATAAGTCACAAGGATTCTCTTATCGCTTGTCATGAGACAATGCACTTTGAATTCGTCGCAAACCGCGTAGAGAGCAGAGGTTGTTAGATCCAAGTAGGCGACCTTCACTCACTGTGCGCGTTATCAAGAGCTTAACTTAGGATCACATTTTGATATACTACACTGCTGGCCACCGTAAATGCAACACCCTGAAGGAAGCATCCGAATCAAGTGAAATTTACACCATGGGTTTGCAGCGATGAGATATACAACTGATTAGAATTTCAGCGCAGACGCACATCACGCGCGCCTGTGGCGCCACCTCATAGCGCTATTTAAGGCTTGGCGATTTCGACGAGTGTACGTTCGGCACGTGTGTTTACCTTGTGGTTGTTTCACAAGACGATCAGTTATGCCTCGTAGACAACAGCGAACATCGTTTGATCAAGTATCCGAGTTCGACAGAGGAAGGATAGTGGCTTACCGAGATTGTGGATTATCATACAGAGAAATCGCTAGTCGTGTTGGACGAAACCAAACAACTGTAATGCGGATATGTGACCGTTGGATGCAGGAGGGTACGACGGACCGACGTGGTCGATCGCATTCACCTCGGTGCACCACTGCACGTGCTGATAGGCAAATTGTGCGCATGGCAGTGACGGATCGCTCAGTGACATCCCGAACCATAGCACAGCACATTGCGTCTGTAACGCATCATCCAGTGTCTGCGCGTACCATTCGACGCCGTTTACAGCAGAGTGGTCTGTCCGCAAGACGTCCATTGCTTCGTCTACCATTGACGCAGAACCACAGACGTCTCCGTCGCCAATGGTGTGATGACAGACGGATGTGGACGGGAGAATGGAATGACGTTGTCTTTACTGACGAGGCACGCTTCTGTCTGCAGCACCACGATGGTCGGATTCGAGTGTGGAGACACCGTGGAGAGAGGATGCTGGACAGCTGCATTATGCACCGCCACACTGGTCTTGCACCGGGTATTATGGTATGGGGCGGTATTAGATATTACTCTCGCACGCCTCTAGTACGCATTGCCGGTACTTTAAATAGCCGGCGCTACATATCCGAGGTGCTGGAGCCAGTTGTCCTTCCTTACCTTCAGGGCTCGGCCACAGCCATATTTCAACAGGATAATGCGCGACCACACGTGGTACGCATTGTCCAAAGGTTCTTCGTCAATAACCAGGTTGAATTGCTTCCCTGGCCGGCTCGCTCTCCGGATCTTTCGCCGATAGAGAACATGTGGTCCATGGTTGCTCAACGAGTGACCCAGATTACATCCCCAGCTGCCACACCAGATGATCTTTGGCAACGTGTGGAAGCTGCTTAGGCTGCTGTACCCCAGGAACACATCCAACGTCTCTTTGACTCAATGCCGAGACGTGTGGCAGCGGTGATCTCCAACAATGGCGGCTACTCTGGCTACTGATTTTGGCAGGAACCACATGTCACAGACGTCTGTAAACGTAATCATCTGATACTTGGTCAACATGTTATCTACAAAATAAATTTTATTGTGCTACCTCTTGTCTTTCTTGGTGTTGCATTTACGGTGGCCAGCAGTGTACATATCCGATGAAGGTAGTACTGTTGGAACAGTTTTGAACTTTGTTTAATGTAGTTTTACGTAGCTGAACATACGACTCTCTTTGCGGGCAACCGTGACAAGGCGCTCTAGATCGCGCGGCTACCCCACGTGATGAATGTGGTTGAGGGGAAGTTTCCCCTCGTCGGCTGGCGTGCTGTTTGGCGATCGGTGTGCGCTCCTTAACTTGACACTGACGCCCAGTCTGCAGGGTACCTTACTGTCAATGGGAAGCAAGTATGCCGGTCATGCCTTCACAGGATTCACCTTGCAGACACCCCGTTGTGTGTCGACTGTGATGTTGTGGACGCAGACGACCACCGCCTGGTTTGCAGGTCGGCGAGATCTATCTGGTTCTTAGTGCGACAGATATTGTCCCTAATTACCTCGTTAGATACCTACTCAATTGTTCCTCTTTCCGGAAGCGGGATAATTCCTGCAAGCTAAGATGAACTCTGTGAGGTGGATTTGTGGACATGCAGCACACTAAGTTTTTGCTGATGGTGAGAAAAGTATGCTTGACGTATGGCAGTTCCTTAATGGACGCCATTGTGCAGTTGTGCACAATCCAAAATACAGCCAATTTTTCTCTAATTTCCTCTGCAGTGTCTTCCTTAAACCACGCCAGAGCTGGGGTGTTCCTGTCATGAATAGCTGATCCCCGCTTCTTCCACACAACCGACTTATTCGCTGGTAATCGGAACGTTCTTCTCTGAAAAACTGTACATTGATCCAATTAGTCTGACTTGCTGCGCCCTCCTCCTCTCGTTGCGCCGGTTTCCTGACATTCTAGGTGGGATTACTGACAAAAATAAATAAATAAATAAAAACGGAAAGGAAAGTAAATAAAAAAACGATGTTCATTGTTCCACTACTCCACATTCCCTGCGCTAACATCTCCCTTTGGGCGCCGGGAAGATTGAAGGTTCCTTTAAAATAAAATTTAAAAAAAGAGGGAGAGAGAGAGAGATAGACAGAGAAAAGGGAGGGGGTAGCGTCTTAGATTAATAATCGATGCATATTCGGTCACGAGTTAGAAACTCACCACCGCTTAAATTTTGATTAATAACCAGCATTGGTGGCCGAAGACTTCCGGCATAAGATGTCACCCTCATGCTGCCGAAGACTTTGTCAAAGAGGACGGAGGAGCTGGGTGGGAAACTGCCCCTAAAGGCGAAGAATCAGCAATGATAGATGGCATGGGGACGCAGAAGGCAATGGAAATCGCTGCAGTAAAGACACATAACAGGACATGTGGCCTGTAATGAAAAAGTGTCATGATGATCTCTCCATTGGCAAAATGTTCCGGAACAATCCCCCACTCGGACCTGTGGGAGGGGACCGCCAACGGGAAGGTGGCCATGAGAAAAAGAATGAATAATAAGGATAACGTTCTACGAGTCGGGGCATGGACTGTCAGAAGCTTGAACGTGGTAGGGTAGCTAGAAAATATGAAAAGGGAAATGCAAAGGCTCAGTGAAGTGAAAGGGAAATATGAGAAGGATTCATGGTCACATGAGCATAGGGTAATATCAACAGCTGCAGAAAATGGATTAATGGGAATAGGGTTCGTTATGAATAGGAAGGTAGAGCGGAGTGTGTTACTGTGAACAGTTCAGTGCTAGGGTTGTTCTTATCTGAATCGCTAGAAAACCATCATCGACAATGATAGCTCAGGTATACATACCGACGTCTTAAGCTGAAGATGAAGGGATGGGACAAGTATATGAGAATATCGAAAAGAGTAGGAACTGAAAATCTAATAGCCATGGAGGACTGAAATGTAGTAGTAGGGGAACGAGTAGAAGAAAAGATTACAGGACAATATGGACTTGGGACAAAGGAGAGAGGAGAAAGACTAATTGAGTTCTGTAATAAATTTCAGCTAATAATAGAGAATACCCTGTTCAGTAACCACAAGAGGAGGAGGTATACTTGGTGAAGACCGGGTGATACGGGAAGATATCAGTTAGATTACATTATGGTCAGACAGAGATTTCGAAATGAGATGCTGGATTGTAAGGCCTACCCAGGAGTAAATGTAGGCGCAGATCACAATATAGTAGTGACGAGGAGTAGGCTGAAGTTTAAAAGATTAGTCAGGAAGAATCCATAGGTAAAGATACTGAAGTACTAAGGAATGACACATTACGCATGAAGTTCTCTAAGGTTGTAGATACAGCAATAAAGAACAGCCCAGTAAGCATTACACCTGAACAGGAGAGGACGTCTCTAAGAAGAGCAATCGCAGAAGTTTCAAAGAAAAACATAGGTACAAAAAATAGTAAGTGCAGGGAAGCTTCGACGAAATGGCTGCATGAAAAATGTGAAGATATCGAAAAATAAAAGATTGTCGGAAGGATCGACTCAGCATAGAGGAAAGACAAAACAACTTTCGGTGCAATTAAAAGCAAGGGTGGTAACATTAAGAGTGCAACGGGAATACCACTGTTAGATGAAGAGGAGGAAGTGGACATATGGAAGGAGTACATTCAAGGGCTCTATGAGGGGGATTCGATATAGAAGAAATAGGGGATCCAGTATTAGAATTTAAGCGAGCTTTGGAGGACTTAGGATGAAATAAGACAGAAGGAATCGATAACATTCCATCAGAATTTCTCAAATCATTGGGGGGAGTGGGAACAAACCGACAATTCACGTTGGTGCGTAAAATGTATGAGTCTGGCCACATACCATCTGACTTTAGGAAAAATATCATCCACACAATTCCGAAAACTGTAAGATCAGACAAGTGCGAAAATTATCGCACAATCAGTTTAACAGCTCAAGCATCCAAATTGCTTACAAGAATTATATAAAGAAGAATGGAAAAGAAAATTGAGGATGTTTTAGATGACGATCAGTTTGGCTTTAGGAAAGGTAAAGGCAACAGAGATGCAGTTCTGACGATGCGGTTGATAATGGAAGCAAAAGAAAAATCAAGCCAATCTCATAGGATTTGTTGACCTGGAAATTCTGAAAGAAATAATGGTAAGCTATAGGGAGAGAAGGGTAATGTACAATATGTATAAAAGCCAAGACGGAATAGTAAAAGCGGACGACGAAGATCGAAGTGCTCGAATTAAAATATGTGTAAGCTAGGGATTTAGTGTTTCGTCCCGACTCTTCAATCAGTACATCGAAGAAGCAATGATGGAGATAAGAGAATGGTTCAGGAGTGGAATTCAAATTCAAGGTGAAAGTATATCAATTGTAACATTAGTCGATGACATTGCTACTGTTACGCCTTCTGCACCACTTGTAGGTAGCAGACACAGTGGTTGCGCCAAAGACTGAGACGGCGTGGAGTTTTACAGTTATTTATTGAACTTTCTTTACAATTTCTCCCTCGTCGTCGCTGCCCAGCCCTGCCGATCCCTCCACCTGGCTGCTGCTGCGTAGATTCTCTGACAATGCACACAACGAGAGCCGCTAATCGCACTCAGGAACCTCAGGTCACCAGTGCTCCGCTGAAGCCAGGATGCCCTGTGGTTGAGATGAACTCGTCGCCGCTCGGTGCCCCAGTACGGGCACGCCCACGGAGCTGCGTCGCCGTGACGTCTGCTGCCAAAGCCTGCTGCACCGGCGGCTGGGAAGCCGTCAGTCGCGATGTCCGCGAGGTTCCTTCATCGACGGACCACGCGCCGTGGGGCCGGGTTGCCGTGAAGTCCGGGCATCAGTCCCCGGCGTCGCCTGTGACTAAGATCGCGCTACGGCCGGTCCTGCTGAAAGTTCTCGCTGTAGTTAGTCAGCCATGGTGCCGACCGAACTCGGGCCGACCTCCGAAGTTGACATGTGGCGGTGAACGGATGACTCCTGCGAGCTGGAACAGACTTCTGGAATCGTCACCTACGAAGACTGAACATTCGGACAAGGACAACGTCCGTCCTCAGATCCGAACTGCATCCTAATGGCTTCTGTATGTTGCTGCCTGCGCTCCACCAATTATATCTGGCAGGAGGACGTTTTTTACCCTCGGTGGTAGCTTTTTGTTATTACTCCCGCAGTATACTGCAGCGTAACTTAGCGTGCTGGCCTCATTTCCCCTTACTCAGCGCTCTCCAAGCTTGGCTCGGCGCTCGGTCTGTGTGCGTCCTTGCGTCAGCCTGTTGGTAGATTGCTGCTGTCAGCAAGGCTATCTGTGCTTGCCTACTTCGCAACACCTTGGTTGCCGACATGCCTCTGTTTTGCCATTCTCCACTGGCGTGAAGCAACGCTTACTACATGTGGCCGCAACACTACACTTAAAGCGTAGGAGAACTTCATGATAATACATACAGAATACAGATTGAGCGTAAATCGAAGAAAGATGAAAGTAATGAGTAGTAGCAGAAATGAGAAGAGCAAGAAACTTAAGTCAGGACTGATGCTCACGAGGTTTAGGCATACTACTACCTGCGCAGTAAAACAACCAGTGCCAGATGGAGCAAGGAGAACATCAAAGGCAGACTAGCACAGGCGAGAAAGGGCATTCCTGGCTAAGAGAAGGCTACTAGTACTATACGTGGGCCTTATTTTGAGGAAGAAATTTCTGACAATATACGTTTTGAGCACAGCTTTGTATGGTAGTGAAACACGAACTGTGGGAAAACCTCAACAGAAGAGAGTCGAAGCATTTGAGGTCTGGTGCTATAGACGAATGTTGAAAATTAGGTGGACTGATAAGGTGAGGTATGAGGAGCTCGGGCGCAGAATCGGAGAGGAAACGAATATGTGTGAAACACACAAGGAGAAGGGACAGGATGATGGAATATCTCTTACGACATCAGGGCATGACTTCCACTTCACTAGAGGAATCTGTAGAAGGTAAAAACTGTAGAGGAAGATAGAGACTGGAACACATCCAGCAAATAACTGAGGACGTAGGTAGCAAGTGCTGCCGTGGGACGAAGAGGTTGGCACAGGTGAGAAATCCTTGGCGGGCAGCATCAAACCAGTCAGGAGACTGAAGACTAAGAAAAAATAGTATCAATGTCATTTAATATAACGCCTCGTGTCCAGTAAAGAAACATGGTACATGATGTCTGGTTGCAATTGCTAGCCTCGGATGAAGAGGTTGGTACAGGAAAGGAAGTCGTGGTGGGCCACATCAAACCAGAGGACTGACGGCTCAAAAAAAAAAAAAAATAATAATAATAATACCAATGTCATTTAATATAACGCATAGTGGCCAGTACAGGAACATGGTACATGATGTCTTGTCTTATAACGTGACACATGTCATCATGCCATCCATCATGGTATTCCTCATGTTGTGCCGTATGAAACAATGTGTCATTAAAGTTCAGGATGCATGCGTCTCCACTCTGGGATAATTCATATTATAAACTGACGGAAAAAAATCGCAACACCAAACATATTTAATGTAGGATAATGAAATTTCAGGAATGCTTTTGTCTATTTAACATTTGTAAGTAAGTGCAAAATGGCTAAACAGGGATGGCTAGAGGACAAATGTAAGGATGTAGAGGCTTGTCTCACTAGGGGTAAGATAGATACTGCCTACAGGAAAATTAAAGAGACCTTTGGAGAGAAGAGAACCACTTGTATGAATATCAAGAGCTCAGATGGCAACCCAGTTCTAAGCAAACAAGGGAAGGCAGAAAGGTGGAAGGAGTACATAGAGGGTTTATACAAGGGCGATGTACTTGAGGACAATATTATGGAAATGGAAGAAGATGTAGATGAAAATGAAATGGGAGATAAGATACTGCGTGAAGAGTTTGACAGAGCACTGAAAGACCTGAGTCGAAACAAGGCCCCGCGAGTAGACAACATTCCATTAGAACTACTGATGGCCTTGGGAGAACCAGTCATGACAAAACTCTACCATCTGGTGAGCAAGATGTATGAGACAGGCGAAATACCCACAGACTTCAAGAAGAATATAATAATTCCAATCCCAAAGAAAGCAGGTGTTGATAGATGTGAAAATTACAGAACTATCAGTTTAATAAGTCACAGCTGCAAAATACTAACGCGAATTCTTTACAGACGAATAGAAAAACTGGTATAAGCGGACCTCGGGGAAGATCAGTTTGGATTCCGTAGAAATGTTGGAACACGTGAGGCAATACTAACCTTACGACTTATCTTAGAAGAAAGATTAAGAAAAGGCAAACCTACATTTCTAGCATTTGTAGACTTAGAGAAAGCTTTTGACAACGTTAACTGGAATACTCTCTTTCAAATTCTGAATGTGCTAGGGGTAAAATACAGGAAGCGAAAGGCTATTTACAATTTGTACGAAACCATATGGCAGTTATAAGAGTCGAGGGGCATGAAAGGGAAGCAGTGGTTGGGAAAGAAGTGAGACAGGGTTTTAGCCTCTCCCCAATGTTATTCAATCCGTATATTGAGCAAGCAGTAAAGGAAACAAAAGAAAAATTCGGAGTAGGAATTAAAATTCATGGAGAAGAAGTAAAAACTTTGAGGTTCGCCGATGACATTGTAATTCTGTCAGAGACAGGACTTGGAAGAGCAGTTGAACGGAATGGACAGCGTCGTGAAAGGAGGATATAAGATGAACATCAACAAAAGCAAATCGAGGATAATGGAATGTAGTCAAATTAAATCGGGTGATGCTGAGGGGATTAGATTAGGAAATGAGACACTTAAAGTAGTAAAGGAGTTTTGCTATTTAGGGAGTAAAATAACTGATGATGGTCGAAGTAGAGAGGATATAAAATGTAGACTGGCAATAGCAAGGAAATCGTTTCTGAAGAAGAGAAATTTGTTAGCATCGAGTATAGGTTTAAGTGTCAGGAAGTCGTTTCTGAAAGTACTTGTATGGAGTGTAGCTATGTATGTAAGTGAAACATGGACGATAACCAGTTTGGACAAGAAGAGAATAGAAGCTTTCGAAATGTGGTGCTACAGAAGAATGCTGAAGATAAGGTGGGTAGATCACGTAACTAATGAGGAGGTATTGAATAGGATTGGGGAGAAGAGAAGTTTGTGGCACAACTTGACTAGAAGAAGGGATCGGTTGGTAGGACATGTTTTGAGGCATCAAGGGATCACAAATTTAGCATTGGAGGGCAGCGTGGAGGGTAAAAATCGTAGAGGGAGAACAAGAGATGAATACACTAAGCAGATTCAGAAGGATGTAGGTTGCAGTAGGTACTGGGAGATGAAGAAGCTTGCACAGGATAGAGTAGCATGGAGAGCTGCATCAAACCAGTCTCAGGACTGAAGACCACAACAACAACAACAACAACAACAAGTAATTAACACTGCAAGATCACATGGTTAATCTAAACATGATATATGCCATCGTAAGTGTAAAATGCTGGTACTTCCAACAAATGGTGAAACCGCCAGAATGTTAATTGCAAGCAAGCAAACGTGCATGCATTGTACAGGTACCGGGTGTCAGTTTTTGGGATGGCGTTCCAGGCCTGTTGCACTTGGTCGGTCAATACAGGGAGGCTTAATGCTGTTTGTGACTGAGGTTGGTGTTATCGCCTGATGATGTCTCATATGTGCTCGACTAGAGACAGATCTGGTGACAGAGCAGGCTAAGGCGACATGTCGATGCTGTGTAGATCATGTTGGATTACAGCAGCGAGCGTTATCCTGTTGGAAATCACCCCCTGGACTGCTGTTCATGAATGGCAGAACAACGCAATGAGGACGTTTCCCATACCACATCTCCTGGTGCAGGTCCACTGTATCTAGCACCCCAAAGATTGGTTATAGGCCCATACCTGGCCTCCTCCTAAGCAACACATAGCCATCACTGGCACCGAGGTAGAACCAGCTTTTATTATAAAACACAACAGACTTCAACCCTGCCCTCTAGTAAGCTTTCGCTTTCCACTACTGAAGTCGCAAATGGCGGTGGTTTGGGATCAGTGGAATATACGCTACAGGACGTCTGGCTCGGAGTGCACCTTGAAGTAACCGATTTGTAACAGGCGGTGCCGACTGCTGCTCAAATTGATACTGCGCTTGCAGTACAATGCGCCACAGCCATACGCCGAACACCATGGTCTTCCCCCTCGGTAGTATCACGTGACCATCTGGTTCCGGGTCTCCTTGCGACCGTATATTCTCATCAACACCGTTGCCAGAAGATATGTGCAGTGGCTACATTCCTGCCAATTCTTTCTGCAATATCGCAGATGGAACATCCAGCGTCTCTTGGCCCTGTTACACGACGTCGTCCAAATTGAGTGAGATGCTGATAATGACGTCTTTGTCGCCTTAAAGGCATTCTTGTCTAACATCAACTCACCACGTCGAGTCTCAAAGGTAACCAACGTTCACGACCGTTACAGCGTGCGTATAAATCAAACCTGATTTGCATCCGCCTAGTGGGGCTACTGGGGCCACTGTTCCGTAACTTTTGCGAAATTTGAACAGACGTCATCTTTCAGATGTAGAAATAAGACGACCACTTTTCATTTATGACACACAACTCCTTCTCGGTGTTGCGATTTGTTTGCGTCAGTGTAGGCGCACCCATGCTCTCGGATACTTCCCATTGCAGATGTGTCACACTCTCTAGAAGTACACAAAATTGTGTGCATTTGTTTTTCCACCTCTCGTCGCACATGTAAGACGGGGTGCGTTTGGGGGAGTAATGTTCCCTCGGCGAAAAAGTAAATCGCCCCTCCGAAAAATTAAAAAAAACCTTCTTAGCGTCCTTTCCAAAACAAATCCACCCCAAGAAATTTTATTTATCATATGTACGATCTTCAGCCACCCATGTGAGATTATATACTTTTTACTATGGCTCGAGAAACTTCGGTCACCTTGCTGGTAAGAGAGCTAAGTGTCAGGGGAAGTGTAGTTAACTCGTAAAAAAGCACGAATATGTGTAGATGTCTTGATTTAAATGTCTTTGAAGCATCCAGATAAGCCGGAAAGCTAGTTATTTTCTTTTACATCCCTTGTGCATTTTTCACTCGGGTCTCTAACTTTTAGGCTACCATACGGTAGTTTTGACATTACACGGCCATAACTTGGCAACCGATGTAGACTTCTGTAGACTCGGGTAATAGTCGGTATAGATTTTTAATTGTCTCTCGAACCATGATGGACACCGTTAGCCTGGCTCCTCTATGGCTACCTGCCCTGTATAGTTGAACTTGTCCAGTATAACCTACTATCTCCTCAGAACACACAAGCCTCACCACCAGAAGATCACATGACAGCGAGTTTTTTGTTTTTATTTTTTATTTTTCATATCCGTTGAGAAGCCAGAAAACGAGTGGGTCCTGAAGAGGGGCAACAGTCTTCAGTAGTTCCAGAGGCAACAGTCTCGGTGATTAACTTATCTGGCCTTGCTGTGCTGGTACTGCGAACGGCTGAAAGCAAGGGGAAACTACAGCCGTAAATTTTCTCGAGGGTATGCAGCTTTACTGTATGGTTAAATGATGATGGTGTCCTCTTGGGTAAAATATTCCAGAGGTAAAAACAGTCCCCCATTCGGATCTCTGGGCGGGGACTACTCAGGAGGACATAGTTATCAGGACAGAGAAAACGCGTTCTACGGACCGGACCGTGGTATTCCATATCCCTTAATTGGGCAGGTAGGCTAGAAAATTTAAAAAGGGAAATTGATACGTTAAAGTTAGATGTAGTGGGAATTAGTGAAGTTCGGTGGCAGGAGGAACAAGACTTCTTGTTAGGTGAATACAAGGTTATAAATACAAAATCAAAAAGGGGTGATGCATGAGTAGATTTAATAATGAATAAAAAAAATAGGAGCGCGGATAAGCTACTACGGACAGCACAATGAACACATTATTGTAGCGAAAATACACGCGAAGCCCACGCCTACAACAGTAATACGGGTTTATATGCCAACTAGCTCAGCAGATGATGAAGAGATTGAAGAAATGTTAGGGAGGTGAAAATTTAATAGTCATGGGGGACTGGATTTCGATAGTAAGGAGAGGAAGAGAAGGAAAAGTAGTAAGTGAACTTCGACTGTGTGGAAGGAATGAAAGAGGATACCACCTGGTAATATTTTGCGCAGAGCATAACTTACAGCCAACACTTGGTTTAAGAAGCATGAAAGAAGGTTGTATACCAGGAAGAGGCATAGAGACACTCGAAGGTTTCAGATAGATTATATAATGGCAAGACAGAGATTCAAATTGTAAGATATTTCCAGGGGCAGATGTGGACTCTGACCACAATTTATTGGTTATGAACTGTAGATTAAAACTGGATTAACTGCAAAAAGGTAAGACTTTAAGAAGATGGGACCTGGATAAACCGAAACAACCAGAGATTGTAGAGAGTTTCAGAGAGAGCATCAGGGAAATTGCGAAATTGACAAATACAGGGGAAAAAGTACAATAGAAGAAGAATGGGTAGCTTTGAGAGATGAAATAGTGAAGGCCGCAGAGGATCAAGTAGGTGAAAAGACGAGGGATAGTAGAAATCCTTAGGTAACAGAAGAGACACTGAATTTAATTGATGAAAGGAGGAAATATAAAAATGCAGTATATGAAGCAGGCGAAAAGGAATACAAACGTCTCAAAAATGAGGTCGACAGGAAGTGCAGAATGGCTAAGCAAGGATCGCTAGAGGACAAATGTAAGGAGGTACAGGCATATATCACTAGGGGTAAGATAGATACTGCCTACTGGAAAATTAGAGAGACCTTCGGAGAAAAGAGAACCACGTGCATGAATATCAAGAGCTTAGATGGAAACCCAGTTCTAAGCAAAGAAGGGAAAGCAGAAAGATGGAAGGAGTATACAGAGGATCTATACAAGGGCGATGTACTTGAGGGAAGTATTATGGAAATGGAAGAGGACGTAGATGAAGATGAGATGGGAGATACGATGCTGCGTAAAGAATTTGACAGAGCACTGAAAGACCTAAGTCATAAAAGGGCCCCAGGAATAGACAACATTCCATTACAGTTACTGATAGCCTTGGGAGAACCAGCCACGACAAAACCCTACCATCTGGTGAGCAAGGTGGATGAGACAGGCTAAATACCCTCAGACTTCAAGAATGATATAATAATTCCAAAGAAAGCAGGTGTTGACAGGTGTGAAAATTACCGAACTCTCAGTTTAATAAATCACGGTTGCAAAATACTAACATGAATTCTATACAGACGAATGGAAAAACTGATTGAAGCCGACCTCGGGGAAGATCAGTTTGGATCCGTAGACTTATATTAGACTAGCGAAAGACAAATCTACGGTTCTAGCATTTGAAGACTTAATGTTTTGAACATGGCTGTGCTCATCAACCGTAATTAATTACAATGTTACAAACTTCCAGCCAACCGGTTGCAAACAGAATTTAAAATTCTTTAACTAGTTTTCAACGCCAACTATGGGCGCCTTCTTCAGAAGAAACTGTTACCTTGCTAACAATATCGCAGGAAGGTAAATTAATAGCAGGTAGTCATCGAACAAATCCTTAATTTTTGCAATTGCATAAAAATACTCACGTGTGGTTAAAATGAAAATATGAGCGACATCGCTCTAGCCAAGACGTTAAAACCACAACTAAAACATTTTCCACCTGGATTCATAACAGATATAGTCAAAATTTTAAAACAATATGTGAACATGCCTGTAAGGGCACTACAGCGGTAGGCGACGAGTAAATAACAACAACTGTGGGAGCAGGCCGTGCTAAGTAACAACGTGAACATGATGCAGATCGCGCCATCTGGTAGCAGAATTTATAAAAGCTTAACAACATCTACACGAAATTAATATAATAGTGATTAACAGATTAATAACATGTGAATTATACAAGCAAGGAAGAGGAAAACAGTATCTAAGGGCCGGCCGGAGTGGACGTGCGGTTCTAGGCACTACAGTATGGAACCACGTGACCGCTACGCTCGCAGGTTCGAATCATGCCTCGGGCATGTATGTGTGTGATGTCCTTAGGTTAGTTAGGTTTAAGTAGTTCTAAGTTCTAGGGGACTGATGACCTCAGCAGTTTACTCCCATAGTGCTCAGAGCCATTTGAACCATTTTTGAAGTATTTAAGGGATTACAGGGAAACGGATAAGCAACTTTAGCTGTCAAACATCTTTTAGTAGCGACTTTAAGCCATTGAAAAAAATAGTATTACGCGACAGAAGTTGTTCATTTAATATGACGCTATCCTTCAGAGAAAAATGTTTGAAGATCTGTAACTCTTCCAAAATATTTAGTCTAAAACCATTTCTTTCGCAGTGCAAAATTCCGATGTCATGAGTTTCCATAGGTTTGTGACCTGTGATCAATTCAGCCTTTGTCAACCACCTGTTGACTGGAATACTGTCTTTCAAATTCTGCAAGTGGCAGGGGCCAAATACAGCAGCGTAAGGCTATTTACAATCTGTACAGAAACCAGATGGCAGTTATAAGAGTAGAGGGGCATGAAAACGAAGAAGTGGTTGAGAATAGAGAAGGCAGTGAGACACAGCTGTAGTCTATCCCCGATGTTATTCAATCTGTATATTGAGCAAACAGTAAAGGTAACAAAAGAAAAATTTGGAGTAGGAATTGAAATCCGTGGAGAAGGAATGAAAACTTTGAGGTTTGCTGATGACAATGTAATTCTGTCAGAGAAAGCAAAGGACCTGAAAGAGCAGGTTAACGGAATGGAAAGTGCCTTGAAAGGAGGATATAAGACCCACATCAATAAAAGCAAAACGAGGATAATGGAATTTTGTCGAATGAAGTTAAGTGATGCTGAGAGAATTAGATTAGGAAATGAGACACTTAAAGTAATACATGGGTTTTGCTATTTGGAGAGTAAAATAACTGATTATGTTTGAAGTAGAGAGGATATAAATTGTAGACTGGCTATGGCAAGGAAAGCGTTTCTGAAGAAGAGAAATTTGTTAACATCGAGTATAGATTTAAGTGGCAGGAAGTCGTTTCTGAAGGTATTTGTATGGAATGTGGCCATGCATGGAAGTGAAATATGGACGATAAATAGTTATACAAGAAGAAAATAGAAGCTTTCGAAATCTGGTGCTACAGAAGAATGCTGAAGATTAGATGCGTAGATCTCGTAACTAATGGGGAGGTATTGAATAGATGGGGGGGAAGAGGAAATTGTCCCACAATCTGATTAAAAGAAGGGACAGGTTTTTAGGACACATTCTGAGCACCAAGGGATCACCAGTTTAGTACTGGAGGGAATCGTGGAGGGTAAAAACCGTAGAGGCTAACCAACAGATGAATACACTAAGCTGATTCAGAAGGATGTTAGTTGCAGTAGTTACTAGGTGATGAAGAAGCTTGCAAAGGATAGAGTGGCATGGAGAGCTAACAACAAACCAGTCACCAGACTGAAGACCACAACAACAACAGTCTCATGAGTGTGCCGAGAATACAAAATTTCACGCATTACCTCTCACCACGGATAACACAGTGGCCTACGGCCTTCACTTAACGACCGAGAGCAGCAGCGTTTGCGTTGAATTGTCAGTGCTAACAGAAAAGCAACACTACATGAAATAACCACGGAAATCGGTGTGCCACGTACGACGGACGCATTCGTTAGGACAGTGAGGCGTCAATGGGCTATGGCAGTAGGAGACCGACGCGAGTGCCTTTGCTAAAGCACAGGCAACACTTTCGCAATTATGGACGACTATTGAGACTGCACAGCTCAGTATTTCTGTAGGGGACTTCCAGCGACTTGTTGAGCCTATCCTACGTGGAGTTGCTGCACTATACTGCGCAAGAGGAGGTCCGACACAATATCAGAAGGAATCCCATGCCGCTTGTCACCTCAGTGAATATACACTACTGGCCATTAAAATTCCTACACCAAGAAGAAATGCACATGATAAACGGGTATTCATTGGACAAATATGTTATACTAGAACTGACATGTGATTACATTTTCACGCAGTTTGGGTGCATAGATCCTGAGAAATCAGTACCCAGAACAGCCACCTCTGGCCGTAATGACGGCCTTGATACGCCTCGGCATTGAGTCAAACAGAGCTTGGATGGCGTGTACAGGTACAGCTGCCCATGCAGCTTCAACACGATACCACATTCTATCAAGAGTAGTGTCTGGCGTATTGTGAGAAGCCAGTTGCTCGGCCACCATTGACCAGACGTTTTCAATTGGTGAGAGATCTGGAGAATGTGCTGCCCAGGGCAGCAGTCGAACATTTTCTGTATCCAGAAAGGCCCGTACGGGACCTGCAACATGCGGTCGTGCATTAGCCTGCTGAAATTTGAGGTTTCGCAGGGATCTAATGAAGGGTAGAGCCACGGGTCGTAACACATCTTAAATGCAACGTCCACTGTTCAAAGTGCCATCAATTCGTACAAGAGGTGACCGAGACGTGTAAAGAATGGCACCCCATACCAGCACGCCGTGTGATACGCCAGTATGCCGATGACGTATACATGCTTCCAATGTGCGTTCACTGCGATGTCGCCAAACACGGATGCGACCATCATGATGCTGTAAACAGAACCTGGATTCATCCGAAAAAATGAACTTTTGCCATTGGTGCACCCAAGTTCGTCGTTGAGTAAACCATCGCAGGCGCTCCTGTCAGTGGTGCAGCGTCAAGGGTAACCGCAGCCATGGTCTCCGAGCTAATAGTTCATGCTGCTGCTAACGTCGTCGAACTATTCGTGCAGATGGTTCTTGTCTTGCAAACGTCCCCATCTCTTGACTCAGGGATCGAGACGTGGCTGTAAAATCTGTTAAGCCAAGCGGATAAGATGCCTGCCATCTCGACTGCTAGTGATACGAGGCCGTTGGGATCCAGCACGACGTTCCGTGTTACCCTCCTCAACCCACCGATTCAATATTCTGCTAACAGTCACTGGATCTCGACCAACGCGAGCAGCAATGTCGTGATACGATAAACGGCAATCGCGATAGGCTACAATCCGATCTTTATCAAAGTCGGAAACGTGATGGTACGAATTTCTCCTGCTTACAGGAGGCATCACAAGAACGTTGCACCAGGCAACGCCAGTCAAATGCTGTTTGTATATGAGAAATCGGTTGGAAACTTTCCTCATGTGAGAATGTTGTATGTGTCGCCACCGGCGCCAGCCTTGTGTGAATGCTCTGAAAAGCTTATCATTTGCATATCACAGCATCTTCTTCCTGCCGGTTTAATTTCACGTATGTAGCACGTCATCTTCGTGGTGTAGCAATTTTAATGGCCAGTACTGTACATATTACTTATGAATTTGGATGTAGTGTAGTTTTCATGGTTTTCTCACAAATAGAGTTTTTGCTCAAATGGACACTTCATTGAGCCGTTTCACCACTGAAAAATATCAGTTAAACTAATTACAGTGATACATTACCGGTTACCGTTATTTACTAATGCTGCCGCTACGTACACTGTTTTGTGTTTTGGCGGAAAATTCATTTTCTCATCTGCGGAATAGGCAATCCGGCCTGTAGTTTGATATACGAAGTATTCATAGAATATTTATTAAAACAGTTCGATAGTGTTCACTGAGCCCTTTCCATTGATACTACGTTTATCTGAATCGCTTAAAGCGTTAATGGATTACTGGTTTTCATATGTTATTTTTTGTGCAATATATGTAATAGTTAATAAATTTAAAACTAAATCTCGTAGCGACGGCATGTCTTCTCTCAGGCTGAAGCATCCCCTTAGAAAATTTTTATAAATTACAGTGCTGGAAAATATCTACGTTATTTGATTTTCAAACAGCTGAGAAAAACTGAACGTACTCTCACATTCACTAAACTGACACACAATATTTTTAGTGTAACGCAATCTGACTTACAATAATCCCTACAAATAATGGCCCTGACTAACAATAACCTATACCTTTCATGAATCACTTACCTCACAAAAATCTTCGTTACTCAAACTACTGCAATACAGCGTGCGCCAATACTGCCAGCTGAGTAAAAGACTCTACCTACTGAAGGCACTAACTACTGATAAGTATAGTTAGCAAATGAATGATTTTGATAGAGAACAAACAATGTATTTACCTTAATAATGTTCAAAAATCACAGTTCATGATATCCACTATTACAAATTTACTCTTTCTGATTTACACACGTCCAGATCGTCCGCTCTCAAAATTCTGCCATCTCTCTCCCCACATCCACCAGTGCTGGCGGCCCACCTCCAAATGCGCAACGCTACGCGGTGTTAACAGCCAACTGCCCAACACTACAATAGAGAATATTCCAACAAAGCCACAGACTGCACACAGCACAGTCAGTGATTTTCATACAAAGCGCTACGTGGCGTTACCAACATAAAAACCTAAACAGCCTACTTACAACCCACTCGACTAACTTTCTCTTTGAAACCATGTGGCTGATTTGTTTGTCAGTGGCTTAGAGCTTCCGTTATTTCATACTCTCTACATTCAGTTAGCATGGCAGGAAAAAGTACCCTCTGCAGTTCGTTTAGATAGTCTGGATGTCGGGATTTCCCCATCGCGTGTTGAGGTCGTCAAGTATTCCATAGGTAATTCCAGAATGTATTCTGTCAAGCGCTTAAAATGCAACGCATTTCTGCGAAACACGGCCTCATGTGCAAATGGGTAATTTTTCGCACTTAAAACCAGAAAGATTTTTGAAACCGCTTCTACTCGCGTAATTATCATACGAATAAATTGTTTATTATCATTTTTGAACTTTGGACCCTCTCGGCTTGTGCGATTCGCACCAACACGGATTTTACGAGCATTTTGTGTGCAACTTTAGACTGCTGTATTATGGCACTGGATAAATCTTTCATAAAACAACAGGACGACCATTAATTACATGTATATTTCTACCTTCTTACAAAAGTTGAACTGATTAGCATACGTTTGAAACATGGAAGGTGAGGGTTTAAGGGGAAAAGGGTATTTTTCTTATAGAGACATAATGAGTCTACATTTTTGAAACCGTGTTTTTAATATCATTGTAAGAAGCCATTTTTTATACATTTTGTAAGTAGGCTGTTTAGGTTTCTATGTTGGTAACGTCACGTAGCCCTCTGTATGGAAATCACTGACTGTGCTGTTGCGCAGTCTGTGGCTGATTGACATTGTTGGAATATTCGCTATTGTAGTTTTGGGCAGTTGGATGTGAACAGCGCGTAGCGTTGCGCAGTTGGAGGTGAACCGTCAGCAGTGGTGATGTGGGGAGAGAGATGGCAGACTTTTGAGAGTGGATGATCTGGATGTGTGACCATCAGAGGCAGTAAATTTGTAAGACTGGATGTCATGAACTGATATATATATATATATATATATATATATATATATATATATATATATATATGAGCGCTAAGTCCGCGGCTGGCGCGCTGCCAAGATGGCCTTGAGCCGCCTTATCGGCGGGGTCAAAGGTCACGCGCTCAGAGAGCTGACGTAACATGCTGTTGCATACTCTATGTCGACAGATTCTAGATGTACCCTTGTCCGGTTTTCAGCTACGCTACAGATCAATTTATTTATGAAAATACAAAGTACAGTCTCCAACAAATTTTACATATTCACAGGTACCTTTACCTTTAATCCAAATAAATACAGTTTCATTAACAGATATCTTACGTCTATTACGGGTATACAAGGAGAAGGGTGAGGGTGACATATATGATGATTTGCCGAAGTCTTTATTAGCATTTTCAACAACATGATATGTGCGGTAGGCTATAATGTCTCTGTCTACGAAGCTTTCCAATCCTGATACATTAGGTACGCCTGTACCACCTCGTACAACAGCGACAGTTAACCAGCCATTACCATGAGAAAATGTATCATTCAGATCAATACTAAAATTCAGTCTACATCCACAGAAGACTGCGGGTCCATCTAGTAATGAGTGTGCAGCGACAGATTTTATAGTATTCTTCTTATATATATATATATATATATATATATATATACGTCGATGGACCAAATTGCAACTACCAGTCTCACTCCAGTCTGGAGTTATTTAAGGACGACTGTTTTTGCACGTAAAATCCGAAGGGTGCACATACAAATGGTGCCATTAGCTGAGAATTAATTTCAGCACAGTTAAAATCTTTTGCAAAGACTTAATCGATTCGCACAATTTTCCTGGGCGCCAGCTCCGGTTCGTCGAATGACTATACACGTGTGCGATGGTCGGGACTAAACCAGAAACTTTTTACGCCATGTTCCAAGCTCAAATATGAACCGAACACCAAGACCCGCCCCCTTCACTAAACCACGATGGTGCGCGCAGCCTTTTTATACATATTTGTTGCAGTGCTCACGCGCTGTAACTATTATCCGTTTCTGCCTATAACTTATATCCATTTTCCTGAGAAATTCGAGCATCTTGCACCGTTTTATATAGTCGATTGCTTTTTGTAAGTCGACGAATGATATCATAGCCCCTTGATTTTTCAGAAGTCTCCATTACCTGGCGCAATGTCACAATTACCATTTGTTGCTTTTCATCTAACAGATCATAATTTTTTTCCAGTTTTCAGTCTTCCTGTTAGCAGAGTAGATACATGAGTTGTTATGCTAACTGTGCAATATTTCTCGTATTTACCTACCCGCTCTACCTTCGGGATCGTATAGGTGATATTCTTCCGAAAGTCCGTGGTATGTCTCCAGTATCATGACTTCTGAACACTTACCTGTATAATAGCTCGATTTCGTCTTACTAGGCGATTTTAGACATTCCGAAATAATGTTGTCTATTCCCTCTACGCTGCTTGTGCACAACTTCAGTGGCTCGTGACTCTAATATGCTCTCAAATACCCGTGCATTTATTTCATATGTCAGAATTAAGTATTACAAATGCGTTTCAAGGTTCAATAGCATTACACGGAGAATTTTGTGTGATTACTAGAATAACAAGAACTCGTGTAGGACTCGTGATTCACCTTTTTCTGAGAAAAAAAACCTCAACGTTACACATAGTATTTGTAAGTTCAAACATGAAACCCACTATTGTTCCCCAAAAAGAGCATCGTGACTTTATTTTAAATATTTTAAAAGATGCTGAGTGAAAGGCCAGCATGAGCTTTATGTTCTCGTTAAGGGGCTCCGGAAAGGCTAAAATCATGAAAAGTTCAATTTTTACTTTTTTGCGTTTTCTCAATCTGCACACTATTACCTTTTAATAGATATATAATTTATTCAATTCCGAAGACTACAACTATTTTTAAATTTTTTTTGAAATGTGTTCTACATGAGCGTGACCCACTGTGGCGCTGTTAAACTGCTGTCAAATGGTGTTATTATTAACGTCCGTGTTCATCAGGTACATTTTAGTGATGTGAGATAAAGTATGTGTTGTGGCTAACCTGTGATGGTTCAATATATATCGCTGGTGTGATTGTCGATTGTTTCATGTTTATTTACTCTGTCGTTATCTCGAAAATATTCGTAATTAATTCTGTTTCTTGAGTCTCTGGTTTGTTGAAGTATAATAATGAGTAAAAGTAAAGTTATTAGAAATCCTCTGAAGGCTTTTAAGAAAAGGAGATATGTTGGAAACCAAAGGTATGTGTTATTACTGTAAACAATAAAGACGATAACCAATTGAGTGAACCTAACCTCTCAAGTACACCTGCCCATAGCAGTCAAAGTGGGAAGGAAAATACTTCACAGAAGAAGCTTGGTTCAATGAGTGAAAACTATGAATGTTTTATGGGCGAATCGGATGTGAATGAAATATTTTATATGTCGGTTCTCAAAGGAATTTTTTCAAACTGTGTAAGATGTATTCATTGTAGTGAAGTTGGTCTGGAACTCTCCATAATAAAGCACGTAGGACTTGCTAGTGAAATACAACTGAAATGTGATAAGTGTTCATACATGACCACCTTTTGGAACAGTGTTGCAGTAACTGCAACTGAAGAAAATGGTAGCAAAATCTACGAACACAACAACGAGCGATGCTTGCTTTAGACAAGGAACGCCTTCGGGCTGCAGACAGGGCTGTAAAGATTCTAGAAATACAAGCAAGAGTAAACAGGAGGAGGAACAAGAGGAAGCTGCAGGAGGAGTTTGCAGAGGATGAAGATCCATCCTATGGACCTGGAATGCACTAAAAAGTTAATCCAATCTTTGTCGCTCGATTCCCAAAACTTTTATTTTCTCATACTAATTACATGTGTTCTAAGGATCTTCCAAACATATTTGTTTTAAACTTTCAGTAAATGTTACACAGTACCTTCTGCATAATTTAACACAGCCTTTTTCCAAAAAACTGTATATTTTTGAATATATAAATAAAAAATTGCAAAAAAATGTTGTGAATTTTCATTACAATTGAAAAAAAATTATCTTTACTGAACTAAAATTTTGTAAAATCCCTGTGTTAAGTTGTAGCCCATATTCCAATAAATAATCTGTAAAAAGTTCAACTTCCTACCTCAAATACTTTGTGAGAAAAGATGTAATTTATAAGCGTTATTTTAACATTGCAAGTATAGGGCGTTCCGGAGCCCCTTAATAGCAATTATTTAAAGTTATATTAGCTGTTGAAATCTCGTCAACAGTAAGGGTGGCGTTGCAAAACGAACATCAGTGGACTGATTATACTTTTTCAGATCTCGGTTAACTTACTGTCATCTTCACTATAAGAGCAACAAAAAAGCTGCTAAATACTCGTACACAGACATGGTTAGAACTTGAAATAAATCAGTTTCACTGATGTACTCTGTCGTCAGTTCAGGAAACAGAAAATATTATTTTTTTCTTAACGAATGCATAGTAAAATTCGAAATAGCGTATTTCATTTAATGTCAGTGATATGGTTCCAAACACAGTGCAATTATTTGACGTTAAAATTTGCTGCATAACTAAGAATACGTTTAAAACAATAGTACGATTGCTCCATATAGTCAACTACGCGTTAATTAAAAGTTCTGACCACTATCATCTTAAAAATTTTGATTTCTTCAATAAGCCTAAATCAGATATACAACATAATTTTCAGCTTTGAAGTGCTTACATTTGTCTCCTTCTTCCAGGAAATGCTGTCGGAGGTTCATCACATACAGAAATGTACGAATAATATTTAAGTCACCGTTTGTTTTATTGTGATGCTTAGATATTGTAATTACTTTGATCATGGCCTAGCTTTCGTGTTCCTAGGGGTCCCATAAGACTTTTATTTAAGTAGGCAACTTTAAGTATAAACACGATAAACTGAAACGTGTGACGCAGATAAGTGTATTGGAGTTCTGTGTCATCTGGAATAGAATAAATGGATACGTCTTAAGTGTCTACGCATTAGTAGCATTGTGTCTTCATTTTCAATTGAAACAAATGTGTCGCACTTTGTGAAATCCCTGAGAACAATTCCGCAGCAGCCAGGAATGACTCATCTGGCACAGACTCAAAGTCTGACTAACCGTTCTTCGTGGAACAGCGTGCCATTTTCCTTAGCTCTATAGAAATGAGTAAACTGGTGTTACGCAGAGTCTACGGATGAATCTACATCAGTTCTCATATTATCCCTGCATCACCACTACGCTGTGAACGATATTGATAACTTTACCCTAAATACATTACTTTAAACCATTTGTTTTGAAAATGTTAGAATGTGGAACGGAAGAGATTATTGTGCGAAATGACAAAAATGTATCAACAGTAGAATAACAAGTGGTGAGTCACCACTGTCAGAGTCCTTCGAATTAATTACGTAACGCAGTTATTAAACTGTATCTTCCAATACGCAGGTCTTTCACGGTCTCCCTAAAATCTTTTCAAAAGGACTTTGGGATGTTACTTTCGTATATGGTTCGACCGATTTCTGTTCCCTAATGTTTCCTTTCTCCCCTTGTTCTCCGTCTCTGATTACCTCGGTGCCAACTAAATGTTAGACTCTTTAAAGTACCTTTCCCTCCAATCACTAAACAAACAACGATTTTCTGTTCTTGAAGTACAGTGAATGGAATCGAGTTGCTGCAGTATACTGAACTTCCACAATAAAGTAATAAAGAGTTTTAAGTTATCCATTCTCTATTACAATCAAGAAAAACAAATAATCCCAAACATTTTAGCTATCTTGTCCTCTATCCGGATGAGGATACACGTATGTTATCGGAAGACTCCACTATCGGCTTCAGATGTAGAAATGGCTCTCTCATTCAAACTTTACAACATGTAATTGTAACTAGGTCAAACGCCAGGGAGTTTCTATCAAAGATTGGTAAGATCGGAGAATTAAGAAGATAACCGTTCCCTACATATTTATCTTCCACAGCGGCCAATGTCAGTAGAGACAATGACGGACAGGTAAGCTCACTTGTACCACGATGAGTTAGCGAAACTTCAAAGTAAATCTATTAAGGGAGAAAGTTCATCAAAAACACACATTACTTAAAAGGCGCACCAAGTCCACAATTTTGAAGATATGGCAAAGACATTTTCTACTACGCTTTACATGAAATTAACACATTTACTTTTAAGTTCCTTCGTTTATATTTATTTTCGAAGAAAACATAGCTACCTTTTTTCAGAAACTATTCAAGAGATTTCTACAAAATTTTCGCTGTTTTATATCTTCGCATATAGTAAACTTTTCTAATCAAGTTTTTTGAATGTGTAGAAAAACGAGGATAATGGAATGTAGTCGAATGAAGTCGGGTGATGATGAGGGTATTAGATTAGGAAATGAGACACTTAAAGTAGTAAAGGAGTTTTGCCATTTGGGGAGCAAAATAACTGATAATGGTCGAAGCAGAGAGGATATAAAATGTAGACTGGCAATGGCAAGGAAAGCGTTTCTGGAGAAGAGAAATTTGTTAACATCGAGTATAGATTTAAGTGGCAGGAAGTCGTTTCTGAAAGTATTTGTGTGGAGTGTAGCCATGTATGGAAGTGAAACATGGACGATAAATAGTTTAGACAAGAAGAGAATAGGAGCTTTCGAAATTTGGTGCTACAGAAGAATGCTGAATATTAGATGGGTAGATCACATAACTAATGAGGAGGTGTTGAAGAGAATTGGGGAGAAGAAAAGTTTGTGGCACAACTTGACTAGAAGAAGGGATCGGTTGGTGGGACATGTTCTGAGGCATCAAGGGATCACCAATTTAGTATTGGAGGGCAGCGTGGAGGGTAAAAATCGTAGAGGGAGACCAAGAGATGAATACACCAAGCAGGTTCAGAAGAATGTAGGTTGCAGTAGGTACTGGGAAATGAAGAAGCTTGCACTGGATAGAGTAGCATGGAGAGCTGCATCAAACCAGTCTCAGGACTGAAGACCACAACAACAACAACAACAAATAGTTTTCTATTATAATTCTGTAAGTATAATACAAAATACATGCAAAATTCCAAGCACGTTACCTCATATCTCAGCTTACACTCATAATTTCAAAATTTACTCTTGAGACACATTTATTGCGTTTGTAGACGTAAGTGTACAAAATTTCATAATTCTAGCCTTCATAGATTCTAAGCAAATGGTAAAAAACTTCAACAAGCATAATTTTCAGGAAATGCAATTCAAAGTTCAACTCACCGTTTTTTCTTATGCCACAGCTTTAGAAGGCCGCAGGTTTGTCGTCAGGATCCTCTTTCCCTTCAAGACTTCAAATGTGGTTTCTTCTTTTCTGCCTTCTTTTCTTTGCCAGGCCTTCAACTGACTTTTCAACTGCAGAGAGGTGCTGTACCTCTATTTTTCCAAAGATGTCTTGAGTGAAATTTCCTATCCTAAAGCCCATCCTGTCTAATACCTTCACCCTCTTTAGATTCCCATTATTAAATAGAGGAACTGCGTCATAAGTTGCAATTCCGACAACTACAGCAGATGAAAATGTGGTTACAAGAAATCATTTCCATATAAGTGAAATTAGAGACTCATTTGGATTCTGGGTTTTGCCATGAACACACTTGTTTAGAAGTTGAAGGTTATCTAGAAACCAGTAAGCTGGCTTGACAACACCCTGGATACAATTTTGAAGCCTCTCCTTGTGAATTTAGGTATTGTTTTCCCTCTGAGCCTGTAGGTAGTTACACCAGCTAATGTGGCACAGATGATGACTGGGATGTTCATCTGTTGGCGTCATGTGGAAATATGTAGCCGAACTGCACTTTTCACGTCAATTAAACTGGATGGGTGCTGTATGATAGCGTTGCCGTAATACGCTTGAGGAGTGTGTATCATCTTCTTTATGATTCTGTTGTGTCCACGAATGCGCTTTCCGTCTTCCATATTTTTCCCTTCGTATCACTGACAAGTGTTCTCAATTTACAACCCATTCTCTCCTCGATTTGTCCAGTGCATTCAGGTTTCTCAGCTGAGAGTACTCCATAAGCTTTGCTCTCATTAACAGTGCTGATCGCGCTGGAGCCACTATCCCCAACATACTACACGCACCTGACACCATGTTTCTTGATACATCTCTTAAAAATAATTTGCATTCCAGCTCTCTCTATCTCGCCACTAGAACAAGAATGCGTTTTACTGCAGTTGTGAGTTTTTACCTCTTCTTCACCTTTTGCACTAAGTGCATAGTTATGGCAGTACTTGTTCGAAGCTTCGGCATTTAGTACCTTACCTGTGACAGTATTTATGACACTTGACACACCATATAAAAATGTTTGTCCTCTTTTTCACGAACATGTCATCACGTGACACAACAGGGTCTGTTCTAAAATGACTAGAATCGTTCTCATCTAAGGGGTTGTTTCTGCAATAGCTCCCACTGTAGCTGCTATTAGACTGTCCTCACGAACTTCAGCAATTCTGTTTCCCAGTTCACAGTTTATTTTTGTAATTCTCGGACATGATACTGGTATATTGAGTAGGTCACATAATAAATTTCCCTATTCTCTCCGAACTCTACTACACCCCAAGCCATAGGAAAACGTAATATTAGCTACAAAGTAACAGTTTTTACAGTTGTAACTTTTGAATGAGCTATCAGCATCAATACAATATGCAGACTAGCGGCCAAGCGCAATCCCTTACCATCGACTATAAACTGAATTTTATCATTACCACCCGTCTTGCAAACACAAGATAATTTCACTGCTGCAGTAAATAACTCAAGGTCAATTAATCTAAATCTTGTGTACTGAAACTCACTGCTGTAGTATCGACTATTCATCTCACCAGGTTCTCGCCTTTTGAGATGCTAGGAGTCGAGTTTACATTTTCAGCAGATTTTTGTACTTCAGATCCAGCCTCATGTGTTGTTTTTTTTTTTTTTCCTGTGACTCATGTCTTGCATTCAGTAACTTCTACAAACGCCGTTTATCCACTTTTCCATACACTCTTTGTGACTGCGGCATTATTGAATGACGAAAGAATCCAACACTTCTGCAAATCTCTGTCAGTAGCACAAGGTAAAACAAGAATTGTCTTTCCATAAACAAGGCTGCTTATTTGTTACTGTTTCTAAGAGATGGAGCAGAGTCAGATAATCTGTAAAACCAAAGAGTGAAAGTAATCCACGAAATCCTTGTTCAGCGAAGTAATGTGGCTTCAGAAAGTGGACGTGGTAGGAATTTCGCGTGACACGTTTAATTACTTTTCTGGCACTCCGGATGCGATTTCATCACTCAGGGCTTTGGGAACATACTGCCCATGACTTTTACTAATAAATATAAATTGAAACGTGACATTTTCGGTCAATTTCATGAAGCCCTCCTTCCTTAAATAATTTAGAGATTTCTGTTTCTTTAATCTGTAACAACGCAAAACCTTTGAACTTGATAAGCGTTAGAAAAATCGTCCTCACAGACACTCATGGAATTTAACAACTATTTTGGCTGTTTCAAAATCAATGTTACAATGTGCACAGTATTCATAACAGTATAAATATGTTAAAAACTCTCAAGATAGCAGAATATTTAGTTTAAAATAGGAAAGAATGTGTCAGAAAATCAACAAGCATAAGCAGTTATTCACAAGAACAACCAAGGATAAATTCAAACCAAATAAAGGGCCTGAAACACATGGATATGTCAACGATAACCGGTCTGAGTTGAGCCTGCACCTGAGACAGTCGCTCGATTCAGTGCAGATTCTAAAGCAAACACCTGAAATATATGTTAGGTTTACGAAAAAACAAACTGCAAATAGCAGCAGGGACTCTAACCATGGCAGAGAGAATTAGGGCAGACAACTGAGCCAGTATAAGCCGCAAGAACCTAAGGTTAAGTGAGCAAACTTTGTATAGTCAAGTAGATCACTGCATGCCCTTAGACTCTTAATCCTGACTGAGGGACCTAAATCAAATAACTGAATATATTTGACCCACAAGTACTTAAAGTTAACTGACAGTGAAAAATATTAAAGGTACCCCTTTATCGGCACTAGTAGTGGTGATAATCTGACAACGAAAAATTTAGAGACACCTAAACCTGTAAAAGTACACGCAGTGGTAGAATGGATAAAAGGAAATCTTTCTAGGTCAAAGTTAATTAACAACAAAAAATTTTAACGAACCTAAATCTACAAGATACATGCACCAGTAGTGCAGTTACAAGCAGTTTCAAGCCACTATCCAGACAGTCTCACTCGCAGGCAGACAACCCACAGAAAGACTGCTGAGCGAACACTTAAATGCGGCCGAGGCGCCACAGGACCACCACTTGGTGACACGACCGAGAAGCGGTCACTAGATAACTAACCCAAAAAAGATCCATTGGCAAAAGAATCAATATGAGCTTGGGTGCATGGCTCGCTAGATTCGTAATACGTTACATGTTAAATAGTTCACCAAAGTGAAATTACGTTGTGTGGTAGTTGAATGGATCAGTGTCAGATGACCTACGATTTATAACTGTTCAGTCACACGAATAACATTAATGTTCTTCAGTGCTGCCATAGTTACAAAACATACAGGGTATATCAAAAGAATCATCCGATTTGGCACGTCTATATTTCTGAAACTAATAAACATATACAATGAATTTTGTTTTTTAATGAAATAAAAACTCAAAAAGTTTTTTTATACCTCCTCATAGGTATTAAATGTGCCCCTCTTGAGATACACGGCATATGTCAATGCGGTACTGATATTGTTCCCACACTGCAGCGAGCATATATTGAGCTACAGCTTCCACAGCTGCTGTTATGCAATGTCTCAGTTCATTCATTGTTGTTGGTAACGGAGGCACATAAACAAGAAATTACCACATATAGTTAAATGGAATGTTGCCTTGTCACCAAACACTAAGTGTGGAAGAAAACTGTCATCTTCCGTCTTGCCAAGAACGAAATTACGGAACTCCACACGCTGTTGTTTGTTATCTTCACGAGAAGCTTGCAGTAGGTGAATTTTGTATGGTTTCATGCGGAAACGTCGACGCAGCACACGCCAGACGGACATCGGGGGCCTGTTGAGCCATCGAGCTGCACGGCGAACGGATTTATGCATACTCCTTGTGAAACTATGGTAGATGTATTCAGCGTCTGTGTCAGACACTCGGGGACAGTCCGGCGATTTGTCTTTACACAAACAACCTGTTTCTCGGAACTGTTCATGGCATCGTCTGATGCTCTGTACAGTAGGAGGATCCACACCATAGCTAGTAGGAAAGTCACGCTGAACAGTTATTACTGACTCGCACTGCGCAAAACGTAGAAGACAAAACGCTTTCTGTTGTCCCGACATCATTTTTACTGGAACTGAAGTGGGCACACGCTGCTGCTACATAGCGGGAACCATGTAAAACTCGAGAGTTTGCTCTTTCGAACAATACGTTGTTCACGCACCTATGACTCTTTCAAATTGGACCATTTTTTGATACACCCTGTATTTTAATGAACTCTACCACAGGTTTCTCCCGACATGTTAATATTGAAGTGGATTCAGTAGGGTAATAAAAATTTCCAAACAAAAGTAATCAGTAAAGAAGGAAAATTGAATAAAAAATTGTCACGGAGAATTATACTGCAAATGTTGTAGTATCAGTATTTTCTAGTGTCTGCCTTAGAACCTTTGGGCTGATTTTACTAGATATGGTGTGTTAATGGTCTAAGAACATTGTCTCGATAATGGTGCAAAAGCGGAAATTTAGATTGTACAGAAGAAAAATTCAGCAATATACTGTCAAATGGAGGTATATTCTTTCAAAAAGTACTACGTGACAGTAGCTCAACACCATCGAAAGCATTTTTAGGTGTAAAACGTAATGTTGATGGAAACTTGTGTGGAACTACTGACATCATTCCCCACCACATACTCCTGCAACAGCCTCAGGAAGCTCTGAAAATATCTTACCTGCTTGCACTATCCAATCAAAGTATCTGGACAACTGTTAGTGGATATCAATATATGGTGTGTCCACCCTTCGCTCTTACATTGGTGTTCGACTCTGCTAGGAAGAATCTCGAAGAGGTGTCTGAGTGTCTGTGGAGGAATAGCAGTCCACTCTTCCAAACTAGAAAGGTAGTGGTTTCGGATGCTTGGATCCTGGAGCGAAGTCGACGTTCTAACTCACCCCAAAAAATGTACCACCGGGTTTTTCGATTGGGTTCAGATCGGGACTCTGGGCCTTAAAGCACATATCTGGGATGTTGTTGTCTGGAAACCATTGCCTCATAGATTTTGTACTGTGATGGAGTGCATCGTCACGTTGATACAGTCACCATCTCAGAACCGTCCCTCTACTATACACAGTATACAGTGCCCTAAAACGGGGTGACATTGTTACACAAAAAGTACCCCCGTACTTTCACATCATTTACTCGGCACTTCACTGTTGGCATTATGCATAATGGGAGGTGAAGTCCTCCAGGTATTCGGCAGACCCAAATCATTCTATCGGATTGCCACACTGTGTAATGTGAGTCATCACCACAAATCCCTCCTTTCCAGTCTTCCACTGTTCAGTCTCATTACACAATCTCAGGCGTTGCTTAGCACTGACTTATTAGGATCTCCTCGACCGCTGTAGCTCATTCGCTATAACTGCGTGCGCACAGTCGCTGTGCTTGCTTGACTGCTAATCAGCATTTTGGAACTCACGAGTGAGCCCTGCTGATGTAACGCGGCGTTTCTTAAGCGCCCTGCGCAATGCTCAGCGACCTGTATCCGTCAGTACATGAGGACTGCGTGGCCTTGGTTTACCTGTGGTCGTTCCTCCCCTTCTCCACTTCACAGTCACGTCGCTAATAGTCGACTTGGGTAACTTCAGATCGGCTGAAATGTCTCTAATGGAGACATCGAATGACAAGCTCACGATCATTGACCTTTCCTGATCGGACAGTTCTATTGTTACAGCGTCTCTACTGAATGCACTTTGTTTTGTCTCTGTGGTGGCGCTGAAGTCAGATCAATTTCGTTCATTTTTACTTATATAGGGCATCTAAAGGGTAAAAATTGGCGCTTTTATTTATTCTTCTATCAGCTTTAGTTTGGGCACACAGAGGGGTCCTTTAACTCGCTGCTTTTGGTGTGTGTTTGAAAACAGTGTGTAGAAGTGCTGAAATTATGTAGAATTACGTAGGGATAACATTTACGGGTGATCAAATACTATCTATCACCTTCAGTACTTTATATTTGTGGTTGCGTGAGGGTTCTACCGTACCTTCAGTGGTGAGTTGTGTACTATCGCGTATCATGTCCAACTTCCGAAATAAGGTTCGTGCCTTCTCCTTGACCTTGTCTGAGAGGTAAGATTCGCTTAAGGCTCGATGAATATCATGATACCGGATCCACGATTGGGCTCCAGTGATCCATCCTAGGCATCTGCTTTGTATAACCTGTAACTTCTTGTAGTTAGTGGCACACGTAGTACCCCAGGAGGTCGATCCATACAAAATAGATGGTTCGACTGTGGCGTGGTACAGCTGGAGTTTCGTGCGTTGGTTGAGGTACGAGCTCTTTAGAAATGTGAGGAGAGCTCCCAGCATTTTGAGGCCAGACGTCTTCTTCTCAATAATATGATTACTATACAGCAGTTTGGTGTCCAGATGCACTCCAAGGTATTTTACAGTTGTAGCCTTGAGGAGTGGCTGGTCTGCTATTGTAGTGTAACGACGCAAGTTTTGTATAAATGATTTTCTTTTGACATATGACCATGTGCAGACTTCGTCACCTACGTCAGTTACAACACACTTCAAAATTATTTAAATTCTTTTTAAATTGTCTCTGAATGGTTCTTGAACGAAACTGTAAGACATCATCATTTGAGTCGTATGCAAAGAATTACGTCACTCAGTCCAATTTGTTTGTGCAAACTTTTTCCAATTTAGATGTCGTTTTGATTCTTCTCAGAAATTATATTAATGCAAGTTATCTGATTTAACAAATATTAGAATCACATTGAATAAACTTTCCAGATTCAAACTCGCGATGAACGTTGTCACAATTAATAATCTTGTCAAATAAATTAATAATTCATTAACATAATTCTTCATGAATAAATTCTCGGAACACGTATTTAAACTTTGGTAGCATCCACTAGTTTATTATCTTCCAACATATAGACGTGAACCTGAACCTTGACAAGATAGGACTGACCATTTACAACATGATTAAACTTTCTATGACATCATTGTTGTAGAAACATTACAAATTCTTATTTTTCCAGTTTTAGGAAGCACGACGCAACAACTCGGTTTCAGGATCTTCTGTTGCTCTTTGGCTGTCGACCCGCGACGTATAGTGGCCAGCAATTTTCTCTCTGGTCCCGGCAGTGAAGATGCTGTCTCCGTTCGTTGCGCCGCCCTCTCCGTACATGAAACATAAAAAATTAAATACGAATTTTTAGACAATTCACAACTGTTACAAATATTACAAAAATACATAAAAACCTCTAAATTAACTTATATTCACCTGCAAACTGGGCTGACACTGGTGGATGGGTGACGCTTCAATTTCGCGTCCCACTACATACCCCACCCACAAGCTCAGTTTGTTAGGTTTTAACCGAAAATAAAACTTCTTCTATATACAATATTTAACTATTAATATTATACATTTTTCTCACATTTTCCGTAATCTTAAGTCCTTGCTCTTAGATAGATTCAATTCTTTTATGACAATATTATTGTGACTATTTATCATTTACTTTTAATTGTTCTATTATGGTAATTCTCAACCGAATATATGGAGATTACTCCTTTTCATCTAATAGTTGCTAGTGAATAATAATTTAGTACGTTCTTTAACGTTGTTACATTAGGACAGAGCGTTCAAATTGTGATAGGTTAGTTTCAGTTTTATTCATTTACTACAGTTATTCTTTCTAAAATGTATATTACTAATAAGTTTCTCACAATAACTAATTGTACTATTTACTTTACGCCGTTCTTTTCCCTGATGCTTTATTTATGCCTAAGGTCATGAAGAAATCAAGCAAAACTTTCTTTAGAATCTTGGCACAGCTTTCTTTACCTTCGGACACTTTGTTGGGTAATGGCAATTTATTTAGGAGAAACAAGCGAGAGAGCCCCGTTTGGTGTGTTCTACATTGACACTATTACAAAACTCTATTAAAGGCACTCTGCTATGTTCTCGTGAGCCATATAGCTCTGGACGCCCATGGTCCCTAAAATTATTAACCATCCCCTTTGGGTCCTACTATCCGAGTAAATATAATATATACAAAATTCTTCTGACCTAATAAGAAAACTTTCTTCCATGTAAATCCCTTTTATTTATCTTTCCCTTTTTGAAGTACCGGTAGATTATTGTAGAACACTTGTTTAAACTTCCTGTCATTTCTTTAAAATAACACGTACCTATCACGAAAAACTTCACATGAATAAACTATGAACGCTCGTCCATATGTAACATATACTAAATATTAACTTATTTAGGAATGAAGGGTTTAATTTGACCGATACTATATAATCCTTTAATTACACCTAATGAAGGTTCCATAAGAAGTAACACTTTGGGATGTGCAATCTTATGCACAACATATGGACCTTCAAAGATAAAGAAGAATTTTCTACATTCCTTATTGATCTTCGAACTTTTAGGATGAGATCGTACTAATACAAGATCTCCTACCTGAAATGAGGGTTCTATAGCATGTTGATTACAACTTTTAATTCTCCGTTCAGCATTTTTAACAATCTGTCCGCGAATTTTTTCCTTTGGAATACATTTTTGGATCTCATTTACTGGTGGCCAAGGTAGAGCAGCTAGTAAAGGCTCACCTATAATTCGTTTGCCTAAAATTTCTATAGGTGATAATCCCGTCGTTAGATGAGGCAATTCATTTAATATCTTTTCGAATTCAGGCATTAGTCTGGCCCACAGAGTATGTTTATATGTACAATAAGTTCTACATAAACGTCCTAATTCTTTCATGACTCTTTCTACTAAATTAGTTTGAGGGTGATATTTCGAAATTAAGATATGTTTGATTCCATATTGTTTTATCATATCTTGAAACTTTTGACTAATAAAGGCACTACCGTTGTCAGAAATAAGTCGTTTCGGAATGCCCCAGTTATCAAAGTAATTTCGAGTAAGACAGCGTATAACGCTTGCTGTATTCGCTCGTTTCAAAGTATATAGCTTCACATGTTTGGACGAACATTCCATTACAACAAACACTTAAGTAAATCCTCCTGAACTACGAGGCAGAGGGCCGAAAAAAATCTAGTGACAGTAGATACCACAGACCTCGAGGAATTACAGCATATAGTTTATAACGCTTGGATTTGTTATTAACTTTAACCTTTTGACAGGTTTCACAAGTCCTAATAATACTTCTCACAATACAGGACATATTTTTGAAATAATAATACTTCATTAGATGTTTAATACATTTATGAATTGCAAAATGCCCGTAACCTTCATGAATATAAGTAATTAATTCGTACACAACAGATTTCGGAATGCAGATTTTCCATCTCTGGTGTTCCCTCTGTGCTTTCCAATACAACAAGTCGTTGAAATATAACCACGCACCACGGGTGTTAACTGTTTCGTCCCCATTTTTAAGGTTTTGTATAAGTTCCCTATATTGATCGTCATTTCTTTGATTGCATCTAATAGCAGTTACTATGCGTTTAACCTTACGTTCGTTCTCCTGAGTTAAAAGGAAATAAACATGGTAATTTGTTCCTGGTTCTTCTGAAATGTTAATATTCTCCATTCCTACTGGAAGTCTCGACAAAGCACCCGAAACTACATTTTGAGATCCTTTTATACACCTAATTTCGTACTGAAATTCTTGCAAGCATGATACCCAACGTAATAATCTACGGTGAAGTAACCGACAATTGTTCAAAAAGGTTAAAGCCTGATGATCAGTATATACAATTGTTTTCCTTCCAATTAATAATCCTCTAAATCTTTGAAAGCCCATACCACGGCGAGAGCTTCCTTCTCGGTTACAAAATAATTTCTTTCATGTTTATTTGAAGTTCTACTAGCGAATCCAATAGGCTGATATAATCCATTTTCATTGGTCAGATCACCTTGGAATATTACGTAAGATACACCATAATCAGAGGCATCCGTACACATACAAAAGTCCTGATTGAAATCTGGATGGTATAACATTTAAGCTTCTGTTAACGCTACTTTTATCTTATTAAAAACTTCCTCTTCCTCTTTTCCCCAGAGCCATACTGATTTCTCTTTTAATAAATCCAGTAATTTAGGATTAACAATATCCTGCCCTGGAAGAAATCTTCTCAGAAATCCTACCATTCCTAAGAATGATTTCAGTTGTTTCCGATTTCTAGGACTCGGGCATCGAGCAATAGCTTCAATACGTGCTGAGTCTGGCCTAATGCCTTTACTGTCCACTATATGCCCAAAAATCTCACTTCCTCCTTTCCGAAGTAAGACTTAGATAATTTTAAAGTAATTCCTCTGTCAATTAAACGGTCAAACAACTCCCGTAATATCGTTACGTGTTCTTCCCACGTTTTAGTGGCTACCAAAATATCATCTACATATAAAATAATCTTTTGTAATAATTGCTGACCCAAAGCAGGATTTAATGCCCTAATGAAAGTTGACACTGATAAGGTAAAACTTGGAACTGATATGATCTGCCTTCAAAAAGAAAAGTCGTATATTGCCGTGAATCCGGGTGTAATATTACTTGATGGTAGCCAGCTGTTAAATTCATTGTACTCATATAACGAGAACCAGCAATCTTAAGAAGTACGTCCTCCATAGGAATAGGTCTGTCTCTTTCCATCTCTATAATTTTGTCTAATTCACGAGCATCCAGAACCAGTCGTACTCCACCAGTAGCTTTCTTAACTACCCACAAAGGACTGTTAAAAGCACTACATGATCGTTCGATAATATTTTGTTCTAGCATCTTACTTATTCCTCTACTAGCCGCTTCTTTGGACTGTACTAGAATAGGATAAGGTTTCTTAAAGAATGGTTTTTGATCTTTAATCTTAAGTTTACAAACGTAATCTTTGATTCTCCCCGGTTCATCTGAGAAGACGGCTGTAAATTCTAACAATAAAGATTCCAACTCATCCTTTTCTCGTTCGGATAGACAATCCGTAGAATAACATTTTCCTTTCACTTCGGTTTCGATACTATTACTAGCATCACATTGGTATACTTCATATTCAAGATCACTAGAATCTATTAATAGGTTCATGGTCTGTATGTACTTAATCTGTAAGGATTCGTAGCAATTTTCAGGTACTTGATTATTAGAAAACCTCACTTTAAAAGCACATGCCTCCTTACGGATGGTTAAGGAAGAGTCTTTAAAATCTAATATAGCTTTATATTTACACAGCCAATCTATACCTAAAATTATGGCCACATTCAAGTTGGCTACTACAAGTACAGAGTGAGCAATTAATTGTTTAGAAATTTCAAAAGTTAAATAAACTTCCTCAGTAATATTTTGAATTCTTTTACCGGTCCCTCCTATAATTTTCACCCCAGTTACAGGTAAGGTTAGGAAATTCCAGTACTTTCATTTAAGTTGAAATAATTCTTTAGATAAAATACTTACTTCGCTACCCGAATCGATTATAATATTTACTTAGGTATCTTTAATGTAACCTTTAATAACGGGTTTATAAGTTATATTCTTCCTTATCTGATTGTCTTCCTGAAGTAAATCTTGTTGCCAAACACCTTCCTTTTGGCAGCTTAACGATAAATTGCAATTGGGTCTTGTGTAATTTTGACTAACAGTTCCCTTTAGTCGACCCGTACTAAAGGACTTTACTAGTTTTCCGAACCTTCTATGATAACGTCACCTACAACTTGACCTTCATTAATTACTTCAGGATGATTTATCTCATTATCGTTATTGTGTAATTTCCGCAATTTAGAGTTATTACCACGATTTTGTTGTCTGTCTTCATCTTTAGATTGACGTTTTATATAACAAAACCGGCTATGATTGTTGTTGTTAAATTTTCGTGGTTCTGAATTATTATTATTTCGAGGATTGTCATTTCTACCAAATCTAAATTTCTCGTCTTCCCATTCTCTATTAAGTATGTCTAACTGTTCTAAATATCCTAATAATTCGCAAGGTTGTGACCATTCCCTTTCTATCATTCTTTCATTTACATAATACGGTAACCTACTAATTAGGACTCATATTAGATGACTTTCAGTAATTGGTTCTTCAATTAATTTAGCACGGTTTAAATGCCATTCGAAATAATTCCTATAACCTCCCCACCGTTTAGAATATGGAGGAGGGTCTAACAAATCTAAAGTTAAGTGTTGTTGTTTACCTCTTGACCAATAATTTTGTTTAAACTGCTTAACAAAATCATCTCAGTCCCTAAATTCAGTTCTATGCAGTACTGCCCATTCCGCAGCTTCTGCTTCTAAATGCCCTATTACAAATTGAATCCGTTTTTCATTACTCCATTTAGGAGATAATGAAGTTCCAAAAGCTTTTATAAAGATAATAGGGTGAAGTTCGCCTCCTGGTTTGAATACAGGAAATCGACTTGTTACATTTGAATTTGTCGTTATATCATCCCAACATTCTGCGAGAGACATAGCTGGATTTTGTTTAGATTGCAGAGACGGAGTTGCGTCGGATTTGCTTACCGTGATATGTTTATTTGTGTTGTTGTCGTCCGAGCTAGCAAACACGATGCGACTGTTGTCTCTCATTACGTTATTACTTCTACTACTTAAAATGTTTTCATTATTATCTAATTCCGGTAACCGTTTAGTAATTTCCTGTATTCGCATTTCTGTATTGGATACGCGGTTAGCTAATATCGATTCTTCACTGTGTTCACGATGTGAACGCTCTGTACCTTCGTCAATGTTGTTATGTTTGGAAGTCTCGAGGTTACTGCATATTTCGGTAATTAAAACTTTCATGTTTTCTATTTCAGTGTAATCTTTTTCTACTCGATGAGTTAATGTTTCTAATTCTACATTATCTATTGAAGAAATCTCTACAGGTTTGGTAGAAACCTCTTTAATAGATTCTAATAATTCTCTAAGAACAGTTTCTGTTTGCATAGAAAATTCATCTCGTAACGTATCGTTATTTTTCTCTATTTCATTTACAACTAAGACATTGACATTATCTAGTCTCTTGGTTAAGTCAGTAATATCATTTCGCATGCGAGCTTTTTCCTCACGCGATTCCTGGATATGTTCTTCTAACCTTTTACAATTATCAGCAATCTTATTACTAAGTCCTACTAGTTTTTCCTGCATTTCAACTTTAGAAGCCTCTATCATATCACTTAATTCTCGACTGGTTTCATTAAGATGTTCCTGTAACCTGTCTGTAGATTTTGTTAGCTCCTCTTTTAATCTAGCAGTAGATTCCTCGTTAGACTGTTTTAATTCCTGTTTTAATTTAGCTGTAGATTCTTCGTTACATTGTTTTAATTTAGCGATCGCCCTAAAAAGGGATCTCATGCTCCTATCGGACAAGGATTGCTCTTCATCTGACATTTCACTTCCCGACATTATTGTAAGATGTTAACTAGTTACACACGCAGACTTGTAATCAACAATCCTATAAAAGCACACTCCCTATGTACAACAATCCACCTCCAACTTGAAACAGACGCACCGGACACTAATATTGTAGTTTGTAGTTCTCGGTGATCAGTGTGCTGCTATGGGCTGCAGAAGTAACAGCCGTCGATGCAGCCGCTGAGATGCTGCGACCCCGCTTCGGCAACCGGCAGGACGCTGAGTCGAAAACCGGAGACGTCACTGGCTGCAACCACGCCCGACCCCACCGTCGACAGGCGAAGCCCTCAGCAACACCTCGAATACCAGCCGGAAGAACACCCCCCCAGCTGACGTAATGGGCCTGTTAGTTTAGGGAGAAAAAGGTTGTCGGGGTTTGCAACATTCAGCTGCTGCCCAACAGATGCGCCTTCTCGAGGAATAACTGCGTGACCGTACTGCTTGGCTGCGCTCCGTCAGATGCCCACACCCGCGAAGTCGCCGCTGGCTGGTGAAGGCTCCACGAAAACTCGCGTTGACTTCCGAAGGACTCTTGATGTTTTCTTTCGTACCTGTGTGTCTTAGTTGCACACAAGTCCTGTTTATAAGGTTGCCATGGTGTAGTGTAACGACGCAAGTTTTGTATAAATGATTTTCTTTTGACATATGACCATGTGCAGACTTCGTCGCTTACGTCAGTTACAACACACTTCAAAATTATTTAAATTCTTTTTAAATTGTCTCTGAATGGTTCTTGAACGAAACTGTAAGACATCATCATTTGAGTCGTATGCGAAGAACTACGTCACTCAGTCCAATTTGTTTGTGCAAACTTTTTCCAATTTAGATGTCGTTTTGATTCTTCTCAGAAATTATATTAATGCAAGTTATCTGATTTAACAAATATTAGAATCACATTGAATAAACTTTCCAGATTCAAACTCGCGATGAACGTTGTCACAATTAATAATCTTGTCAAATAAATTAATATTTCATTAACATAATTCTTCATGAATAAATTCTCGGAACACGTGTTTAAACTTTGGTAGCATCCACTAGTTTATTATCTTCCAACATATAGACGTGAACCTGAACCTTGACAAGATAGGACTGACCATTTACAACATGATTAAACTTTCTATGACATCATTGTTGTAGAAACATTACAAATTCTTATTTTTCCAGTTTTTAGAAGCACGACGCAACAACTCGGTTTCAGGATCTTCTGTTGCTCTTTGGCTGTCGACCCGCGACGTATAGTGGCCAGCAATTTTCTCTCTGGTCCCGGCAGTGAAGATGCTGTCTCCGTTCGTTGCGCCGCCCTCTCCGTACATGAAACATAAAAAATTAAATACAAAATTTTAGACAATTCACAACTATTACAAATATTACAAAAATACATAAAAACCTCTAAATTAACTTATATTCACCTGCAAACTGGGCTGACACTGGTGGATGGGTGACGCTTCAATTTCGCGTCCCACTACACTATCCGTAGGCGTTCATTGACAAAGAGTCTCCGACGTGTGAAGACAATTTTGGTTTTCTCTGCATTGACCGTTATTTTGTTCCTGTGGCCCCAGTGGCCCACTAAATCTGGTTGGCGCTGCATCCGTGTGAAGAGGTGGTCCCTTTTGGTTCCTGCAGTCAGGCGCGCTGTGTCGTCGGCTGAAAGCACAATACTCTCCGCCAGCTTTTATACTGGAGGCCTCGCCTCTCGTGTCATCTAGCGGTGAATTCCGCACCACATACGTGTATAGCGATACTTTTCAGCAAATAGTGAATAGCCGTGAACACTTGTTAGCAGTGGTCTGGTCACACACTATGTCCTCACTTTGCATCCACTCGTCGACCAGGAGATCGATTTGTCACCGGTGTTACACCCAACTAAATGTCATCTAGTTCAACCTGCAGTACGAAAGAGAAGCACACACAGTAGCAGGACATCATCTCCATATACATACGTCGTAAGCCCTGCGAAACGCGATATTACAGCGACACACCGCACCGTGGTAGCCATCTGCACTAATGACACAGCCATCCTGGCAAGGATTAAAAAGTCACCAAACATTGACTCACGACTACGGAAAGCACTCAGAACTGTTGATCCTTTAATAAGAAATGGTGTACTAGGTAGACGTTGACAAGGGCGAGTTGTGGTCACACGCAGACCGAAACAGCAGCGTAAATATAAATTCTACAAGCAGACCACCCTGCGCCATTTAGTGCCGACAGGGCAGTCATACTTCCCAACACATACACGTGAATATATTAAGTGCAGCAGAAATACTGTGTACAAAACTCAGTACATTCACATGGAAGACGGAGAAGAATTCAGTAAACAACAAAAAAACATGACCACTGAAGATCCTTTACAATAAAGCGAAACCTATCTGGTATTAATAAAACCTTCAGTACAGCTGCAACAGATGACAATTAGCCTTTACAACTTGTATACGTGCAGATGCAAAAAAAGGTGAAAACCAAGGAAGAAAACATGTATTAATTTAGTGTTACAAAAATGCAATCATGACGTCATTTCCAGTACTTGTGTGAATAACCGCATTTCTAACATCCGATTTAAGGCACAGTTTATCTCATTAATACTTGAATTCTATCTCACCACAAAATGATCTAAAATGTTTCGTATTTCCTACGACCTCTAACATTATTGCTGAGATTCATACTACAGGAAAGGAATATTTTTTTAAACATATAAATTTTGAAGCTAAGTGTTCCACCACGTTCATTATCAATTCGCATTCCGAATTAATTTGGATGAATTTTCGTTTTTTGTTTTTTAACAAAAAATGCGTCCATTTCCGAAGTATATCAAGTACGATCAACAAATAAATTGTTTTTCAAGATATTTCCTTTAGATATGTAGGTGGCGGCAAATGTTGCTGCAATTACTGTACGTTAGAAATCTTTATTTCTTTTATCAATATTCTCGAATACAAAGCGAATATTATGTAATTCCAAGAGGAAGAGCATCAAGCGTAGTAGTCTGATATGTATTTATTCACCAACGGGTTTTATTTTCTGACATTTGAGTGTACAAAACAGTACAGTACGACACACTGTCAGTTTCGTTATAACATGCACAATACATTTCGTCACAGATCGTTGCTGACGTATTCAAGAAACTTGCCAGACCACTGTCCAGAAACTGCAGACCATCGAATAACCCCTTCATCCTGAATCTAGGAAATAACGTCCAGAAAAAGGAGGAAACACAGCCGGTTCCGAAAACATTTCGTAGAGAAATGGCAAGCTCTAACCAAATAACGAATATAAGATTGTTTCACCCATCCCCTGTACTTTAATAATTCTGACTGCCTCTGCCAGTTACTCTTATGCAGCCCAGCAGCAGGCTGCAACAAGGGACGTGAAAACACACAAATCACAGACGGGTCCCATACTGTCCAATACAACTTTGGCCCGTTGGAGGAACGAGGCTGCTTCGGCTGCCCCAGGAATCCTCAGTGGTGCCCAACAACTACGGTAAGTAGCCACTTATCGACATATCTTTGTACCTAACTATGAGGTGCCGCATCTGAAAAATCCGATAACAGTCCTAACAGCCGCACTGACTGTCATAGAGGTTTTTTCCCCCACAGCGTGGTGTGACACTTCTTCCCCTCTACACTAAACCGCTACACTTCAGATGGTTTGTATCTGCTGTTTAGTAGATTGTAACGCCGGAAATGCATATCCTCCTATTTCCATCTATTGCACTGCAAATTTTTTTCTTTATTTTGTTACTTGAACATATAACATTTCAGTGTCTTTATATATTGTAATTGTTTTACTTTTTGTATATATATGCATTTATGTCGATGTATGATTGGTTTTGTGAATATTATTTGTATTTATATGCTGGGTCTGGCCTAGGGAAAACTATGCTATCGAACGAATACATCGATAGGTCGTGTCGAGAACCAAAGTGTTTAGGGCCTTTGGTAGTGTTAACTCTGTAGCGTGGAGCGCGGGCAGAAGAGAGACTCTGGCGGGAGTAGTGCAGTGGAGCAGGTGTGTTGTGTGACGCTCCCGCGAGTTGCCGCGCTTTCGGGGTTTGGCAGCATGTAATTGCGCTCGACTTGCTATGATAGTTTCTGACACGGTGTCGCGGACGGGAAGCATTAGCTGGTGCACATCAAGAGCCCGTTTCGACTGGTGACAGTGTCCAGAAGAAGGCGCGCCAACATCCAGCTTCTGCAACAGCGACGGCCGAAAATGGGTGACTGTCGCCACCTCCTCGATCGACGGTTTCAAACCTTCAATCAACCAACAACGAAGACTGGAAGCACGTAAAGTTTTAGAACTGTATGGCAGACCTCAGCTTTTCAAACTGTTCCATTTTCGTAACTAAATTACAGCAACGTAGCACGAACCTGTTGCTCATTGTCCCAATTGCATTACCAAGCAGGGTCCCTTCCTTTTCCGAAAGGAACCCGAGTGTCGTTGAAATTCAGACGCCAGCATTAAAGTAATATCATTCCATTTCACTGCTTTAATTTCAAAGTTCAGTTAAGGTATTCATAGCTGGTTACAATATTTAGATTACACAAGCACAAATTAAGAGTGCGTATTTTGTTAGCATATTTTAGCTTACCTGTGACTGCAGCTCAGCTTGGTACGTACTAAATGTTACTATTGTTAATTGCTCAGAATCATTTAATTCAAGTTCAAAGTCAAATCTATTATTTCTAAATTGCGTAGATTCAAGTAGTTTTGAAATGATTGTTGAGGTAGCCCAAGACTAACCTTATTTTCCTGAATTTCGTAGTGCTTCAGAAACAAATCTCACTATTAATTTCAGTCACTAAATTAACTTTCAATTTTCCGGTTTTACTAATTCTTTTGATAAATTAAGTCAAAGTGTAGCGAAATTTATTACTTCTGACAAACTTTCAGTTTTCACACTACACGTGTAAACCTTCAGTTGCCACGCTTCTAGTGCTAATTATATGTGTAATAACCTTTCTTTTTCAGTTACTATAGTAATTGTCCATAGGACTGGCGACCGTAATTTCCCCCAAATCTCAAATATCTAATTAACGCCAATTAATTCTTAACGTGACGACCGCACATTTACTTTCTTTATTAATTTTACCCTTTTCTCAAAATTAATTTCCACCAATTTCATTTGCATTTTTCCTTTCATTTAGATGTAACCCTTTCGTCCCTCTTTACCGACAGATTAACTTCGGTGACGATTGCTTTTCCCAAATTCCCATTAGGTGCACGCGGTTTAATTTTTCACTGTCATTAAGGTCGATAAGTGAGGGGGAGGCTACAAGATGAGATACTATGATTGGCTATATCCACCCTGAAAAACAGAGATCATCGCACATCTAAATCCTGAAAGTACTCGATGGCATCAATGCAGCAGTGATGACACCATAACCTTTTGTGATGGTCCTCATGACAGTGTGTAAATGCAGTCGCTCCACTTCTTAAAACTTCACAAATCATGAAGTAATGGTATAACAACTGTTTCACTGTGGTTTGGAAGCGCTGTGATGGGAAATGCCTCTACAATTCACAATTTACAACTTGCTTTTCAACTGAAAGAATGAATAAAAGTCAGTCCATCCTTATAATTGAATGAAAACCTCTTCCTTTTGCTTCTAGCAAAACTGAAATCGACCAGTTTGCCTGCAGCCTAAAACATGTACCACACAAAAGATACATAATTAAATAAAGACACAGTACAATACACTGTGCAACAGAACCCTCTCTCAAAGAGTAACATACGAATAATGATTTTAATTGGTGAAACCACTAGGACAGTCAATAGCCAAAGACTATAGGTATGCAGCATGGCCTCTAAAGCTTGTCTACCTGTGGCCTTCTACGCTGATGAAGCAATCCGGCGCTTTCCCGCTGCACTTCAACGGAGGCCAGCTTATGGATGTTGTTGGGCCAGTGAATATGAAACAGCACATGACAGCAGACGTGAGTAGACATCAAGTTTATTCCACAACAAGGGAAAGCCTAAAACTGAATAATACAGCACTAATGACAGGGCTAGCGCAGTCACTCAGCCACTGGGATGGTGATCAGCTGAGTCCGCGGACGACACTGTGGTTGTAGTGCCATGAAGATGATTACCTGGGTACAAAATTGTTAAGGCTTTCGTGGCTACTTGTTGACGAACTGCCTATTGGCTTCTGTGTCGGGTTCTTCGGTCGACGTTCATCTAATGATTTTTCTGACGTTTCGCCAGCACGAGTGGCTGGCATTGTCAAAGCTTCACCCTCCATTGCCGGTGGTGAACTGGAGCCGAGCTCGGCTCCAGTTCACCACCGGCAATGGAGGGTGAAGCGTGGACAATGCCAGCCACTCGTGCTGGCGAAACGTCAGAAAAATCATTAGATGAACGTCGGCCGAAGTACCCGAGACAGAAGTCAATAGGCAGTTCGTCATTACCTGGGTAGTCCAGTTCCAGGCGGGGGTTGAAATACAGGTGATGACGAGCCGAATAGTGTGGTGTTCTGGTAGCAGTGGTAGCGAAGTCCAAGACTGCCTGGAGTGAGGTGCTGTATACACTTATAAAGCCCCAGGTGACGTAGGACTATGCCTGCTGTCGATGAGACAGCATTGATGATACCATAGATACTTCTCTGCAGAAGAGGCAGACCACTGTGTACTTGCTATCCTGCTGACGTAACAGCAGGGCGTCAACAGCACTGCTTTTCGGGTACTCGCATTGATACATAGTGGTCCACCGGTCCAACATTACTATTTATCACATATGTGATGTTGGCTCTAGGCACCTCCAGCTTCCGTTCTTTGGCTTCACTGTACTTTGGTACCAACTCATAGGGTGCCAGGCTCTGCTGTATTTCATCCATAGCAACAGCTATGGGAGGAGGTTTAGGCTATACAGGCGACGCTGGTATTTCCTGTGGCTCCAACTGTTGGGCGGTGTAGACTGTGCTGCACTCGTTCGTGGCGTGCATCGGTTCCCAAGCTGAGCTGTAATCGTCCACATTTATGGTTCTTGGTAGACGTAGGCTTGCGCCAAACTCTTCACACCACTGGGAGCAGTCGCCTTCGAGGTCCTAACATGTTTCTGTCCAGATGAGAACACTAGAGATGCCGGTTGTTTGTCTTTTCACCATTCTGATATGGTTGTACCTATCCCGAGGACCAAACACGTTAGCGGACAGTGAGAATCACTATCTAGGTACATCTGGAACGCGGCAGCGAACAGGACAGTAGGCAGTGTTTGGGGTCCAACAGTGCTGGGGAAGACACCATTTTTTTCCCGATGGGAGAGAAATAATCCAACAGATCTGCAGCTCTGAAGGGTGGCCTGATAAAGCCTATTGTTCACGATTTGACTGCAGATTTCGGACACAGAGGTCTCTAGAGTGGCAGTTTTTGTACTAGTTAGACTTATTTTAGCACTAGGGGCAAATAACGATCCTGGATTTGTAGCTTGTGGTCAGTCTTACTTGTAATGTTCTTGAATCCCCACAGCAAACCTCTGCGTAGTCATTACATGACACTATGGTGATACACTTCTACTAGTCCACCTTGGAATGGCTGTAGCCGGCTTCTAATTTGCTAAAGGTGCAGACAAGCCATTTCCCAGATGCATTTACTGAGGCATTACGCTTGCCCACTGCGAAAGTAGAGTGTGTCAACCATAGCACATCAAACCACACAGACCACCTCAGACACGTCCGCCGCTGGTAGCTGAATGGTGATCGTGTCTGATCGTCAATCCTCTGGGCCTGGTTTCGATTCCCGGCTGAGTCGACGAATTTTCTCCGCCCAGGGACTGCGTTTTGTGCTGTCCTCATCATCATCCTATCATCCTCATCGACTGCAAGTCACCGAATGGCGTCAAATTGAAAGACCGGCACCCGGCGAACGGTCTGCCCGACGGGGGGCCCTAACCATAGGATTAAATAAATAAATAAATAAATCTCAGACACACGGAATATCTTGTATCCGTGTGCAGCAGTGTATATCTTAAATGTTTCCACGTATCGCCGCTAAAGTTTATTCTCCACGGTACCACGAAATGTTTCCCGTGAGTACTCAAACCGTACTATATAGTGGCAATAGAGATCGATATGCGGACGTGTGTGTAGTTATACAGTAGATATAGATCTAGATGTGAACTTGACTTGTTGTTGTTGTGGTCTTCAGTCCTGAGACTGGTTTGATGCAGCTCTCCATGCTACTCTATCCTGTGCAAGCTTTTTCATCTCCCAGTACCTACTGCAACCTACATCCTTCTGAATCTGCTTAGTGTATTCATCTCTTGGTCTCCCTCTACGATTTTTACCCTCCACGCTGCCCTCCAATACTAAATTGGTGATCCCTTGATGCCTCAGAACATGTCCTACCAACCGATCCCTTCTTCTGGTCAAGTTGTGCCACAAACTTCTCTTCTCCCCAATCCTATTCAATACTTCCTCATTAGTTATGTGATCTACCCATCTAATCTTCAGCATTCTTCTGTAGCACCACATTGCGAAAGCTTCTATTCTCTTCTTGTCCAAACTATTTATCGTCCATGTTTCACTTCCACACATGGCTACACTCCATACGAATACTTTCAGAAATGACTTCCTGACACTTAAATCAATACTGGATGTTAACAAATTTCTCTTCTTCAGAAACGCTTTCCTTGCCATTGCCAGCCTACATTTTATATCCTCTCTACTTCGACCATCATCAGTTATTTTGCTCCCCAAATAGCAAAACTCCTTTACTACTTTAAGTGCCTCATTTCCTAATCTAATTCCCTCAGCATCACCCAACTTAATTAGACTACATTCCATTATCCTTGTATTGCTTTTGTTGATGTTCATCTTATATCCTCCTTTCAAGACACTGTCCATTCCATTCAACTGCTCTTCCAAGTCCTTTGCTGTCTCTGACAGAATTACAATGTCATCGGCGAACCTCAAAGTTTTTATTTCTTCTCCATGAATTTTAATACCTACTCCTAATTTTTCTTTTGTTTCGTTTACTGCTTGCTCAATATACAGATTGAACAACATCGGGGAGAGGCTACAACCCTGTCTTACTCCCTTCCCAACCACTGCTTCCCTTTCATGTCCCTCGACTCTTATGACTGCCATCTGGTTTCTGTACAAATTGTAAATAGCCTTTCGCTCCCTGTATTTTACCCCTGCCACCTTTAGAATTAGAAAGAGAGTATTCCAGTCAACATTGTCAAAAGCTTTCTCTAAGTCTACAAATGCTAGAAACGTAGGTTTGCCTTTCCTTAATCTTTCTTCTAAGATAAGTCGTAAGGTCAGTATTGCCTCACATGTTCCAGTGTTTCTACGGAATCCAAACTGATCTTCCCCAAGGTTGGCATCTACTAGTTTTTCCATTCGTCTGTAAAGAATTCGTGTTAGTATTTTGCAGCTGTGACTTATTAAGCTGATAGTTCGGTAATTTTCACATCTGTCAACACCTGCTTTCTTTGGGATTGGAATTATTATATTCTTCTTGAAGTCTGATGGTATTTCGCCTGTTTCATACATCTGGCTCACCAGATGGTAGTGTTTTGTCAGGACTGGCTCTCCCACGGCCGTCAGTAGTTCCAATGGAATATTGTCTACTCCGGGGGCCTTGTTTCGACTCAGGTCTTTCAGTGCTCTGTCAAACTCTTCACGCAGTATCATATCTCCCATTTCATCTTCATCTACATCCTCTTCCATTTCCATAATATTGTCCTCAAGTACATCGCCCTTGTATAGACCCTCTATATACTCCTTCCACCTTTCTGCTTTCCCTTCTTTGCTTGCCGGCCGGAGTGGCCGAGTGGTTAAAGGCGCTACAGTCTGGAACCGCACGACCGTTACGGTCGCAGGTTCGAATCCTGCCTCGGGCATGGATGAGTGTGATGTCCTTAGGTTAGTTAGGTTTAAGTAGTTCTAAGTTCTAGGGGACTTATGACCACAGCAGTTGAGTCCCATAGTGCTCAGAGCCATTTGAACCTTCTTTGCTTAGAACTGGGTTTCCATCTGAGCTCTTGATATTCATACCAATCGTTCTCTTATCTCCAAAGGTCTCTTTAATTTTCCTGTAGGCGGTATCTATCTTACCCCTAGTGAGATAGGCCTCTACATCCTTACATTTGTCCTCTAGCCATCCCTGCTTAGCCATTTTGCACTTCCTGTCGATCTCATTTTTGAGACGTTTATATTCCTTTTTGCCTGTTTCACTTACTGCATTTTTATATTTTCTCCTTTCATCAATTAAATTCAATATTTCTTCTGTTAGCCAAGGATTTCTACTAGCCCTCGTCTTTTTACCTACTTGATCCTCTGCTGCCTTCACTACTTCATCCCTCAAAGCTACCCATTCTTCTTCTACTGTATTTCTTTCCCCCATTCCTGTCAATTGCTCCGTTATGCTCTCCCTGAATCTCTGTACAACCTCTGGTTCTTTTAGTTTATCCAGGTCCCATCTCCTTAAATTCCCACCTTTTTGCAGTATCTTCAGTTTTAATCTACAGGTCATAACCAATAGATTGTGGTCAGAGTCCACATCTGCCCCTGGAAATGTCTTACAATTTAAAACCTGGTTCCTAAATCTCTGTCTTACCATTATATAATCTATCTGATACCTTCTAGTATCTCCAGGGTTCTTCCATGTATACAACCTTCTTTCATGATTCTTAAACCAAGTGTTAGCTATGATTATGTTGTGCTCTGTGCAAAATTCTACCAGGCGGCTTCCTCTTTCATTTCTGTCCCCCAATCCATATTCACCTACTATGTTTCCTTCTCTCCCTTTTCCTACACTCGAATTCCAGTCACCCATGACTATTAAATTTTCGTCTCCCTTCACAATCTGAATAATTTCTTTTATTTCATCATACATTTCTTCAATTTCTTCGTCATCTGCAGAGCTAGTTGGCATATAAACTTGTACTACTGTAGTAGGTGTGGGCTTCGTGTCTATCTTGGCCACAATAATGCGTTCACTATGCTGTTTGTAGTAGCTTACCCGCATTCCTATTTCCCTATTCATTATTAAACCTACTCCTGCATTACCCCTATTTGATTTTGTGTTTATAACCCTGTAGTCACCTGACCAGAAGTCTTGTTCCTCCTGCCACCGAACTTCACTAATTCCCACTATATCTAACTTCAACATATCCATTTCCCTTTTTAAATTTTCTAACCTACCTGCCCGATTAAGGGATCTGACATTCCACGCTCCGATCCGTAGAACGCCAGTTTTCTTTCTCCTGATAACGACATCCTCTTGAGTAGTCCCCGCCCGGAGATCCGAATGGGGGACTATTTTACCTCCGGAATATTTTACCCAAGAGGACGCCATCATCATGTAATCATACAGTAAAGCTGCATGCCCTCGGGAAAAATTACGGCTGTAGTTTCCCCTTGCTTTCAGCCGTTCGCAGTACCAGCACAGCAAGGCCGTTTTGGTTATTGTTACTTGACTTGACTTAATTCCTTTGGCCCCTATGGGGGCATAGGGCATCCAGGAGAACTCGCCATCCGTCTCTGCCTTTGGCCGTTTGCCTCAATTCTGCCCAGGTCTTGCCAACATTTTCTGCTTCCCCTTCCACTGTCCTCTTCCATGTGCCCCTTGGTCTTTCTCTCTTCCTTGTTCCCTGGGGATTCCATTCCAACGCTTTTTTCTCGATGGCTCCATCTGGTTTTCTCAAGGTGTGCCCCAACCAACTCCACTTTCTCTCTCGTATCCGGTCTTTTATAGGTACCTGATTTGTTATTCGCCAGAGCTCCTCATTACATATTTTTTCTGGCCACCGGATATTCATGATGCGTCGAAGACATCTATTTACGAAGCTATGTAACTGGGATGTTATCTTTTTATCCGTATTCCAGCTTTCACTGGCATACAGAAGGACGGCCTTCATATTTGTATGAAAAATGCGGTTTTTGTTTTGTACGTGATATTTGTATTTTTCCATATTGGATACAATTGTATTTTTAATGCGGTTTTTCACGTCATCTCCAGCTCCACCATCTTCCGTCACTACACTACCCAGGTACAGGAATGAGTAGACAGTCTCCACCCACTGCTCACCTTTTAACAGTGGCACCTCCATGTTTCCTGAATTTCTTCTCATTTCCTGTGTTTTGCCTGTATTTATCTTGAGGCCATAAGTATCTACTTCTTCTTTCAGCAAGTGTAATTTAGCTTGCGTATCAGTCAGCCTTTGAGCTAATAAAACTATGTCGTCTGCAGAGTCCAAATCCTCCAACGTTCATGGATCCCCCACTGGATTCCTCGCGTCCTGCCTGCTGTGACTCCTCTCATAACATTAGAACAAGTAGAAAAAGTGTTGGTGACGAAATGCAACCCTGACGGACTCCAGTTGTTACTTTTATGGGCTCTGTCATATTTCCCTTGTGGAGTACGCAGCATTTGTAGCCATCATATAGAACTTTTATGATGTTTAAGATCTTCTGTGATATGCCATACTTCCGCAACACCTGCCAGAGCAGTTTACGTTTCACGGAATCGAAGGCCTTTTGAAAATCAATGAATGCCAGGTACATGGTTGCTTGGAATTCTTTGCTTTGCTCTAAAATGATCCCAAGAGTGTTAATAAGATCAACACAACTGCGGTGTGCCCTAAAACCGGCCTGTTCTTTACGCAGTCGTTTCTCAAGGGATTCTTTAATTCTGTTTAAAATAATTCTGGTGAGGACCTTACCGGGCACTGACAACAATGTAATACCACACCAGTTTTACAGTCACAAATTTCCATTTTTTGGGAGCTTTACCACCAAGACAGTACCTTTGGTCTAGGGGCGGCGTCTTTGATTCATAATCAAAATGTCATCGGTCCCGGGTTCGATCCCCGCCACTGCCTAAATTTTGATAAATAATCAGCATTGGCGGCCGAAGACTTCCGGCAAAAGAAGTCAGCCTCATTCTGCCAACAGCCTTGTCAAAGAGGGCGGAGGAGCGGATAGAGGTTCAGGGCACTTTCTTGTCCTAGGGGTAGGAAATTGCCCCTAAAGGGGGGAGAATCAGCAATGATCAACGACATGAGAATGCAGAAAGCAATGGAAACCACTGTATTAAAGACACGTAACGTGTATCCACAGGACATGTGGCCTGTAACTGAAGAAGTGTCATGATGATCTCTCCATTGGCAAAAGATTCCGGAATAGTCCCCCATTCGGATCTCCGGGAGGGGACTGCCAAGGGGGAGGTTACCATGAGAAAAAGATTGAATAATCAACGAAAGGATAACGTACTACGAGTCGGGGCGTGGAATGTCAGAAGCTTGAACGTGGTAGGGAAACTAGAAAATCTGAAAAGCGAAATGCAAAGGCTCAATCTAGATATAGTAGGGGTCAGTGAAGTGAAGTGGAAGGAAGACAAGGATTTCTGGTCAGATGAGTATCGGGTAATATCAACAGCAGCAGAAAATGGTATAACAGGTGTAGGATTCGTTATGAATAGGAAGGTAGGGCAGAGGGTGTGTTACTGTGAACAGTTCAGTGACTGGATGGTTCTAATCAGAATCGACAGCAGATCAACACCGACAACGATAGTTCAGGTATACATGCCGACGTCGCAAGCTGAAGATGAACACATAGAGAAAGTATATGAGGATATTGAAAGGGTAATGCAGTATGTAAAGGGGGACGAAAATCTAATAGTCATGGGCGACTGGAATGCAGTTGTAGGGGAAGGAGTAGAAGAAAAGGTTACAGGAGAATATGGGCTTGGAACAAGGAATGAAAGAGGAGAAAGACTAATTGAGTTCTGTAACAAGTTTCAGCTAGTAATAGCGAATACCCTGTTCAAGAATCACAAGAGGAGGAGGTATACTTGGAAAAGGCCGGGAGATACGGGAAGATTTCAATTAGATTACATCATGGTCAGACAGAGATTCCGAAATCAGATACTGGATTGTAAGGCGTACCCAGGAGCAGATATAGACTCAGATCACAATATAGTAGTGATGAAGAGTAGGCTGAAGTTCAAGACATTAGTCAGGAAGAATCAATACGCAAAGAAGTGGGATACGGAAGTACTAAGGAATGACGAGATACGTTTGAAGTTCTCTAACGCTATAGATACAGCAATAAGGAATAGCGCAGTAGGCAGTACAGTTGAAGAGGAATGGACATCTCTAAAAAGGGCCATCACAGAAGTTGGGAAGGAAACCATAGGTACAAAGAAGGTAGCTGCGAAGAAACCATGGGTAACAAAAGAAATACTTCAGTTGATTGATGAAAGGAGAAAGTACAAACTTGTTCCGGGAACATCAGGAATACAGAAATATAAGTCGCTGAGGAATGAAATATATAGGAAGTGCAGGGAAGCTAAGACGAAATGGCTGCAGGAAAAGTGTGAAGACATCGAAAAAGATATGATTGTCGGAAGGACAGACTCAGCATACAGGAAAGTCAAAACAACCTTTGGTGACATTAAAAGCAACGGTGGTAACATTAAGAGTGCAACGGGAATTCCACTGTTAAATGCAGAGGAGAGAGCAGATAGGTGGAAAGAATACATCGAAAGCCTCTATGAGGATGAAGATTTGTCTGATGTAATAGAAGAAGGAACAGGAGTCGATTTAGAAGAGATAGGGGATCCAGTATTAGAATCGGAATTTAAAAGAGCTTTGGAGGACTTACGGTCAAATAAGGCATAAGGGATAGATAACATTCCATCAGAATTTCTAAAATCATAGGGGGAAGTAGCAACAAAACGACTATTCACGTTGGTGTGTAGAATATATGAGTCTGGCGATATACCATCTGACTTTCGGAAAAGCATCATCCACACAATTCCGAAGACGGCAAGAGCTGACAAGTGCGAGAATTATCGCACAATCAGCTTAACAGCTCATGCATCGAAGCTGCTTACAAGAATAATATACAGAAGAATGGAAAAGAAAATTGGGAATGCGCTAGGTGACGATCAGTTTGGCTTTAGGAAAAGTAAATGGACGAGAGAGGCAATTCTGACGTTACGGCTAATAATGGAAGCAAGGCTAAAGAAAAATCAAGACACTTTCATAGGATTTGTCGACCAGGAAAAAGCGTTCGACAATATAAAATGGTGCAAGCTGTTCGAGATTCTGAAAAAAGTAGGGTTAAGCTATAGGGAGAGACGGGTCATATACAATATGTACAACAACCAAGAGGGTATAATAAGAGTGGACGATCAAGAACGAAGTGCTCGTATTAAGAAGGGCGTAAGACAAGGCTGTAGCCTTTCGCTCCTACTCTTCAATCTGTACATCGAGGAAGCAATGACAGAAATAAAAAAAAGATGCAGAAATGGAATTAAAATACAAAGTGAAAGGATATCAATGATACGATTCGCTGATGACATTGCTATCCTGAGTGAAAGTGAAGAAGAATCAAATGATCTGCTAAACGGAATGAACAGTCTAATGAGTACATTGTATGGTTTGAGAGTAAATTGGAGAAAGATGAAGGTAATGAGAAGTAGTAGAAATGAGAACAGCGAGAAACTTAACATCAGGATTGATGATCTCGAAGTCAATGAAGTTAAGGAATTCTGCTACCTAGGCAGTAAAATAACCAATGACGGACGGATCAAGGAGGACATCAAAAGCAGACTCGCTATGGCAAAAAAGGCATTTCTGGCCAAGAGAAGTCTACTAATATCAAATACTGGCCATAATTTGAGGAAGAAATTTCTGAGGATGTACGTCTCGAGTACAGCATTGTATGGTAGTGAAGCATGGACTGTGGGAAAACCGGAACAGAAGAGAATCAAAGCATTTGAGATGTGGTGCTACAGACGAATGTTGAAAAATAGGTGGACTGATAAGGTAAGGAATGAGGAGGTTCTACGCAGAATCGGAGAGGAAAGGAATATGTGGAAAACACTGATAAGGAGAAGGGACAGGATGATAGGACATCTGCTAAGACATGAGGGAATGACTTCCATGGTACTAGAGGGAGCTGTAGAGGGCAAAAACTGTAGAGGAAGACAGAGATTGGAATACGTCAAGCAAATAATTGAGGACGACGAAGAGGTTAGCACAGGGGAAAAAAAAAAACACCAAGCCATTTTTCCACTCCTTTGGAGATTTCTCTTCAAGCAAATTATGCTTCAGCAAAAGATGGAGCATTTTAACAATACTTTCAATATCGGGGCTTTTAAGAGTTCCAGTGCTATGTTGTCTAGGCCTGGAGCCTTTGTATCTTTTAGTGTTTTCAAGGCAATCCTAATTTCGTCCATTGTGGAGCACTGCAAATTTGTATCTTTCTCTTCTTCGACTTCCTCTGGAACATCTCTTACCTGTTCCTCTTGGTTGTCTTCACAATTTAACAGTTCCTTGAAGTGCTCCTCCCGTCTCTGTAGCTGTGCCTGTTGAGTTGTAAGCATCACCCCATCCTTGTTCTTAGCTGGTCCTTCATGCCTGTAGTTCTTCGTTGACAATCGTTTGGTAATATTTTAGAGCTCTTTCATATTTCCTTGTCTTGCTGCCTCTTCTGCTAATTTTGATTGCTCATCTATCCATTTTCTTTTATCTCGACGTAGACATATTTTGACTTTTTTGTTCGCCTCCGTGTATTCTTTATGCGCTTCGCTCTTCTGCGCTCTTGTCTTACAAAAATTTAACATAAGTTTTGTTTCTTTCCTGTGTCTCATTTCATTCCATGTGAACCCGTGACAACAAACTCCCGCTACACAAGGCCAGTCAGTAAAACTACGATCACTAGTGTGCATAGTGTACAAAAATTTTCCGTTCTGCGACGACGGCTTCTGAAGCGGATAATCACATGTAATGTAGTTTCGAACTAAAGATCAGTAGCGGACATCGTGTTCTTCTGAGTTACTTTACAGGGACACGTTGTGGACCTGGCTGCTGGGAAACAAGGTTACTCACGCCTGCTGGCCAGTGGAGGAGATAAAAGCAGCGCCCTGCGGGATTTGCGAGCTTCCGCCTCCGAAGAGGTGGGTGCGGAGGCGACGGCTGATCGCATTAAGCTCAGCGTGGCGGAGTTAGGGACGTCGCCCCACTCAGCCCGCCCTTTCCACCAGTCTAGAGCCAGAAACGCAATTACTGTAGGAACGGAGGAGTACGCACATCTGCGGTAGTCTCACTGCGAACCTTGGGCTCTAATACACAGGGCCAGTGCGTCGTAAGTGAAAGGAAATGGCTCTTCAACATCAGCGTGCCATGCGCTGTGACAAGCATTCGAAATCATAAAATCATGCTCCCTTTTGAGCATGAGCGATTGTGACCCTCAAATGAGTGGTGTCTCCAACCGTGTAAACTAGCACTCATGAAAATCGTGTGGACGGGGTCAAACTTTGCCCCACGACTGCGCTGTAGCCCAAATCTGCGCCTCCCGATGGTGACTCTATAAACATTTGACAACAGTTGCGTGAACGGAACTTTCAGCGCCCACCTCAGAAACAGACGTCAATCGTTCTGAGCCATAGAGGTGCAGCCGCTGGGAAAATATAGCTCGTGAGTCATCTGTTTCCTCGGCAGACAGTCGGTTGCGGGCGTCGTTGGAATTTGGCCTACTGTCTCATTCCGGTATTGACCACATTCTGGAGTGGTCATTCCCTGTTCAACTCTAAATAACCTACGGCGGCCGTTTCTTGCCGTAGAATCATCGCAAAGCGTTTGAATGTCATTTTGTGACACCCTTACTGTTGGTGACCTTGTAACCAAACTCTTTATCATGCAAAACAGCATAACAGTTTTAAGTACGTGGAAAGACCTCACTCTGCTCACAAGTGAATTGTAAATAGAGCTGTGAAGTTATGCTACCAATTCGTTAACTGTTCGTTGAATAAATTACATACTCGAAGAAGGGAGTATTTCCTGTTCAAACACAAATCTGTTCTCTGATGAGAGTCTGATGGGCATTTATAACAATTGATCTTTCCTACTTTTATCTTCTTATTTTACTTTTAACTTTGGAATAATAGCTGTCGGTGATGAACAATTAGAAGACAAACTTAAAGAACAAATAGTGCGTAACAAATATAACACTGGCCATGGGCCGTATACTTTAATCAACACCGATGAGCTAATCAACCTTTGGAACATGATACAGCAGCGATTCCGCGAGGTATGTATTCGACAGATTCTTGGAATGTTTCAGGATGTATGTTAACAACAGACGACTACGCATGGGTCACACAATTCATATACATTACTTGTCGGCGGTCTGCGGGCACAGGGTTGGCACCCGATGGAGTTCTATTTGTTCGGTCAGATTCATAACAGGCAAATTTGAATTTGGTGGCCAAGACATCAACGTGAATTTACAGCCATGGTCCTCAAACCACTGTAGCATGACTGTGGCATTTCGACACTGACATCTTGTCATCGCCGTCGGGGAAGAAATCAAGCGTGAAGGGATCAGAGTGGTCCGCAATAATATTCAAGTAGTCCACAGCTGTCGCTGAGCTTGGAAGCGCAGATGAATGTCCCTCATAGCAAACTGTTACTCCCGCAGGACTGTATCCGTACCATGGTGCATGTTTCGAGCACCTGTTGACCTGGTTTAAGGCGTATCCGAACATAATCGCCGACCACGTGTAACAAGAAACGTGATTCACTTTACCTTGCGCCACGTTTCCAGTGATCCAAGGCCCAGTGTCTATGTACCCATACCCACGATTGCATCGGGTCAACACGTAAGGGTCATCTGCTGCGGAGCCCAATGCCCGACAACGTGTGCTGAAAGGTGTGGCCAGAAACACTTGTTCCGGCATCAGAACTGTGCTCTGTCGTCTGACCTGCCACAGATTGCCCACTATGCGGAGTGAAGAAGCCTCTGGTCTCCACATTCTGTGATGCGTGAATTTTCGAGACCAGACCTTGTCCCCTGCTCATGGTTCCATCAACCACTTTCCACACACGCCCAAGACAGTATCACACGAGCAACTGAGCAGCTAAGCAGTTTCTCAGGTGCCCGTCTCTGTGCCAGACCATAACTACTGGCCCCTTGTCAATGTCGTTTATGTGAGTGGATTTTCCCATTTTAGGCCCTATAGTTGGTATAACAATTCTCTGCTCCGCATATATATATATATATATATATATATATATATATATATATATATATATATATACAGCGTGCGTCAAAAAATGTATACACACTTTGAAGTGTCATAGAAAACTTATTTCCCGTTCTACCACATGTTAAATTCCTTGAAATGGAAAGCTTAAAGTCCAAATGGAAAAATAAATGTACTTTGCAAATGTTATTAATGTTCAAACTGGTGGCCTTCAGCATCAACACATTTCTGAGTACGAGTCACCACTGATTCCGTACATCGTACCAAAGTATCCAATGAGATTTCTCCACACACTGCCTGAATCTCATTCCAAAGTGTGTCCAGGTTACGTGGTTTACGTTTGTACACCTCATCTTTTACTGTGCCCCATAAGAAGAAATCCAGCGGCGTGGAGTCTGGAGAGCGTGCACGAAACTCGATTGGTCCCCTGCGTCCTATCCACTGGCCTGGCACATTGTGATCCAGGTATGCTCGTACGTCCCTATGATAGTGCGGAGGGGCGCCATCTTGTTGCAAATAAAACTCTTCATTACTGTATAATGCACGAATGGCAGGGAATATGGAGTCACCAAGCACTGTTAGGTACGTTTCTCCAGTAACAGTACCTTCAAAGCCGAAAGGCCCAATGAGTCCCCTTGCAGACAAACCACACCACACATTTACACCACGCAAATTCACAGTCTTTTCAAGTGTAATGTGAGGATTATCTTCAGCCCAGTACACACAATTGTGCCTATTGACAGTTCCATTGAGTTTGAATTGGGCTTCATCCGACCAAATTATGCTACCCATAAATCCCGGTTCACATCTCACCATCTCCTGAACCCATTCACAAAATTCTAACCTTCCATCTGGATCGTCGTCTCTTAGCTGTTGCACCAGCCTTGGAATGTACACACGAAGCCTGCCTTTCTTCAGAATGCGTAGCACACTACTAGCACTTACATTACTCTCACGTGCCGCTTGCCTTCAAGATTTTTGAAGCGAACGCTGAAAGAGTTCCAAGACCGCAGTTGTGGAATAATCACTTGTAGCTGTACGAGGTCGCCCTGATCGACCTTTATGCACACCACACACTGTTCCATGAATTTCCAATTTGTCTCGTAGACGTGTAATTGTTAACCTTGAAGGTGGTTCTGTACCATACTCACTTCTCAACTGTCTTCGAACCTCAGCTACATTCTCAAGCTTCCAGTATCACTTCATTACCTGCTTCCGCGCTTCAAAGCTCAAACGCACGTCCGCCATGTTACAGTTACTTCATTGCCACGGCTGCCACCTGTTGAAGAAACATAACATTACTTTCTCAAAGATATTTAACCTTTTTTGACGCACCCATATATATATATATATATATATATATATATATATATATATATATATATATATATATATATATATATATATATATATTATCACATGCTGGCAATGCAACCATGTGGCGTTTAAGATCGCGGTGGGCAGTGTAGGCATTTATCGTGTCTATGAGCTAGCTGAATAACCTGTGACGTAGCAATTGCGCTGCTTAGCATATTCTTAAGATGCTATAATCTGATCCCTGGTAACCTACAGAGAAGTTCCTCACACGATTATGTAAATTTAAGAAAGAACGCAATGGCACACAACAGAAACATCTTAATGAATAGCATCTAGTAAAGGTGGCCCAATAAAGCATGACAATATGGAAATGACACTACACATGAATATCTTAATGTAGAAGCAGTCACTGTGTCGGTACTATGCAACATACTAAGGTGCCAATAATGGCTGAAAATCCTGAGTCCATCTCCCCTCTTCTGTTTAACAGCAAGTCTTATCTCATTGGCCGACTAGCAGGAAGTCTTACGTCTCCGAGTACCAAGTGTTTGCTCTTCCACCATCCGTCCACAAGTGTGTTCTGTCTTAAATCTCTGACACTCGGTTATTTCACCAGTGTGGGAATCTCGCTAGCTAACTGCAACAGCCCTTGCGAGTTCCGCCCAATGATAATTTTGTAAATAAGTTAAACTCTTATTCCCGTGGATTTTGTGATGATTAACCAATTATCGCGTGGTATGGGGAGGAAGGCAGAAAATATATCACATTCCATAACAGGTTTTTGACCCTGGACTGTTCGACGGTGGACATGTTTAACACACACAGGAAAGTGCGCATTCTACAGAAGTCCATTTCAAGGACGATAAACTTTCTTCCGTACCGAGTTCTCACAGTAATGCTAGATCCCATTCTGCTCCCATTCTAACATCTGCGCCTGGCCACACACGTTATCTTTCCACAAGAATTTCCTTTACATGTCAAACGCAATTTTATGACAGGCTGACTGCCCTATGGGGCGCCCGGTGTGCACAAATGGGCCTAAACAAATTCTGCGGTGTCTATCTGGACAGAAGGACAGCTTTCAGCTCTAAACACGTTTATAACTCCATCCGGCCTTCTTCAGCATCGTTCTGTCGCCCAAACAGGTAGCTTTCAAGGCTGCAAAAAACAGGCTGCTCGCTGCAATAACTGGAAAGGAAGGGAAGAGTAGAAGTAAAAATATGTTCAGTCTCTCGTCGTATTGAATACTGTCTGAAGTTGTGATGCATCACAAAACTGTTGACAACATTGACCATGCTGATGTGCATATAACATTATGAAATATGTTCTGTCACTGTTTGGGATAGAATGCCACCTAACAAGGCTTCTCTTCGCTCCTTACGGCAGCCTAGCGATTTTCACAAACCTGAAAATCTTAATCTTCCATAAAATGTTTACCATTTTGTTATCTATTTGTTAATTTATTTATTGAGACTTTTCTCAATACAAAGGTTTTCTCCAAGAAACATTCACATCGGTCTCATAACAATGAATATTATACAAGTACTGATCGCAATCTGTTCAAGATATTTGTCCAGGTACTTCAATCTTGAGTGCTGTCCTCCTCTGCATCAAATCTTCTCATTGTCGTCTGTAAGTTTTGGATTCAGGAAGCCGTGAGTCTTCTTCCTCCTCGTCCTTCTTCTCCTCTTCTTCTTCTGCTTCCCACAGTTTCTCACCCCACTATCAGTTCTGATACTCCTGTGTCTTCCATTTGTGACTGTAGGTCGACAATTTTCTTCGATCCATCACTTCAGCTATCTCTTCTTCTACTTGGTCATCTTTATCACTATGGTGTACCTCACATGTTCTTTTCTCTAAATGCTTACTGATCTTGCCATAAATCTATCTCTAACCCTTTCACCTTATATATATGTTTCTGATTAGTTGGACATGTCTTTGGTCCTTGAAGGACTAAACTCTCCAATGTCGACTTGCATGTGAGTGTTTTTGTTCTGTTCATCGCACTACCCATTTATAACACTGAACTGAGCATTATTAATGATGTTTCTTCCATTAGTAATCATTTTATTCATTTCTAAATATTAATTTCCGTCTTTTCGTAAAATGGACTCTAGTTAGCAAATATTATTCTTTTTCATTAGTCTGATATTCTGTGTTTTAAAATTCATATAAAAACCGCCATTTTCCGTATTCCATTGCTAGCTGATTACAGATACATGGTAGTCAGAAACAGTTTGGAGAGCTTCAAAGGGTGTTGCAGGGCAGGTTGTGCTGAGATATAACTCTTAAGATAAAAATTAGATATTGCTCTTGTAGTAGCATTGTCATTAGCCAATCAGGTCGTTGCGTACGAAACTTCAAGTACTTGCACACGCTAAAATGCGGCAATGCACAAACATTTGTAGGTCCGTGAGTTCACACTTGTTGAAACCATCATTACAAGTTAAAATGCGCGTTTCTAGAAAGTGATCAATTTATGATAGGTGTTTTACGCTTGCAACGACCAGAATGCCGAACTTCAATGCTAATTAAATCAGAAACTGCGCGAGGTACCGAATTTTTTTCTTAATAATTATTTCTCAGCACAACCCACCCTGAAACACCCTTATAGTCCTTTCAAACTATTTCTGATCACACTGTATAATCTGCATCCTTCCCATCTTGGATCACTTAATTGTCAGAAAATAATAAATGCTACAGATATGTTCCATCTTCAATCGCTGCCTCCATTCTGTTACATTTATGAGACGATTTCTTGAGACTAATATCTACATATACACTGAAGAGCCAAAGAAATGGTACAGGTGCCTAATACGGCGTAGGGTCCTCGCGAGCACGCAGAAGTGCCGCAACACAGCATGGCATGGACTCGACTAACGTCTGAAGTAGGGAATTGACACTATGAATCCTGCAGGGCTGTGTATAAATCCATAGGAGTACGAGGGGGTGGAGATCTCTTCTGAACAGCATGTTACAAGGCATCCCAGATATGCTCAATAATACTGATGTCTGGGCGTGTGATGGCCAGCGGAAGTGTTTAAACTCAGAAGAGTATTCCTGGAGCCTCTCTGAAGCAATTTTGAACGTGTAGGGGTCGCATTGTCCTGCTGTAATTCCCCAAGTCCGTCGGAATGCAGAATGGACATGAATGGATGCGGGTTATAAGACAGGATGCTTACGTACGTGTCACCTGTCACAGTCGTATCTAGACGTATCAGGAGTCTCATATCACTCGAAATGCACACGCTCCACACCATTACAGAGCCTCCACCAGTTTGAATAGTCCACTGCTGACATGCAGGGTCCATGGATTCATGAGGTTTATCCATAACCATACACGTCCTCCTGCTCGGTACAATTTGGAACGAGACTCGACCGACCAGGCTACAATGTCCAGTAGTCAAAACTCTAACGTCGGTGTCGACAGGCACAGGTGAGGCGTAAAGCTTTTTGCCGTGCAGTCATCAGAGCCACACGAGTGTATTTGAATAAGGACGCCTGTATCAGTTTCTTTGGTGCTTTAGTGTAATTTGAATACTACTAGTAATATGGGAGCCCTTGTAACAAGACTTTGCTTGTTCTAAATTACTGTGAAAGTATATTACCAGTGTAGATTTGACACAAATCATCATTATATATCTCTTGTATTGTTTCAGTTAACAGATTCTCTATGTGTGATATATGTAAAGCTTTCAAAATCTGTTTCCTTGGAATCAGTTTCCTACTAAAATTATGAAAATGTTTTTTGATATTTCTCTATATGTTTCGAAAATATGTCGTAGTATGAAAAGATGCTCTGCTACATAATGAACCAGTTCTGAAACTCACTAGCCTTCCTAAAATTAGTTTACACTCTGCTTTTTATTACTTCCCTTAAAATACACATTAATGGGTTTACCACACAAATTACTTCATAGTTCCAACAAATTTTGTGACCTACTATCTTAATTATGATGGTAATACGACCTAACCTCATATCCTTAGATATTACATCTCCATGAAATATTTTCTTCAAAAACTGTGTTATCAGTTTCATGTACGAGTTGTGGCTAGAAAAAAACCGGACTAGTACTGGTGAAACAATAAAACGAATGCAATAAGGCTGAAAGTCGCGTGGCCTGTCACGTGACTCTCGCTCCGCCTACTGCTCGAGTTTCATCTGCCTCCTGCACTCAGTCTGCCCGTGGCGTCTGTTTTAAGTAGTTGACGTTTTGTCTGTGCGTCGGAAAATTTTGAGTGTACAGAAAGAACAGCGTGTTAACATCAAATTTTGTTTCAAACTAGGAAAATCTGAAAGTGAAACGTTTGTAATGTTACAACAAGTGTACGGCGATGCTTGTTTATCGCGAACACAAGTGTTTGAGTGGTTTAAACGATTTAAAGATGGCCGCGAAGACACCAGTGATGACACTCGCACTGGCAGACCATTGTCAGCAAAAACTGATGGAAACATTGAAAAAATCGGTAAACTTGTTCGACAAGATCACCGTTTAACAATCAGAGCAGTGTCTGAGTTAACAAGAGTTGACAAGGAAAGTGTTAGGCAGATTCTTCATGAAAGTTTCAACATGAACAAAGTGTGTTCAAAAATGGTTCCAAAGTGTCTCACAATTGAACAGAAGGAACGCCGAAGAATGATTTGTTCTGACATCCTGGAAAACATTGAAAGTGATCCCACCTTCTTACAAAATGTTATTACTTGCGATGAATCGTGGTTTTTTACTTACGATCCCGAAACTAAACGCCAATCGATGCATTGGAAAACTCCTGGTTCTCCACGACAAAAAAAGCACGAATGTCAAAATCGAAATTCAAAGCAATGATGATTGTTTTTTTTGACATCAAAGGGATTGTGCACATTGATTGGGTACCAGAGGGACAAACAGTGAATCAGCATTACTACATTAGCGTCCTGGCTACCCTACTTGAGCGAGTGCGGAGAAAACGGAATGATTTGTGGAGAAAAAAGTCATGGATCCTTCACCAAGACAATGCCCCAGCTCACAGTGCGTTGTCAGTGAAGACGTTTTTGGCAAAACACAACATTCCCATCTTAGATCATCCACCCTACTCACCTTATTTGGCCCCCTGTGACTTTTTTCTTTTCCCTAAAGTCAAGTCAGCTTTGAAAGGAACTAGATTTGAGACTGTTGAAGCAGTAAAAGAAAAAGCGACGGAAGTATTCTATGGAGTTACCGAAAATGATCTGCAGCATTGCTATGAACAGTGGAAAATTCGTATGGAGCGGTGTAGAGACCGAGGAGGAGAGTACGTTGAAGGAGATAACATGAAATTGTAAATAATTGTAAATAAATGTTTTTTCCAGCATCAGTCCGGTTTTTTTCTAGCCGCACCTCGTATTTGTCACCATCATATTTCAGAACCTTCAGATTGTTATCACCTGGTCCAGATATTTGCCATTCTTTCCCTGTTCATAATGCATCAAGGCACTTCACCTCCACGCATTCTTCTCTATGTCATTTAATTTGTTGAAATATTCTTCCCATTCCTTTTGGGTTATCAGTTGGAGACTAGCTTTGACTTTCTGCTCTTGTTAAAGACCTTTCAATACTGGTCGCTCTAATTTCGCTCTCCTAAATACCAGCTTGTCGAAGACTGGTAATAATGAGGTTATTGTTTGATTTGTACCTGAGAGTCAGCTTGAAAATCTGCATTTTTTCCATAATCACTACTGTAGTTTTGTCCAGAGATTGTGGTGCCACAAGGCAAATCGATACCAAAGACGCCATCCATGTCTCACTGTAATCTGCAGCAACGAATGGGACCCGCATCTGATGACGACACCTCCTCTCTCAGCACTGTAGCGCCCTCATACCGAGGTCGGTATAGAGTCGAGCATGGAATGCCTCTAACCCAGTTCGAGACCTCAGCTACAGCAGTCAGCATCATCTGTAGGACAGTGGTAGTTGTTACAGTTTCTGATGAAACATACTTTCGTAAATGTTGAATTTTGTGCTGCAACAGAACAGTGTGTTAAGAAGCGTGTCAAGTAACGCTTTGCTAGTCAATGACAGTTGTAGAAACATTTGTGAAAATTAAGTAAATCTTTTGTTTATTTGTGTAATACAGTGAACTAATATTTCAAAGGTTCTGGTTTCTATGTCCGACTTCACCGAGCAATCAAAGAACCCACAGCTATGGCCAGACGATTGTTGTTTGGTCTGGTCATAACAGTTACCGTAATTTCGTACTGGACATAAATTCTCGCGTCAAATTTTCATACTGTCTGCGAAGACTCTGCGGCACTCTGGTTCTCGTCAGACGTTCAGATTTCCTAGTAAAAACTGCTTCCCTGTCACTCCAGCCAGTGTGGCAGATGCCACCTGCAGTTTCTGCCGGCAGTCATTTACGAGTCTCGAGCGACCCTCACTGCAATCAACGGGAAATTAAATACTGCTTGCAGCTGGGGCTGCTACATATGCGGCAAGCTGTTTTCCATTTCGCTAAAACACGTCGTGATTTCAAAACATAATTTGTTTCAATAACACTTTACTTGCATTACTGGCAGTACACACGTCGACCGTATCACCGTGATTACCGTGATCTAACATCGTACTTGAACCGAAAACGTTAATAATTTGGAAGTTGCCTTGTTCCAGCTGAGATTAAGACTAATGATGCAGATACGCCGAACAACAACGCGGAAATCCAACTAAAGTACTGCAGGAAGCACTGCAGGAAGACCAATATATATACAAACTTGCATTAAGGATGCTATTCGAATACTTAACATTGACGCAGCGGTTGTTTTGCAGTGACTATGGTCGCACTGACCGTTATTTTAATGATAGATTTTAGCACTATGCTAGAAAAATTTTAGTTGAATCGATTTAAGGCTTAACAATTTTTTATTGAAACAATTTAAGAAAGACTCTTTTCATAGCACATCAGTCAAATTATAATACAAACTCAAAATTATCTTCAGTTAAATAACTGCTTGCCTCATCAGACATACAAAAATCACATTCTCTGTGGCACCCAGTGCGCTGTTTACTCCAACGCTAACACTGTGCGTTTTGTCACCTAGTCAGCTGTTTCAATGCTTCTACTACCACAGTGTCTATTTCGAAAGTACCAAGTGTGGTCATCATGAATAGGCCGCTCATTTCAAGTTTCAAATTGTGATTAAAATCAAATATGTTGTTAATTTCTTAAGTATTTGAATGACGAATGTACAGAACATCTTCAAATGGAGCCAGCACGTTTCCTTCTGTCTTAAAGTGCTTATTGTGTAGAACCTGAAACATTATGGTGGCAGGCTTATTAGTGATAATGGTAATGAATGTCACAACTGTTGCATTGCAGGACTTCATTCCAACCGACGTTGGGCAGTTCATCAGAATGTGCGAACTCTCCCGGTTTATAAACTAAGCCCTGGGCTTCAGGTCCCTCTGTAATACACTACTACTCCCCCTGCTTGGTGCCATAACAGCTCGGTGGCACCCCCCCCCCCCCCCCCACACACACACACAAACATACAGGGTGAAAAGTATTTAAACCGACAAACTCTGGGAGGTTGTAGGGTACATCAAAACAAATATTTTTCCCTAAGGTCATTTTTTCCTATGGGGATTATTTAAACCAGTGGAGGCAGTATTACGCTCTTCAGTTGTTAGAGGGCGTATTACGATCTGCAGTTGTTAGAGGGCGTATTACGCTCTTCAGCTGTTCGCAACTGCTGTCCACCAGTGTAGTAGTGCATTATCTCTGTTTACTAATAGAGCGATACCCCTGGAGTGAGTACACTGATATGGTTGGTGCGTACTACGTAGCGCACCACAACGGACGAGCTGCACAGCGGGTTTATCAACAACAATATCCTAATCGCCGTATCTCGCATCGTACAACCTTTGCTGCTGTGTGCCAACGTCTGCGTGAGACCGGATCATTTAGCGGATAACCTAGACAGGGACGCCGTCGCACTTTAAGAACGCTGCAATTTGAGGAAAAAGTCTGGCAGCATGTGGAGCGCGATCTTCAATCAGCACTCGTGCAATTGCACGTAACATGGGGACGAATCAGACGACTGTAAGAACAGTCATTCGAGAGCAATTGTAACGTCCATTTCACTTACAGCGTGTCCACAATTTGGAACCACTTGATTATCCACCCAGAGAACAGTTTTCGCAGTGGTACCTGGAACAGTGTGAAATGCACCCTACATTTCCATCCTCTGTGTTGTTTACCGATGAATCAACGTTCGGGCGTGAAGAAGTCTTCAACATGCACAATTCGCATGTTTGGAGTGAGGATAACCCAAATGCCACAGTTACTAGCGCTCATCAAGTGCGGTTCTTCGTTAGTGTGTGGGTCGGTGTTGTTGGGGACTGTTTAATTGGATCGTATCTGCTACCTACGCCATTAAGTGGCAGGCACTATTACAATTTTCTCTCCAGAGCTTTGCCAGAATTGCTGGAAGACGTCCCGCCCCCTACAAGACAGCACATGTGGTTCCAACATGACGGGGCGCCGGCATATTTCAGTCGCCATGTGCGTCGATTCCTGGACCGACGGTTCCCAGAAACGTGGATTGGATCCGACGGTGTAACCTTTGTTTACGTGTCAATGGAGGCATTTTTGAAAATCTACTGTAACTGAAATTGGGTTGTGTTAATGTGTTGTGTCTTGATTATAGAAAAAAACGGAAAAGTATTTGTTGGTTTAATTAATTTGCCGTCAGAGAAATCTTCCTATACCGGGTTAAATACTCCTCATAGGAAAAATTATCATTTGAGAAAAATATTTGTTTTCATGTCCGCTACAACCTCCCAGAGTTTTTCGGTTTAAATACTTTTCACCCTGTATACAAACACATACACACAAATGAAGCCACGTGCTTGGATATTAGTTTTTCAATGAAAAAGCCTTTGCGATTGAAGACCCTTGTAACTATCCATTCTTTTAAAATAGTTGTTAAATTATATAAATTATTAAATGAAATACGTCAGCCTCCGTAGCTGAATGCACAGCGCGGCTGTCTTCCATGTAGAGGACCGAGAATCGGTTTTCGGTACTGCCAGTTGTTTTTCCTCGGTGTCAGCGGGGTGCACTCTGTCTGGTGTGGCCACGTGAGGAGCTAGTCGGCCGATTAGTAGCAGTTCCAACGTCAGGAAACCCGACAACGCCAGTGAGAGCAGTGTCTCGCTTATTTGGCTCGTCCTGGCCCAGAACGTTTAACTTAACTTTTTCAAAATTTTTTGTATTAGTTTTTCATACATCATTAAACCTGGATTACGATTTAAATTTTCGAAAGTTTCTATGCGGTTTTCGGCAAGCAATAATTCCCAACACCTTGTAGTATCCACTTCCTTTAGTGAACGACTCTTGGACCGCGAGCGTCACTATATTGGAATAATGAAATAAAAAAAAATAAATAAATAAAAACGTCGTAAGACACGAAAGAAGCATCACACTATGAAATGTAGATAAAGTGACAGCAAACTGTGTTTAGACGGGGCTAAAAAATAAACAGGATGCGTCGAGAACACAGAGGTAATCGATTTGATGATTAGTCTCCTGGTCTGAATTTCCATGACAACAACGGCTATCGTACATTTCCTGTTGTAATGTGTGAAGCCTATTTTTTACTGTCTCATGAGGAGTAGATCGAAGAAAGCGTTGCCATTACGTTCGTGACACATCAAGAACACAAGTAAGATACATTTTTTTTTTCAGTTGTTAACATTCGCACACTTGGCGGCAGGAATGGCATCAGGCCACCCCTTAAAATAAATCGTGCCAAATCCGTTGTTAACCCTGCCGACCCTACACGCAAAGCGGGACAAAAGCAGTAGCAAAAGAAGAACATTCGCACACTGTTACAGAGCAAATTTCAATCAGAAAGTGACGAATTCTTAAGGATACCGATAACACATTTCGTTGAACGTCAATCCCGTCACTAATGTGATCAAGGGGAGGGGGGAGGGTACCTCAGTTTTCTGAACATCACGAACACTTTTTAAGCCATACACAAATATTAAAAAATACGATAACGCAGAGAACGAAGTTTACACAATTCACAGAGAGGTAGCGCACTAGACTTCCCTCGATTATGTTGCCTTGACGATTGTGGCGTCAGAATGGGCAGCCAGCCACAAAGCTAAATAATACAACAAAATCTGGCCGATCCTGAAAAAATGGATCCAGTACTAAACGGTAGCAACATCTGGCATTAAGCTGCAAGCCTAATATGTTTACTTTCGGGTACCAGACGAAAATTCTGGGTGGGTCACGTAAGGCATAACACCCCTTTTATTTCGTGAACGGTTACACATATCGAAACGCGGTTTTCGACAAAAGTTACACCGTCGAGAAGCGCGTATCGTTTTTCTTTCGCCAGTGTTGTTAGCACGGGTATCAACGGAGATATTGAAGCAAGAACGCTTTTTTTAAATAGAACCGTATACTTTTTATAAGTACATTCGACAAGTCTTGACAAGAATGATATAACGTTTGTTAATCTTGACGTTGAAGCGTATCGTAAAAAATTCTAGTAATGTTATAGAATGTGAGAGCACAGTGGCCGGAATCGGCAGTGGCGGTGCAAAAATCTCTAAGCAGAGCTCTCGTGCTGCGCTTGTGTCACAGTGTCAACACCATTGTCTGTTTCCTTCTCTGAACTACAGGCCGCTAATCTCTGCGTGCAGACATGTACATCATCGAGGAGAAGTAAATTTTGGAAATGTGTAGTAACGTCTTATGGGACCAAACTGCTGAGGTCATCGGTCCCTAAGCCTACTCACTACTTACTCTAACTTACGCTATGGACAACACACACACACCCATACCCGAGGGAGAACTCGAACCTCCGATGGGGTAAGCCGCACGGACCGTGACAAGGCACCTCAGACTGCTGACGAGAAGTTGAATATACTACTTTCATATGATAAATTTAAAAGTAATGCAGTATAAACAATACAGCGGTCTAGGGAAATTTATTCGGATGGCCAATGTTCGACGCTCCAGGCAGCTGCGGACAGGCTGCTTGAACGTCAAAAAGACGACAAGAAAGAAGACTGCAACTGGCAGAGAACACAAAGAAGCTGTCCTTGCTACGACGTTAATGAATCCGCACAGTGGTACCAGACATTGCTGCGCCACTAACAAGTGCAGGCGTGGATTTAAGGAATTCTTGTAAATCTCGCGCAGCTATGGCTGGAAGGCAGTAGTAAAGGGACCGACTGGCACATCGGATGGCAGGCGCGGGTGATGTTGACATTTTGCAATCGATTCTGCGAGGCAGCTTTACGACACCGCTACAATGCAGGGCCTGGTGGCCACTATGTACAAATGTGAAGTAATCAGGGCAGCAGAAGGAATCAGAATATGAGGAGTGTTACGTCTTAAATGACTCACCTTGTGTGTGTATACACTTGAATTAACCGGACGTTTTAGCCATTAAAAAATCAACTAGGTATACTTAACAATGTACAAAGTGAAGTACAAAATAGACGGTGTCGCAATAATTTTACTGGCATTCTTCTTACGGCTAACCAAAAGCAACGCAGTAATTCCATGCCTAGTTATCACAAATCAGACAGGATTATTTATATCGTGTATATACTGAGTAAATTTTTAAATTATAGTTCTGGTACAACATAACTTCTGAGTAACTTTGTTTTGACTTCATTTTCATTAGCCTTTTCATTTTGTTTAGTCTTATGAAAGTAACTACTAAGGAAAAGAAAAGATGGACCACGAGGGAAGTATCCGAATGGGACGGAAATCGGTAGATGTGATGTATATTTACCGACAAACAAATGGTTACAATTTCATAAAAACTGGATGGTTTGTTCAAGAGAAACAACTTCACAAACTGAGCAAGTAAATAACGGGCTGTTCCATCTCTGGCTCTCACACAAACGATTATTCGGCTTGGCATTCATTGATAGTTGTTGGATGGCCTCTTGAGTATTATCGTGCCAAGTTCCGTCCAATTGTCTGGCGCCTTAGATCGTCAAATTCCCGACCTGGATGGAGGGCCCTGCTCATAATGCTCCAAACTTTCTCCATTGGGGAGAGACCCGGTGACCTTCTGGCCAAGGTAGAGTTTTTCAATCACGTAGAGAGTAGAAACTGTCGCCGTATGCGGGCGGGCAGCATCGTGCCCAAATGTAAGCTCAGGATGGCTTGCTACGAAGAGTAACAAAACTGGGCTCAGAATAACGTCCACATACTGCCGTGCCGTAAGGATGTTGCGGATGACAACCAAAGGGGTGCTGGTTGTCAGGACGTATGGCAGGCTACAGTCAAGTTGGTATCCCAGCGCTGTCTGGAGCGTCTCCATAGACATCTTCGTAGGGCATCAAGGCTGAGTTCGAAGCGGGACTCATCACTGAAAGTTCTACTCCATTCCACGAGATTTAAGGCTAAAGTCGCCTATCAGTCTAATTTTCTTCGGATGCGCGAGAGATACCCGAGTATCTTGTATTACTTGCTTTTCACTCGAGCAAACGATTTCAGATGAAATTAGTCTGAAGTTGTAGCTAGCCATTATCAAATGGCGTCTCTACCCAGTAAAGCAGCTGCAGTTACCAACTACTGTTGCGAGGTGCTCGATAAGTAAAGGAACTGGAAGTATCCAACGAGCGCACACGTCCCTGCAAAGTAAGAGCACCATTCTCGGGACAGTGGTGTCACCACCAGACACCACACTTGCTAGGTGGTAGCCTTTGAATCGGCCGCAGTCCGTTAGTATACTTCGGACCCGCGTGTCGCCACTATCAGTGATTGCAGACCGAGCGCCGCCACACGGCAGGTCTAGAGAGACTTCCTGGCAGTCGCCCCAGTTGTACAGCCGACTTTGCTAGCGATGGTTCACTGACAAAATACACTCTCATTTGCCGAGACGATAGTTAGCATAGCCTTCAGCTACGCCATTTGCTACAACCTAGCAAGGCGCCATATTCAGTTACCATTGATATTGTGAATCATGTACCGTCAAGAGCGACGTTCATCATTAAGAGATTAAAGTTAAGTATTCCACCAGCTACGTCCGTTTTTCTAAATTCTAATTTCCTTGTCATATTCCAGACCTCACGCCAGCCTGCGTGAGCTAAAACGCGTGCATTTCGGTCTTGTTTAGTAAAACGGTGTCGGCTCTCTTGCCATCCACAACATTGGCGACGAGACAAAACCGTGTTCTTCTCTAAACTGCCCGGATTTACTTGTGTAATGGCTTCGCCACAATTTCCAGATGTACTGTCTGAATGTTATCTCTTACAGAATCAGCAGACGCAGGCCTTACTGGATGCCCTTGGACAGCTCGTCCAGGGTCAACGTGCGATGCAAAACGATACGACAGCAGCCGCTCCGCCGCCAACGTAGCGACAACAAGCATCTACACCAACATTTCTACCTTTTGATGCTGCACTGGAAAGCTGGACGGAGTGGTCACGCCAATTTGGATTCCAATTCGCCGCCTACAGAATTTAAGGTAACGAGCGGAAGCCTTATCTCTTATCATCGGTCGGCGTACAAACGTACCGTGTGATAGTCAAATTACTTCCCCGACGCGATGTAGCAACTCTGTCCTATGAAGAAATTTTGTCTGCATTAGATGCATATTTCAAAGAATCAGTCAATGTAGTTGCGAAACGGTATACCTTCTTTCCTACAAAACGTGCGGCAGGTCAGACTAATCGGGAGTGGGTTGCAACCTTGCAAGGCCTTACTAGGGATTGTGCTTTTGAGTGTCAATGTGGACTCCCTTATTCAGATACTATGGTACGTGATGCAATTGCACAGAACGTTTCTGATGTTCGTATAAGGGAACAGATTTTGAAACTAGTCAATCCCTCCCTTTACCAAGTGATGGACATATTGAATCGGCAGGACACACTTGACTTTGCTCAGGAATCATTTGAAACTTCGCCACCCGTGTGTCAGGTTAACCGGCCCCCCGGGCGAGCTGCACGTAACAGTAAACAGTCCTCGCGCCCTGCCGCGCCGCTGCCGGCAGGCTCTCAGCCATGTGTCCCGCGCCGGCAAGTAAACGCAGTGCTAAAATCATGCCCGTGGTGCGCTACTAGGCATTCGCGTGAGAACTGCCCATCACGCCAAGCTATTTGCTTTTTCTGTAATAAAAAAGGACATGTTGAGAGTGTTTGCCAGAAAAAGCTCAGATCAGAAACTCACAACCATTCCAGGCTCTTTGCTTCGTGCCGGATTCGAACCAAGGATACTCAGGCTCGTGAAACGTCGCCCATGGAAATTCATGTAGTTCATTCCACTCCGCTCAATGCCACTCTCTCTAACAGTGACTGTGTTCGTCCCACAAATAGTGTGCATCGACATCGCCGGAAATCCTGTCAAGTCGCAAGTGATTCTGTACCAGTGTCAGTTCACATTGCACGAGACAGTCGCTCTTGTCGTCAGCAGGACAATAAACTTTTTGTAGACTTCGACAGCAAAGTGATACCATTCCAGCTCGATACCGGAACTGCAGTTTCACTGATCAATCAAGACACGTACAAACAGCTGGGCACACCTCTGTTGTGTGCCGCAAATATTAAGTTAACTAGTTATTCAGGTCAAGGTATCCCTGTGTTAGGACAGTGCAGCCTTCTTGCAACATACAGACAAAACTTGTGTCATTTTACGTCCTTCGTTCTTCTTCTGCAGTGAACTTGTTTGGTTTAGATTTATTTCAGTTGTTTAACTTGTCTATAGTAAATCAGGTCCTATCAGTGATCCAGACTGTGAGTTCCGACAGCGTTTCTCGTCTATGTGAAGAATTTGCAGACATTTTTGCACCGGGCCTCGGTTGCGCTAAGAACTATAAAGCACATTTGGAACTGAAAGTAAACGCGCAACCAAAATTTTTCAGAGCGTGCAATGTTCCCCACACATTGCGTGATGAGGTCACATAAATATTACTCGATCTGTAATCACAAGGTGTAATTGAACGTGTGCAGGCTTCTCTCTGGGCATCACCCTTAGCAATTTTGCCAAAACCTTCGGGAAAATTGAGACTTTGTGTGGACTTCAAGGCAACGGTGAATCCACAACTAGTGATTGCAACTTATCCTTTACCCCGCCCGGAAGATCTTTTTGACAAACTGTGCCCGGGTAAATATTTTTCGAAGTTTGACCTCGCAGATGCGTACTTGCAACTATCGGTGGACGAAGAATCCCAGCGCGTTTTGGTGGTTAACTCGCATCTTCGTTTGTATCGATTCAAACGACTGCCATTCGGGTGTGCATCCGCCCCTGCATTGTTTCAGCAATATCTACAAACTGTTTTTGCGTCGGTCCGTACTGCAGCAAACTATCTGGACGATATTGTGATCTCCGGAAAGACGGAAGAAGAACATTTAGCCAATCTCAGAACATTATTTCAGGTCTTGCAACAAAATGGTCTTCGCTTGCGGAAGGACAAATGTGTGTTTTTTGCTCGTTACTTGCCATACATGGGACATGTACTCAATGCCCAAGGCATACATCCCAGTCCCGAGCACCTCCGTGCCATACAAGACTTGCCTTCGCCGCAGAATTTGAAGCAGCTACAAAGTGTGCTGGGAAAAATAAATTAATTATTATCAACGTTATATACCACACGTCTCTTCCATTTTAGCTCCGCTTCATCGCTTACGCCGTAAAGGTGTTCTGTTCGTCTGGACGACGGAATGCGAACGCGCCTTTCGCCAGCTGAAATCGGCGTTGCTTTCCAATACTTACCTTACGCCATTCGATCCCCAGAAGCCCCTTTTGTTGATGGTGGATGCATCGGGTTTCGGGATCGGTGCTGTGTTTGCGCACAAAGATGGGTCGCACGATCGCCCTATTCCCTTTGCGTCCAAAATGCTCTCTTCTGCGCAAAGAAATTATTCACAGATCGAGAAAGAAGCATTGGCTCTCGCATTTGGTTCTACAAAGTTTCATGATTTCTTGTATGGTCGTCACTTTACCATCATCACAGACCACAAACCTTTGACATCGCTTTTTCATCCGAACAAGCCTGTACCACCACGTACAGCGCAGAAATTCATTCGCTCGTCTATTTTCCTCTCGCAGTACCGCTACGATATCTTGTATCGGTCCACTGCTAAGCACGGAAACGCCGATGCGTTGTCACGCTTGCCTGTTGCTGAGCATAGGGCATTCGATTCCTCTGAACTTGCTTGCATGTTCATTGATGCGGAAACCTATGACTTGGTCGAATCGTTTCCGATTGATTTTCGTCGTGTAGCTACAGCCACAGCCGCCGACCCTGTCCTTGCTACCGTTCTGCGTTTTCTTGCTACGCAATGGCCCTTGTCAAAGTCACGGATCGGGGAATCGTTGGTTCGCCGATTTTTTGCTCACCAGGAGACACTTTTTGTACGACGTGGTGTTTTGCTGTTGCGTTCTGATAATGATCAGTCCAGGGTCGTGGTCCCACTTTCGTTACAGTCCTCTGTCTTACAGCTTCTCCACCAAGGACATTGGGGTATAGTGAGAACGAAATAACTTGCTCGTGAACACTGTACTTAGTTCGGAATCGATGCCGCGATTACGAATATGTGCTCTTCTTGCATGGCGTGTGCCGAACAACAATCAGCACCACCGCGGAAATTCTTTGCATGGCCAAAAGCCACTTCCCCTTGGCAACGCTTGCACATCGATTTTGCTGGTCCATTCTGGAATGCTCGATGGCTGGTTGTGGTAGATTAATTCAGTAATTTTCCATTTGTTGTCCGAATGTCTTCCACGACGTCATCTTCCACCATCCAAGCGTTATCTGCTATCTTTTGCATTTAAGATCTTCCACAGACTATTGTTTCCGACAATGGCCCACAATTCATGTCCGCAGAATTTCAGTCATTCTGCAAGGCCAATGGTATTCAACATCTGACGTCCGCGCCGTTTTCGCCACAGTCAAACGGTGCCGCTGAACGATTGGTCAGGACTTTCAAGTCACAGATGTTGAAGTTGAAAGAGTCGCATTCTCGGGAGGACGCGTTATTGCACTTTTTGTCCTCGTATCGCTCTCAGCCCCGAGATGGTCACTCGCCGGCTGAGTTGCTACACGGTCGTCATCATCGAACCTTGATGTCTTTGCCACATCCGCCGCATCAGGTTCCTGTGCAGCGGCAGACACCTGCTTTTGCTCCAGGCGACGTTGTCTATTATCGCCACTATCGAGGTTCATGGCGTTGGCTCGAAGGGCGCATTCTTCGCTGCCTCGGCCGCGCTATGTATCTGGTTTTGGGGGCCTCTGGTGAGGTGCGTCGGCATCTCAATCAGCTGCGGCTCTGTCGTCGCACGGGTTCTGCCGCTCCCCGTCTGCTTTCAGCGACGGTGCCGTCCGGTCAGCGCCCTGGGGACCCATCTACTGGCTCGCCTCAGCCCCAGGTGTTACCGACGCTGCCTTCCATTTTGCACCATGGCGACGCGCCTCCGCCGCCGCCTGTTCTCCCACCGGCGACGCTCGTAGTGGGCGCTTCGCTGCAGCCGCCGGGCGCCTCCCTGGATCACGCGCCACCGATCGCTTCCCGGGACCAGTTGTCCTCCGACATGGAACTCTTGCCCACTCCGGACCATGTGTCGTCTTCTCCCGTCGGGTGCCCCGGCCTGATGGAGGTCGACCCTTCGGCCCCTCCTGTCTCTCTACGGGCGCATACACCGCATATTGGCGTGCACCCTGGAGCAGTTTTTCAGGCGTTTCCTAGCTCCCCGCGGTCCGAATGGCACGGTGCGGGTGGCACGGCCTCGCCTGTTGTTAGGCTCCCCACCTCGTCGTATACGTCAACATGGGGTCCTCCCCACGGCGGGCGGAAGCCGTGTGCCACAACCGTACGCCGATTTGCGGGGGAGGAATGTGGTGTCACTGCCAGACACCACACTTGCTGGGTGTCCGCAGTCCGTTAGTATACGTTGGACCCGCGTGTCGCCACTATCAGTGATTGCAGACCGAGCGCCGCCACACGGCAGGTCTAGAGAGACTTCCTAGCACTCGCCCCAGTTGTACAACCGACTTTGCTAGCGATGGTTCACTGACAAAATACGCTCTCATTTGCCGAGACGATAGTTTAGCATAGCCTTTAGCTACGTCATTTGCTACGACCTAGCAAGGCGCCATATTCAGTTACCATTGATATTGTGAATCATGTACCGTCAAGAGCGACGTTCATCATTAATGGATTAAAGTTAAGTATTCCACCAGCTATGTACGTTTTTCTACATTCTAATTTCCTTGTCACGTTCCAGACCTCACGCCAGCCTGCGTGAGCTAAGACGCGTGCATTTCGTCCTCCTTTAGTAAAACGGTGTTGGCTCTCTTGCCAACCACAACAGGAACAATTCACTAGGCAGGGACTAAGCTATTCCTCAGCAACACGCTTCCTTCCGAAGAGTGCTAGTCTCACACAGTACGCAGCAGAGCTTCTGTAAAGCCTCCAGAGCAGGAGAGAGGTGTTCGCAGGATTTAAACTATGAGGATAGGTCGAACTCATTGGACAAAGTTCCATATTTGCGCAATAGTCCAGCACATGACATAAAACTGTCAGGAAATTTGAAAATGGCGCATGCTGCTTAGCAGCCCAATCGCATTTCCACCACTGTACAAAGATCGAATGTTCCAGAGTATGCATTTTTCCACCACTATAATAGCACTTATACCCTAAACAGTATAAGAAGCAATGAGTTTTAGAAATAAAATAAGCGCCAGCTTTTCATCCTGATCAACAGTATTGTGGCTAGCATTATTCCCTCAACATGTAAATACTCTCCCTCTAACTTTCCCAGTTTCTCTCTCTCTCATTTTTTCTCTCTTCCTCTCTATTTCTCATCACTCCTATTTCTTTTACTTTCTTCAGCTAAACAGCACAATTTTGATAAACACATTTGAAATTTTATACTAATATATATTTTAATGTATACGCAACATTTGCTCTGTTTTAGAATCTACGACTAGATAACAGACAAAACAAATTGGTAAATAAATAAAACGAAAAATTAAAACCATAAAATGCAAGTCATTCGGCATGTTCTAGAATATACACTGAAGAGCCAAAGATGAACCCTGAGCCAGGCACTTAAGTGTGAATTGCAGAGTAACCATGTAGATGTAGATTTAGATGTAAACTTGTACACCTGCCTAACATGGCGTGGGGCCCCCACGAGCACGCAGAAGTGCCGCAACATCAAGTGGCATGAACTTGACTAATGTCTGAAATAGTGCTGGAGAGAACTGACACCACGAATCCTGCAGGGCTGTCCATAAGTCAGTAAGGGTAAGAGGGTGTGGAGATCTCGTCTGAACAACATTTTATGCAAGGTATCCCAGATATGCTCAATAATGTTCATCTTTCGGGATTTCGGTGGCCAGCGGAAGTGTTCAGACTCAGAACAGTGTTCCTGGAGCCAGTCTGTAGCAATTCTGGATGTGTGGGGAGTCACACTGTCCTGCTGGAAGTGCCCAAGTCCGTTGGAATCCACAATGGATATGAAGGAATGCATACGATCAGACAGGATGTTTACGTACGTTCCACTTGTCAGAGTCGTATCTAGACGTATCAGGGTTCTCATATCGCTCCAACTGCATACGCACCACACCATTACAGAGCTTCCACCAGCTTGAACAGTCCCCTGCTGACTTGCAGGGTCCATGGATTCGTGTGGTTGTCTCCATACACGTATACGTCAACCAGCTCAATACAATTTGAAAGGAAGCTCGTCCGACGAGGCAACATGTTTCCGTCATCAACAGTTCGATGTCGGTGTTGACGGGCCCAGGCGAGGCGTAAAGCTTTGTACCCTGCAAATGGTTCAAATGGCTCTGAGCACTATGGGACTTACTTCTGGGGTCATCAGTCCTCTAGAACTTAGAACTACTTAATCCTAAGTAACCTAAGGATGTCACACACGTCCGTGCCCGAGGCAGGATTCGAACCTGCGACCGTAGCGGTCGCGCGGTTCCAGGCTTAAGCGCCTAGAACCGCTCGGCCACACCGGCCGGCTGTGCCGTGCAGTCATTAATTGTACACGAGTGGGTTTTCGGTTCCGAAAGCCCATATCGATGATGTTTCGTTGAATGGTTCGCACGCTGATGCTTACTGATTGCCCAGCATTGAAATCTGCAGCAATTTTCAAGGGTAGCATTTGTGTCACGTTGAATGATTCTCTTCAGCCGGCGTTGGTTCCATTCTTGCAGGATCGTTTTCCGGCCGCAGTGACGTCGGGGATTTGGTGTTTTTTGTTACCTGACATTCATAATGCACTCGTGGAATAGTAGCACGGGAAAATCCCCACTTCATCGCTACGTTGGAAATGCTGTGTCCCATCGCTCGTGCAGCGACTCTAACACCACGTTCAAACTCACTTAAATCTTGATAATCTGTCATTGCACAAGCTGCAATCGATCTAGGAACTGCGCCAGACACTTGTTGTCTTATATAGACGTTCCCGACCGCAGCGCCCTTTTCTACCTGTTTACATATCTCTGTATTTGAATACGCATGCCTATACCAGTTTCTTTGGCGCTTCAGCGGAGATAACAAACCAAAAGAAATCTTTAAATAAAATAAAACACTAGTGCAGAAGCTGTTACTAATTAAAATGAGCTAAGTTATAAAACTTGAAAAAATGCGAGTTTATATCCTCCGTCTTTACACTATTCGAGATTTGTCTGGCCTTAACTGCAGTAAAAAACTGTTTTTGAATTGATAGCATGAAGTAGAAAAAAGTCGTTGTGATTGTATTCCACATCTGATATGTGCTACACCTCACTTCAACAATCTGATCCATTGTGACCTATTATCACGAAAGGTTCTCAGTGTCGCCATATTCCACACGTAGTGAGAGCTGTTTGGTGCGCTTCGTTGGAATAAATTAATTCGTCAACAATATCGTCATATTTACACTGACGAGCTCTTTTCATTACTTGGAGAGATTGTTTCTGTCATCTTAAAATGCACGTTGGAAGTTGGTACCGTATTTTTGGGGTTTCAGAATATTGCAAAATTATCAGTATGACTGAAACTAAGCTGTGTGACGTCATCAGACGACGTATCTTATTCATTTCGTACCCACAGATGCAGCGCACCACGATCCAGTTTAAGTGTCTGTTTATTCTCAATTACAAATATGTCACTACTTGTAACTGATGACAGCCGCAAGCGTGAAAAATGTATTACAGAATTATTTAAACTATTCGTAATTTACTAGCGTCTTAATTTTTTACGATAGCTGTTTTTTTTTTTTTTGGCAGAAACCGAGACGTAAAATGATGGAAAATGTAATAATAAAGCTCTTCTTCTGTTTCTTTAACAGCATAAATTTATTCAAATCTTAAAAGTGAGCAGATTCACCTTTAGGGTTTTAATGCGATGTAAGCATATCAGTGAATTTTGCTGATCCTTCTTCCATGACATATGAATTATGTTCCTCATTTTGTTTAACCTTGTAGAAGTACTGACACATTTTTCAAACAGCACATTACATGCTTCAAAGAACATCGAAATTGAATAGATATTTTAGTTGTATAAAGATGTTAAAAACTAGCAAATTATTCCGACATAAATTTTACTTACATATATTCTACGGGGAAAGTAGTAGTTTCGTCCGGTCCTTTTATAGATTGGAAATAAACACGAAAATTAGTGTTACAGTATGTGAATTATTTAAAAACATGGTTTCATATAAGATTAAGTGGTAGGATGTTGTCTGCCAATACAATTTTAATACTCATTTTCTGATACGAAAAATTAACAGTGTTTTTGTAATTATGGACGTACAGGTATAACCAGATCGGGGAATCTAGAAGAAGAAAGACTTATACGCCTGGAGAGAGAGACTGTGAGACTGTGTGTGTTTTGTGATTTACTGGATATTGTCGGGATTCATTAAATCAAATCTATGTCTTTTCGTACTGAATTGACTGAGAATGTGACGTCAGATGGTTTCGCGTCTCGAGGGTTTGCAAGATGCCTAGTATGAAGATCTAGCGTCCAAAATGCAATACCTTTAACCAAGTTTCTTTATTGTCAGTTTTCTGTTCCGGTTTGAGTAGATAGTGAGAATCGTTGTGTTATAATTTTGTTTCACACGGAAAGCATCACTACGTTTCTTGAACCTTATCAAAAAAAAGTCTGTTTATACTAGATAGAAGCAGTCATAGATCGGGCAAGTGATTTTGTAGACACGAGACTGACTGAGCTTATTAGATTGATTTGGTCTGCGGATTAATTGTAAAATCAGTTTCTTCTTTGTATGGAAACTTTGTTCTGATTTTGTATATTTGCTATTATGTGAGAAAGATTAATCACAGATGAAGACAATGGTCTCTAAACGTCACATTAGCACCTCATTCTAGATGCAGATTTGTGTGGATGGACAATTCCGTATTGTATTTTTGTGATTGTGAAGGCCAGTCTTCAAACGTTTTCGGTCGTTTTCGTTAGCAGCCTGTTTTAGTAATTGAATTTCTAGAGTTAAATTCACGAGATATAGCTACAATTTCACTGCTCTTTATAAAATAGAAAATTAGGGTGACATGAACTGACACATTTCATTCCCTGCTAAGTTTTCACATCAGTAAATCGCTATTATATACTGAAATGATAGCCAGCGTACCCATGTAGAATTCTGTGCAAAACAACATTGTCCAGTAACTTACATATTTTTTTCTAAACAGTAGTCCTAATATTCCTCATTACTTTCGATCTGTAAAATGAATAACCGATTTTATTATTTTTCCATCTGAAAATTTAAGTTAAACTTATTTAGAGAAAGATACTGTTGTGGTTGTCTAAGAACTAAGCTGTATTAACAACGACATAAAATTGAAATATCTGTCCAATTACTGAAACTCTTTAAAAATTGTACTGTCGTCTTTGAACATTATATGTAAGTATATGAGTTTCAAAGTTATATAGAAAAATACATCATTGTAATGTAATATGTAAGAGAAATCAGCATTCACAGATAAGCTTTTCCGTCGTATTTACAGCAGGGTGAAAGTCGTTTGGTTTGCCAAGGCAAGCACTGAAGATGAAGTTGTACTACGAGATGTACATTGGCGAATAAAACACGTAATTAAAAAGAACAGTAGACTGCCTTTAATATTAATATAAAATATTAATATATATATATATATATATATATATATATATATATTATTTAATATAAAATATTAATTTAATATTTTGACACAGTAATATATAAAACACAGATGTCTCTATGTTCATGTGTCAACGTAGTCTCTACAAATAGTTTCCTTCCCGTTGTAACCGAAAAGAGTGAATTTTTTTTTTAAAAAGCCGTCACTTGTGCAATGATTTATCTAGAAGTAAGCAATAAAATAGATTGCAGAAATATTTGGCACATCCTTGAATGATGTACGAAATCATGTTCAGCAAATGAGACTGTGCAATCTGCATAGTCAATCAGACAAATATCTTCTAGTATTTAAAATTCTAAGTTAAATACTGAACTTTAATTTCTCAGTTGTCACCTCAATTGTTATACATGATTTCAAGCATCATTTCTCTAATCTTTTCTGTTTCTTACTCTAGACAAATCATTCCACGCCCAAAATAGATAGGCGCATTGCTGTGAAGTTTTTGATACTTCATTTGCGTAACTAGCAGCAACGGTTCGTGAAATATTTCAGATTCACCTCAAATCAAAATTTTTATGACTTACCCTGACTGCTTTCAAACAATTATATTCCTTTTTTAAAAACTGGACCTCTCGCTAGGCTCTTTGAGGCTACATTTGCCCATTTCCAATTTTTCGGTTGGCTACGAATTTGCGAACATAATTTTCCCCTGTATCAATAATTAAGTCCTCCTTAATTACCATGATTATGTTCAGACTGTGAAAGCTTCATCTGAAAACCTAGACCTCACGTTGGTCAATTTAATACCACGTTTTTCCACTTCCCACTGTCCATTGGACTACGATGATCAGACAAAAACCAATTGCTCAAACATTTGATCAAAAACCACTAGTTCTATATGTATGACTTTAATCGACACTCTTATTTACTGTTGAACAGAAAGTGACTTAATCGTCAAATTGTTCTGTTGAACGTGATTTGCCTCTACCAGAATTATAATACATTCCCATCACTCCAACCGCCACTCAGATATTGGTTTCTCTCAGATTTTGTAATTAATGTTAACAAATTAAAGCGGGAATATTTCATAATGTTGAGTCATCTCATTATATTTCACTTAAATAAAATGTAGGCCTACAGCCTTGATTTCTGTACTTTATACATTTTAGAGACCTGTTCCAAATGTATTCAAAGAATATACCTAGTGAAATAAAATTATAAGAAATTCTTCTACTTTGGAAGTCTGAATTACAGACCAATGAGATTGCTCATGATAGACTGTGGAATCTCTACAAGGGTTTCTCTGAAGTTACATATTGCGAATGACAACTAAGGTGACAATGAATTGTACTTTCTTTTACATTCACCTCTACGGTAAGGGTTGAGGTTGTTTTGTTTCACACTGCCAAGTCAGTATGTATCTCTCACCATGTCATTGCTGCTTAATCTGTGATATAGTTACTGAACTCTGTCTTTATTTTGAATGATTATTTTTGTGACAACGTAAATAAATTGCAAGCACATGACAACAATCACAATCATCTGATCAATTGCCCCACTGTCAGAAAATAAGCTGTGTAGTTCCACGTGCCTTCCACCCTCTCTGAAGGGAATACCTCCATCCACTTAGAACCATTGTTCTTCAGAATACACAGGAATCCTTTCATCGTAAGTAAGTGGTGGCAGAGCGTTGTGAATCACGTGACAGGTCTGTGTGAGGCAGCGGTTCCGCCGTGTTACGTAAGGGGCTGCGACATGGCCTGGCCTATTTGCTGATACTGTCGCTCCTTAAGCTCACTAATTCTCAGTGTCATCTAAGAGTACCATCCCACAGCATGCAGCTGGGTACGTCATCAGAAGCTCTCAAAACAAAACATCAATACGTGTTACTCTTAAATAAAAGATATGTTAATTATCAACAAGTTTTATTACTTCTGAAAGTAAGTTCAGTATGTTCAAATCAACATTGTGCTTGTCTCTCTCCTTTCCTCTCACTGTTTTCCCTAACTGTATTGTGAACTTGTATTCATAAGATATTTGTGTATAAGTGTTAATAATAGTGTAGAGTTACTTTAGACTTTTTGTGCTTTAGATTCTGGCTATATGTCTGATCTCCATAAGCTAGTGTTGTCGTGCCCAATTGTCTATGTAATGCATCAATAAATCAAGTCATTTCTCCGAATAAATTAAAATATTCCATTGCCAACACGTGTAGAAGAAAGTTGCTAGGTGAGATGTCAATAACCACTGACCCGTCTCACTACTGACATCATTCTCGAAAATTGTCGAGAGGGTGATGTATTCTGGAAGAGTATCCCACCCAAGTAATAATAATAACCTCAGTAAAACACAGTTTGGATTTCAGAAGAGTTGCTCTACTGAAAATGCCATTTATAAGACCATTCACCAGATTTCAAAAGCACTATGTAACAAGGCAGCACCGGTTAGTATTTTCCGTGACGTGTCTAAGGCATTTCACTGTGTCAGTCACAATATTCTCCTAGGTGATCTGAGGTCTCATGGAATTGACAGTATAGCCAACGAATGGAAAATGTCATATCTTTAAAAACAGAAAAAGAAAACCCTACAGTTGTACTTATTAATGGGAACGATCTTCCATCTTATATACAATGTAATACACTCGTACAATAAGTAAAATTAGGTCTTTTTGAGGATGATATTAGAGTTGTAATCACTCCACGCATACATACAGCAACAGATGAAATGATAAATGATGTTCTGAACAGTACCATTGACATTTTCTAAATCCTAAAGCAACTTGGTTCAGACACAATTGCACGTACAACCACTGAAAATCTTGCGCAGAGACAAATCAGGAAGTTGACATATCTTACATATTTTCATACATTTATATCATGTGCAGTAATGTTCTGGGGCAACTCATCTTTAAGAAAGGAAGTCTTCATTGCTCAAAAACGTGCTGTAACAATAGTATGTGGTGCTCCCCCACTACCATGTTCCAGATAACTGTTTAAGAAGTCAGGCGGTTTGACTACCGCTTCACAATGTATTTATTCCGTTTGTGAAGTTTATTGTAAACAATCTACTGCAGTTCAAAGAAGAAAATGATGTACATAATAATAATAATACCAGAAGAAAAATTAAATTCGTTACACAACACTAATGTTGTCTTTAGCATAAGAAGGAGTGCACAATGCTGCAACCAAAATGTTTGACTACTTGTCGAGTGATATAATACTCTGAAAGACAGCAAAGTAAAATTTGAACACATACTGACTACTCCCTCTATTCCGTGGAATTTCTATTACCGTAACGTTTAAAATATAGTGGTTATGAATCATTAACTCATACCATTATACTTTTTTTAAAAAATCAGCATATAACCATATTTAACAACTAATTTATTTGCATGTAAAATGACGCAATACAATTTATGATGCAAACAATCAATGGAACCTTACTAACTAGCATGATTCGTAAAGGTTACGGTTTCGAATCCCCGTCGGATCACGGATTTTTCTGTTTCCTTCCTAACCGAGAAGTCAACTCTCAATGATGTGGAGATACGCCAGAAACGACTCGTGGTTCAGATTCGACGTTAAAGTACAGGTTCCCTTCCCCCCCAATTGGATAACCGAGATATATTAGTTTTACGCAAGTCGCCGAAACTATTATTAGCGTGTTCAAAATACACACATGAAAAAAGTTTTGCATCACCGCGGTTCCCAGAACTTCTGAAGATAGACGATGGCTGTGGATACTGTATCACAGACACAGTCCCTTTGAATGTTCAAAGATGACGCTAAACCCGCCCAACGATATAAACAACCATGCACGAGCAATGCCTATTAGACGGAGGGGGCCGACAGCCGATCAGTTCCAATCATTGCACCAGGAAGGAGGTACACCGCTGGTGATGACTAGTTCAGTCATAGCTGAACGGTCAATACCGCGGTTCAATCACGTCGGCATTGTTACTTTGTGCCATAAAGGGCTGTCCAGCTGTCTCGGAGTGCACCAAAGCGATGGTGTTCAGACATGGAGGAGATACAGAGAGACAGGAACCGTCGATTACATGCCTTGCTCAGTCCGACCAAGGGCTACTACTAGAGTGGATGACCGCTACCTACGATTTATGGCTCGGAGGAACCCTGACAGCAACGTCACCATGTTGAATAATGCTTTTCGTGCAGCCACAGGAGGTCGTGCTACGGCTCAGACTGTGCGCAATAGGCTGCATGATGCACAACTTCATTCCCAACGTCCATGGCGAGGTTAGTCTTTGCAACCATGGCACCATGCAGCGCAGTACAGATGGGCTCAACAACATGCCGAATGAAAAGTTCAGGACTCGCATCACTTGCTCTTCATCGATGAGTGTCGCATATGCCTTCAACAAGACAATCGTCGGAGACATGTTTGGAGGCAACTCGATCAAGCTGAAAGCCTTAGACACACTGTCCAGCGAGTGCAGCAAGGTGGAGGTTCCCTGCTGTCTTGGGGTGGCATTATGTGGGGCCGATGTACGCCACTGGTGGTCATGGAAGGCGACGTAACGGCTGTACGATACCTGAATGCCATCCACCGACCGATAGTGCAACCACATCGGCGGCGTATTGGCGAGGCATTCGTCTTCATGGACGACAATTTGCTCCTCCATCGTGAACATCTTGTGAATGACTTCATTTAGGATAACGACGTCGCACGACTAGAGTGGCCAGCATGTTCTCCAGACATGAACCCTATCGAACATGCCTGGGGTAGACTGAAAAGGGCTGTTTATGGATGGCGTGACCCGCCAACCACTCTGGGAGATCTACGATGAATCGCCGTTGAGGAGTGGGACAATCTGGACCAACAGGGCCTTGATGAACTTTTGGATAGTGTGCCACGATGAATACAGACATGTATCAATGCAAGAGCACGGTATTATAGATACCGGTGTGTACGGAAATCCGGACCACCACCTCTGAAGGTCTCGCTTTATGAAGGTACAACATGCAGTGTGTGGTTATCATGAGCAATAAAAAGTTTGGAAATGATGTTTATGTTGATTCTACTCCTATTTTCTGTACAGGTTCCGGAACTCTCGGAACCGAGGTGACGCAAAACATTTTTCTTGATGTGTGTATGTTATTCTACAATGAGGAGGAACGGAAAGAATGGGAAAAATTACAGGACATTATTGAATTAACTCTGGGGACGAAAAGAACTGGAGATGACACCAACAAACGGCTATAAAGCAAATAATCCCAATTACGGCACTTTAAAAATGAGGGAAGAATATATAAGCTACACAAAGGTACTAATACGTTGCTTAAAAGTGAATGAATAAATAGAGTTTGCACTTCATGGGTTTGAGATATGAACATTGCTAAAGCAGATATTCCGTATACAGCATTATGCAGAAACAAAAGCTGTGGAAGTGCTCACAAGAAAACGAGTGTGGGAAACGCTTAAGAATATTAACGAAATTTCAGTGAAAGTAAAGACTGACAGAATTACAAAACACATAATTCGTAGAATTCGATTAAGGGAAAATTGGATCCTGTCTTAATGTAACAGTCTGATTTCATACTACACGGACGAGCTGTCTTGTTTACAACCATGTTGCTTGTAGGTGTGTGTGTGAAATCTTATGGGACTTAACTGCTAAGGTCATCAGTCCCAAAGCTTACACAGTACATAACCTAAATTATCATAAGGACAAACACACACACCCATGCCCGAGGGAGGACTCGAACCTCCGCCGGGACCAGCACCCTAGACCGCTCGGCTAATCCCGCGCGGCCTGGCATGTAGAGGGAAGTCTCTTCGTAGCACCGGAAATCCAGAGAACTGTGTAAGAATGTGCTGAGCTATACTTCCCCTTGCAACATTGAGAATTACTTAAGCAAAAAATGGTTCAAATCGCTCTCATCACTATGGGACTTACCATCGAATGTCATCAGTCCCCTAGAATGTAGAACTACTTAAACCTAACTAACCTAAGGACATCACACACATACATGTCCAAGGCGGTCGCGCGGTTCCAGACTGAAGCGCCTAGAACCGCCTCGGCCACACCGGCCGGCACTTAAGCAAAACAATGTTTGACACACATTAAATGGCCAAGCGGAAATCAGGTGACTGGAGTCGGCGCTCAGGTGGTCTGACGCGAGAGTCAGCATCTATATTTTAATCAGAACTGTACTGAAAGCCAAAGAAACTGGCACAGCTGTCTAATATCGTGTAGGGCCCCCGCGACCACCCGAATGTGCAGCAACACGACGTGGCATGGACTCGACCAATGTCAGACGAAGTGTTGGAGCGATTTGACACCTTAAATCCTACACGGCTGTCCATAAAACCGTAAGAGTACGAGGGGGTGGAGACTTCTGAACAGCACGTTGCAAGGTATCCCAGATATGCTCAATAATGTTCCTCTTTCGGGAGTTAGGTGGCCAACGGAAGTGTTTAAACTCAGAACAGTGTTCCTGGAGCCACTCTGTAGCAATTCTGGGTGTGTGTGGAGTCGCATTCTCCTGCTGGAATTGCCGCCCAAGTCCGTCGGAATGAACAATTGAATGGATGCAGGTGATCAGACAGGACGCTTACGAACATATCACCTGCGATATCTACACGTATCAGGGGTCCCATATCACTTTAACTGAAAACGCCCCACACCATTACAGAGCCTTCACCAGCTTGAACAGTCCCCTGCTGACTTGCAGGGTCCATGGATTCATGACGTTGTCTCCATACCCACACACTTCCTCCCGCTCGGTACAATTTGAAACGAGACTCTTCCGACTTTGCAACATATTTCCAGTCATCAACAGTCCAAGGCTGGTGTTGAAGACCCCAGGCGAGGCGGAAAGCTTTGTGTCATGCAGTCATCGAGCCTACACGAGTAGGCCTTCGGCTCCGAAAGCCGTTATCGATTATGTTTCGTTGAATGGTTCGCACACTGACAGTTAATGATGGCCCAGCATTAAAATCTGCAGCAATCTGCGGAAGGGTTGCCCTTCTGTCACGTTGAACGATTCCCTTCAGTTGTTGGTCCCGTTCTTGCAGGATCTTTTTCCGGCCGCAGCGATGTCGGAGATTTGGTGTTTTACCGGACACCTAATATTCACGGTACACTGTCAAATGGGCATACGGGAAAATTCCCACTTCATCGCTACCTCGGAGATGCTGCGTCCCATCGCTTGTGTGCCGACTATAGCACCACGTTCAAACTCACTTAAATCGTGATAACCTGGAGTTCCAACAAGAGTAACCGCTTTAACAACTACGCCAGACACCTGCTGTCTTATACAGGCGTTGCCGACAGCAGTCCAGTATTCTGCCTGTTATATATCTCTTTATTTGAAACCGCATGCCTATACCAGTTTCTTTGTATGTGCTATTTTTGGACAACGTGGTTGTGGAGAGAAGCAGCGATTAGTATGATTAATCAATAATTCAAGAACAGTCTTAATTACATTTATTATTGTTATAATACCGCCAACAGGTTTCAACCCGACGTAGGGGTCATCTTCTGGGCGTTTACACTGTGAAATTATAGATACCCGTCAGAAAGGCTATATTATACAACAGCTAAAATTACGTAAATTTAAAATATGTTACCCATTGGTCGACTGCTGGTGGTGTCACTCCTGTCTACATAACGGCAGGACACTATGCGAGTCCGCAGCTCGTGGTCGTGCGGTAGCGTTCTCGTTTCCCGCGCCCGGGTTCCCGGGTTCGACTCCCGGCGGGGTCAGGGATTTTCTCTGCCTTGTGATGACTGGGTGTCGTGTGATGTCCTTAGGTTAGTTAGATTTAAGTAGTTCTAAGTTCTAGGGGACTGATGGCCATAGATGTTAAGTCCCATAATGCTCAGAGCCTTTTGAACACTATACGAGACTAACCCTTCGTATGGGCTTAAATAGCGAACTGAGATCACGTGAATAGACGGCAACACCCCCAGTGGCGATCAACGGCATTTAATACAGTTTGTTATATGTAATTATTAGTCACCTTGGTTTAACATTGACTGAAATGTTTTCTACGTAAATGTACATTGTAATACAAGGCGAGACCACTTTTTGTGTGTCACACATTGTTTTACTTTATATTATGACACATAATGTAATATACTTTTACGAATTTTACGAGATGACTATGGAACATTTATTATTATTTTAAAATTAACACTATAATTTTTACTCTTTTTAAATGAAATGGTTTCGTTTTCTGTTATTTACTGTCACTTAAATTTGTGTTTCAGCTGTTGTATAATAGAGCGTTTCTGACGGATATCTATAATTTCACAGTGTAAACGCCCAGAAGACGACCCCTACGTCGGGTTGAAACCGGTTGGCGGTATAATAACAATAATAAACGCGATTAAAACTGTTCTTGAATTATTGGTATGTGCTATTTTGAGTGCCAAATTTTACGCCACGCATTCTGTGATATAACAGTTTAGTTTGTGTGGCAAGAGATTGCAAAGCAAGAAAGTGGTGGACTCGACTGCTGTTCTTGTGGTGGGTTAATTCATACACACTCGTCTAACGCCACTCGTACTGGTAATTACTTTTTCCAAAAATCCGTGAACAGTTTGTTAATTGAGTTTTGCTGGTAGTAAATGAAATACACTATCTGATCAAAAGTAAACGGAGACCTCCCATGGCCGGCCCATGTGGCCGTGCGGTTCTAGGCACTTCAGTCTGGAACCGCGCGACCGCTACGGTCGCAGGTTCCAATCCTGCCTCGGGAATGGATGTGTGTGATATCCTTAGGTTAGTTAGGTTTAAGTAACACTAAGTGCCAGGGGACTGATGACCTCAGATGTTAAGTCCCATAGTGCTCAGAGCCATTTGAACCATTTTTAGACCTCCCATGTATGCGGAACTGACGAGATACGTGTCCGAGAGCCGGAGCCCCCAGCACAAAAGAAGGAGAGCATCGTTCCGACTGTAGAGCTGCAATGACAGCAGAACTGGTTGATCACGAGAGGTCGGTGACTTTGAAAGTGGAACAGTCATTGGAGACCACCTAATAAACAAACCTGGTAGGGGCGTTTGAACCGTTCTGAAGCTGCCGACGTCAACTGTGGATGATGTGATTTCCCGTTCGCGTTTCCACTTCACAATCACAGCTAATTTAAGACAAAGCACACCTCATGTGCTGAGAGACAGGGAGCGTTAAGCACTGGGGAGGGTGTCTGTAAATCAACGTGTTAAACCAGCGGAAGATGTCATTTGTGAATTACAAAGCAATTCTAGGAGTCCAGGTAGCACAGTGGCCGCGTGTAGGCAGTTGAAAAGAATGGGGTACAGCGGTAGAGCAGTCGTCATAAGCCACTCATTTCTGCAGTCAATACAAGTGGTGATGTAAAGGCCGACACCACTGGACAGTGGATGAGTGGAATCAAGTTATTTAGAGTGATGACTCACTCTGCACTGTGTGACGAACCGATGGAAGTGTCTCGATTAGGCAAGTGCCTAAAAAACGTTATCTGCTATAATGTGCAGTGCCAGTAGTGAAGTACAGAAGAGATGACGTAGCAATCTGTGGGTATTTCTGCTGGTTAGGGTGTGCTCCCTTTGTTGTGCCGACGAGGAACGCTCACTGCGGAAAAATATGAACACATTTTATAGCGTTGTGTACTACGTGGAGTAGAACAACAGGTCGAAGGTGACTGTACGTTGAAACACGTATGTAACATAGCAGCGATGGCGAGGCATTGTAGCATCTGTGACCAGAGAGTTTGCGCTTGACCGCGCGAGTGTTGCGAGCGGTTGTCAGTACTCTGTTGTTAGTCGTTGCGAGTCTGTAGCTCTGTGTAGTCGTGCAGTGCAGTACGCTAGTAGTCGTCATGCAGAGCGGTCGGTCAATTGTAGCAGCCCAGTGCGGTTGTGTGATGTAGGCGGTCGGCAACACTGGTCAAGATGCTGAATGAGGTACATTGTTAATTAATATAATCATTAAACAATGTAAAACTTATTTATTGTAATCAATCTCTAACAAGTCCCCCAATAATAATTTTGATTTCAAAAGCAATTTTCAAAAATTTAATTTTTTATTGAACTAAAGATTTCGTCGCACTTCCCATTTCATTCCACTTCTTTTGAAGAAAAATTTCAGTAAATTCACAGAAAAAAGGAATATTATTATTTGCAATGCAGTTCCTCCAAGCCGTGCGCAGAAATAAGAGCAGAAATTTGACATCCAGTTATTCTGAGGTAAGACTTTAATTCTGATTGTTTTACACAGGGCCAAAGACCGATATTTCGGTTTAATTGAATTTTCTTGTCACTGAATGGACTTTAATTTTTTGGTGAAGAATTTTTATTTGAGTCAGATTGCGAATTTCACATTTTTGTTCCCATTGTCAGTACATTTCATTGTGGGCAGGTTACGCTTAGAGCAATGTCCATTAATATTCTTAAATAATATTCTGTCTTTTTAAAAATTTTGTGGGGAGGTTACACTCGGCTCCCATTTCTATTAAGTATTGTCTTTTTTCTTTTAAAATTACGGTGGGGAGGTTACACTTGGCGACACCCAGTCCAGGATCGTATTTCGTTGAGAGTCTTTTGAACAACAGTCAGATATCTGCTCTTATTTGCTTAGATATAATTAGGATTTGGCGCAACGCTTTTATTAACTTGTGACTTTCTTTCTACAGGTCAACGGCAATTCGTTGCTCTGTTGTATTTGTGTGTTGTTTTTGCATTTGTGCTTATTGTTTTGTGAAAAATTGTGACTATTGTAAAAATGCCGCGAAAGATTGTGAATAGTGTATCGCGAGGTATTTTGAATGAAATTACCGACTTAAACAGCGTGACCGACAGTAATTGTGACACGCAGTGTAATGATGACAATCCTGCGTTCACTAATAATCAGTGTATTCCAACCACTAATGATGACTTTTGTCTAAATGATGAACAAACGAACTCGGTTATGTCCTCTGTTGATTTGACGACAATCGATGACGCGGGACGCTCTATTGTAATGAGCGCTGCCCAGCTTAATACACGCGATTTGGAAAATTCAAGTAACGTACAGACAAATTTGTCGAGTGAAAATGAACAATGTACTGAAAGTAGGACGGATTTATTTAATTCCGAAATAATGTCTGACAGTGTACATTCGACTGACAAACTTTTTTCTAAATCTCAGAATAACCAAATGGTTACAGTAAGCGAGAAAGTTCCAGATCCACTATTGAACAGCACAGAGAATAGAAATGCTAATTTTGAATCGGATCCAATTATGGCATTTTTGCGGCAAAATTTCAAACAGTTTAATGAAAAATTTGATAAAAATGACGAAAATTTCAAACAACTTAGGGAAGATAACAAACAACAGAATGAAAAACAAGACAAACTTAGTGAACAGGTCAAACAAGATAACGAAAAACTCAAACAATACTTAAATGAAAAATTAGACGACAATTCCAGACAGCTTAGTGAACAAATTAGAGCGGTTGCCGCGCAGTGCCATGACACTAAGGAACAGTTGCGCGTGGAAATTGAGGCTTGTTCTCAAAAAAATAGCGAAGAAATTAAGTCTGTTGCGCAAGAATTAAGGGAAATGCAAACAGCCGCGACAGATACACTCAGAGACGAAATTAGCGGAGTCGCTAAACAATGCTCTGAAAAAGCTGCACAATTACGGGACGAGTTTAGAACAATGACGGTAGAACTTTCGCGCACTATGGACGCAAAGATAGACGCGAAATTCGAACAGCAGAACACTCAGATTAACGAGCGCTTTAATCAGCACATTCAGAACAGTGATACGCGTTTCCGCAGATTTATTCAGGATCAAAACAAAGTAAAACGACAAGTCATGGAAACAATCACTGCACAAAGACAAGAGGACAAACGTAAAATATTCGCGAAAGCGAAGACGTATGTAGACAATAATATTACTACAGTGTCCGACAAAATTAACACCATAGAACAGTTGAACGCGGAATTACGGGATGAAATTTCTGATCTTAAATCAAAAACAGATACACACACAGTAAATATTCAAACAGTGACAGACAGATTCGAACAATTAGATCTAACACAGGATTGCGATGTCATCAAAGCTGATGTTAAAAAACTGAGCGAAACTACGCGTAAGTTACAAAAACAGATTAATGCGTCTGATTCTAAAACCGATGATCAGGTTAAGATACTGTCTGAAAAATGTGATGAATTGGCCAGTCGTATTGATGTCATCGAAAATACTAATGACAATAAATCAGACGATACTACACCGGTTTCATTTATCCAAACACCTGAATTTCAAAATTTACAGCAGACAATAAATGAGATCGATTCATCTAACAATACGTTACGTAGGAAGTTGTCAAATTTACAACAAGAAGTAACAGAGATCAAAAACATTTCAGTTAATAACATACCGCAACAGACGCCACTTTATGAACATGTGTCAGACTCACGCAGCGCGTATAATTTGGGTAATCTACAGAGAGTACGGGACTTAGATTCCGAACAACCACAGTTCAATAGATACTCTTACGATCCTGAACCTGTTGCATCACACAGAGATGATAATTTCGACTACAAACATTTTCTGTCAGTGAGAAAGTTTAAGGTTTTCAAAAACGATAGAACGCAGATTCACCCACTGGATTGGATTCAACAGTTTAGCTTTGCTCTTCCACCGACTTGGCCTGTAACACATAAACTTGAATTTATTTGCAGTTTTTTGGAAGGCGAACCGGCAACTCGTATGAGACCGATTGCGAGGCAATGCTATTCAGTAGAAGAGTTTCAGAATGCTTTTCTATCTGCGTATTGGTCGAAGACGACACAGCGCGGGATTAAAGACCAACTAATTAGTTTGCCGAATTACGAGAACTCAAATTTTCCCAGTGTGACGCAATTTTTTGAGCACATGGTACAACAAAACCAGTACCTAAGTGAACCGTACAGTGAATCCGCACTTATACAATTATGCATTTCCAAATTACCACGGTCATTACGAGTGTCACTTCTAACGGGTCAGCAAAAAGAAAACATTTCAGCATTCAGAGATCTTTTACAGCTCTTGGAAGTACAGCAATCTGATTATTCTTTTGTAAACAAAAACTTTTTGAGTAACAACCAAGGTCAACAACCGTACTGCAATTATGATCAGGGACGTAATTCCAATCGGAAAGATAACAGACGTTTTAGGAACGACAACTACCAAAACTTTAATAACAGACAGAATTCAGATTATCAATATCGTCAAAATTTTCAGCAACAGGAAACACATTTTGGTAACAATAGACGTTTTCCACCACAACAGTATGAAAGTCAGCCGGTTGGAATACATAACCAACAATGTAATGCACAAGGTCAACCAGGCTTTAATGTTCCGCCGCGTGCACGTGTAGTACCAGATCCAACAAATAGTAACGCACAGCAACAAGGAAACAATTACGCACAGAGAAGACAGTATTTCAATGCCTATCGTAATGCACCGTATAGGAATGACTATCACGACAGACGTAAAAACGATGAGCAGAATTATCAGCGTACATATAATAACAGTCGGTCTCACCAGCAACAAAATAATCAACAAGGACCTATTCTCATGAATGAACCCGACAGTAGGTACCATCCAGAACGTAATACGTCTGGAAGAAGTAATAGGACAGTTCAAATAGTCGAAATGTCACAACATCCTCCTAATAATAATAACGCGTCAGATAGAATCTGACTAGATACTGCACAGATCGCATCTTCCAATAATACAAGCACTACTTTAGACACGCAAAATGTTGTTCATGAAAATGTAATTACTTTTGACGACATCAGAGACACTCTTTTACAGGAAAGACCAGTTATTCAGAAAACCATTTCACATCCTGTTATCGAAATTAAAATTGGTTCATCGAAATTCTCAGCAGTAATTGATTCCGGATCACCAATATCAGTAATAAATGAGGAGACTTTCAATGAGTGCAACAAAGAGAATACCTATCCGACATTACCTTTAGGCAAAACAAAAGTGAAAGGAGCAGTACCGAGTAAAGGAGTAGACGTTAAATTACAGACGCATTTATCATTTTGTATCGCAGGTCACACGTTTCACTCTAATTTTTGGATTGTTCCTTTATTGACAACAGACGTTATTTTAGGCACGAATTTTCTGGTACAACACGACGCAGTTATCGATTTTCAGAATTCTTATTTAATGTTAAAGGATGAAAATGTACAACTTGCTTTAGAATTTCAGCACTCATTATCTGCGGAAGAACAAACAATCAACCGCACAGAGGTCATTTCCGCAACACGTGACATAGACTGTAATCCCACATTGTTAACGGATACGTACGTACACAACTATAATACTCCAGACGAAATGGACTACGACGTAATACAAATGATTTCCGATAAAGTTAGACAAAGCAGTGCAACTACAGACGACGAACGAACGCAATTACACAAAATTCTTTTACAGCAAGCTCCAGTTTTTGACAACATTCCTGGTACTATGTCCGGCTTTATGTATGAATTTCAAGTCAAACCGCACGACACATTTAAAGCAAAGCATTATCCTATTCCATACATTCACAGAGAACAGGTTAAAAAAGAATTGCAGGATATGCTTGATCAAGGAATTATTGAACCAGCAGTTAGTCCGTACATAAACCCGCTACATATTGTTGAGAAAAAGGATGGCTCACTTCGCCTTGTACTTGATTCACGTCACATTAATGACATTATTATTAACGAAACAGATCGACCACAGACACTAGAGGAACTTTTACAGAAATTTCATGGTACAGCTATTTATTCTACACTAGATTTGAAATCGGGATTTTGGCAAATTCAACTTCATCCGAACTGCAGAAAATATACAGCTTTTCTCTGTTTCGGCGACTGTTATCAATTTTGCAAACTACCGTTCGGCTTAACTATTTCTTCTGCAGCTTTTATTCGCGGTTTGAACACTATACTTCCGACAGAACTTAAAGACAGAATTACGACGTATGTAGACGACATTCTTATCGCAGAAGCTAACTGGTCCGAACACAATCTGATTCTTGAACAACTGTTACAAACTTTTCATGCACAAGGACTTACAGTTAATCTTAGTAAATCGCACTTTGGCAAAACTTCCATAAAATTTCTTGGACACGTAATTTCAGCAGAAGGCATTGCACCTGATCCGGAAAAACTTCAAGCTCTACGTGACATTACCGTTCCTACGACGAAGAAGCAATTACGCAGTTTTTTGGGCTTAATTAACTTTTTTCGTAAATTTATTCACCATTCTGCTTTAGACACGCCTAGACTATGCCAATTAACAGGTAAAAACAGTATTTGGTCTTGGGATAAGCCAGCACACTCTGAATTCATGAACCTGAAACATGCTTTCTTGAATGCACCACTATTATCGCACCCAGATCTTACTAGAAATTTTTCCATTGCCACCGACAGTTCTAACACCGCTTTAGGCGTACATATTTTCCAGGAAATTGAAGAAGATGGTTCAACAGTTATTAAAAACATCGCATTTGCAAGCCGCATTCTGTCACCTGCTGAACGAAATTATTCCGTTACAGAACTTGAAACATTATGTGTTGTATGGGCTTTTACGAGATTTAGGCATTTTCTTTATGGCAGACATACCACCGTTTACACAGACCACAGAGCGATACAATTTTTACTTTCGGCTAAACTCACTCACGACAGGTTAAGCAGATGGAAACTATATTTACAAGAATTTAATTTTACGATTGTCCATATTCCCGGCACACAAAATGTTATAGCAGACGCACTATCGCGTTCTCTCGGCAACAATCAGCAAGACGTAGCAACCAACTTTTGCAAAACAAATTTCAGTGTCATGTACATTCAGCAAGTTGCATTTGAAAACTTTATTTCATCGTCATTACAGGACATAGCACAAGAACAAAATAAAGACAATGTGTGGAAAGAAATTAAACACCTTTGGCAAGATAAGAATAATGTTACGATTAGGAACCACTACACAGTACGCAATGACATTCTGTTTCGCCGCTCTCACCCTGACAGCAACAATTGGTTATTATGCATACCTGACGAACTGGTTAACAAATTAATTTGGTACACTCATTTAAGCTACGCACATTACGGAGCACGAAAATGTTTTCTTATACTGAGACAGAACTGTTATTTTACCAACATGGAGAAACGTATACGACGAGTGTTAGCGTCTTGTAAAATTTGCCAGAAAGCTAAATCAGACACCACTTCACATATTCCTCCTTTATATCCCATTATACCTGTTAAATTAAGACATATGGCCGCAGTAGATATTTTTGGTCCGATTCCGAGAACTAACAGAGGTTTTTGCTACATCTTTGTCGCTGTTGAGCTCACTTCAAAATTTGTTACTTTCACTCCATTACGCAAAGCTACTGCTAAAACTGTTTCGAAAGCATTTGTAAAACATTTTCTATTTCATGTAGGGCATGTAATGAAAGTAATTTCTGATAATGGATCACAATTTCGTAGTAGCGTAAGGACACGCATGTTACGAGCCAGAAACATTTTTCCGATCTATATATCCAAGTACCACGCTTCTTCGAAGCCTTGTGAAAGATTAATGAAAGAAATTGGTAAACTGTGCCGAATATACTGCCACAAAAGACATATTGATTGGGACACACACATATTCTCATTCCAAGATGTAATTAATTCCATTCCAAATGAATCCACTATGCTATCTCCGTCTGTTATACTGAAAAATGCTGAACCACCTAACAAAATTAAAGAATTAATAACATTTCCTACATCTCGTCGATTACGACACCACGAAATAATTGACATTGCGCTGAACAACATCAAACGTGCCGCAGAGCGCCGGAGAAGACAGCAAAAACAGGTTTGTAGACGCCGCGACTTTTACGTTGGACAGAAGATATTAGTACGTACACACTATTTATCCAGCAAGTTAAAAGGTAAGTGCAGTAAATTTGAACTTCTATACGCAGGTCCATATCGGATTCGCAGCATCCCTCACCCCAATGTTGTACACGTCGAAACTTTGAGAACTAGAAAATCGAAAGGCAATCACCATATCTCAAACATTAAACCGTTTATTGAGTGAAACCACTGTATGATTCAACACACTATGATGTCATTTACTAATGCAATTAATTCACCTGACTAATTACTGATGATTATCGTATTTTTTCTTGGCAAGTGCCCGGCAAGGTAAGGTTAGCAGGTCGCTTTTCTTGTCGTTACAGATCAGACCGTGCATATTTTTCCAAATGAACTTACGTATTTTATGAATAATTATGCAATTCTATGTAATGACGTATTAATTTTATCAAATTCTCTCTCCATTAAAGTCTTTAATTCTCGCCTATATTAACTACACTACATACAAGCTGAACACAACGAACATCACATTTTGTCTTTTTATATATGATTGTACTCCAGTTTTGTTTATATGCACTGTGAAATAGTTAAGATATAACACACCAGTCGACTTTGACATTTTTTTTTTTTTTTGCCCTATGATATCTCAACATCGTGAGTGTTTTACATTTTTCCTTTTGCTGCTGCATTGTAATATTATCTGTACATTTTGCATTTGAACACTGTCAATGTTTTTGACATATTACGTTTTCTGTCATGTTATGCTGTATGCTTAAGTATGTTACCATAAACCAGTCATTATTTAGTGGGTATATGATTTAAATGCAAGACATTAATCTCCGTTCATCAATTTCAGAAAGAAATGATGTATGTAAGAAATAAATCCAACAGAAATGGGAATTTCACCTACGGAATAAACGAAAGGAGATGCAATAACTTTATGAGGAAGAGTAAATGGATCAGGATTAACAAGCATTAACAAGAATATACTATACTCATCACAGAATAGCAGTCTTAACTAATTTTTTCTTTCAGAATACAAGGTGATTGATGCAGGCTGTCAGACTGAACTACACATCTTAGTTTTAGTGATGAAATATGCTAGAGATAAGGAATAGTTGTATAATGAGTAATGAAGTGATTTTTTGCAGATGATAATGAATACTGATGAATAATGATGAAGGATATGGTATTATGAATAATGAAGTTTTTCTTTATAGGTGATGATAATAATGAAGTTATGATAATGTGGATAATGAAGTGATTGATAATGAAGTTTTTTCTTTACAGATGAGGATAATGTTGAAGTTTTCTATTTATGCTATGTAGTTATTTAAGTATTTGTTGCAGTTTGTTTTGACAGCAGGTGTTATATTGCATAGTAGGATGACGGAAAGTTTTGGAAAGGACAGCTATGGAACATATTTTATACACATTTCACTACCTGTTAATTCGAAGTTCACTACTTTTCAGCATAGTGTGCGTTTCTTCTTTCAGGTTAATAATCCATTTTGTAATTTTTCCAGGAGAAGTTTTTTCATGATACTTACTAAACCTGTTACTTATTATACCTGTTCTAGTACTTGCATTTTTTTGTGTATTTTACCCATTTGTGTTTATCATTTATAAATGTGATCACATATACTGCCTTGTTACATAACCTTGCTACAGCTGACTCATGACGAATGACGTTACCTATCCTCATTTGCTGCAATAGGTCAAAAGCAAATAGTGTTATGCCTCAGCAATTAATTATCGATCCCAACGCAATGCATTGCTAACAAAAAAAAAAAAAAAAAAAAAAAAAGGTATTACCAGTCCCAAATAGTGACACCAGTCTGAGACAATTCTGAATAATACTGATTAGCTCTGAATAGTACGTCACTTGAGTAATGACTTCTTAATGAGACAAAAAAAAAGGTATATATTTAAGATAATGCTTTGTCACTAGCTAATAATTGCCACTGTTTATTGTAATGAGACTACTTATAATGCGCATGATTATTAATGCTATGACTGTAATTAACTGATTTTTAATAATGACTTTGTAATGATCGGAATATTACTGAATGAGGAACACTGTTTATTGTAATGAGTACTTGTAATGCCCATGATTATTAATGCTATGACTGTAATTAACGGATTTTTAATAATGACTTCGCAATAATCTGAATAATACTAAATGATGATTCTATTCAATACTTGGTGGCCACTGAGTGCCAATAATTAATGTCACTCCACGAATTGTTATTAATTATGCCATTAATTAACTCTTGTTTTCAATGTTCATACTTTGTAATTGGAAATGAATGTGACTGTTTAATAATGCTTTGTAATTAGGAAAAGGCTAATGATTATTATTGGAACGACAAATGATTAATTACCTGTAATTAGACAAATGATTAATTAACGACAAATGATTAATTAACTGTAATTAGGAAAAGGATAATGAGTATTATTGGAATGACAAATGATTAATTAACTGTAATTAGGAGAAGGTTAATGATTCTTAATTATACTCTGTAACTGAAAAGAATGCGATTATTTCATAATACTTTGTAACCAGGAAAAGAAGGCTACTGATTCTATGTAAAACAATTAATGAACATTTTTCTGTAATACTGCATACTTAGTACAGAAATGTTCAATAATTGGGCTATGAATGCCGCAAACTACTAATGAAGACTGTAATTGTCAATGGTATGTGACATAATGTCCTTCACCTCATGAGCTAACTACCCTGAATTATTGCAATGTCCATTTGTCCTGTTTATCCTAGTGATCATGGAGCACTATCTTTGGTTTTGCACTAATTCTACGTTGGTGTGCCTTGTAAGAGCGTGGTGTTGACACGACATGCTGCCCAGTGCGGTTGTGTGATGTAGGCGGTCGGCAACACTGGTCAAGATGCTGAATGAGGTACACTGTTAATTAATGTAATCATTAGACAGTGTAATACTTATTTATTGTAATCAATCTCTAACAAGTCCCCCAATAATAATTTTTAATTTAAAAAAAAAAAAAAAAAAAAAAAAAAAAGACAATACTTAATAGAAATGGGAGCCGAGTGTAACCTCCCCACAAAAATTTACATGAATGACAATATTATTTAAGAATGCTAATGGTCATTGCTCTATGCGTAACCTGCCCACAATGAAATGTACTGACAATGGGAACAAAAATGTGAAATTCGCATTCTGACTCAAATATAAATTCTTCACCAAAAAATTAAAGTCCATTCAGTGACAAGAAAATTCAATTAAACCGAAACATCGGTCTTTGGCCCTGTGTAAAACAATCAGAATTAAAGTCTTACCTCAGAATAACTGGATGTCAAATTTCTGCTCTTATTTCTGCGCACGGCTTGGAGGAACTGCATTGCAAATAATAATATTCCTTTTTTTTGTGAATTTACTGAAATTTTTCTTCAAAAGAAGTGGAATGAAATGGGAAGTGCAACGAAATCTTTAGTTCAATAAAAAATAAAATTTTGAAAAATGCTTTTGAAATCAAAATTATTATTGGGGGACTTGTTAGAGATTGATTACAATAAATAAGTTTTACATTGTCTAATGATTACATTAATTAACAGTGTACCTCATTCCGCATCTTGACCAGTGTTGCCGACCGACTACATCACACAACCGCACTGGGCTGCTACTACTGACCGACCGCTCTGCATGACGACTACTAGCGTACTGCTCTGCACGACTACACAGAGCTACAGACTCGCAATGACTGCCGACAGAGAACTGAGAACCGCTCGCAACACTCGCGCGGTCAAGTGCAAACTCTCTGGTCACAGATGCTACAATGCCTCGCCATCGCTGCTATGTTACATACGTGTTTCATACATCTGTGACCAGAGAGTTTGCGCTTGACCGCGCGAGTGTTGCGAGCGGTTCTCAGTTCTCTGTCGGCAGTCGTTGCGAGTCTGTAGCTCTGTGTAATTATTGCAATGTCCATTTGTCCTGTTTATCCTAGTGATCATGGAGCACTATATTTGGTTTTGCACTAATTCTACGTTGGTGTGCCTTGTAAGAGCGTGGTGTTGACACGACATGCTGTCCACCACCGTGAGCGATGAAGACATTATTATGGTCCCACTGTTTGGTGTACGTAATGTACTGCCAAAATGAAAACATGGAACATTACTACGACAGTTCAGTGTCTTGGCTACACTGATAAATTCTGATGGGAAAAGAACTTCAAGTTGTGTCACTTGGTGTTGTACTTCTGTGGAAAGATATGGACTTTCAGAACAGCTGTGTGCAATCTAAAGTGCTACAACCATGATGCAATCCTTCCCTTTCCTATCCTGATTCTTGTCACATAAAGAAAAAAAATTTTTGGTAACATCATTTATGTTCATAGGTTATACATTTTTCGATTCGCTGAACTCCAATGCGAGTACACTTATGTCACTTGTCATCATGATATTTTTTCTTACCAGTCTGTTTATTTGTTCTGAATATGCTAAAGAATTTTTTCAGTGCCTGTGCACTTTGTTATCTGTCAAATAATTTGTATATGCATTTTTTCTGATTTGCTACTATGTTTTGTACTCACATTTTGTCTTTGTCTGATGTATTTTGTACTTAGTGCGTGTGCACAACGTTTAAATATTCTGTAAGTTGAAGAATTTTGTTAATTAAAGAAAAATTTTGCCGCGCTTGGCAAGTCCAAATGACTCACCATCGCTGCCAAATTTTTGCCCCCCCCAGTGGAGGGTTATGAAACACGTATGTAACATAGCAGCGATGGCGAGGCATTGTAGCATCTGTGACCAGAGAGTTTGCGCTTGACCGCGCGAGTGTTGCGAGCGGTTCTCAGTTCTCTGTCGGCAGTCGTTGCGAGTCTGTAGCTCTGTGTAGTCGTGCAGAGCAGTACGCTAGTAGTCGTCATGCAGAGCGGTCGGTCAGTAGTAGCAGCCCAGTGCGGTTGTGTGATGTAGGCGGTCGGCAACACTGGTCAAGATGCTGAATGAGGTACACTGTTAATTAATGTAATCATTAGACAATGTAAAACTTATTTATTGTAATCAATCTCTAACAAGTCCCCCAATAATAATTTTGATTTCAAAAGCATTTTTCAAAATTTTATTTTTTATTGAACTAAAGATTTCGTTGCACTTCCCATTTCATTCCACTTCTTTTGAAGAAAAATTTCAGTAAATTCACAAAAAAAAGGAATATTATTATTTGCAATGCAGTTCCTCCAAGCCGTGCGCAGAAATAAGAGCAGAAATTTGACATCCAGTTATTCTGAGGTAAGACTTTAATTCCGTAATTTTAAAAGAAAAAAGACAATACTTAATAGAAATGGGAGCCGAGTGTAACCTCCCCACAAAAATTTTAAAAAGACAGAATATTATTTAAGAATATTAATGGACATTGCTCTAAGCGTAACCTGCCCACAATGAAATGTACTGACAATGGGAACAAAAATGTGAAATTCGCAATCTGACTCAAATAAAAATTCTTCACCAAAAAATTAAAGTCCATTCAGTGACAAGAAAATTCAATTAAACCGAAGTATCGGTCTTTGGCCCTGTGTAAAACAATCAGAATTAAAGTCTTACCTCAGAATAACTGGATGTCAAATTTCTGCTCTTATTTCTGCACACGGCTTGGAGGAACTGCATTGCAAATAATAATATTCCTTTTTTCTGTGAATTTACTGAAATTTTTCTTCAAAAGAAGTGGAATGAAATGGGAAGTGCGACGAAATCTTTAGTTCAATAAAAAATTAAATTTTTGAAAATTGCTTTTGAAATCAAAATTATTATTGGGGGACTTGTTAGAGATTGATTACAATAAATAAGTTTTACATTGTTTAATGATTATATTAATTAACAGTGTACCTCATTCAGCATCTTGACCAGTGTTGCCGACCGCCTACATCACACAACCGCACTGGGCTGCTACAATTGACCGACCGCTCTGCATGACGACTACTAGCGTACTGCACTGCACGACTACACAGAGCTACAGACTCGCAACGACTAACAACAGAGAACTGAGAACCGCTCGCAACACTCGCGCGGTCAAGCGCAAACTCTCTGGTCACAGATGCTACAATGCCTCGCCATCGCTGCTATGTTACATACGTGTTTCAATGTGTCTGTAGAAATTCTTCCAATCAGTATGTGGCATACAGCAAATCAGTGCTTAACAGTATTGGTTAAAAACTGTCTTGGTTGCAATGTTAGTTTTTTTTCAAGTACGCGTTTCGCCTTATTTAGGCATCTTCAGGTTGATCTTAATTTGATATTTTTAGAACGATCCTTTAGACAGATTAAGATCTACCTGAAGATGACTAAATAAGGCGAAACGAGTAGTTGAAAAAAAAACTAAAATTGCAACCAAGACTGTTCTTAACCAATATTGTATGTGTCAGTATAACAGTGGACCCTGTAATAAAGCAGCATCTCTGACGCATGGCTTGGGAACAATAACATTCCAAACATCAGCGTTCTGCGTCACCACCTTTTCTGGTTTCGGCTCTTGAGTGGACTGCCATCCCTGTCACTTGTCTACAAAAATATTTTCTCCCTGTCCCTTACAAAAATAGTCAGTTCCAGCCAAACTGAGATGAAAAACAAGAATATTACAGCTCAAATTTTCTGTTCGTTCTTGGTTCAAAGTTATACGAAGGCATTAAAAACAAGTTAAATACAAGAAATACACTTTATTATATACATCTGAAATAGCGACTGACAAACTACTTTTCCACATAGTCAGCAAATACATTAAGGCACTTATTAACATTGCGGTGGACAAGCTTTGAAACACGTTCTTCAATAAGTGGAAGTCGCTTGGTGGAACATTGGGGCTGTAGGGCAGATGAGGGAATATTTCCCATTTGAATGAATTAAGAAGTTCTTTATTGCGGTTTGCCGTGTGAGGTCAGGCATTGTCGTTCAACAACAAAATTTTGAACGTGAGCTCTCCTCATCGTTTGTTCTGAACTGCTCTTCTAAGGCTGTGCAAAGTTTGACAGTACTGGGAATAATTTATGGTTACTCCACGTTCGAGAAAATCAATAAGAAGCACATCTTGCCTATCCCAAAACACTGCCGCCATCAACTTCCTTGCTGACAAGGTTTGCAAACATTTTCTTGGTTTTTGGGGGGACTTTGTGTGCCCCCATCCCATGGACTGTAATTTTGTCTCGCAATTGAAGTGTTTCACCCAAGTCTCCTCACCGGCTACGATTCGGTCCAGTAATGGATCACCATGTTTCTGGTAGGCCTCCACAAATGGTTTAAATGGCTCTGAACACTATGGGACAGAACTTCTGAGGTCATCAGTCCCCTAGAATTTAGAACTATTTAAACCTAACTAACCTAAGGACATCACACACATCCATGCGTAGAGCAGGATTCGAACCTGCGACCGTAGCGGTCGCGCGGCTCCAGACTGTTGTGGCGTAACAAGCTAGTTACGCCACACTGAGAAGGGAGCCGAAAGGCACGCGTACACACACGCCGACTGGCGTCAAGTCTGGAACAGGATACGTTATGACTGCTATCAAGAAAATACGTAGCTTTGGAATATACTTAACTTTATTCTTTGTTGGTTTACAAAGTTCTTCTTGAGACATTTATACCATAACTCTCAAACTAGGTAAGGCTAATGGCGCCTTGCTAGGTCGTAGCCATGGACTTAGCAGAAGGCTATTCTAACTGTCTCTCGGCAAATGAGAGGAAGGCTTCGTCCGTATTGTCGCTAGCAATGTCGTCCGTACAACTGGGGCGAGTGCTATATCGTATCTCGAGACCTGCCTTGTGGTGGCGCTCGGTCTGCAATCACACAGTGGCGACACGTGGGTCCGACATGTACTAAATGGACCGCGGCCGATTTAAGCTACCACCTAGCAAGTGTGGTGTCTGGCGGTGACACCACATTCCACCCCCGCAAATCGGCGAACGGTCGTGTTATAAGGCTTCCGCCCGCCGTGGGAGGACCCCATGTTGACGTATGCGATGAGGTGGGGAGCCTAACAACAGGCGGGGCTGTGCCACCCGCACCCGGCCATTCGGTCCGAGGGGAGCTAGGAAACGCCTGAAAACCTAGTCCAGGGTGCACGTCAACATGCGATGTCTGCGCCCGTAATGAGACAGGAGGGGCCGAAGGGTCGACCTCCATGGCGTCGGGGTACCCGACGCGCGATGTCGTCATGTGGTCCGATGTGGGCAAGAGTTCCTCGGCGGAGGACAGCTGGTCACGGGCAGCGATCGGCGGCTCGGGACGCAGGGAGGCGCTTGGCGGCTGCAGCGAAGCGTCGAATGCGGGCGGCGCCGGCTGGAGTACCGGCGGCTGCGGCGGCGGCGGAGGCTGCGGCGGCGCGTCGCCATGGGGCAAAATGGAAGGCATCGTCGGTAACACCTGGGGATGAGGCGAGCCAGTAGATGGGTCCCCAGGGCGCTGACCGGACGGCACCATCGCTGAAAGCAGACGGGGAGCAGCAGAACCCGGGCGACGACAGAGGCGCAGCTGATTGAGATGCCGACGCACCTCACCAGAGGCCCCCAAAACCAAATACATTGCGCGACCGAGGCAGCGAAGAATGCGCCCTGCAAGCCAACGCCGTGAACCTCGATAGTTTCGATAAAATACAACGTCGCCTGAAGCAAAAGCAGGAGGCTGCCGCTGCACAGGAACCTGATGCGGCGTATGCAGCAAAGACATCAAGGTTCGACGAGGACGACCATGGAGCAACTCAGCCGGCGAGCGACCATCTCGGGGCTGAGAGCGATACGATAACAAAAAGAGCAACAACGCGTCCTCCCGAGAATGCGACTCTTTCAACTTCAACATCTGTGACTTGAAAGTCCGGACCAATCGTTCAGCGGCACCGTTTGACTGAGGCGAAAACGGCGCGGATGTCAGATGTTGAATACCATTGGCCTGGCAGAATGACTGAAATTCGGCAGACATGAATTGTGGGCCATTATCGGAAACAATAGTCTGCGGAAGACCTTCAATGCAAAAGATAGCAGACAACGCTTGGATGGTGGCAGAGGACGTCGTGGAAGACATCCGGACAACAAAAGGAAAATTACTGAAGGCATCTACCAGAACCAACCATCGAGCATTCCAGAACGGACCAGCAAAATCAATGTGCAAGCGTTGCCAAGGGGAAGTGGCTTTTGGCCATGCAAAGACTTTCTGCGGCGGTGCGGATTGTTGTTCGGCACACGCCATGCAAGAAGAACACATATTCGTAATCGCAGCATCGATTCCGAACCAAGTACAGTGCTGACGAGCAAGTTGTTTCGTTCGCACTATACCCCAATGTCCTTGGTGAAGAAGCCGTAAAACAGAGGACTGTAACGAACGCGGGACCACGACTCGGGACTGATCATTATCAGAACGCAACAACAAAACACCACGTCGAACAAAAAGTCTCTCCTTGTGAGCAAAAAATCGGCGAACCAAAGGATCCTCTATCCGAGACTTTGACAAAGGCCTTTGCGTAGCAACAAAACGCAAGACGGTAGCAAGGACAGGGTCAGCAGCGGTGGCTGTAGCTACACGACGAAAATCAATCGGAAACGATTCGACCACTTCATCGGTTTCCGAATCAATGAACATGCAAGCAAGTTCGGAAGAATCGAATGCTTTATCCTCAGCAACAGGCAAACGGGACAACGCATCGGCGTTTCCGTGCTTAGCAGTGGACCGATACAAGATATCGTAGCGGTACTGCGAGAGGAAAATAGACCAGCGAATGAATTTCTGCGCTGTAAGCGGAGGTACAGGCTTGTTCGGATGAAAAAGCGACGTCAAAGGTTTGTGGTCTGTGATGATGGTAAAGTGACGACCATACAAGAAATCATGGAACTTAGTAACACCAAACACGAGAGCCAAAGCTTCTTTCTCTATCTGGGAATAATTTCTTTGCGCAGACGAGAGCAATTTGGACGCAAAGGCAATAGGGCGATCATGCGAGCCAACTTTGTGCGCAAGCACAGCACCGATCTCGAAATCCGATGCATCTACCATCAACAAAAGGGGTTTCTGGGGATCAAATGGCGTAAGGCAAGTATTAGAAAGCAACGCCGATTTCAACTGGCGAAAGGCGCATTCGCATTCCGTCGTCCAGACGAACGGAACACCTTTACGGCGTAAGCGATGAAGCGGAGCTGAAAGGAAAGAGGCGTTGCGCACATCCACTCACGCCTTGTGATTCTAGATCGTTTAATGTTCCGGCGACCTCATCACGCAATGCGCGGGGAACATTGCGCGCTCTGAAAAATTGCGGTTGCGCGTTGACGTTCAGTTCCAAATGTGCTTCATAGGTTGTAGCGCAACCTAAGCCCGGTGCAAAAATGTCTGCAAAATCGTCACACAGACGAGAAACACTGTCTGAAGGCACAGTTTGATTCACTGATAGGACCTGATTTACAATAGACATGTTAAACAACTGAAATAAATCTAACCCAAACAAGTTCACTGCAGTAGAAGAATGAACAACGTAAAATTACACAAGTTTTGTTTGTCCCATGTATGTTGCAAGAAGGCTGCACTGTCCGAACACAGGAATTTTCTGTCCGGAATACGTAGTGAGCGTAACATTTGCGGAACGCAATGGAGGGTTGCCCAGTTGTTTGTACGTGTCGTGATTGAGCAATGAAACTGCATCTCCGGTATCGAGCTGGAATGGTATGACCTTGCCATTAAAGTCCAAATCGACAAAAAGTTTATTGTCCTGCTGACGACAAGAGCGACTGTTTTGGGCAATTTGGACAGACACTGGTACAGAATCACTTGCTAATTGACGTGATTTCCGGCGACGTCGACGCACAGTTTTTGTGGGACGAACACAGTCACTGTTAGAGAAAGTGGCACTGGACGAAGCGGAATTAACTACATGAATGTCCATGGGCGAAGGTCCACGATCCTGAGTGTCCTTGGTTCGATTCCGGCGCGAAGCAAAGGGCCTGGAATGATTGTGATTGTCTGATCTGAGCTTTTTCTGGCAAACACTTTGAACATGTCCTTTCTTATTACAGAAAAAGCAAAGAGCTTGGCGTGACGGGCAATGTGCACGCGAATGTCTAGTAGCACACCGCGGGCATGATTTCACAGCATTTGTGTGCTGGCGCGGCACACCTGGTTTAGAGTGCGGTGGCAGCTGCATCGAAGTGCGCGAGGCCAGGTGACCAGGCCGCGCAGTGCGTCCAGCGGGCCGGTTAATGTTACACACTGCTGGCGAAGTGTCAAAAGATTCCTGAGCACAGTCAAGTGTGTCTTGTCTATCCAATATGTCTATCACATGTTGAAGGGAGGGATTAACTAGTTTCAAAATTTGCTCCCGTATGCGAACATCAGAAACGTTCTGTGCAATTGCATTACATACCATTGTATCTGAATAAGAAAGGCCACAGTCACAGTCAAAGGCACAGTCACTAGTAAGTCCTTGCAATGTTGCTACCCAATCCCTATTAGTTTGACCGGCCGTACGTTTAGTACGAATGAAAGTATACCTTTTTGCAACTACATTAACTGTTTCTTTGAAATAGGCATCTAAAGCAGACAAAATTTCTTCGTAGGACAGAGTTGCTACATCACGTCGGGGAAACAATTTCACTATCACACGGTAGGTGGACACACCGACACAAGAAAGCAAAAATGGCTGCCGCTCATTACCTTGAATTCTGTAGGCAGCTAGATGAAATGCAAACTGGCAGGACCATTCCGTCCACGTCTCGTGGGTTTCGTCAAACTGGCGAAACTGCGGTGCAACTGCATGTTGTGGCTGCGGTAGCGGTGAAGCGGCGGCTGCCGCATCGGTTTGAATGGCACGTTGACCCTGGACGAGCTGTCCAAGGGCATCCAATAACGCCTGCGTCTGCTGATTCTGCAAGCGATAAAATTCGGACAGTACATCTGGAGATTGTGGCGAAGCCATGACACAAATAAATGTAAGCAATCAGAAAGAACACTTCTCTCGTCACCAATCTGTTGTGGCATAACAAGCTAGTTACGCCACACTGAGAAGGGAGCCGAAAGGCACACGTACACACACGCCGACTGGCGTCAAGTCTGGAACAGGATACGTTATGACTGCTATCAAGAAAATACGTAGCTTTGGAATATACTTAACTTTATTCTTTGTTGGTTTACAAAGTTCTTCTTGAGACATTTATACGATAACTCTCAAACTAGGTAAGGCTAATGGCGCCTTGCTAGGTCGTAGCCATGGACTTAGCAGAAGGCTATTCTAACTGTCTCTCGGCAAATGAGAGGAAGGCTTCGTCCGTATTGTCGCTAGCAATGTCGTCCGTACAACTGGGGCGAGTGCTATATCGTATCTCGAGACCTGCCTTGTGGTGGCGCTCGGTCTGCGATCACACAGTGGCGACACGTGGGTCCGACATGTACTAAATGGACCGCGGCCGATTTAAGCTACCACCTAGCAAGTGTGGTGTCTGGCGATGACACCACACAGACAGTAGCGCCTAGAACCACTCGGCCTCTCCGGCCGGCCGTAGGCCTCCAGAAATGTCAACGTTGCCCCAAATTGCTGTTCTTTATGGTTCTCTGTAAGCATATTGGGCACCCATCATGCACAAAATTTGTGGTAGCCTAGCTCTTCAGCGACAATTTCAAACAACAAAGTCCGTGATGTGCGAACATTACGGAAGGCGAACTACTCGCTGTTGAAATGTCGTTACACATATTGCCAAATGCATTGAGGTTGACGGACATCATTTTGAGCATTTATTGCATTAATGTTGTATTTACAGGTAATCACGCTGTAACAGCATGCGTTCTCAGAAATAATAAGTTCACAAAGGTACATGTATCACATTGGAACGACCGAAATAAAATGTTCAAACATACTTACGTTCTCTATTTTAATTTAAAAAAACCTACCTGTTACCAACTGTTCGTCTAAAATTTGGAACCATATGTTTGTGACCATTACAGCGGCATTTATCGCAAAGCGAAAAAAGTGATCCAACTTAAAACATTCATATTTCTTTACGTACTACTATATGTAATAAAAATGGGGGTTCCTATTTTTAAAAAGGGCAGTTGATATCCGTTTGACCAATGGCAGCGCCATCTAGCGGACCAACCATAGCGCCATCTGGTTTCCCCCTTCAAGCTAGACGAGTTTCATTCTTTGTAGTTTTTTCGTTTGATGCTTATTTCATGAGATATTTGCCCCGGTCACTATCAATGGACCACCCTGTATAACTTCATCCTTTCTCCTTTTACCTATTTAATTACTCACTTGAACGTTTCTGCTTTTCTTTATGTTTGTAATCTACTTTTCGAGTATCTCTCGTGACATTCCAACAATTGTTTGCGATCATAGATGAACTTCACTTGCCCTGATTCCTTCTTTCCATTGCTGAAACGACTCGATAGGATCGCTCTCCGTCGCAATTGCTTGGAAAGAAATCGAGATGTGAGTACAAAAAATTAATCTTCAGTAACATATTGCAGTCTTTATGTGGCGTATTTTAATTTTCTCTAATTTCCAAAGAAATTGTGAACAACATTTTGAAGACTTCCCAAGTTGCTTTCCCTTTACCTTCAGTGATCTTATTAAATTTTTCCTCCTTAAACAGTTCATCAGTTTGCGGTCAAAAGACGATTCCCTCTTTCGTCTTAGCATCACTGTGATGTGGGCATCTTGTCTTTAATGATGATGATGATGATGGGTTTGTGAGGTGCTCATCAGCTCCCATACAAAGTCCCAATTTTTACACAGTCCAATATAGCCCCTGTCACGAACGATGATGATGATGACTACAAAAACATCCAGTCCCCGAGCAGAGAACATCACCAACCTGGCCGCGAATCGAACTTGGGATCCCCTGATCCAGAGGCAGCAACGCTAGCCACCTTTTTATTTATCTCATTTTGTTCGTTTTTGTTCGTTGAATCTGCTCGGGGTGGACGTCGCAAGACACTCGTTTCAGTTCGTCGTTGATCCATTAAGTCAGTGTTTTTTATTCCACAGGGCAGCTAACCCTCTGACCGAACACGCTGAGTTAGCGTGCCGGCTTATTTACTTCTTTACTGAATTCAGGAAGTCATGACATCAGAAACTATTGTGGTTAACCAAATCATGCAATAAATTGCTGAGAACCATAAAGGTTGCAGCATTAATTTCCTTTATTACTTGATGACTAGTTTCCAGTCTACACTCATTGCCAAATCACACTAAAAACCAGACACCAAGTAGTGAGCACTTTGTACAATACAGAACAATGACACAGTACAAAAATAAGTGACAAGTCACAACAATTGCTGCCTATCAATAAACTGTGCAGTAACATCTTTTATGACAGCCACGTGAGTGTTCACTGTAGTTACACACATCTTTAGTATAAAACATAGAGGCTGAAATTCATTCCGCTGAAAGAGAGACCAAAGTGTAGATGTAAGATGGAGGGAACTTATTGGAATTGAGCTGTCTAGGAGAAACTTTATTTTACACATATTTTTTCTATTTTTTCAACTTTTTGTAAGTGTTCACCGCACATGTGGTAAAAAGCATACCAAAATATGTTTTTCAAATACAAAGTCTTTGCAAGGAGATATTTAAGTTACAATTTGTAACGGAAGCAAAAATGCGTCTATACGTCATCATGCCAGCGCATACTTGGCAAATCAATGAAACAAATTTTGAAGGAACCCACAAAGCCAGTAATACAAAAATAAATTCTTAGAACACCAACAAAGAGAATCATTGACAAATACAAAAGACAACTCAGTATGACAGGGTAAGATAGGAAAGTCCAGCATGAATAAAACCACAGTCAGGTATAAAATCACTACATAAAAACCAGACATAAAATAGTGGTAAAATCTCACAGTCAAGTGTAAATCATTACATAAAATCAATCAAAAAAGACAACTTACTACAAAACCGCAAGAGAAAATTCCCAACATGAGTAAAATCACACAGTCAGCTATAAAACAATTTTACAAAAACCAAACATAATACAGTTATAAAATCACACAGGCCAGTACATAAATCATTACGTAGAATCGCATACAAAATAGAAGTACATCTGCATTTAAAATAAGAACACAGCTATATACTCGCAAAAAGGGGCATATATTAACAAACATAGTAAATTATCGTACGTAAACGAAAGGGTATTTTTTTTTCAGAATGTGGAACTCCAGTCTTTTACATCTCAAAAAATGAGTATAGAGCACAAATCAATAATAAAACGATAAATATTAACGTAAGAATGTATTTATACCAGAACTATAAAACAGTGCTTCAGTCTTAAATGATATCTTCATGGGTATAAAAACTGAGGTCTTCAAATGTTGTAAAACGAAGTTCCTTTATAATATTGACCACGACCTCAAAATACACCACTCTCACTTTACTTACATAGATGAGAAAAAAAATTGATGCTTTTCTTCTGTGGCAAGCCTAGTACAGACATGTAAATTACGACAACCAACCAAATTAATGGACCACAGGAATGCATGTCTGTCGTACTGAGGAACCCTTTGAACATTAGCACTGGAAACTGGAACACTAACCCGACTTGTCTTAATATACCGGATAGCTGGATGTACGGAAAGTGGGGAACGAGGTGGAAATGAGGGGGAGAACATGGAAGATGGAAGAGAAGGAGACTCGCGTTTAAAGTCGATGTTATGGAATTGCTAAAAGCTACAGAAAGTAACCAATGAATTGGTCCGCAGAAGCACAGGATAAAACACATATAATTATATTAACTTAATCGGTCAACAAGCAATATACCCTAAAACTATGACAATTTTAAGAGCAACCAGATCCATGTAACTCATCTCTAAAAAAACGCAAAGAATTTTTAAAAACGAAATTAACTCTACTCGTTTAGCATTTTATTAGGATCGTTTAGTCTGTTATGGAAAATCTCCAGTTCTTCTAGTAAGTCAAGTTGCAACCCGTTAGATACGCAATGTACAATTTCCATTGACTCCTCGATATCTCCTACCACACGACCAGCATCTCTCAAGTGTTGGCCAAATGCTTTTCGTGTCTGCCAACATATAATTTTGGTACACATTCCAGTGACAACCGAAGCTTTGTACCCATATGCAAGAGCTATTTGTTTCAGTATCCCTAATTCCTTATCAACATCATCGCTGCTAAGAGACCGCCTAATTAGCCGTGTGATCGTTGAATGAAAAAAATGCAATGTTATGTTGAATTGAGGGGCTGGAATCTACTCCGATGATGTCAGATTGTGTTGGCGTCTGAGAAACGGAGAAAATAAAGTCATCATGCCTCATTTTTAAGCACACCAAGGAAATTTATTATTCTGCATGTTGAAAACATTTATAGCTTCAAATTCATCTAGGTCGCCTTTGACAATGGAAAAAGTGTTGTCAACTTATCATCTGAAAAACTCGATTATATCCATTATTTCAAGATGTGTAAAGGTGGTAATAACATGTTATCATGGGAAACTAAGTGAGTGTATCGAGTATTATTTTCCCTAGGCTGCAATATTTTCTTTTCGCGCCAGGGTTTTCGTATGTAGTGTGATTTCCTGTTGCGACTGTCCCACTCGTAAAGGAAACAGCAAGACTTTATGTATCCTAACCGTGTTTTGAGTATGACAGCAGTACCTTTCGGATCACCACACATGTGCCATTGATGGCCTTAGTAAAATAATTTTTCATCAAGCAATTTTATGTTTCCATAGAACTCCATATGTACAGCGCGACCCACAGGAAGAGACGCAGTGCGCTCCCATTGTAAATCAAAAGAGTTTCGAAGCTTAACGAAGAGGAGTAAACGAAAAGTCTCCAGTATTCGGGATTATGCTCCATTCTCAAAGATGATATCAAAACATTTATATCACTGCACGGAACAAGGTTGTTTTCCATTTCAAAGAGCGGCCTTAAGTTTCTTCCTCGAGTCTGTATACAGACATTTTCACTTTTTTTCCCCGGGAGATTCCACTACTGAAGCCTGGAGTCAAGAAGTTCGGCCGGGATTTTTTGGCAACTCCAGGTCACGGATTTAATCGTTACGTTCTCTTTGAGAAATATACGTGGCCTAATGGGTGATATCGATTCCAATGTGTAACGTGGATCTTGCTATAGAGACTCAGGCTGTCGTTTGCCTTCACCCTCCGCGTCTTCATCTGATTCCAGCACATAATATTCTGGAGGGACAGAAAGACGTTCTCTATGCGTGTACTGGTCGTGTAGCAGATGACAAGTATTTGGATGTATGATGGTCTGCTTTGCATTCCTCGACACTCCATCTTCAAGAAGAAGCACCATATGAAATTAAATTTGAAGGTACCCGCCATGTCATGTGATCTGCGAATGACACTGACACATGTATCACAAGAAATATTTTGTGCTCAAGGTGTATCCTCATGTATTTTTCAGTCGAAGAAATAGTAATATGCTGTCTTTAACACAGTCACTTCTCGTTTCTGAGAAGCAAAAGTCTCCTCACCACGCAACATATTTACGTAGCACCTTCATGTTGAAATGTTCTGAAATAAAAACAAAATAAATTTGCTAATGAGAATTGAGATTATGAGTACACTGACTGAAGAAAACACTAAGAAGGAGTTGTGCGGCACAAACGAGAGATGGTGAGCATGTTTCTGCATCTGAAAGATGATGTCTGTTCAAATTTCTCGCCAGTTGCATGAGAGTCTCGCTACTAGCACCACTATGAGGATGAAAAACAGGTTTAATACACGGTGTAAGGGTCGTGAACTTTACTTACCTTTGAGGTTGGACGTAGTGATTTGATGTCAGTCAAGAATGCCTTTAAGGCGACAAAGACGGTATTATCAACACCTTACTACGAGAAACTTGATGTTCCTTCTGTGATACTGCAGGAAGACTTGGCAAGAATGTAGCCACTGTGTTATTCAGTGGTTTGGTATTTAACTAATTTGTAAATGAAAATGATAATCTTATTGCATTACATACAGTAATTACTAAATAATTTTTTCTCCCGGCTAAAGATTTGGTCAAGTTGCTAAAGTAACCCAAGTTAACGTTGTGTTAAAGTGTTTCCAGAATGAGATTTTCACTCTGCAGCGGAGTGTGCGCTGATATGAAACTTCCTGGCAGATTAAAACTGTTTGCCCGAGCGAGACTCGAACTCGGGACCGAGTTCGAGTCTCGGTCGGGCACACAGTTTTAATCTGCCAGGAAGTTTCGTTTTTGTTAAAGTGTTGTCTGAAACCTGTGTAAGAGTCAATAAATCACAGTTCATACAACAGATTCTATACAACTATTGATTATGATGGAAACAGTTATCTTCAGAAAAATGATCATTAAAACCACCAAATATCAGCCGAGCAACAACACTGACGTATGTCAGCTGAAACAATATTCTTCGCAACTCGTGCGTAATTAATTTCGGCTCCGTACATCAGCAAGAAAAAAATTCCAAATTTCCGATTTGATTCGACCTATTTTCATTAAAATGAGTTCGGGACCACCGGTGCACAGCTATTTTTACACATTTTTATTACCTTCGGCATTTATGTCTGCAGAGTTGTGTAGTTTGAATTTTTCCGCTGAGATAATTGTTAAGATGGCGGCAGACAATTGGTAGAGACTTTCTATTGTTAGATCAACTTTCCTTTTAACAGAATAAGTATTTGAAATGCTTATTAAACTTTACTTTCATATTGTGCACTATTTAGACTAATTTTCGTCAAGCAAACCTTTGATTTTTTCCCAAGAAACACAGATAAAAACGCGATACAAATCGCTATCATCAATGGCTGCGCTCCTTGAAGCAGAAAGAAGTAATTAACACAGATAATGCTTATTGAGATAGGAATTAAAGTTACAAATAATTATTCACTCATATTTATAATAATAATGAACTCTATTCTCAAGTAATAATTAACAAATAATTACAGTTTCTTAACAGACCTCAGTTTGATATGCGTCTTGGGTCCGCAACCTACAAAAGCCAACCAGCAAAAGGTAACAACAAAGGAAGACAGACGCAGATCATAAAAGGAATTTACAATGACCATTGTCTTTGTGTGATACACATCGATATATCCAATTACTTCATAAAGTATTATATAAATAATTAATATTTATCGTCGTTTTCAGTGTTTTTTCATATGTCCGATAGATAATGTTTATAACTGTTAGAGCCATAATTTCCTCTCGTCGCACTGTAGCTAAATTATATCTCGTGGATGTTGTCACACCATTGCAGAAGATTTCTGGCAGCGGTGGTCACGAGAATGTACAGTCGCAAGAAGACTGTGTCCCGGACAGCCACGTGGTAACACCGAGAGCGAAGGCCATCATGTTCGACGTATGGCATCGTGCTGCACCTACAGCTGCAGTTTGAGCAGCAACTGGCACCACAGTGACATAACAAACTGTTACAAACCGGTTACGTCAAGGACAGCTCCGAGCCAGACGACCTGTAGAGTATATTCCTCTGAACCCAAGCCACGGCCATTTGTGGCTTTATTCGTGTCAAGTGAGACCAGACTGGAGGACAGGGTGGAGGTCTGTCGTGTTTTCTGATGAAATCTGGTTCTGCCTCGGTGCCAGTGACGGCTATGTGTTGGTTGGAAGGGGACCAGTTGAGGGCATGCAACCAACATGTATGTGTGCCAGACATACTGGTGGACTGGTTATCGCACACACCCTGACTGCAAATTTGTACGTCGGTCTGGTGATTCGATCTTTCATTCTGGCATTCCTGAGTAGCGCTCCAGGGTGCGTTTTCTCCCACATACCGCTATTGTAACCCAACCTGCTCTAAGATTGTCGACATGTTGTCTTGGCCTACTAGATCACCAGATCCGTCTCATCGAACGAGAACTCCGTCATCCGTAATCAGCCTTAACAGTTCAAGTATTGCCCGACCAAGCGTAAGAGGCTTGGACCTCCATCTCATAAACAGACATTCTCAACTGTAAAAGACGATGCATGGACATTTTCAGGCTTGCAATCAAAATTCTGGTGCTTACACCGGTTATTAATGCACCAGCACTTCACATTTGCAAAATGGCTCTGAGCACTATGGGACTTAATATCTGAGGTCATCAGTCCCCTAGAACTTAGAACTAATTAAACCTAAGTGACCTAATGACATCACACACATCCATGACCGAGGCAGGATTCGAACCTGCGACCGTAGCGGTTGCGCGGTTCCAGAATGTAGCGCCTAGAACCGCTCGGCTACAACGACCGGCTCACATTTGCATTGGCTAATCTCGCGCTTACATTACCCTGTGGTCTTGCAATGTTAATCATTTGTACTACCAAAATTTCATTACTATACATTGATTATTTTTTGTGTTGCGAATTTTTTCCTTTGGTGTAGGGCTTTTTCATCCATGAAAATCAATAAATGTTTGCTCTTGGTTTATTATTTACACTACTGGCCATTAAAATTGCTACACCAAAAAGAAATGCAGATGATAAACGGGTATTCATTGGACAAATATATTATACTAGAACTGACTTGTGATTACATTTTCACGCAATTTGGGTGCAGAGATCCTGAGAAATCAGTATCCAGAACAACCACCTCTGGCCGTAACAACGGCTTTGATACGCCTGGGCATTGAGTCAAACAGAGCTTGGACGACGTGTAGAGGTACAGCTGCCCATGCAGCTTCAGCACGATACCACATTCTATCAAGAGTAGTGACTGGCGTATTGTGACGAGCCAGTTGCTCGGACACCATTGAACAGACGTTTTCAATTGGTGAGAGATCTGCAGAATGTGCTGCCCAGGACAGCAGTCGAACATTTTCTGTATCCATAAACGCCCGTACGGGACCTGCAACATGCGGTCGTGCATTATCCTGTTGAAATGTATGGTTTCGCAGGGATCGAATGAAGGGTAGATCCACGGGTCGTAACACATCTGAAATGTAACTTCCACTCGTCAAAGTGCCGTCAATGCCAGAAAGAGGTGACCGAGACTTGTAACCAATGGCACCCCATATCATCACGCCGGGTGATACGCCAGTATGGCGATGACGAATACACACTTCCAATGTGCGTTCACCGCGATGTCGCCAAACACGGATGCGACCATCATGATGCTCGAAACAGAACATGGATACTTCCGAAAAAATGAAGTTTTGTCATTCGCGGCACCCTGGTTCGTCGTTGAGTACACCATCGCATCCGCTCCCGTCAGTGATGCAGCGTCAAGGGTAACCGCAGCCATGGTCTCCGAGCTGATGGTCCATGCCGTTGCAAACGTCGTGCAACTGTTCGTGCAGATGGTTGTTGTCCTTCAAACGTCCCCATCTGTTGACTCAGGGATCGAGACGTGGCTGCACGATCCGTTACAGCCATGTGCACAAGATGCCTGTCATCTCGACTGCTAGTGATACGAGGCCGTTGGGATCCAGCACGGCGTTTCGTATTACTCTCCTGAACCCACCGATTCAATATTCTGCTAACAGCCATTGTATCTCGACCAACGCGAGCACGATAAACCGCAGCCGCGATAGGCTACCATCCGACCTTTATCAAAGTCGGAAACGTGATGGTAGGCATTTCTCCTCCTTACACGAGGCATCACAACCACGTCTCACCGGGCAACGCCGGTCAACTGCTGTTTGTGTATGAGAAATCGGCTGGAAACTTTCCTCATGTCAGCACTTATGTAGGTGTCGCCACCAGCGTCATCCATAGTCAGCAGTTCAAGTATTGCCCGACCAAGCGTAAGAGGCTTGGAACTCCATCCCATAAACAGACATTAGGAACTGTAAAAGACGATGGATGTACATTTTCATGCTTGCAATCAACATTCTGGTGCTTGTTAATGCACCAGCACTTCACATTTGCAGTGGCTAATCTCGCACTTACATTAATCTGTGGTCTTTCAAATGTTAATCACTTGTATTACCAAAATTTTTTTACTGTACATTAATTATTTTTTAATGTTGCGATTTCTTTCCTTTGGTGTATGGCTTTTTCACCCATGAAAATCAATAAATGTTTCCTCTTGATTTTTTATTTACTTGTAAAAATTTAACTTGAAACATAGGAAATTACTGATAAACAAGAGCAGATGCATCCTCCAGGAGACAATTACGTAAACACAGTGATTTCTATAGGTACAAAACATGACATCTTTTGTTTGTAACAAAAAAAGTTCCCAAAATTGCAAAATTTCCATCTATCACAAAATTAATTTCTGTTTTTCAAGGGAATGAGAGCTAAGTAAATATTAAAAATTTAACTTGAAACACAGGAAATTACTGACAAACAAGAGCAAATGCATCCTCCAGGAGACAATTACGTAAACACAGTGGTTTCTATAGGTACAAAACATGACATCTTTTGTTTGTAACAAAAAAAGTTCCTAAAATTGCAAAATTTCCATCTATCATAAAATTAATTTCTGTTTTTCAAGGGAATGAGAACTAAGTAAATATTTGAACAACCGATTCGTTTGTTTCACGTCGAAATGAACAGGAATTAACTATTTTAAATCGGACATATTTCGAGTGTAGACCGGTATTCAGACACTTCATCAACAAAGTTCCCAACAGAGTTCAAACCATCATAAAGGTGCGAATGAAGACATCACATACTACGGTCTACTAACAAATATCCGCATACATTTAATCAGATAGCGTATTAACCATAATGAGACATGACTTTAAAGAGGTGCAGTGTGTTAATGACCCCTGAACCTAAAAACAGTTGTGACCAGTCGCGTTGCAAGACGTTAATATGGAGGCTATCAGACAGCCACGGCCTGGGTGCCTATCTTTCCGCCACTGTGCCGATCTTTTCGGTACTCAAGAGCACCGAACAGTCTAGTAGTCGAGTTAGAGTCCCTGTGTTATTCAGTATGCAATTCGGTAGCGATACCGTTCGCGTCTAGAGAACCTACGCGCTGTTGTCGGTTCGTGTCGTGCAAGCCAATCAAAATCAAGCAGCCGCAGATCCGCGCATGCGCACTGCAGCACGCACAGCACCATGCATACAAAGCGACTAGCCGACGACACAGGCGCGCTATTCTTCCAAGTATCGAAAATTGCGTTTACGTTGCCATAAAACATGACGCCGCATTCCATCGAGCTGACGCGCCACCTTCATCGCCCTTGCCTCCTCCTTAACAGTATCAGGTGTAATATATCCATTTCCATTATTCTCAGCTGAAATGCACTAAAAGTTTTACAGTTTCTCTGACCACATGTTTCCACGCATGCATAATAACGATAGCGTATTTGACTGTATTCTGAAGATTGTCGTAAATGCTGCATTATGTCATCTTATTCTCATTTACACTGACATCGTGTTTTGGATTTTACGTTTCGGAAAACTAGTTAGGAATAGTGTGTAGTACAACATTGTACTAGTACATCTATAAAAACACCCGAAAAATTGATTCTTAGAGTTTCAAAGAATAAGAAGATAAACAGAATGATTAAGTAGCCCACTTCCCTTTATGGTACGTCAACGATTTGAGTCTTAAAAACAAAATTGAGAAAATGTATTTTTGAGAGCTCCTGCAGTTCGTCAAATTTTATGACATGCATCTCATGAATGAAAATGTTTCGTATATGATGCTACAATCTAAAAACATTACGGCAGAGATCTTTCATCTCTGTCTATTGTTGTTGAGGATTCGATCGCAGATAAATACTTGTGACAAGCAAGATTATGAAGATGACTGCTGCTAGTTACATTCCCAGTAATTTATTTCATGCTCTTAGATTCCTGTCTAAACACATACTCGGAAGTCGCTACATATTCGGAAAAAATGGTGAATTATTCCTGACAAGAAAAAATATAAAGGTCACTGTCGGTTGTTCCACTTACAGCAATTTCATTTCAAGCAGTTTCATATTTCGCTTTTTAAACAGACAGAAATTACGAAACCATTACTGAGGAAGTGCACTCTTACATGTAATAACTAATATTGCAGAAAAATCTTAACTTACACGAATAACAATGTCTCAGAATGTGGTGCATATATGAAGACGAAAAAAAATTTTTTGCACCCACACGTGCACGAACCAATGTCCTTTCATTTTGCGCGCTAGCCACTTTTTTTTCTCTTATTCATTTTTTGGTTGATCTCACTTTGTTCTATATTGTTCGTGGAATTAGTTCGGGGCGGACGTCCGATGACACCCGTTGATCCGTTCACTCATTTTTTTTTTTATTATAGAGGGTAGCTAACCCCCTGACCGAACACGCTGAGCTACCGTGCAAGCATCACTTGGCCACGCCGAACGACTGAAACCAATCGCTCAATTCTTCTACTATAGCAGAGAGGAACGTAGGCTGACTTCACTGCCAAACAGTGCTGCTTAAGTCATAAATGCTGTGATAGTTTGGAATGTTTCCAATATCAGGTTTCACATGATTGCTTTCCTTTGTTACTTGAAAGTTATAAACACGTTTCGATAGTTACTAACTAAACCATTTGTGGGAGAAAGTACACAAAGACACTAGTAATGTCAGTTCACACTCATGTAATATACGTAAGCACAGCCGATGTCTTGATATTTAATGATCTTTGAACTCTTATTTGCATAAAAATAACACGTATTTTGAGAGAATATTGACCGAAAACGTTTTTTATGTAATCATTCACAGTGACAACCTAACCTAACCATATTTCTAACAGACGATAATAGTCTATTATGAACTCACTTTCCAACTGGATGCGTCCTCTGGTGATTCTTTAGTAACACAATCACTAAATCCAAAGCTAAAACCGCTAAACATGTTTAAAATAACAAATTATAGGTGTACATAAACCACAGCTCACCGATCGACAGGGCCACACCGAAATCCAAAACCTCTCTGTACAATTGTCGTAAAAACGGTGGGAGGACCGTTAGGTTACAGGTGTCAGAAGCTCACTGAATAGGAAATTTCGGTAAAGAACCGAAAATGATGTCACTATCGAGACAAACCTACTACACAGATCGGTATGAACGATACAGAATAGGGCCCCTGGACGGAGATGCGTGGCACTGAGCCTACACTCGAGGTTTGCTAATGGCGTCGTCGTCGATGCTTAGTGTGTCTTCGTTTTAGGCATGTGCAGAGCTGCTCCTTTATCAATCCCATGGCACTTTACGACTTAAAAGAACTGTTTATTGTGATGTCACCGCCAGACACCACACTTGCTAGGTGGTAGCCTTTAAATCGGCCGCGGTCCGTTAGTATACGTCGGACCGGCGTGTCGCCACTATCAGTGATTGCAGACCGAGCGCCGCCACACGGCAGGTCTAGAGAGACTTCCTAGCACTCGCCCCAGTTGTACAGCCGACTTTGCTAGCGATGGTTCACTGACAAATTACGCTCTCATTTGCCGAGACGATAGTTAGCATAGCCTTCAGCTACGTCATTTGCTACGACCTAGCAAGGCGCCATTACCAGTTACTATTGATGCTGTAAAACATGTACCGTCAAGAGCGATGTTCACCAATTATGGATTAAAGTTAAGTATTCCAGTAGCTACGTACGTTTTTTGCTAGTCTCATTTCCTTGTCCTGTTCCAGACCTCACGCCAGCCTGCGTGAGTGTAAACGCGTGCCTTTCGGCTTCCACATAGTGGGTTGGCTGTGATGCCAATCCACAACATTTATTGTAATAGAATTAATTATACATAATATATCAACGTTATCGATCGACATGGATCTCCTCCTCCAGACTCAGACTTTATCCCCACTGAAAGAAGAAAAGTAAACACGAAACCTCCAATAACAAATTATCTATGTAAAACGACGTTCCACTCTGAGAAACTGTTTAAAGTCACTGACCTGCAAGGGACAAGTTTTCAAACTATATATATGAAGACAGTAACTGTTCTCGAAAGAACAATACTGTAGATGACCGTGCAGCTTTTCCCTGGAATAAATGATGACTAACTGAAACCCTCAGCTGCCGACAGATGTTGTTGATATACCTCGATGTGGACAACTGAAAATGTGTGCCCGACCGGGACTCGAACCCGGGATCTCCTGCTTACATAGCAGACGCTCTATTCATCTGTGTCCTCGGTGGCTCAGATGTTCTTTCGAGAACAGTTACTGTCTTCATGTATATAGTTAAAGGTTACCCAGCCATTGACCTTCGTCTGTGCGAATGCGCACAGGTTGCCCAAACTCTTACGGGAATCACCAAAGCGTGCGCGAGTAATGAGTGAATGGGCAAATGTCTGTAAGGTACATTACATAGGTAGAATTGTGGACAGTTGGGAATGTAAGTCTCACGGGAAGCGTGCAAGGGATAAGTCCCTGCAGTCGCGCTATTCATCTGTGTCCTCGGTAGCTCAGATGGTCAGTCTGCTTTCGGCTGCGGCGGGGCGAGGACGTCCGCTGCACCCCGCCGTGCGCGACCGTGAGCGCTAGCTTGTGTTTACCTTCTCGCGGCGCGAGTTGTATTTGTTCCAAGTTCAGTGCGACTATGGCACACACCTGGCGCCACGATACAATCAAAATTACTTTCCAACCAGATCACGCGCGTCCTCGAGCCTATGAAATAGAACAGTTCATACGCGATGATCTACGTTTAGATCCGGCGACTGTCGTCGGAATTCATTTTTCTATAACGGCTAGTGTGGTTTATGTTAAAATTACCAGTGCAGAGGTCTGCGCGACTGTGGTGTCTAAGTAATCGAACTCACTCAGATTCAAACATTCTGACGGGCATATCGGTGCAGTGACGGTGGATCATGCAGGCATGGGCCTAAGGACTGTAAGGGTTTTTGAGCTCCCCTTCGAGGTCCCAGAGGAAGTTGTCAAGGACGCCTTCCGACCATATGGCAATGTCATCAGTCACGTTAAAGAAAAGTGGCAAACTTTCTCGACGGTTAAGGTCTACAATGGTGTGCGCCAAATTAAACTTGAGCTCAAGAAACATGTGCCGTCCTATTTGAACATCGGTGGCTGTCGTGCAATCATCATGTACGACGGTCAACCGCGTACCTGTTCCGGATGTGGGCAGGAAGGCCATGTTCGATCGAGCTGCTTACAACGTAGAATTACGCAGACACCAGTGGGAGACTCCGTTTCACCGACGGGGACGACAATCCTGCCCCTCACGTACGCTCAGACGACGATGCGCACTATAGTTGAGGACGACACGGGCGATCGGGCACATCCATCGACGTCAGAAGGACCAAGGGAGGAAGAGGAAGGACCCCAGATGCCAACCCATATGTCGCCTCCTTCGCAGCAACAACAGCAGCAAGAGTCCCACGGACTCCAGACGCAACATAACAATCAGAACGAGATGGACGTGGACGCGAACATTGTCCCGACCGCGGCTTTCCTAGCGGAAGGTGATACGACGCTGGATTGTCTCCCACATTCGGATACGGATGTCCACGTTCGAAAGCAACGTTCGCCTCGACGACGCAAGCGACGTCGGCGGACCACTTCCGACGATTGCCTCCTACACACGGCCGGTCAAGAAAGTGACATCTCGTCAGACGGCATGGATGCTGCGCCTGCTGAGGATCTAAGTGGTGTAGACGGTTCACTTGCCAATACTACGAGTGCCCAGTTACTTCTTGCACCACAGATGCAGCAGGTCGCGTCGATGGATGGCGCTCCGTCCATCTCTAGCAAAGACGGCGTGCGCAAAGACGGCGTGCGTGAGAGAGATTTAGGTGCCGATCAGCTACACAGCATCGTGTTGCACCCACTGTGGTCGGACGTTGTTGAGGAACTTCCTGGAGAGGGCACGGGTGACAGGGGAGGGGGTGGCATTGAGGCTGCCACTCCTAGCGTGAAAGAGTCATAATTTGTAACGGGTTCGGTGGGTCCGGCATCTCTTGCGGTTATCTTCGATTGCCATGGCGTCTACCCTAGGAGAAGAGGCTAGGCAGCACACCTTTCGCCTTGCCACAATCAATATCAACGCGATAAGGGCACTACACAAACTGACAATGCTACAACGCATGCTCGATGCGGCGGACATCGACGTGGCCCTCTTGCAGGAAGTATGTGTCGCTAGTTTCCCTGACTTCTACGGATATACCGCCCACATCTCCCACGCCTCTTCTACAGATTGTGGTGTGGCTGTCCTGCTACGGGACGGCTTGGCGGCTACGGACGTACTGTACTTACCAAGTGCAAGAGCCATGGCAGTAACTGTCAATGGTGTACGACTCATCAATGTATATGCCCCTTCAGGGTCAGGGAGACGGAGAGATCGGGCCCGCTTTTTTTCGGAAGATATTACGCCTCTATTTATGGGCCGCATAGACGATATGGTGATCGGAGGAGATTTTAACTGTACATTATCTCCGTCTGATCAGCAGCCACATCACGTCCAGTGTGTGGAACTGGAAATGCTAGTGCGTGATCTCCATCTGATCGACACGTGGCGCCACATCCACGGCCCAGCTTCTGGTTACAACCATTATACAAGTCATTCATCAAGTCGGTTAGACAGGATGTATGTCACAAGCACCCTTTCGACGGCGACGAGAGGAGCAGAGCTCTGGCCCACTGCATTCACTGACCACACAGCCTATATTTGCACCACTGCCCTCCAACCTGCACGTGTGTGGCGCAGTAGGCCCCCCCTGGAAACTGAACGTCGCCCATCTGGACGAGCCGGCATGCAAAGGTGTTATCGAAGAGTCGTGGAACGCGTCCTTACAGCGTCGTGGTCGTTACCGATCGACCCTCAGTTGGTGGGTTGAATGTGCGAAGCCTTCGTGGCTTACGGCCGGGAAGCGGCGGCATGGAGGAGAAACACAGAAAACTTTTAGTACACCGTCCTACGGGAATGTCTTGCTATGGAGCCCTCACCAGACAGGCAGATCATAGTCAATCGTGCGAAAGCGCAGCTCGTCTCCTTAGCACGCCGTCATTTACAAGGCGCTGTTATACGGTCGCATGCTCCAGACATGATACAATCAGAAAGGCCATCTATGCACCACGTGCTCCTAGAACGCAGGAGGCGCCGCAGGGCACTGGTAACCGACATGATAACGGACGACGGTCGACACGTGGTAGAACAAGCAGATATAGCAGAAGCCTTCTATGGACATTACACTCAACTTTATTTAGCAGTGCTCCCTGATATGGCGACGGTAGACACCGTTTCAGCACATGTCCACGGTGTAGTTCCACCAGACATGGTTCCGACGTTACTGGGAGAAGTGACAGAAGAGGAAGTGCTGGACGCCATTGGTAAAGGTGCTCCCCATAAATCACCAGGAATCGATGGATTACCATTAGAGTTCTATCGAGCCTTTAAACAACTGTTGGTACCATGTTTGATTGAAATTTGTCAGGAATTGATGTCCTCGGGTATAACATTGCCTGCACCGTTCTTGGAAGGTCTGATTGTCCCCATCCATAAGCCGAAGGGACGGAATCATGTCCGCGATTATCGCCCCTTAACGTTATTGAACAGCGACTTCAAGATCTTTTCGAAGCTGCTATCATAACGTATTCGCGGCACACTATTGCACGTCCTGTCCGGCGATCAGACGTCCTTGGGGGGACCCAACAACATCAGAACTGCGTTATGTCGTTACAGAGATCTCATCTCCCTTGCACGGGTGAGACGTTTGCCGGCAGCCCTGGCGTCTATCGACTAGCCAGGCTTTTGACCGTATGGGCCATACTTTCCTCAGGGCCGTTCTACGGCGCATGGAATACCCCGACCCCTTTATCACAATGTTGACACGCCTTCTACATGGTGCTACATCTCGAGTTCTTGTTAATGGAAGACTAACGGCACCCATGCCGATCCGCCGATCAGTACGACAGGGATGTCCATTATCAACATTGTTATTTGCATTGGCCTTAGAACCTTTGTTGTGTGGTCTCCGAGACAGGCTCACTGGGATACAGTTCGGCGGCGCCATCTATCGTTGCACCGCATATGCGGATGATTTGATGATCGTCATACGTGGAGCTGACGACATGGCCGCGGCTTTGGACTGGATTGCAACCTACGGTACAGCTTCTGGTAGCCAAATCAACGTTGACAAGTCCGTCGCCTTGAGCATCGGGATTGGGCTACCGCAGGAACACATTGCCCCCTTACGCTTCAGTGATACTGTACGCTGCTTGGGCTTGGATTTCATGAACGACATGCGACGCGCGACGACGCTCAATTATCGACGCCTTCTTAACCAAATTAGGGCCGGAATTGCAAATCAGCGCTTGCGATCCCTCAACATCGTACAGCGGGCGTATTTTGCCAATGTATACCTTGCGTCCCGCATACTGCATGTCGCCCAAACGCTACCCATTCCGAAATCCTTGGCTCGTAGCATTATGGCAGCGCTGGGATACTTCGTCACCGCTGGTATGTTACTGAAGATCAGATACGTATCTCTTACCCTCCCCAAGAAAAAAGGTGGTCTCGGCCTAGTTAACGTCCATGATAGGGCCATTGCCCTCTATGTTAGCTAACATTTACGTCTGCTGCGCCGTTGTCCTACGAGCCTCACGAGTCTGCTTCTGACGGCGCTACGACCTGCTTCACTAAGAGCGCCAGTGCCATTACAGGACATCCCAGCGCCCCTCTTTTATATAGGACGTTTCTATTTAGAACAAAGCTATTGCAGTGTAGCGCTTACGACACCGCCACAAATCGACGCCTATATCACGACATGCTGCAACGCCGCCCCCAAAATGTGGTCGAACTAAAATATCCTGCCGTACGGTGGCGCGTGGTGTGGAAGACTGTACACGATGCCATGCTTGATTCCGATGTTGTTTCCCAATGGTATGTAGTCGTTAATGGGAAGCCGGTGACGCAAGAACGTCTCTACAACATCCACATGGCAGAATCTCTCAATTGTGTGGGTTGCAATACAGTAGATTCTGACGAGCACCGCCTCAGCTGTGGAGAGGCGGAACCGGTTTGGCACCTTGTGCGGCAGATGCTGGCTTATCTATTGCGAGTTAGGCTGGAGCATATATCTGCACGCACGTTATTGTTTCCGGATGAGACATTTTACCCTACGACTCGAACCAACTCTGTCACCTGGACACGTGGACATGCGGTCCATTACCTCTGTCGTGACGGACACAAGAACTTACTTGACTTCTGGCTCTATTTGCAAGAAAGACATCATGCTATTTCCGGGCATACCAGATATCGACAATGCTTCGCAAACTACCTCTGGAGTGCCTTTCACAGCCCGCCGTGCAGGTGGAATGTTACAGGTAGTGGCAGATGAGGTCAGAACGAACTGCAAACGATCGTACATTGAACAATCCTTATCAGTGGGCGCAGTCGCTGGGAAGCCTGACTACGAAGTGGTGGCTTTATTTTCATGTTATTTATGTTTACTATCTTCGATGGTGTCTTCATTCTGTTTTAGTTTTCCAGGCTTGATTAACTATGACTGTTCGCACATTGATATCTATATAAATAAAAAAAAATTAAAAAAAAAAATAAATAAAAAAGATGGATAGAGCGTCTGCTATGTAAGCAGGAGATCCTGGGTTCGAGTCCCGGTCGGGGCACACATTTTCAGCTGTCCACATCGAGGTATATCAACAACACCTGTCGGCAGCTGAGGGTTTCAGTTAGTCATCATTTTTTCAAACTATGCCTGACGAAATCACAACAATAAAACTAAAGCTATCAACATCACTCATGGTTTTTGCGTTTAGACGGTGGGATACTAAAAGAATCACGGAATCAATCATTGTGGTAGACTGGATGCAAAATAAAGAGTCCTTCAGTGAGTGGGCCGCGTGATAGATGTCAGGCCCGGCACATCGAAAGTTTACTCCTCACATAGGTTACTTACAACTGTAGAACGGAATGATTTGGTTTTCATAATTTTCCAGTTGATCTAAAGAATACATAATGTGATTTCACCCATGCATATGTGGAAAAAGGTGACATTAATTTCAAACTTTGAGCTTTCCATTAGTATTATTGTTTATCTTTTTCTCTGTACTAATCCGACAATTATCAAACGGTGAATAAGACATCATCATAAAATTCATAAAGTATGAGTCAGTCAGTTTAGTAACTGTAATTTTTTTTGACATCGCAGCTTTGTACTGTTAAGATTTCAATTCTGTATTGTCCTCAGGAAAATTGAATGAAGTGCAGGGAAACCACAGATAAGTTTATGCCATGCACATGCATTACCTGCCCTGATTGCTATTTCCGTCTTTGTACATTGTCCTACTGAAATATTGCATGTAGATTCCCCTGACAGATGAAAATTTCCTCCACTTTTATACCCTTACTGACGTAGATATTGTTAATTCACTGGAATACGAAGGCCTATTTGAGGTTTCTGTACAACAGAATATGATGCAATTGCGTGGGTCTCGTCAGTAGAGGCCACGGAAGACACCAAAGAACATGTCGACGCAGGCAGTTTGCAGCATCGAGCTAGCATTCGTTGTGGCCATGTAGACAGTCTGTAGATTATCACATTCTATGGAGACTAATATGTCCACTTATCTAGGCAATAAAAGTACACAAGTAGCAGTGACAGAACAAGTTTATTTTACAAAGATTAGTAACACATCTACTCCGATCTGGATTATGACAAAACGAAACACTATTCACCTCTTGAAACAGAACAATAATACAGGATGATCAAAAAGTCAGTATAAATTTGAAAACTTAATAAACTAAATAATGTAGATAGAGAGGTAAAAATTGAGACACATGCTTGGAATGACAAGGGGGTTTTATTAGAACCACAAAAAAAAAGTTCACAAAATGTCCAACAAATGGCGCTGGACAGCAAAGCGCCAGTAACTGCTACCGTGACGGGTGAGAGGTACGCCGATATGTTACAGAATCGCATCATCCCCACCCGGGCTGATAAACACCTGCTGGAACGTACGATGTTTATGCAGGATGGCGCTCCATCCCATATTGTTAGACGCGTGAAAGATCTCTTGCGAGCGCCGTTTGGTGATGATCGTGTGCTCAGCTCCCACTTTCGTCATGCTTGGCCTCCCAGGTCCGTGCGATTATTGGCTTTGGGGTTACCTGAAGTCGCAAGTGTATCGTGATCGACCGACATTTCTAGGGGTGCTGAAAGACAACATCCGACGCCAATGCCTCACCATAACTCCGGACATGCTTTACAGTGCTGTTCAAAACATTATTCCTCGACTACAGCTATTGTTGAGGAATGGTAGTGGACATATTGAGCATATCCTGTAAAGAACACCATCTTTGCTTTGTCTCACTTTGTTATGCTAATTAATGCTGTCGGACATTTTTTTAACTTTTGTATTTTTTTGGTTCTAATTAAACCCCATGTCGTGCCAAGCATGTGTGTCAATTTGTGCCTCTCTATGTGCTTTATTCCGTGATTTATTCAGTTTTCAAATTTATACTGACTTTTTGATCATCTAGTACTTGTGGCGGCTATAGGCGAGTCATATTGTCACTGTCGTTAATTTCATGAAACAAACACTTTATGAAGACGAATTCGCATAAGGAACGAAACGGTCTGCAGCGTAAACATAAAAAATTCAAACAGGGGTAAAAAGTCCAAAACTCTGCCACGATAACAGGAGCCCTGTCCTCTTCAATGAGGAGGCCGTGAACACTTAAAAAGCACGACTGGTACGTTCCCACTTCACGAAGTCAGGCGTGAGCGGCTGCAACGACATGGGGGCGGTTCTCGAGTGAGATTTCAGACTGATGGAATTCTTGCAGAATTGGCGCCTGGCTCGAGATAACTCACTCAGAGCGAAGTGGTCTCGTCTGTCCTGAGCCCTCGCTGCCCTAATAAGGAAACCTCCCCATCGCACCCCCCTCAGATTTAGTTATAATTTGGAACAGTAGGTAGGCCTTGAAAAACTGAACACAGATCAATCGAGAAAACAGGAAGAAGTTATGTGAAACTTTAAAAAAATAAGCAAAATATACAGACTGAGTAGTCCATGCGCAACATTAGCAACATCAAGGATAATATGAGCGCAGGAGCGCCGTGGTCCTGTGGTTAGGGTCAGCAGCTGCGGAACGAGAGGTCCTTGGTTCAAGTCTTCCGTCGAGTGATAAAGTTTAATTTTTTATATAATCAACTTCGCTCTCGAAAATTCCAGGACATGTTCAGATTTGCTTGGACATATGCAGGATTTAACGGTCTACACACGGAAAATTTTGAAAACGTTAAAAACATATGTTTTGACAGAACAAAGGGAAACTGTGCGACTGTGAAACTGTTGCATTCGTTTGTTGAAGTTTATGTGACAAAGTCTTATGTTTTCATCACTTTTTTTGGGAGTGATTATCAAATCCACAAGAAAACCTAAATCGGGCAAGGTAGAAGAATCTTTTTACCCATTCGCCAAGTGTACAAGTTAGGTGGGTCGACAACATATTCCTGTCATGTGACGCACACGCCGTCACGAGTGTCGTATAGAATATATCAGACGTGTTTTCCCCTGCAGGAATCGGTTGACCTATGACCTTGTGATCAAGTGTTTTCGGTTCCCATTGGAGAGGCACGTCCTTTCGTCTACTAATCGCACGGTTTTGCGGTGCGGTCGCAAAACACAGACACTAAACTTATTACAGTGAACAGAGACATCAATGAACGAACTGGCAGATCATTACTTTTCACTCGAGTGAAGCCTTGAACCAAGCACCTCTCATTCTGCAGCTGCTCACGCTAACCATGCGACCAAGGCGCTCCTGAGCTCACACTCTCCTTGATGTTGCATATGTTGCGTATGGACTACTCAGTTTGTATATTTTGCTTATTTTTTTCATAGTTCCACACAACTTCTTCCTGTTTTCTCGATTGATCTGTGTTCAGTTTTTCAAGGCCTATCCACTGTTCCAACTTATAACTAAATCTGAGGGGGCGTGCGAAGGGGGGGTTTCCTTGTAATTACCACTCGGCACTAGGAAACAGCCGGGCCTACTCTCGATCACGTGCCTTGTAGAAGAGAATACGTCCATATGACCCACGGGATCTAGCGACAGCTGGGTCGCTTCCTGGTGTGGGGCCCGAGCATGGCCATCTGTGTTCTGCAAAATTGTCTCTTGCGTTTGCAAGATACTGTCTCGACAGTCTTATGCTTTTAGCGTCGCCCTGCCCCGCATCGTTAGCACCACAGGGCTGCTGCGAGAAGCCCCCTTCCACCTACTACTCAACGGTAGAGAGACAGCGGTAGACGTCCGGCGTGCAATTTTCAGAGTCATAAACTGCTCTGCCCGCCGGCCCTTGTTCCGTGTTACTTTTGGAGACCACGAAGAGCCAAGTTTGCCCTGCTGGCAAAGCCAGCCCGAAATTACAATCAAAGTATGCACATCTGCGGAAATGTTAGTATGAGGCTACACAGTATCAACCAAAACACGACAGGGGTAAAATACACAGATGCAAAAGGCTATTTACAATTTGTACATAAAGCAGATGGCAGTTATAAGAGTCGAGGGGCATGAAAGGGAGGCAGTGGTTGGGAAGGGGCTGAGACAGGGTTGTAGCCTCTCCCAGATGTTATTCAATCTGTATATTGAGCAAGCAATTAAGGAAACAAAAGAAAAATTCGGAGTAGGTATTAAAATCCATGGAGAAGAAATAAAAACTTTGAGTTTCGCCGATGACATTGTAATTCTGTCATAGACAGCAAAGGACTTGGAAGAGCAGTTGAACGGAATGGATAGTGTCTTGAAAGGAGGATATAAGATGAACATAAATAAAAGCAGAACGAGGATAATGGAATGTAGTCGAATTAAATCGGGTGATGCTGAGGGAATTAGATTAGGGAATGAGACACTTAAAGTAGTAAAGGAGTTTTGCTATTTGGGGAGCAAAATAACTGATGATTGTCGAAGTAGAGAGGATATAAAATGTAGACTGGCAATGTTAAGGAAAGCTTTTCTGAAGAAGAGAAATTTGGTAACATCGAGTATAGAATTAAGCGTCAGGATGTCGTTTCTGAAAGTATTTGTATGGAGTATAGCCATGTATGGAACTGAAACATGGGTGATAAATAGTTTGGACAAGAAGAGAATATGAAATGTGGTGCTACAGAAGAATGCTGAAGATTAGATGAGTAGATCATATAACTAATGAGGAGGTATTGGTTCAGATGGCTCTGAGCACTATGCGACCTAAATTCTGAGGTCATCAGTCGCCTAGAACATAGAACTACTTAAACCTAACTGACCTGAGGACATCACACACACCCATGCCCGAGGCAGGATTCGAACCTGCGACCGGAGCGGTCGCTCGGCTCCAGACTGTAGCGCCTAAAACCGCACGTGAGGAGGTATTGAATAAGATTGGGGAGAAGAGAAGTTTGTGGCACAACTTGACTAGAAGAACGGATCGGTTGGTAGGACATATTCTGAGGCATCAAGGGATCACCAAATAGTACTGGAGGGCAGCGTGGAGGGTAAAAATCGTAGAGGGAGACCAAGAGATGAATACACTAAACAGATACAAAAGGATGTAGGTTGCAGTAGGTACTGGAAGATGAAGAAGCTTGCACAGGATAGAGTAGCATGGAGAGCTGCATCAAATCAGTCTCAGGACTGAAGACCACAACAAAAACAATAATCCCACCTAAAATGCAACCCCATACTTATTAACTGGAATAGAAATTGTGAGAATTATTCATGTAAGGTAGCAAAATCCTGCCGCCTTCCTAATGATGACAAGCCAAAGTTAACATAGATTTGTGCATCCATAAGAATATCAACGCACAAAGCATACAACTACTTCCACCTTCAAAATTAAGTGAAATGTCTTGCCAATGAGCACAGAAAATTTTTGTCACACGTATAATTACTCAGTGGGTCGAAGGCTTCTATCCAGTCACTCATCAACGATTCTGGGGTGGCAAGACAGAAAATAGGAAACTGAAGTTTTAAATTTCACAGTTAAGAAACCATACAAGTATATCACCGCTTGACAGTCATACACACTTCTATATGGAGGACATAGAACTAGGCATCCTCGGCCCACATAAAGAACTGAAAGAGTTGAAAACAAATAAGTCACCAGGTGCAGATGGAAATTTATTTTTACAAAGTATTCTGCAATATTAGTCCCTTGCTAAGCTGACCTTTATGGCGAATGTCTCGTCCAGCGTGAACTTCCGAGCAACTGGAGTAAAGTGCAGGAGACTGCTGTGTACAAGAAGGGTAAAAGAATGGACCCGTATAATTACAGACCAACGTCATTAACACTGAGTTGCTGCAGAATTCTTCAATAAATTCTGACTGCAACCTTAATAAATTTTCCACAAATCTTTTCACAAATCAGCACGGAATTAGAAATCACCGTCCATGGGAAGTTCAGCTTCCTCGTTTCTCAAATGATATCCCACAAGCCATTAATGGAAGGCAACAGGGAGTCTGCATATTCCTAGGTGTCTGGAAAGTGTTAGACATGGTGTCCCACTGCAGGCTTTTGACGAGGGCCCGACCATATGGATTAGGTTCCCAGATACGTGAGTAGCTCGAAGATTTTTAAGCAATAGAACCCAATACGTTTTCCTCAGTGGCTACTGTTCATCAGAGACCAGGGTACAGGGAGATACCCGAGGGAAATGTGATAGGAGTAATTTTATTCTCTACATAAATAGAGCGGACAGTGCGAGTAGCAATTTACGGCTGTTTGCTGGTGACGCTGTGGTGACAGGAAGGTGTCGCCGTTGAGTACCTGTATTCGAGATCCCTTAGATAGAATTTCTAGTTGGTGTTGTGATTGGAAGCTAACTGCAAACTTAGAATAATGTAAGATAATGTGGGTGAGCAGGGAAAATTGTCATGTAACGTTCGAATACAACATTAGTTGGATGCTGTTGACATAGTCAAATCGATTAAATATCTAGGCTTAACGCTGCAAATCGGTATGAGGTGAAATAGACACGTCAGGTTGTTTGTGGGAAAGGCTTCGTTTATTTGGAGGAATTTTGAGACAGCGTGGCTCATGCACATAGGAGGCAGGGTATACAATGTTAGTGCCTCCTACTCTTGAATACTGCTCGAATGTCTGAGGTCGCCAGGTCGGATTAAAGGATGACACCGCAGCAATTTAAAGACGTTCTCCAAGATTTCTCACCGGTAGATACGATCAGCACCTAAGTATCATGAAGATTCTCGATGAACTCAAATGTGAATCCTTGGAGAGTGAGTGATGCACTTTTCGCAAGGCATTATTGCGCAAATTTAGATAACCAGCATTTGAGAGCGACTGCAGAACGATTCTACTGCCGCCGACGTACATTACGTGTAAGGTCCAAGAAGGTAGGACGAGAGAAATTAGGAAGTAGGGACGCTTTTATAGACGGTCGTCTTTCCCTCCATCTATTTGCGAATGGAACAGGAAAGAAAATGACCAGTAGTGTTACATGGTACCCTCCGCCATGCACAGTACGGCGGCTTGCGGAGTATGTACGTAGATGTAGATGCTGATGTTGGTGTAGAAGATATCTGAAAGAAACACGCAGTGAGACGAACAGCAAATGCACTATTACTCGAAGGCAATAATTACACTGAAGTAACCATGTTTGATGATGGTCTCCTGGACATTAAAAGAGGTGGGAAATGGTTCTTAATAAGGTGTGTACCCGTAATGCATTCTCTGCAACGTGCAACCATGCTGGCCACACGGCCGGTAAGGAGTTCTTGTGCCAGGGTGTCCCATTCTCCCAGCTGCGAGGTTGACAACTGCTGGATGGTCGATGGTTTATGTGGACATGCTGCAGTATGTCTCCCCAAAGCATTCTGCACGTGCTCAATGGGTTTTTTGTAGCGAGAAGGGACACGCCAGTCCATTCGAAGAACATCCCGTCGTTCGAAGATCTCCTCCACTTGCAGATTTCGGCGCTGTCACGTATTGTGGTCCATAAGAATGAAGACGTGGCCGAATGCACCCCCAAAATGACTCATATCGAGAAGGAGTACAGGGTCCAATAAAGCTGACTGTTCAATGGTTTGGAGGTCGGTACCCCTGCACCTTCCCACACCATGACACCTGGTCAACCAAGACAATAATGTTCAACGATGTACATCCATCCACTACATGTTCCCATCTTTCGCTATACGAAGGTACATCAAGCACTGTCGAACACGATCGTTCAGGAGTTATGGTGTGTTACGACTTCTGCTCGCTGATGACATTGCTATCCTGAGTGAAAGTGAAGAAGAATTAAATGATCTGCTGAACGGAATGAACAGTCTAATGAGTACACAGTATGGTTTGAGAGTAAATCGGACAAAGACGAAGGTAATGAGAAGTAGTAGAAATGAGAACATCGAGAAACTTAACATCAGGATTGATGGTCACGAAGTCAATGAAGATAAGGAATTCTGCTACCTAGGTAGTAACATAACCAGTGACGGACGGAGCAAGGAGGACATCAAAAGCAGACTCGCTATGGCAAAAAAGGCATTTCTGGCCAAGAGAAGACTACTAATATCAAATACAGGCCTTAATTTGAGGAAGAAATTTCTGAGGATGTACGTCTGGAGTACAGTATTGTATGGCAGTGAAACATGGACTGTGGGAAAACCGGAACAGAAGAGAATCGAAGCATTTGAGATGTGGTGCTATAGACGAATGTTGAAAATTAGGTGGACTGATAAGGTAAGGAATGAGGAGGTTCTACGCACAATCGGAGACGAAAGGAATATGTGGAAAACACTGATAAGGAGAAGGGACTGGATGACAGGACATCTGCTAAGACATGAGGGAATGACTTCCATGTTACTAGAGGGAGCTGTAGAGGGCAAAAACTGTAGAGGAAGACAGAGATTGGAATACGTCAAGCAAATAATTGAGGACGTAGCTTGCAAGTGCTACTCTGAGATAAAGAGGTTAGCACAGGAAAGGAATTCGTGGCGGGCCACATCAAACCAGTCAGTAGACTGATGACCAAAAAAAAAAAAAAAAAAAAACGACTTCTGCACCACTTGTTAGCAACAGACACAGTGGCTGCGCCAAAGACTGAGACGGCGTCGAGTTTTACAATTTCTCTCTCGTCGTCGCTGCCGAGCCCTGGGAACCCTTCACCTAGCAGGCAGGGGGTGGGTGTGTAGGCTGTTGTTGGAGTGAGCAGGGATATGGATTCAGGGGAGAGGTTCTGGGAAGGACCTCAGGATTTCAGCAGGGATTGGAGCTTATGTTGGACTTCAGGGATGGGGTCACTTTGGCAGAGCTTGCAGGTGAATGTGTTGGACAGTTGGTGGAGGTCCTACTACAGGTAGTCACTCCAGTTCATCGCATCAGTCTGCCAGGAGGATGATCAGATCAGGATCTGTTTTTAGGATGTGCAGGGCAGTTATTTTCTTCTGCTGAAAGGTTGTTGTTCTTAGGGGGAGCTGGGGAAGGATGGTAAGGCCAGGTTGAAATTCCTGAAATATAACAAGGGGATAGTTAGGCAGGAGTGTGGGAGGGTCATGGTTGCATGGTGGTACGAATTGGAACGGGCGGGGTTCGATGTTACGATTGGATTGGCTTTTGTTGGAGGGGTTGGTGGCAAAGAAGTGTTTCCACTGTAGCGAGTGGGAGAAGGAGAGTAGGTCTTTCACAAGTGCACATTGTGAAATCTGGGAGTAGGGCTAAATGTGGGGTCTTTGGATAGGACTGAAGCTTCTGTGGGGCTGAAGATTTTGATAGAGAGGCTAATAACACTGTTCTAGGATTGTTTCGGTTCTGTATTTCTTTTAGTGCTGGTTTTGTAGGATGTGGTAGGTGGAAAAGCTAGGCAGGGTCTGGGTGCTATGAGTGGTTGATAAGGAGGAGCATGGGGAGTAGGGTTGGGATTGGATAGTGGTGCCCCAAAGCAGGCTTAGGATTTCAGCAGACTGGATAACTTGTGGAGATGGTGTCTGGAATGTTCTTCTAGGTGTCAGGATTTCAATTTGGGGGATGAGGTGTAGTTAGTCAGGATTGCATAGAAGCAGAACTTTGCGGAGGGATTGGATGTGGTTCAGGGATGCCTGTTCCATGGAAATGTGAAGGTTTGTGAGAGAAGGCGACTGGTGGAATATCAAAAGGTGAAGGTCATTGTCGAAGGACGGGTATGATCCAGAAATTGGGATTTTTATGGTTAGGCGAAGGGGGGGGGGGATTCCATGACTTAGGCAGCATTGAAGGAACAGGATATGGGACAGAGTTTTGCTTAGGGATAGGGAAACGTTTGTGAACTGTTACAGATAAATAGAGCAGTGGTCCATTGAAATGAGGGGAGTGGGGGGGGGGGGGGGTGGCACTGGGGAAGGAAGCTTACGTTGAAAGTAGCGGGGAAAGGTTCCAGGTGGTTGCAGGGAGTGTTCAACAACGTTGATGGGTGTCAGGAGTGAAAGGGATTGTGTTGGGGGCAAGGGGTTGTATCGTGAGTGAGATATAACTGATCGCGTGTGATATATTGTCGCACGCGAAATAAATTCGATAGGACGTGATTTATCGTCACACGTAAGAGGTAAAAAGGAAACAAGAACAGATATATCTGGAGCAATATGTGAGAGAGTGGAGGATTTTGTGTTGCTAGAGGTGTGTTATCCTGTTATAGGGAGTCGCATGGCACGTGGAGTCGATTGCGCGGCTGTAGAATCGATGTGGTCTTAACGGACGTGGCCGTAACTGCACAGTGTAGCACAAGTCACGTGCAGTGACGTGTATCGCTGCCGTTACAGATTGTGTTATAAAGGCGAAAGGGTCGAAACGTACCGACAATAAAGGACCGCCAGATAAAGGAGATAGTAACAAAGGACGGACGACACGAGGTTTGGATAGGAGCACTAGGTGGTGTAAAATATACGGAAAGTTCTGGCTGAGAATAACGAATTATTTTGGAATAAATGAGACGACTCAGAGCACAACATGCGAGATTTCAATGGCTGCTTGACAATCCGCGCCATGTGGATCTCCCCACGACCATCAACCTTTCTGAGCTGTGCAGATGGGAGCTATCCGTACAGCACATCCTTCTCTCCCATAATATACGTAACTTGCTGTCCCCCAATCACCCACCAAATAGTGTTTGTTTGTTTCTTTGTGTGTGTGTGTGTGTGTGTGTGTGTGTGTGTGTGTGTGTGTGTGTGTGTGTGTGTGTGTGTGTGTATCTGTGTGCATGTTCGTCCTACAGCTATGGAAAGTATTCCATTTCGAAAGCTAGCAAAGTAAAGCTGTGTGCCTTTTGTGTGTGTATCTGCTGACGATACAGCGCTTCTACCTTTAGGTGAGTAATCTCTTTTATTCCTAAATAATTAGTAACGAAAATTTAACGGAGTACGGTGGAATATACAGGCAGAGTCACCAGCAGTAGATGAATCGAGGAGGTTCATTGCTACGTTGCAACAGACAAAAAATAATTGCAGCGAATAGCTAATGAAAATGTGAGGGGACGGGAGTGGTAGGTGTGGTGTCACCGCCAGACACCACACTTGCTAGGTGGTAGCCTTTAAATCGGCCGCGGTCCATTAGTATACGCTGGACCCGCGTGTCGCCACTGTCAGTGATAGCAGACCGAGCGCCACCACACGGCAGGTCTAGAGAGACGTACTGGCACTCGCCCCAGTTGTACAGCCGACGTTCATAGCAAAGGTTCACTGACAAATACGCTCTCATTTGCCGAGACGATAGTTAGCATAGCCTTCAGCTACATTTGCTACGACCTAGCAAGGCGCCGTATTCAGTTGATAATTAATATTATGAAGCATGTACCGTAACGATAGATGTTCTACAATTGTGGATTAAAGTTAAGTATTATATCAACTACTTACTTTATTTGCAATTCTCAAGATATTGTCCTGTTCCAGACCTCACGCCAGTCAGCGTGTAATTAAACGCGTGCATTTCGGTCTCCTCTAGAAAAACAGTGTTGGCTCTTCTGCCAACACAACAGTAGGTGGTGTTACAAAAACAGCATGGTTGCGTAATGTTTGCAAAAGTCTAGAGGAGGCTTTTATTCGACAATTTATGTCACATAAATGAAGTACTTTTTTTCATCAGCGTGATAGCATTTATTATCTCTGCATCGATCTGTGAGAGGAGCTTGGCGCTAGAAATTTTCTTTATTTATGGGCGAGGGCAGCAGTCTTCCTAGCAGCCATGATGGCTTCCCGTTTCCCATCCCTTTTCCGATCGCCAGGGTAGCACGTGGTGTCGTTTGAACATTCAGTAGCGGCCAAAGTTTCTCCTGTTCTCAGTTCCCAAACCTGCCTTACCAACATTGTAACCGCTAATTCTACTCGATTTTACCGTCGCGAGGTCGCCTCCCTGTGAAATTCCGGCCTTATGATTGGCCACTTCAGGTGCGCACCCGTTTTTCGCGGGTAGGCGCCAACCGCCTTCCGCGGGTGGATAGTGGACAAAGGGGCAGTAGGGGCAGCTCTAGTGTGACCGAGCCGGAGACCGGAGGTGCTTCTTCCACGAAATGAAGTTCGGTAAGCATGAGCGCCGACGTGCACTGTGGATTTGCGCCCTGCGGCTCATAGGGAACCTTATCTACATCTACATCTACATCTATACTCCGCGAGCCACCTTACGGTGTGTGGCGGAGGGTACTTATTGTACCACTATCTGATCCCCCCTTCCCTGTTCCATTCACGAATTGTGCGTGGGAAGAACGACTGCTTGTAAGTCTCCGTATTTGCTCTAATTTCTCGGATCTTTTCGTTGTGATCATTACGCGAGATATATGTGGGCGGTAGTAACATGTTGCCCATCTCTTCCCGGAATGTGCTCTCTCGTAATTTCGATAATAAACCTCTCCGTATTGCGTAACGCCTTTCTTGAAGTGTCCGCCACTGGAGCTTGTTCAGCATCTCCGTAACGCTCTCGCGCTGACTAAATGTCCCCATGACGAATCGCGCTGCTTTTCGCTGGATCATGTCTATCTCTTCTATTAATCCAACCTGGTAAGGGTCCCATACTGATGAGCAATACTCAAGAATCGGACGAACAAGCGTTTTGTAAGCTACTTCTTTCGTCGATGAGTCACATTTTCTTAGAATTCTTCCTATGAATCTCAACCTGGCGCCTGCTTTTCCCACTATTTGTTTTATGTGATCATTCCACTTCAGATCGCTCCGGATAGTAACTCCTAAGTATTTTACGGTCGTTACCGCTTCCAATGATTTACCACCTATGGCATAATCGTACTGGAATGGATTTCTGCCCCTATGTATGAGCATTATATTACATTTATCTACGTTTAGGGAAAGCTGCCAGCTGTCGCACCATGCATTAATCCTCTGCAGGTCCTCCTGGAGTACGTACGAGTCTTCTGATGTTGCTACTTTCTTGTAGACAACCGTGTCATCTGCAAATAGCCTCACGGAGCTACCGATGTTGTCAACTAAGTCATTTATGTATATTGTAAACAATAAAGGTCCTATCACGCTTCCCTGCGGTACTCCCGAAATTACCTCTACATCTGCAGATTTTGAACCATTAAGAATGACATGTTGTGTTCTTTCTTCTAGGAAATCCTGAATCCAATCACAAACCTGGTCCGATATTCCGTAAGCTCGTATTTTTTTCACTAAACGTAAGTGCGGAACCGTATCAAATGCCTTCCTGAAGTCCAGGAATACGGCATCAATCTGCTCGCCAGTGTCTACGGCACTGTGAATTTCTTGGGCAAATAGGGCGAGCTGAGTTTCACATGATCTCTGTTTGCGGAATCCATGTTGGTTATGATGAAGGAGATTTGTATTATCTAAGAACGTCATAATACGAGAACACAAAACATGTTCCATTATTCTACAACAGATTGACGTAAGCGAAATAGGCCTATAATTATTCGCATCTGATTTATGACCCTTCTTGAAAATGGGAACGACCTGCGCTTTCTTCCAGTCGCTAGGTACTTTACGTTCTTCCAGCGATCTACGATAAATTGCTGATAGAAAGGGGGCAAGTTCTTTAGCATAATCACTGTAGAATCTTAAGGGTATCTCGTCTGGTCCGGATGCTTTTCCGCTACTAAGTGATAGCAGTTGTTTTTCAATTCCGATATCGTTTATTTCAATATTTTCCATTTTGGCGTCCGTGCGACGGCTGAAGTCAGGGACCGTGTTACGATTTTCCGCAGTGAAACAGTTTCGGAACACTGAATTCAGTATTTCTGCCTTTCTTCGGTCGTCCTCTGTTTCGGTGCCATCGTGGTCAACGAGTGACTGAATAGGGGATTTAGATCCGCTTACCGATTTTACATATGACCAAAACTTTTTAGGGTTCTTGTTTAGATTGTTTGCCAATGTTTTATGTTCGAATTCGTTGAATGCTTCTCTCATTGCTCTCTTTACGCTCTTTTTCGCTTCGTTCAGCTTTTCCTTATCAGCTATGATTCGACTACTCTTAAACCTATGATGAAGCTTTCTTTGTTTCCGTAGTACCTTTCGTACATGATTGTTATACCACGGTGGATCTTTCCCCTCGCTTTGGACCTTAGTCGGTACGAACTTACCTAAGGCGTACTGGACGATGTTTCTGAATTTTTTCCATTTTTGTTCCACATCCCCTTCCTCAGAAATGAACGTTTGATGGTGGTCACTCAGATATTCTGCGATTTGTGCCCTATCACTCTTGTTAAGCAAATATATTTTCCTTCCTTTCTTGGCATTTCTTATTACACTTGTAGTCATTGATGCAACCACTGACTTATGATCACTGATACCCTCTTCTACATTCACGGAGTCGAAAAGTTCCGGTCTATTTGTTGCTATGAGGTCTAAAACGTTAGCTTCACGAGTTGGTTCTCTAACTATCTGCTCGAAGTAATTCTCGGACAAGGCAGTCAGGATAATGTCACAAGAGTCTCTGTCCCTGGCTCCAGTTCTGATTGTGTGACTATCCCATTCTATACCTGATAGATTGAAGTCTCCCCCTATTACAATAGTATGATCACGAAACTTCTTCACGACGTTCTGCAGGTTCTCTCTGAGGCGCTCAACTACTACGGTTGCTGATGCAGGTGGTCTATAGAAGCATCCGACTATCATATCTGACCCACCTTTGATACTTAACTTAACCCAGATTATTTCACATTCGCATTCGCTAATAACTTCACTGGATATTATTGAATTCTTTACTGCTATAAATACTCCTCCACCATTGGCGTTTATCCTATCCTTGCGGTATATATTCCATTCTGTGTCTAGGATTTCGTTACTGTTCACTTCCGGTTTTAACCAACTTTCCGTTCCTAATACTATATGCGCACTATTTCCTTCAATAAGAGATACTAATTCAGGAACCTTGCCCTGGATACTCCTGCAGTTTACCAATATTACGTTAACTTTTCCTGTTTTTGGTCTCTGAGGACGGACGTTCTTTATCAACGATGATAATGTCCTCTCTGGTAAGCCGTCAGGTATTTTATCGTTTCGCCCAAGGGGGGGTCCCTCTAACCTAAAAAACCCCCGTGTGCACGCCACACGTACTCTGCTACCCTAGTAGCTGCTTCCGGTGTGTAGTGCACGCCTGACCTGTCTAGGGGGGCCCTACAGTTCTCCACCCAATAACGGAGGTCGATGAATTTGCAACCATTATAGTCGCAGAGTCGTCTGAGCCTCTGGTTTAGACCCTCCACACGGCTCCAAACCAGAGGACCGCGATCGACTCTGGGCACTATGCTGCAGATATTAAGCTCAGCTTGCACTCCGCGTGCGGTGCTGGTTGTCTTCACCAAATCAGCCAGCCGCCGGAAGGAACCAAGGATGGCCTCAGAACCCAAGCGGCAGGCGTCATTCGTTCCGACATGTGCTACTATCTGCAGCCGGTCACACCCAGTACGTTCAATAGCTGCCGGAAGGGCCTCCTCCACATTACGGACGAGACCCCCCGGCAAGCACACCGAGTGCACACTGGCATTCTCCCCCGACCTACCCGCTATTTTCCTGAGGGGCTCCATAACCCGCCTAACGTTGGAGCTCCCTATAACTAATAGGCCCGCCCTCTGTGACTGTAGGGACCTTGCCGGAGAATCGGCCACTGGCCCAACAGGCGAGGCATCCTGTGGTGGCTCGGAAACGATGTCATCACCACTAGGAAGCACCCCGTACCTGTTGGAAAGGGGTAAGGCAGCTGCCACGCGGCCAGATCCCACCTTCGCCTTTCGGCCAGGCACGCGCGAGCCCACCACTGTCCGCCATTCACCCTGGAGTGATGGCTGACCGGTAAGATGCTCACTGCCGGAAGACGCAGCGACATCAGGGGTTCCATGTGATTCCAAGGCCACCGAAGTAGGCATAGGTCTCACCACAGTTGCCCCAACGCCACTACGAGCCGACGCCTGCGCCTCGAGCTCGATGAGCCTAACAGACAAAGCCTCCACCTGCCCCCGAAGAGTGGCCAATTCTCCTTGCGTCCGCTCACAACAATCACAGTCCCTACACATGACTATGTTTACCCTACTCTATACGGTGACAAATTCCCAAGATAATCTTCCGATGAGCTACTCTGATAATCAAGAAACACTCACTGAAATACGAGACGCGAAAACTACGCTAGGTTTTCCCAGAAAAACTATTTAAAAGCTAAGCGCAGCAAATAAGTACAAAAACGCTTTATACAAACAGTACTCGCTGCTGCTGGTGCTCTCGCTCTGGCTGTCACAAGACAACTGCTGATTCAAGTGACTAGTGGCTAACGGCCGCGAAACAAACAAAAGACGGTTTTAGGGCGCTTTCTGTTCTAAACGATCAAGAAAACACTAAGAAATCTAACACGAAAACTACGTAAAGTTTTATCAAGAACTGTTAGTTACTATGCAGAGCAGATAAACACAAATAGAATCCCTTCCTTAGTGGAAGGTCGTAAACAAAATGCAAAATAAACGCTTTATACAAACAGTACTCGCTGCTGCTGGTGCTCTCGCTCTGGCTGTCACAAGACAACTGCTGATTCAAGTGACTAGTGGCTAACGGCCGCGAAACAAACAAAAGACGGTTTTAGGGCGCTTTCTGTTCTAAACGATCAAGAAAACACTAAGAAATCTAACACGAAAACTACGTAAAGTTTTATCAAGAACTGTTAGTTACTATGCAGAGCAGATAAACACAAATAGAATCCCTTCCTTAGTGGAAGGTCGTAAACAGAATGCAAAATAAACGCTTTATACAAACAGTACTCGCTGCTGCTGGTGCTCTCGCTCTGGCTGTCACAAGACAACTGCTGATTCAAGTGAGTAGTGGCTAACGGCCGCGAAACAAACAAAAGACGGTTTTAGGGCGATTTCTGTTCTAAACGATCAAGAAAAAACTAAGAAATCTAACACGAAAACTACGTAAAGTTTTATCAAGAACTGTTAGTTACTATGCAGAGCAGATAAACACAAATAGAATCCCTTCCTTAGTGGAAGGTCGTAAACAAAATGCAAAATAAACGCTTTATACAAACAGTACTCGCTGCTGCTGGTGCTCTCGCTCTGGCTGTCACAAGACAACTGCTGATTCAAGTGACTAGTGGCTAACGGCCGCGAAACAAACAAAAGACGGTTTTAGGGCGCTTTCTGTTCTAAACGATCAAGAAAACACTAAGAAATCTAACACGAAAACTACGTAAAGTTTTATCAAGAACTGTTAGTTACTATGCAGAGCAGATAAACACAAATAGAATCCCTTCCTTAGTGGAAGGTCGTAAACAGAATGCAAAATAAACGCTTTATACAAACAGTACTCGCTGCTGCTGGTGCTCTCGCTCTGGCTGTCACAAGACAACTGCTGATTCAAGTGAGTAGTGGCTAACGGCCACGAAACAAACAAAAGACGGTTTTAGGGCGATTTCTGTTCTAAACGATCAAGAAAAAACTAAGAAATCTAACACGAAAACTACGTAAAGTTTTATCAAGAACTGTTAGTTACTATGCAGAGCAGATAAACACAAATAGAATCCCTTCCTTAGTGGAAGGTCGTAAACAAAATGCAAAATAAACGCTTTATACAAACAGTACTCGCTGCTGCTGGTGCTCTCGCTCTGGCTGTCACAAGACAACTTATAGGTCATTGTGAACAGTTTCGAGTCTTGTGGGTTTTATTCCTTTAGTACGGGAGGCTATCTAGCGATTCACGCACAGTAGGTGCTTTTAGTCTTTGGCTGATTCCTGGTGGTGGTCGTTGCAGGCCTGCAACCCCTTCATTTAGTAAATTGGACCCCATTTGATAACACGGCGGTAGTTACTAAAATTCCTCTTCTCCTGCTATCGTACGGTGGGGCAGGCAGCTGAAATCGATTCTTTCTTCCCCCCCCCCCCCCACCCCCCATTTGGTTGTATTATTGTATTATTGTTCAATTTTCAACTGTTTAATAAATGAGTCCTTTAATCTTACATTCTCCCTTTCATTATGTGAAATCACCCCTAGTGTCTCAGAATAACGCAGAACTACAACGGTTGCTATAAGGTCGTGCAGGTCTCGCACCATTAACGATAGGATAAAGATTCAATATCGCGCGCCTGGCACGACCATTGCAAGCATGGCACCGATAACAGTAATAATCATGTTCAATTATTCCCCATTGACAAACTGGGAAGTGTTCACGGTTCAGTGTGAGTGCGTGAGCACTAAATCCACTTGATGAGGTGGAAGTAGTGTCCTCTGTATTACCTTGCTCGTTTAGACAAAGTACCAAAAATCACAGCCCCTACAGCAAGGAATAGTAACCTGAAAATAACGAGCCACCGCTTTCAGTATGTTTGTGAAATGTGTATTCTTATAGGACAACTATCCAATGAGTTCCACCCAATAACATCCAAACAGCAGACTCTGTCCACAATTTATTAAATTGCCGATACTAAAGTCTTTTAAAGAAACAACAAATTCATGTAACTTACAAAACTTAACATATGGTTAAAGAGTGAGCTTTAAAAACAATAACGGCGGCTTGCTATCACAAATCCAAAAACCTTTTACAATAGTGCTTTTATAGTTTATCCAAAAGACAAAATCCAATAATAAGTTAACTCAGCATTTCAATTTAAAATGATTTATATAAAAAAACTTTGAGAAAGATAATGGCGCTTGGCACCATAAAATGAAAGAAACGCAACACACAGCCAATAAATATAATAACAAAATAATAATTTGATAGAACCAAAGGGCGAGGGCAACTCCCACGCAATCACAGACGAGCGAGCTCTCAACACTTCCGAGCCTTCCCACTAGAAACCGTCCCCGAAATAAACCGCTGAGAGCTGCCCGACATGCCTCCCACAGCTGTCCATCACTCACGCACCTTGTTTATGTTCTGTAACACACGACAGATAATATCAACACAAGATAAAAATCAAAAATACAAAATAACATCCCGACAGCACATGATAACCACGGCGCCGTTAAGTCGGGCGCTCTTAACAAGTGCCGGAAGCCAACACACGCAAATCTCAAACAATTCTCGCTTCCTAAAACGAAACAATAAAAGTCAAGCGCACATGAATAATCAAACCACAGTCTTAGAAGAGCCTTAACGACACCAAACGCGACTATTCCATCAAGTTAATAATATCATAGTAAAAAAAATACGGAACATACCACTAAATGCTGTTACACAACCAAATTGACTAGATCGTGTTGTTCAGGTCCGAGAAGACCACATATACCAAGCAGCAGTAATTCACTATGTATACAGAGTGTTACAAAAAGGTGCGGCCAAACTTTCAGGAAACATTCCTCACACACAAAGAAAGAAAATATGTTATGTGGACATGTGTCCGGAAACGCTTACTTTCCATGTTAGAGCTCATTTTATTACTTCTCTTCAAATCACATTAATCATGGAACGGAAACGCACATCAACAGAACGTACCAGCGTGACTTCAAACACTTTGTTACAGGAAATGTTCAAAATGTCCTCTGTTAGCGAGGATACATGCATCCACCCTCCGCCGCATGGAATCCCTGATGCGCTGATGCAGCCCTGGAGAATGGCGTATTGTGTCACAGCCGTCCACAATACGAGCACGGAGAGTCTCTACATTCGGTACCGGGGTTGCGTAGAAAAGAGCTTTCAAATGGCCCCATAAATGAAAGTCAAGAGGGTTGAGGTCAGGAGAGCGTGGAGGCCATGGAATTGGTCCGCCTCTACCAATCCATCTGTCACCGAATCTGTTGTTGAGGAGCGTACGAACACTTCGACTGAAATGTGCAGGAGCTCCATCGTGCATGAACCACATGTTGTGTCGTACTTGTAAAGGCACATGTTCTAGCAGCACAAGTAGAGTATCCCGTATGAAATCATGATAACGTGCTCCATTGAGCGTAGGTGGAAGAACATGGGGCCCAATCAAGACATCACCAACAATGCCTGACCAAACGTTCACAGAAAATCTGTGTCGATGACGTCATTGCACAATTGCGTGCGGATTCTGGTCAGCCCACACATGTTGATTGTGAAAATTTACAATTTGATCACGTTGGAATGAAGCCTCATCCGTAAAGAGAACATTTGCACTGAAATGAGGATTGACACATTGTTGGATGAACCATTCGCAGAAGTGTACCCGTGGAGGCCAATCCGCTGCTGACGCTGTACATGGTACAGAAACAACTGGTTCTCCCGTAACACTCTCCATACAGTGACGTGGTCAACGTTACCTTGTACAGCAGCAACTTCTCTGACGCTGACATTAGGGCTATCGTCAACTGCACGAAGAATTGCCTCGTCCATTGCAGGTGCCCTCGTCGTTCTAGGTCTTCCCCAGTCGCGAGTCATAGGCTGGAATGTTCCGTGCTCCCTAAGACGCCGATCAATTGCTTCGAACGTCTTCCTGTCGGGACACCTTCGCTCTGGAAATCTGTCTCGATACAAACGCACCGCGCCACCATTATTGCCCGTGCTAATCCATACATCAAATGGGCATCTGCCAACTCCGCATTTGTAAATATTGCACTGACTGCAAACCCACGTTCGTGATGAACACTAATCTGTTGATGCTACGTACTGATGTGCTTGATGCTAGTACTGTAGAGCAATGAGTCGCATGTCAACACAAGCACCGAAGTCAACATTAGCTTCCTTCAATTGGGCCAACCGGCGGTGAATCGAGCATCTTTATTTGTGTGTGAGGAATGTTTCCTGAAAGTTTGGCCGTACCTTTTTGTAACACCCTGTATACTGTACGGTTCTAGGCGCTACAGTCTGAAGCCGAGCGACCGCTACGGTCTCAGGTTCGAATCCTGCCTCGGGCATGGATGTGTGTGATGTCCTTAGGTTAGTTAGGTTTAATTCTAAGTTCTAGGTGACTGATGACCTCAGACGTTAAGTCCCATAGTGCTCAGAGCCATTTGAACCATTTTATATACTGTGCAAAACCGCCCTTCTTAGGCAGACTTTACCTAACACATCGACTGCCAAATGTACCATACATGAACGCAACTCCGGGCAGGACTCCAGTTGAGCAAATAAATTAATACCAAGAAATATCGTACGAGCCACACACACACCAAAAAGTTCCAACAACACCGTCCCACATCAGGAAAGTTCAGAAACCGCTGCTGGAGCTTCCAGGGGAATATCTGAAGAGGCAACTGAGCCCACACCCTAACCTGGCAGACGACTCCAAAATTCAGCAACTAGTTGTCTCCGGGCCAGAGTATCACAGGACCCCGCCGGACCTCTACGTCAGACAGGCAGGAAGAACAAGTACGCCGACTCCAATTAATCACCACCGCATGGCCAGCACAGCGGCGAGTCGCCTCTGCCCCAGACCACTCTGCTCATATTGCGAGGCACAACAACCTTAGCGCTAGTCACTAGCCGGTCAAGCAGAGCTAACTTCCCCTTCCGTGCAATACCAACACCGACTCAAAGGAAGGCCTCGGCGCTTGTTCGTGACGTCACGTCAGCTAGGCACGGCGAACGCCAGGGCTGTTGCAGGCAGAAACGCCTGGGCGTGCTTATCACTATAAATCTCTTTATTTTTGGACAAAATGTTTGATATTGTTTTGGATTCTGCAGTTTTATTTAGATGAAAGATTTTCTTACTATCGTAAAACTACAAATGAAGATCATAGTTCTGTATTACTGAATCCTGTCGAAACAAACGTAGATCAGTATGAGAAGATGCTTTGCCCCATTGCAAGCTTCGGAAATTTTACATTCAAGTAACTATATTTACTTGATCCATTTTATTATCGAAACTTACCCCAACCCCCTTACAATTAACTCGTTTCTTTTATTTATTTATTTATTTTGACATCGTCACTGGAAATGTTAACTTATTTACATGTGTAAATGTCCAACTGTTGCCAGTCTTTAGATTACAGTCGTTTACAACGAAAGGAATTCTAAACAGAAAACAAAATAGCTTCATACATCGAAAATACTGCTGAATTTAAACTTTTTTAAACATGCACATTTGAAAAGATAAATATTCCCCTCTTGCAACTGAAAGGAGAAACTTTATAAAAAAAATTTATTTGATAAAACAAGTATCTCTCATTTGCCTCTTCTTCTGTCCCCCACCCCCTCCCCCAACGTGTACAATCGCAAGATATTTCATTAACATTCAGTGCTCCTCACCCCACAGTCAACCAAGATACCTAAAGAAAAGCACCAATATGTTCACAGTTTCTTGTAAAAGCAACCCAGTACGAACGTAACTTCCTCAGATTTACAAATAAGGTAAAGAAGCACGAATTCTATTGCTGCTGGACCATGAAGTTGTTTTTGTATGTCAATCCTTAAAAGAGGTGGAAATTTCAGTTCAGAAGTACACTATTTGTTAAGAAGTGTAATGAATTGCACAATTAATTGATTGCAGAAATCTCTCAGAACAATGTGTGTTGATCAACTACCGCCAATAGTTTCACATTTTCCTGTGTCAGAGTATGCCTGCAACAGACTGGCGTTCGCCGTGCCTAGGTGACGTGACGTCACGAACAAGCGCCGAGGCCTTCCTTTGAGTCGGTGTTGGCAATACCCGGAAAGCCCTCTACCCTCTCGCTTTCCGCCGGCCACCGCAAACACGCGCCAGCGACGTCATAGCAAATTGCCACCGGAGCGCCACCTGCACGAGGACAGCGAACTACAGTCGATTACACTGCGTGCTCTGAACAAGATCACAGGTTAGCGGCGCGCGCCATATCAGTTTGGATATGAACAAAGAACAAATTAAGATAAATAGGAGAGTGTAGCAGACGTTTACAGTAAATAGATGTCGCCACTCGCCAGCGGATCGATATCTTGGGTTCTAGACAAGGGCGTCACGCGTGACCTACATCACCTATGGTCTAAGGCAGAGGTCTCCAAACTGCGGCCCACGGGCCGAAACCGGCCCGCGAGTGCCGGCAAACCGGCCCGCGTTAGCTGGCCGGACATCCCCGGTATCCGGCCGGCCAAATATTTGAGGTGGCACCTATACTGCCAACAATTGAGTTTCGAGGCCTATCGCGACCATTACACCGTGACATTGTCGGAGCTCTATCTTTACAAAACGGAAGGTCACGGTTAAACTTGTGGCTACCCAAATAATACAGCTGGCCAGAGTGGCCGAGCGGTTCTAGGCGCTTCAGTCTGGAACCGCGCGACCGCTACGGTCGCAGGTTCGAATCCTGCCTCGGGCATGGATGTGTGTCATGTCCTTAGATTAGTTAGGTTTAAGTAGTTCTAAGTTCTAGGGGACTGATGACCTCAGCTGTTAAGTCCCATAGTGCTCAGAGCCATTTGAACCAAATAATACACATTGGTTTGTTGCTTCACTCCACCACGAAATATTGACATCCCTACTGCTCTTTAAAAAGTCTACATTCACTGTCAACCTTTCGTTTCTTTTCCATATTTGTGCAGAACTTCACAAAAGATTGTAACCTGAAAATAATATTGTGCTATTCAATACTAATAAAACTAGAGAGCAGTCTGCCTAAACAAACTGCAATGAATTTATTTTTAAGGTACTTTAATTACTAAATTAAATACTCACAATTACACTGTAGTTCCACTAAAAAATACAGCGAAAAAATACTCAAGTCGTGCTATACGTATTTCGATTTTTAGATTTTCCTTGTCTCTTCGAATTCAAACTTTGAATTGTCCCACACTTCGTCGTCTCACCTACTAGTACCGAGCATAAAACACTAAAAACCTCGTGAGACACTGGCAACATAGACACAATCACGCAACAGAACTATCAAATATATGCTCTGGCTCTGCTACTTGCTATAAGACTACAAAACTAATTGTTGCGCCGCTTGAAATAACAATGCGTTGACATACACTACATCTGTTACGTCTTGCAGTAATAGTGTTACTAACAATGATTTTGAGATTTCGTTAACTTTACAGGACGCTTTCGTGAAGAATATGCAGTGACATACTTTTTTGTCGGTGAAATTCGACAGAATAAAATACGGCAAAATTTCGGTCAGGTACGTCCACCAGTCAAAATCATGTAATTAAATAAAAATCGTAGTTCGTTTCAGTGCTAGGTATTCCCACAACCTTAGATTTTTGCGATTTCATCTTTCCTTTATCCTTACATTCCTGTGATCATGGAGTGCTAGGGTGCTCTAATCGCACTATGTAGATCTTGGCCCTTACGACTTTGTGGAGGAGTCAATGTGGCCCGCGGACTAAAAAGTTTGGGGAGCCCTGGTCTAAGGTGGAGGGCTTTGTTTCGAAATGCACGCGCCGCGACCTGCGGTCTTCCTCGCGGCTTGCAATCGACACAGCTCGGTAAGCACCGCCGTTGTAGATTCCCTCCACGGTGGCAGCTCCCGCGAATGTAGCCAGCCTTGCCCGCGCCGCGGCCGGAATCCGCCGCCTACGGAACGCGCGGAATTAGCGCGCAGCCCGCCGCCGCCTCGTCGGCCGCTGCAGCAGCGGCAGCAGCAGTCGCGGCACGCGCGGCGCCGTGCAGCGGAGGTCAGGGCCGCCTTATATTCCGTTCCGCGGCCGGCACCTGTTGCCTGGGCAGGAACAGCCGCAACGGGCCGCCGGCTGCCCCAGGCCGCGCGCCGTGCAGTGCCGTGCTCTGGCGTGGCGTGGCGTGTCACGGCGGCAGGGCCAGCCAGCGCACCGTGACCCACTGTGTGTCTGCCGCGGCGGCACTCTGCCTGCAGCAGCAGCAGCAGCAGCAGCCTAACTCGATTACTGAGCCTCGCTGCGGAACCTCGTTACCACGCCGCGTGTGTGCGCCTTGCGCGCGCCTACAACTTCCTTCGCCGCTACGCGCCACGTTTACCTCTACAACTACACTCCGCAAGCTGCGCGACAGTTGACTGGGTACTGAGCGGCAGGAGAGAGTCCACAGTATGTTACTGCTCAACCCCCCCTCCCCCCCACGACCCTCGGTATCCGCCACTTTAATGAAATGACTCCCTTTGCACGCTGCGTTGCACGCTGTGTGCTCCTTTAATGGAGACAGGATGGAGCAACATTTACGGCAAGAAAATGGAATAAAAGTGAGATAGTCTTAATACTTTCATCCTTCTTCACCTCCTCTGCATTACTGCAGGTGACGTGTCACTGAGCACATTTGTACTGCGCATGCAATACACGTGAGGTGCCTAGTTGTTTCCACTGCCTTGTGTAGAATACATAAGTTCTTGTACACTTCACTAACCTGCTGTCTGCCGGCCGCGGTGGTCTCGCGGTTAAGGCGCTCAGTCCGGAACCGCGCAACTGCTACGGTCGCAAGTTCGAATCCTGCCTCGGGCATGGATGTGTATGATGTCCTTAGCTTACGTAGGTTTAAATAGTTCTAAGTTCTAGGGGACTGATGACAGCAGATGTTAAGTCCCATACTGCTCAGAGCCATTTTTTTTAACCTGCTCTCTTCGTGATCATGATGTCCCCAGCGCAGAAAACAGCACACAGGTCGTGGATTCTTTTTCTTGAGGCTGAAATTAACTTCGCAAGAAACTGCTGCTACGAATAAACTATAACTCATTTGGGATGCCACCTGCGTTTTTATTGATATAGACACTGAGCACATTTGTACTGTGCATGCAGTACACATGAGGTGCCTAGTTGTTTCCACTGCCTTGTGTAGAATACATAAGTTCTTGTACACTTCACTAACCTGCTGTCTTCATGATGATGATGTCCCCAGCGCGGAAAACAGCACACAGGTCGTGGATTCTTTTTCTTGAGGCTGAAATTAACTTCGCAAGGAACTGCTGCTACGAATAAACTATAACTCATTTGGGATGCCACTCGCGTTTTTATTGATATAGACACGGCAACGTATTGAACATATCTTTCCACAGGCATTATATCTGCCTAAAATAACTTTAAATACATCCTGCCACAGACAACATGTCTGTCTACTGGAACCGTCAGAACTGGAGAATAAAAGTACATGAATCAAATACTACTATTACAGACAACATGTCTGTACCTAGCGACGGTCGGAACTGTAGTAAATAAAACTGCATGAAACAAATGCTGCTATAACAGACAACATGTCTGTCTACTGGAACGGTCAGAACTGGAGAGCCGGACTGCCCGAGACACTTCGCGCGCCAAGCCAGCAAGGCGTGACCCGAACGCCACCGAAGTGAATCGGCAGTAATATCTTCAGTCTTTTGTTTTAGTAATACTTTGATTTTAATAATTTTGAAATGACTGATTGATAGCTGGATGTTGAGAGATGTTTGTTTAAAAAGATGAAGTAATTTGGATGAGAGGTTTAATTAATAATAGCAACTAAAGTTTAACGTTTTGGCGCCCTACCGCCGAACACAGCAGCCAATCACACAGCAGCATCATGCAGGCGGTCTTTCTCACGGGAATGGCACCGAACCTAACATCTGTCACCGGTACCTCATCCCACATTGCGTCATCTCTACGCTTCTTGCATCTCCACTGCCCTAGGAATATCTTCTTGGAGCCTAATATGATGGCTGAATAAGCAAGAAATATTACACGTTCACGAACAGAATATTCAGATATTAATTTATTCTGCATCTACACTCCTGGAAATTGAAATAAGAACACCGTGAATTCATTGTCCCAGGAAGGGGAAACTTTATTGACACATTCCTGGGGTCAGATACATCACATGATCACACTGACAGAACCACAGGCACATAGACAAAGGCAACAGAGCATGCACAATGTCGGCACTAGTACAGTGTATATCCACCTTTCGCAGCAATGCAGGCTGCTATTCTCCCATGGAGACGATCGTAGAGATGCTGGATGTAGTCCTGTGGAACGGCTTGCCATGCCACCTGGCGCCTCAGTTGGACCAGCGTTCGTGCTGGACGTGCAGACCGCGTGAGACGACGCTTCATCCAGTACCAAACATGCTCAATGGGGGACAGATCCGGAGATCTTGCTGGCCAGGGTAGTTGACTTACACCTTCTAGAGCACGTTGGGTGGCACGGGATACATGCGGACGTGCATTGTCCTGCTGGAACAGCAAGTTCCCTTGCCGGTCTAGGAATGGTAGAACGATGGGTTCGATGACGGTTTGGATGTACCGTGCACTATTCAGTGTCCCCTCGACGATCACCAGTGGTGTACGGCCAGTGTAGGAGATCGCTCCCCACACCATGATGCCTGGTGTTGGCCCTGTGTGCCTCGGTCGTATGCAGTCCTGATTGTGGCGCTCACCTGCACGGCGCCAAACACGCATACGACCATCATTGGCACCAAGGCAGAAGCGACTCTCATCGCTGAAGACGACACGTCTCCATTCGTCCCTCCATTCACGCCTGTCGCGACACCACTGGATTCGGGCTGCACGATGTTGGGGCGTGAGCGGAAGACGGCCTAACGGTGTGCGGGACCGTAGCCCAGCTTCATGGAGACGGTTGCGAATGGTCCTCGCCGATACCCCAGGAGCAACAGTGTCCCTAATTTGCTGGGAAGTGGCGGTGCGGTCCCCTACGGCACTGCGTAGGATCCTACGGTCTTGACGTGCATCCGTGCGTCGCTGCGGTCCGGTCCCAGGTCGACGGGCACGTGCACCTTCCGCCGACCACTGGTGACAACATCGATGTACTGTGGAGACCTCACGCCCCCGTGTTGAGCAATTCGGCGGTACGTCCACCCGCCCTCCCGCATGCCCACTATACGCCCTCGCTCAAAGTCCGTCAACTGCACATACGGTTCACGTCCACGCTGTCACGGCATGCTACCAGTGTTAAAGACTGCGATGGAGCTTCGTATGCCACGGCAAACTGGCTGACACTGACGGCGGCGGTGCACAAATGCTGCGCAGCTAGCGCCATTCGACGGCCAACATCGCGGTTCCTGGTGTGTCCGCTGTGCCGTGCGTGTGATCATTGCTTGTACAGCCCTCTCGCAGTGTCCGGAGCAAGTATGGTGGGTCTGACACACCGGTGTCAATGTGTTCTTTTTTCCATTTCCAGGAGTGAATTATCAAATAGTAAAAATAATGCATTACTTTGTTGCTGTAATTCCAGCATCAGTTGCTTACATTTACGTCTACATGGATACTCTCCCAATTACATTTCAGTGCTTGGCAGAGGGTTCATCGAACCACCTACACAACAGTTCTCTATTATTCCAATATCGTACGGCACGCGGAAAAGACGATCACCATATTTTTTTGTTCAAGCTCTGATTTCCCTTATTTTATTATGATGATCCTTTCTACGTATGTAGGTCGACTTAACAAAATATTTTTGCATTTGGAGGAGAACCTTGGTGATAGGGATTTCATAAGAAGAACCGCAACGAAAAACACATTTATTTTAATGATGTCTACCCCTAATTTACTGACCCTACGAATTATCTTAGAAAATAGATTAAGGAAAGGCAAGCCAACGTTCCTAGCATTTGTAGACTTAGAGAAGACTTTTGACAATGTTTACTGGAATACTCTCTTTCAAATTCTGAAGGTGGCAGGGGTAAAATACAGGGAGCGAAAGGCTATTTACAATTTATACAGAAACCAGATGGCAGTTATAAGAGTCGAGGGACATGAAAGGTAAGCAGTGGTTGGGAAGGGAGTGAGACAGGCTTGTAGCCTCTCCCCGGTGTTATTCAATCTGTATATTGAGCAAGCAGTAAAGGAAACAAAAGAAAAATTCGGAGTAGGAATTAAAATCCATGGAGAAGAAATAAAAACTTTGAATTCGCCGATGACATTGTAATTCTGTCAAAGACAGCAAAGGACTTGGAAGAGCAGTTGAACGGAATGGATAGTGTCTTGAAAGGAGGATATAAGATGAACATAAATAAAAGCAGAACGAGGATAATGGAATGTAGTCAAATTAAATCGGGTGATGCTGAGGGAATTAGATTAGGAAATGAGACACTTAAAGTAGTGAAGGAGTTTTGCTATTTAGGGAGTAAAATAACTGATGATGGTCGAAGTAGAGAGGATATAAAATATGGACTGGCAATGGCAAGGAAAGCGTTTCTGAAGAAGAGAAATTTCTTAACATCGAGTATAGATTTAAGTGTCAGGAAGTCGTTTCTGAAAGTATTTGTATGGAGTGTAGCAACGTATGGATGTGAAACATGGGCGATAAATAGTTTGGACAAGAAGAGAATAAAAGCTTTCGAAATTTGGTGCTACAGAAGAAGATTAGATTGGTAGATCACATAACTAATGAGGAGGTATTGAATAGGACTGGGGAGGAGTTTGTGGCACAACTTGACTAGATGAAGGGATCGGTTGGTAGCGCATATTCTGAGGCATCAAGGGGTCACCAATTTAGTACTGGAGGGCAGCGTGGAGGGTAAAAATCGTAGAGGGAGACCAAGAGATGAATACACTAAGCAGATTCAGAAGGATGTAGGTTGCAGTAGGTACTGGGAGATGAAGAAGCTCGCACAGGATAGAGTAGCATGGAGAGCTGCATCAAACCTGTCTCTGGACTGAAAACTACAACAACAACAACCCCAAGTTTTGTATTATTTCAGTGACAGTCTCTTCCCTATTTCTCCATAATACAAAACATGCTGCCCTTCTATCAACTTTCTCGACGTACTCCGTCAATCCTATCTGGTAAGGATCCCAAACTCCGCAGCATTATTCTAAAAGAATAGAAATGCGTAGTGTAGGCAATCTCCCTAGTAGCACTGTTACATTTTCTAAGTGTCCTGCCATAAAACACAGTATTTGGTTAGCCCTCCCCACAACGTTTTCTGTGTGTTCCCTCCAATTGAAGTTGTTCGTATAAAAAATTCCTAGGTATTTAGTTGAATTTACGGCCTTTAGATTGACTCATTTATTGTATAACCGAAGTTCAACGGGTTCCTTTTAGCACTCATATGAATGAGCTGAAGCTTTTCGTTATTTGTGTTCAATTGCCATCTTTTGCACCATACTGATTTTTCTCAATCGTTTTGCAATTTGTTTTGCTCTTCTGGTGACTTTGCTAGGTGCTAAACGACAGCACCCTCTGCAAACAATCTATGACGGCTGCTCAGATTATCTTCTAAATCGTTTATACAGATAAGGAACAGCAAAAGGACTCTAACACTACCTCGGGCAACGGCTAACAGTAGATTTCAGTGTCCAAATATATAAGGTCTTCGGAAATTTCTGTCATAGACTTCTAGGACATGTAGCGGGGAGTAGGTACATAATAATCTGAATAGGAACCCATTTCTGTTTTACGACGGATTCAGTTCAGATGTGTAACGCGTCCACATATGCTGAGCGAAAGAGAAAAATATTAAAGCTGCTTGTGCTGGTATGTAATAAGGTGGACAGGATGACGTGTACTACGTCAGACGGTGACCTGACGTCACTTAACGTCTGATCCCCTGTCTCCGATACAGCAAACACTGTTCGGTTCACGTTTTCAGGATACACGGAGATGTTGCTTGTATACGGTGAAACTCAAGACAACGAAAGAGCTGCCATTCGACTGTATCACGAACGTTACCCAGCGGCTTCGAGAAACAGGTACGTTCACAGTGAGGACGCAAGGATGCGGTGCTCCACGGCAACGCCGCACGCCCGGATTCGAAGAAGAAGTACTGCATTTCGTCGAAGAGAACCCGTCAACGGGTATTCGAACAGTTGCACGTGCAGTAGGTGTTAGACACAACACAGTGTGGGACGTTCTGCAGTGAGCAACAATGACATCCGTACCTCTTACAAAGTGTACACGCCAATGGTCCAGCCGATTTTCAACATCGTGATGCGTACTGCACTCGGTTCCTGCACCGCTGCATCGACACAGCCCTGTTTCCAAGTTTTCTGTCTGCGGATGAATGTAAGTTCACTAGGGATTGTGTTCTGAATTCGCGAAACAGCCATACCTGGACAGACGAAAATCCTCGAGCCACGCATGTAGTTTCGGGACAGGTCTGTCATTAGCGTGTGGGCAGGCATTCTCGACGGTCATATGATTGGGTTATACGTCCTTCCACTCAAGTTAACTGCTCCTGCATACTTGATATTCCTACAAAACGTCTGTGGCTCGTTCTCGGAAACTGTAGCACTGAGTGCCAGTCGGGATATCCGCTCTGAGGATGATGGTGCGCCAACTCACTTCTGACGTGAGCTTCGGGGACAACTCAGTAGACGCTATGGTCAAAGACGGAGAGCCCGAGGTGGTCCAACCGCGTGGCCGCTGCGATCACCGAATTCAACTGCTCTGGACTACTTCTGGTGGGGTTGTATGCAAAGGTTAATTTACGAGAGTCCTGTAGAGGCACAGGAAGATATGCTGGCACGTGTTCTGGCCGCTGCGCTATAAACTGAAGAGACACCTGGTGGGATGCAGAATGTGTACCACAACATGATTCTTACGAACAATGTCTGTAACAACGTTGGAAGCCGCCACATCGAGCCGCTGTTGTAATTTACCAGTACTATTCTGTGCGTACAGTATAGTGGGTTCTTTTTTGTTTTGGAATAAAGAAAGAACTTGATGAATGGGATTTTCACTCTGCAGCGGAGTGTGCGCTGTTATGAAACCTCCTGGCAGATTTAAACTGTGTGCCGCACCGAGACTCGAACTCGGGACCTTTGGCTTTCGCGGGCAAGTGCTCTACCACTGAGCTACCAAAGCACGACTCACGCCGCGTCCTCACAGCTTTACTTCTGCCAGTAACTGGTCTCCTACTTTTCAAACTTTGGACAGACGAAATCCAAACTTTTGGAAAGTAGGAGTCGAAGTACTGGCGGAAGTAAAGCTGTGAGGAGGGGGCGTGAGTCGTGCTTGGGTAGCTCAGTGGTAGAGCACTTACACGCGAAAGGCAAAGCTCCAGAGTTCGAGCCTCGGTGCGGCACACAGTTTTAATCTGCCAGGAAGTTTCAAAGCACTTGATGTTTAAGTGTTAATAGAAAAAAATGTGCGTAAGTGGTAAATGGATATTTCGTTATGTTTTCTTTCAAATTGTTACCTGGTAATTGTACTGCGTCACGGCTAATTCAATTCCTCTAGCAGAAATGGATGAGTTAAACTTATGAGTTGAAACTGTCTTAGAACGGAAACTGTACGTTTCTGGTCATCGGTTCCTCTTCAAAATATTATATACTCACTCCCCTCTACAAGTCCTAGAAGTTTGTAACGGAAATTTCAGAACACCCTGTACACAGACACAAAAGATTTGTAAATCAGTCACTCTTCAGTACAGCGCCTATTCACAAGATGTCGAGCCCTGGACACTATGAAAGTCTGTAAATGTGATCCAGCTGGCAACCCCTAATTCTTTAGGTATAGAAGTCTATCTTTAAGTGCAATTTCCTTTCTGTTCTCTCGCCTTCAGCAACCTTCATGTGAGTGGCACCTCCCGACTCGTCTCAGCCAATTTCTTGTTGCACCAGTAACTTCATCATCTTATTGTAGCGCTTCTCGCACAATCCATCCTCAGTGCGCCAAAGAGATGGAAGTCAGAAGGTGTGAGATCCGGGCTGTATGGGAGATGCTGAAGAACGGTCATCCGACGTTTCGTGATCTCCTCACGGGTGTGGCAGTGCGTTACAGTGGAGAAGTACAACTGAGTACACAAAATTTTGTGGCCGCAAACGCGATGTGATCGTTTTTACGGTTGCGTACTTAAGATGCTAAAAACGAACCTTAGTAGGATCACTTTATTGTCCGTCTGTCTATCTGTCCTTCTGTTAACACCCTTATTTCTCAGGTAGAGGTATCAAGTGATCTCCTCACTGGTGTGGCAGTGCGTTACCGTGGAGAAGTACAACTGAGTACACAAAATTTTGTGGCCGTCAACGCGATGTGATCATTTTCAGGGATCCGTTCCTAAGACGGTAAAAACGAACTTTTGTAGAATCACTTTGTTGTCCGTCTGTCTACCTGTCCTTCTGTTAACACCCTTATTTCTCAGGTAGAGGTATCAAGCGATCTCCTCACGGGTGTGGCAGTGCGTTACCGTGGAGAAGTACAACTGAGTACACAAAATTTTGTGACCGTCAACGCGATGTAATCATTTTCAGGGATCCGTTCCTAAGACGGTAAAAACGAACTTTTGTAGAATCACTTTGTTGTCCATCTGTCTACCTGTCCTTCTGTTAACACCCTTATTTCTCAGTTGGAGGTATCAAGTTGCAATTGATGTCAAATACACTCCTTTGGCGGCATAAAACGTTTATGCTTCAAAGTCAATGCAATCAGAACGTAATCCGTCTGTTAAGATCCCTCTTAAGGCATCAAGTTGCAATTAAAGCAGCCTAGCTGGGTACCGGGCGTTGCTTGGTTATGTATTTATTCCGTTCTACCAGTCCATCTACTCCTTCCTCCATCTCTCTGTCCATCTCGCCCGTAGACTTCCTTCTGTACACCTCCTCCAGCACCCACACTCTCTCTGCCCATCTTCTCCTGCCCCTCTCTCTGTCCAACACCGCCTCCTCGCTCTCTTTTAACCTGTTCCTCCTCCCCTCTGACTGTCTGCTCCTTTGATCATCTCCTCCTCGCAAGTTCCGCCTACTCTTCTTCCCCCTTTGTCAATCTCCTGCTCCCACGCTCTCTGTCCACCTCCTCCTCTATGTGCCTATCTGCTACTTTCCCCTCACTGTCTCTTCATCTCCTTTTCCACCTTTTCTCTCCAAGTTATCCCGAACAGGAGGATAGAGGTTCGTATCTCTACAGTATTGCTTTTCAGATTGTGACTAATATGTGTACCATATTTCCTTGAAATCGTCCCAGGTGTTCAAGAACGAGGTTTTTACACTTGGTTTTGCCCACATACTCATATTTAACATAATTCACACGTATTTATACACATATTTCTCTTGTGTGACTGGCAAATTTTGTCCCACAGTTCCATTTTCATGGAACTCAATTTTTCCGGCGTCGTATTTCCTGAACTATGAGTTTTACAATGATATAATTACTCAGGTACATCCAGTGTTGTTGCCGGCCGAAGTGGCCGTGCGGTTAAAGGCGCTGCAGTCTGGAACCGCAAGACCGCTACGGTCGCAGGTTCGAATCCTGCCTCGGGCATGGATGTTTGTGATGTCCTTAGGTTAGTTAGGTTTAACTAGTTCTAAGTTCTAGGGGACTAATGACCTCAGCAGTTGAGTCCCATAGTGCTCAGAGCCATTTGAACCATTTTGAACCATCCAGTGTTGTATGTGGCTACTATCGTATAAATCCGGTGTGAGTAGAGTTTATGGTAAAGAAGTAAGAAATTAAAACGTCATGGACAATGCTACACTCTTTCATGCATCTCAGTATGTATGGCGTCATATGTCCTGAACTATGAGTCGTACAATGACACATTTTTCTTGGTGCAGTCAGCGGTAGGTATGGGTACTGTCTGGGGAAAGTATTGCGAATAGACGTAGTAGCAACAAAGTAATAATGTATGATGCAGAAGCTTTTTAGGCACCTCATTGCTTCTAAACTAAGTGTCGTAAAATCATGTAACGTTTCTCGTACATTCAATGGTACATGTGAATGCTCTCTGCAAAATTTGTCACAAATACAATTGGTCGTAAAGGCGTTATAAATTAAAACGGCATGCTTCATGCAGCAATTTTACTGCTTGAACAACGAAAAGGTTGTAAGCAATTCATTTTTTTTTCCTTTCATCATTTTATTGGGGTCGTCCGCGAGCAAAACTTATGTGCTGTCATTTTCAAATACTGGATTGACTCTGATCTATTATTTGTGAGTGTGCTTGCGTCGCTCGTCTAAGCCTCGCGGCTCAGTAGTGTGTTTACATTTTGCGGCGTGCACTGTAGCTGTAGCGGTTATAAAGCTAAGTACTGACAAACGTATTTGTGCTCTATAATACAGATATTAAATTTAATATATTTCGGCGGTGTAGTGTGCCGTTTGTGGAGAAATAACGACTTAATAAACTTTTGTAATCGTTCGCTCGCTGTTTTTTTAGAGTTTTCTGTGCGCTGAAGTCGTTTAGTAAATTTCGTGCTTTAGTTTTCAGCTGACGTTTGTTATTATTTGTAGTGAAATATTTCAGTAAAATTTCCATTCAGTGTTTTAACTTCGTTTAGTGTTACAGTGGCCGTTAGCATTTTTTTGGTTTTAGCTAATAATTTTGTGAAGTTTTTGTTGGTATTGGTATTAGTTGTGGTGTAGTAGTATTAATAGAAATAGTTATTTTCTTAGTAGGCAAAAAATTTCGAGACCATTATTGTTAGTTCTTAAATAGTTCTACTGGTGTAACTGAACTTTGGTAACGTAGACGAATAGTTTTTTCAGTAACTGTAAAATTTTAACATGAGTGACAAGTGTGGGATCTGTCGTAGGTTTGTGAGTAGTGGGTTACGGTGTGAGATTTGTTCAAAGTATTTTCATCGGGGGTGGGGGGGGGGGGGGTGGAATGCAGTGGGAAAGCCAGTGGTCATTTTAGTGAGATCCTCTCCTGGGAATGCAGAATTTGTAGTAGAAATAAGTTGATAGAGGAGCAGGAGCGTAAGATCTGTGCCCTTCAGGTGCAGTTACAATGCGCAAAGGAGGACCTAGATAGGTTGAGGGGGATGAAGGGTGGTGGGGAATGGAAACTGGAAGTTGGCAAGAAGGCAGCTAGGAAGAGGAGGTATTCAGACAGTTTCACTTTGCGTATATGCAATAGATTTGACCGAGTTGAGTGGAGAGAAGCCTCGTGTAGCTGTAGATGTAGGGAACTTGCAGCAGTCCTCAGCAATTAGGAGGCCTAGGTTAGTTGCAAAGTCTAGCAGAAAGAAGGTTCTGCTGCTAGGTAGTTCTCACGGTAGAGGTGTGGGCCAGCAGTTGCAGGAAGTGTTGGGGAGTGAGTACCAGGTCACCAGCATTGTGAAGCCTAGTGCAGGGTTGACTCAGGTGACTGAAAGCATAGGGGAGTTATGTAAGAATTTTACGAAGGAGGACCAGGTAGTGATAGTGGGTGGAGCAGGAAACAATCACGATAGGGGGGAATATGATGCAAGTGGTGACTTGGTTAAGATTGCTACTCAAACTGGTGGCACTAATGTGCACTTCGTGCAACTGTTTCAGCGTCATGATCGGCCTCACCTTAATGCGGCTGTTAGGTGCGTTAACGTGTGGCTGGGGAGGGCACTGATGGCGGAGGGCATGGATCACATCTCAGTGGTGCCAGTTGGGTCTATCAGTAGATCGTGTTTCACTAGGCATGGCCTGAACCTCAATAGGTATGGGAAGGGGAGGCTTGCTAAGCTTATAGGTGACAGTGTAGTAGGTGGTGGTGGGATCGCTCATGGAAAAATTCCTGCAGAAGTTGGTGTTAAGAGCTGCACCTTTTTCAGATTGAATTCAGCTCATAGGTATACCTGTTTAAAGGAAGTCCCTCTAACTAAGGGCTCGCCGTCAGAGGATGTAATGTTTCCAAGTAGAGAAGGAATTAGCATATTTCATCAAAATATAGCATGTATTAGAGACAAAGTAAGTGAACTGCTAATAGATGTTGACTCTGAAATTATTGGTATATCAGAGCACCATTTAAATAATTTGACAATTCAGGGGCTTCATTTACCAGGCTACAGATTAGCTGGCTGTTTCCCAAGGAGTTCCTTGCGGGCTGGGGGAGTAGCTCTGTATGTAAAAAACAATATTCCATTTGAGTCCATAGACATATCACAGCACTGCACTGAACAGATATTTGAATGATGTGCAGCGTTAGTTGAATTTAGTGAAACTAAACTTCTAACTTTGTTGTTTATAGGTCCCCTAACTCTGACTTCAGAGCATTTCTGCTCAAGCTAGAGAAGGTTCTTGATTCACGTTGTAGGAAGTACTAGAAACTAGTTATATGTGGTGACTCCAATATTAATTTTGTATATGATTGTGCAAGAAAAAGGATGTTGGTAGATCTCCTAAATTCATATGATCTGATGCAAACTGTGTTTTCTCCTACCAGGGTGCAGGGGAACAATAGCACAGCCATAGACAATATTTTTATTCATTCTTCATTACTAGATGGGCATTCTGTTAATAAAAGCGTGAATGGCCTTTCAGACCAAGATGCACAAACTTTAACACTAAAAGGCTTTTGTACTCAAAACAATGTCACATTTAATTACAAACTACGTAGGAAAGTTACTCTAAGAGTAATAGAGAGTTTTTTAAAACTTGTCAAGGAGCAAAAGTGGCAGGATGTTTATGGTGCCGATAACATAGATGATAAATGCAATGCTTTCCTTAACACATTTCTCATGCTCTTTGAGAGTTGCTTTCCATTAGAACTTTCTAAACGAGGTAGTAGCAGTAATGGGCAGCCCAGGTGGCTGGCTAGTTGGATAAGGATAACATGTAGAACAAAGTGGGAATTATAACAAAATGTTAGAAGTAGTCACAATCAAGCTACAGTAGCCCATTACAAACGGTACTGTAACGTGCTTAAAAATGTTATCAGGAAGGCAAAGAGTATGTGGTAAGCAAACAGAATAGCTAATTCACAGGATAAAATTAAAACCATGTGATCAGTTGTGAAGGAAGTGTCTGGTTAGGAGCACAAGGTCGACGATGTAAAGTCAGTTCGCAGTAAAAATGTATCTGTTACTCACAAGTCAGATATATGTACAGTTTTTAACAATCAATTTCTAGGCATTGCTGGTGAATTAAAAAAAAACCTAGTTTCTACAGGCAATCAGATAATTCTCGTGGAAAATGACTCTCTGTGAATGATGTCTGCAATACTTCTCTGTGATAATAACACGGGGGAGATTGAGTCAATAATTAAATCAATGAAGACAGAGGTCTCTCATCAATATGAAGGAGTACATAGCAGAACATTGAAATACTGTGCTGCACGTGTTAGTCCTGTACTTAGCCACTTTTGTAATTTTTTCTTTAAGAATGGTCAGCTTACTGAATGATTAAAGTACCCAGTACTAAAATCACTTTATAAAAAGGGAGAATGGAATAATGTAGCAATTTTAGACCTATTTCTATGACATCAGTGATTGCTTAAGTTATTGGAAAGGCGGTTTATGTAAGGATAATTGATCATTTTATATCATACGATTTGCTATCAAATGTACAGTTCGGCTTTAGAAGTCGTTTAACAACTGAAAATGCTATATCCTCTTTTCTCGGTGAGGTACTGGATGGGCTAAACAAGGAGTTTAGAAAGCTTGGCGTATTTTTTTGATTTAACTAAGGTATTTGATTGTGTTGATCACAAAATATTGCTCCAGGAGTTGGAGCATTACGGAATACGGGGAGTAACTCGCAATTGGTTCACCTCTTACTTTAGCAACAGGCAGCAAAAGGTCATTCTTCGCAATGTTGATAACGGCTGTGATGTGGGTTCTGAGTGGGGTACTGTCAAGTGGGGGGAGGGGGGGGTGTGCGCCCCAGGGATCAGTGTTGGGGCCACTCCTGTTCCTTTTTTATATAAATGATATTCCCTCTAGTATTACAGGTAACTCTAAAATATTTCTGTTTGCTGATGAAACTAGCTTGGTAGTAAAAGATGAGTGCAACATTGGCTCAGTTTCAAATAGTGCAGTACATGACCTCATTTTGTGGTGTCACCGCCAGACACCACACTTGCTAGGTGGTAGCTTTAAATCGGCCGCGGTCCATTAGTACATGTCGGACCCGCGTGTCGCCACTGTGTGATCGCAGACCTAGCACCACCACAAGGCAGGTCTCGAGATACGGACTAGCACTCGCCCCAGTTGTACGGACGACTTAGCTAGCGACTACATGGACGAAGCATTGCTCATTAGCCGAGCAGATAGTTAGAATAGCCTTCAGCTAAGTCAATGGCTACGACCTAGCAAGGCGCCATTAGTAACATTGCATGTATCTAAAGAGTCTCACTTGTATCGCCACAATCTCCAGATGTACCACAAGGATGGATTAAAGTTAAGTATTCCAGAAGCTACGTACTTTTCTTTATAGCATTCCTTACATATCCTGTTTCAGACCTCACGACATCCTGCTTTAGCTTAGCGCGTGCCTTTCGGCTTCCTCTCATTGTGTCTAGGCTGCCTTGTCTAGACACAACAATTTTTGGCGACGAGTCAATGGAAAGGGTCTTGTTCTTTCTAATTGCTTACATTTACTTGTGTCATGGCTTCGCCAGATGTACTGTCCGAATTTTATCGCTTGCAGAATCAGCAGACGCAGGCGTTATTGGATGCCTTTGGACAGCTCGTCCAGGGTCAACGTGCACTGCAAAACGATGCGGCCGCCACCGCTTCACCGCTACCGCAGCCACAACATGCAGTTGCACCCCCATTTCGTCCCTATGAACCAGCTAAGGAAACATGGACGGAGTGGTCACGCCAGTTTGAATTTCATCTCGCCGCCTACAGAATTCAAGGTAATGAGCGGCAGCCTCATTTATTGTTGTGTGTAGTGGTGCAAACGTACCGTGTGATAGTGAAATTATTTCCCCGATGCGAGGTAGCAACTCTGTCCTACGAAGAAATTTTGTCTGCTTTAGATGCCTATTTCAAGGAAACAGTTAATGTAGTTGCTAAAAGGTATACTTTCTTTCGTACAAAACGTACGGCCGGTCAGACTAATAGGGAGTGGGTTGCAACGTTGCAAGGCCTTGCAAGGGATTGTGCTTTTGAGTGTGAATGTGGACTCCCTTATTCAGATACTATGGTACGTGATGCAATAGCACAGAACGTTTCTGATGTTCGCATACGGGAACAGATTTTGAAACCCGTCAGTCCCTCCCTTCAACAAGTGATAGACATATTGGATAGACAAGACACACTTGACTTTGCACAGGAATCATTTGAAACTTCGCCAGCCGTGTGTAACATTAACCGGCCCACCGGGCGCGCTGCTCGTACCGGTAAACTGCCCTCGCGCACGTCCACGCAGCTGCCGCCATGCTCTAAACCAGGTGTGCCGCGCCAGCATACAAATGCAGTGAAATCATGCCCGCGGTGTGCAACTAGACATTCGCGTGAAACTTGCCCGTCACGCCAAGCTATTTGCTTTTACTGTAATAAGAAAGAACATGTTCAAAGTGTTTGCCAGAAAAAGCTCAGATCAGACAATCACAACCATTCCAGGCCCTTTGCTTTGCGCCGGAATCGAATCAAGAATACTCCGGCTCGTGCACCTTCGCCCATGGACATTCATGTAGTTAATTCCACTTCGTCCAGTGCCACTGTCTCTAACAGTGACTGTGTTCGTCCCACAAATACTGTGCATCGACGTTGCCGGAAATCACGTCAATTAGCAAGTGATGCTGTACCTGTATCAGTTCAAATTGCACGAGACAGTCGCTCTTGTCGTCAGCAGGACAATAAACTTTTTGTAGATTTGGACTTTAATGGCAAGGTCATACCATTCCAGCTCGATACCGGAGCTGCAGTTTCATTACTCAATCACGACACGTACAAGCAACTGGGCAAACCTCCGTTGCGTGCCGCAAATGTTCAGTTAAATAGTTATTCAGGTCAGAATATCCCTGTGTTAGGACAGTGCACTCTTCTTGCAACATACAAGGGACAAACAAAACTTGTGTCAATTTACGTTCTTCGTTCTTCTACTGCAGTGAACTTGTTTGGTTTAGACTTATTTCAGTTGTTTAACATGTCTATAGTGAATCAGGTCCTATCAGTGAATCAGACTGTGCCTTCCGACAGTGTTCCTCGTCTGTGTGAAGAATTTGCAGACATTTTTGCACCGGTCCTGGGTTGCGCTAAGAGCTATAAAGCACATTTGGAGCTGAAAGTCAACGCGCAACCGAAATTTTTCATAGCGCGCAATGTTCCTCACGCATTGCATGATGAGGTCGCAATAACATTACACGATTTAGAATCGCAAGGTGTAATTGAACGTCTGCAAGCTTCTCTCTGGGCCTCACCCTTAGTAATTTTGCTGAAACCTTCCGGGAAATTGAGACTTTGTGTGGACTTCAAGGCAACAGTGAATCCACAATTAGTGATTGCAACTTATCCTTTACCCCACCCGGAAGATCTTTTTGATAAACTGTGCCCGGGTCAATATTTTTCAAAGTTGGACCTAGCAGATGCGTACTTGCAAATACCAGTGGACGAGGATTCCCAGCGCGTCTTGGTGGTTAACACGCATCTTGGTTTGTACCGATTCAAAAGACTGCCATTCGGGTGTGCATCCGCCCCTGCATTGTTTCAGCAATATTTACAAACTGTTTGTGCGTCGGTCCCTACTGCTGCGAACTATCTGGACGATATTGTGGTCTCCGGAAGGACAGCCGACGAACATTTAGCACATCTAAGAGCGTTATTTCAGGTATTGCGACAAAATGGTCTTCACTTGCGGAAGGACAAATGTGTGTTTTTTGCTCGGGACTTGCCATATTTGGGACATGTCATCAATGCCCAAGGCATTCATCCGAGTCCAGAGCAACTCCGTGCCATACAAGACTTGCCTTCGCCGCAGAATTTGAAGCAGCTACAGAGTGTGCTGGGAAAAATCAACTATTATCATCGTTTTCTGCGCAATGCCTCTTCCATTTCAGCTCCGCTTCATCGCTTACGCCGTACAGGTGTTCCGTTCGTCTGGACGACGGAATGCGAACGCGCCTTTCGCCAGTTGAAATCGGCGTTGCTTTCAAATACTTGCCTTACGCCATTCGATCCCCAGAAACCCCTTTTGTTGATGGTAGATGCATCGGATTTCGGGATCGGTGCTGTGCTTGCGCACAGAGATGGGTCGCATGATCGCCCTGTTGTCTTTGCGTCCAAATTGCTCTCGTCTGCGCAAAGAAATTATTCCCAGATAGAGAAAGAAGCTTTGGCTCTCGTGTTTGGTGTTACTAAGTTCCATGATTTCTTGTATGGTCGTCACTTTACCATCATCACAGACCACAAACCTTTGACGTCGCTTTTTCATCCGAACAAGCCTGTACCTCCGCGTACAGCGCAGAAATTCATTCGCTGGTCTATTTTCCTGTCGCAGTACCGCTACGATATCTTGTATCGGTCCACTGCTAAGCACGGAAACGCCGATACGTTGTCCCGTTTGCCTGTTGCTGAGGATAGAGCATTCGATTCTTCCGAACTTGCTTGCATGTTCATTGATTCGGAAACCGATGAAGTGGTCGAATCGTTTCCGATTGATTTTCGTCGTGTAGCTACAGCCACAGCTGCTGACCCGGTCCTTGCTACCGTTTTGCGTTTTGTTGCTACGCAATGGCCTTTGTCAAAGTCTCGGATCGAGGATCCTTTGGTTCGCCGATTTTTTGTTCACAAGGAGAGACTTTTTGTTCGACGTGGTGTTTTGTTGTTGCGTTCTGATAATGATCAGTACAGAGTCGTGGTCCCACGTTCGTTACAGTCCTCTGTTTTACGGCTTCTTCACCAAGGACATTGGGGTATAGTGCGAACGAAACAACTTGCTCGTCAGCACTGTACTTGGTTCGGAATCGATGCTGCGATTACGAATATGTGTTCTTCTTGTATGGCGTGTGCCGAACAACAATCCGCACCGCCGCGGAAAGTCTTTGCATGGCCAAATGCCACTTCCCCTTGGCAACGCTTGCACATCGATTTTGCTGGTCCATTCTGGAATGCTCGATGGTTGGTTCTGGTAGATGCCTTCAGTAATTTTCCTTTTGTTGTCCCGCTGTCTTCCACGACGTCAACTGCCACCATCCATGCGTTGTCTGCTATCTTTTGCATTGAAGGTCTTCCGCAGACTATTGTTTCCGACAATGGCCCACAATTCATGTCCGCAGAATTTCAGTCATTCTGCCAGGCCAATGGTATTCAACATCTGACATCCGCGCCGATTTCGCCTCAGTCAAACGGTGCCGCTGAACGATTGGTCCGGACTTTCAAGTCACAGATATTGAAGTTGAAAGAGTCGCATTCTCGGGAGGACGCGTTGTTGCTCTTTTTGTCATCGTATCGCTCTCAGCCCCGAGATGGTCGCTCGCCGGCTGAGTTGCTCCACGGTCGTCCTCATCGCACCTTGATGTCTTTGCTGCACCCGCCGCATCAGGTTCCTGTGCAGCGGCAGACTTCTGCTTTTGCTCCAGGCGACGTTGTATTCTATCGCAACTATCGAGGTTCTCGGCGTTGGCTCGCAGGGCGCATTCTTCGCTGCCTTGGCCGCGCGATGTATTTGGTTTTGGGGGCCACTGGTGAGGTGCGTAGGCATCTCAATCAGCTGCGCCTCTGTCGTCGCACGGGTTCTGCCGCTCCCCGTCTGCTTTCAGCGACGGTGCCGTCCGGTCAGCGCCCTGGGGACCCATCTACTGGCTCGCCTCATCCCCAGGTGTTACCGACGATGCCTTCCATTTTGCCCCATGGCGACGCGCCGCCGCCGCCGCCTGTCCTCCAGCCGACGCCGCCCGCAGTGGACGCCTCGCTGCAGCCGCCAAGCGCCTCCCTGGGTCACGCGCCGCCGATCGCTTCCCGTGACCAGCTGTCCTCCGCCATGGAAGTCTTGCCCGCTCCGGACCACATGATGTCATCGCGCGTCGGGTACCCCGACGCAATGGAGGTCGACCCTTCGGCCCCTCCGGTCTCTTTACGGGCGCATACACCGCATGTTGACGTGCACCCTGGATTAGGTTTTTTAGGCGTTTCCTAGATCCCCTCGGACCGAATGGCCGGGTGCGGGTGGCACAGCCTCGCCTGTTGTTAGGCTCCCCACCTCATCGCATACGTCAACATGAGGTCCTCCCCACGGCGGGCGGAAGCCTTATAACACGACCGTTCGCCTATTTGCGGGGGAGGAATGTGGTGTCACCGTCAGACACCACACTTGCTAGGTGGTAGCTTTAAATCGGCCGCGGTCCATTAGTACATGTCGGACCCGCGTGTCGCCACTGTGTGATCGCAGACCGAGCGCCACCACAAGGCAGGTCTCGAGATACGGACTAGCACTCGCCCCAGTTGTACGGACGACGTAGCTAGCGACTACATGGACGAAGCATTGCTCATTAGCCGAGCAGATAGTTAGAATAGCCTTCAGCTAAGTCAATGGCTACGACCTAGCAAGGCGCCATTAGTAACATTGCATGTATCTAAAGAGTCTCACTTGTATCGCCACAATCTCCAGATGTACCAAAAGGATGGATTAAAGTTAAGTATTCCAGAAGCTACGTACTTTTCTTTATAGCATTCATTACGTATCCTGTTTCAGACCTCACGACATCCTGCTTTAGCTTAGCGCGTGCCTTTCGGCTTCCTCTCATTGTGTCTAGGCTGTCTGGTCTGGACACAACACATTTCATGGCTTAGAAAATAAACTAACGTTAAATCACAGTAAGACTCAGTTTTCACAGTTTCTAACACAAAATTCAACAAAACCTGACATTTTAATTTCACAGAATGGGCTTATGATCAGTGAAATTGAACAGTTCAAATTTCTAGGTGTTCAGATTGATAGCGAGCTGTCGTCGAAATTCCATGTTCAGGATCTTGCTCAGAGGCTTAATACTGCCACTTTTACTATTAGAACGGTATCAGAAGTGAGTGATGCTACGACACGAAAATTAGTCAACTTTGCGTATTTTCGTTCGTTTATGTCGTATGGTATTATATTTTGTTGTAACTCTTCCCATTGTATAAGGATATTTTTGGCTCAGAAACGGGCGGTTCGGGCAATAAGTGGTGTGAGTTCACGAACCTCTTGTCGATCTCTGTTCGCGAGTTTGGCCTCTCAATATGTCCTTCCTTCCTTTTTATACTCTTCAGTTCTACTTCGAGGAACCGAGTGAGCACAAATCTTTGAGTATAGTAACTGATGCTCAAGTCTGCCAGAAGCACGACCAAGATATCAAGTGGTGCATTGTGTTTCTTGATTATTACTGGTCGATCACCTCGAATACAAGTGTCCGCACGTTACAACACCGCAGGCGTCACAGTTTGCTAAGCCGGCCTGCGCGTGGGAGACGAGACACATTTCCTTCTCTTCATTCTATTGGCGACAGATGCTTCAGCGGTGCTCTTATCCACCGCCTGTGAATATTTGCGATGGTTCTAGTTTTGCGGCAAATGAAATTCAACAACTGCTCTTCGCTTCGAACTTACGTCGGTTGCAGACGCATTTTGAAGGCTCCTTACAGTGCTACCATCTACTGGGAGATACAGAAAATATGTGACATGAGGTGCGAACGATTAAGGGCGTCGAAAATAAAATTACAGTTTTTTGGACCAAAATTCGTTGAGACTAAAGGCACTATTATTGTTGGAAGCCTCTACTATAATAATCATTTGTTTACATCTGTGCTAAGCACATAGCCTTACCAGTCCACAAAATTGTAATTCACAAAAATTAGTAGTTTTAAAAGCACTTGCGCAAAGAACTTGTGTCACGCAATTCGTTTAAGAACTGTAATTATTATGACCGCAAGGAGCTGTAATTGTCTGGCCATAACTGCGTGTTCTTTGATTGTTCTGGGACAACTACAACAGATGAAATATTAGTTCACTTTGTTACGTGAATGAATAAAAATATTTACTTAGCTTGATACAATCGTTTGCCAGAGTAGTGCTTGATAATTTACAACCGTCGTTGACTATGACAGCATCACCTGATGCACACAATTACACCTTTTCTCTTGAAGTACAGCGTCCAACATTTACAAGAGTTCTTCTGTCCGTGGTATCGATGTGCGTTGCCGATTGTGGGGCGGTACTTTGGAAAGTATCACGATAACGGCAACATGCATTCGTAACACAGACAACTTCATAATTTGTCAGTACCAATTCCAAGTGTGTACTGATCGTTATCGATTCTTCACTTTGCTCTATCATGAACTTATGTTTGCAGACTAAGGCAAAACGAGCAATTTAACAATGGGAATGCTGTATCCTAAAATGAGACCACATGGCCTTTCGGTAACATTTGTAATGGATTAGCCGCGCGGGATTAGCCGAGCGGTCTAGGACGCTGCAGTCCTGGTCTGTGTGGCTTGTCCCGGCGGAGGTTCGAGTTCTCCCTCGGGCATGGGTGCGTGTGTTTGTCGTTAGGATGATTTAGGTTAAGTAGTGTGTAAGCTTACGGACTGATGACCTTAGCAGTTAAGTCCCTTAAGATTTCACACACATTTGAATATTTTTTTTTTTTTTTTTTTGTAGTGGGTTAAATTGAAAAACTGAATTTTAACAAATCCATATATGACCTAGACATTGAGGTCTGCAATTTAATAGTGCATCTCTTAACTGTTTAAATCTATGTTCGGGAAAACCAGTATATCTGTTATTTTGTCCTTAGTGGAGAATATCTTCCTTAGTGGGGGGAGGGGGGGGGGTTATTTCTCCTTAGCAGATTTGTTGTTGGCTGCAGCTATACCAGGTGTAGAAGTATGAAACCGGAATTTCCCTGTAGATGGTGCCAGACGTCAGTCTAGGGCCCGTGAGACAAGATCAGCAGCGCCATCTGCTTCTTGTAACGGCTGACGACGAATGTCAACACAGAGTAATCCAACTTCGATACATCGGTATCTGTTTCAAACTCGTAAACGTGTAAAGTTTTGTCCCTACGAACTACGATTTGCGGACAGCATTCGTTTTCTGTTATCATTTGAAGAAAACTGCTGCAGAATGCTTGTCGAAGGTTTCGGCGAACATGCTCTTGGGAAAACACAATGTTTCGAGTGGTTAAAAAAATCGAAAAGTTTTGATTCTGACATGAGAAACGACGAGCACGGGAAAGCAGCGAAAAAGTTCGAAGACAACGAATTGCAGGCCTTATTGCAAGAAGGCGATACTCAATCTCAAGAGGAACTCGCGGAACAACTGAATGTGACTCAGAAAGCCGTTTCTCTTCGGTTGAAAGCTATGGGAAATGTACAGAAAGTGGGAAAGTGGGTTCCGCATGAACTGAATGACAGACAGCAAGCAAATCGAATGACCACGAGTGAAATTCTGCTTGCCAGCTACAAAAGAAAGTCGTTTCTCCATCGAGTAGTGACAGGTGACGAAAAATGGATGAATTTTGAGAATCTTAAGCGTCGTAAATCATGGGTGAGTCAATGCAAGCCATCTACATCCACTGCAGGACCAAACAGCTTTGGAAAGAAGACATTGCTCTGTGTTTGGTGGGAGCAGAAGGGTGTCATTTATTATGAGCTGCTAAAACCTGCTGAAACCGTTAACACTGATCCCTACCAACGGCAAATAATCCAAACGTGAACAACGACCGGAATATGTAAAAAGACATATTGCTCCATGATAACACCCCATCACACACGGCAAAACGGGTCAGGGAAATGTTCGATGCGTTCAATTGGGAAATACTTTGGCATGTGGCTCATTCTCCAGAGTTGGCTCCGTCCGATTATTATCTATTTGCATCTCTGTAACACACTCTCGCTAAACAACGCTTCAATTCCTACGAAAACGTACGAAAATCGCTCCTTGACTCGTTCGCTTAAAAGAAGAACTGTTGTTTTGGCGTGGTGTTCATAGCCTGACGGAGAGGTGAGAGAAATGTATAAATAGCAATGGAGATTATTTTGAATAAAATATTCTTTGTCAGTTTCAAACAACAGACATGTAATTGTTGCAACCAAATTCCGGTTTCATACTTTTACACCTGGTAGTTAGTGTGTAGATGGGCACCTGTTGCCTCGCTAGCATGTGTTCTGTGGGCAGGTCGCGTCGAAAATCTGTCCACGTGAGCTAGCCCTCAGTAAAGCAACAGTAAAGTAACCTGCGCTAAATGAATCTTGTAATTTTTTATAGTTTCTTATCATTTTCTTGACTCTTTATGCTATTTTATTCTCCAGAAGTTGGCTCAAAAATTTGGAAGTTAATATACGGAAAAATATAAACGGTTACAGTAAAACGTCCCCCACGATCCCTCCTCCCCCTTCCCCATTGGGTACTACCGGTACCATTATTTTTTCCCCACTTCCCTGTTTCATTCGCGAATGACGTGTGAGTATTCCTTCATTGGTAGGCTGATCTCTTTCTACCACATTAATTTATGTTTGACGCCAGCAGCTTTTGTTGAATACGGCAACAAAAAGTGTATCCAGCGCATTTCAGAACAATGAAGCTACATGTAAGTAAATGAAACACCTACAGCTGTCCTTATGTTGTCATTTATTGTGTAGCTGTCCGTTTCGGCAGTGCAGTGCACCATCTTCAGGCCTTAGTTGATGCTAAAGGCGTGACTACGATCCATATATACACTGCATCAGTGGCTAACAACTGCTAGCTGTGACGTCGACTCTCCAAACATTAACTGTCACCTGAACTCAAGTTCAGCCTACAGTTGACATTTTCAACGCTCCACCTTTAGGCCTCAGTTGATGATGAAGGAGTTATTACGATCCATATATACGATGCCCCAATGGCCGATAACTTGAGTTCCGTTTACAGTTGATGTTTGGAGAGACGATATCACAGTTACAGGGACTCGGCGAAAATCGTAAAGCGCCAACATGTTTTGCAGATGCGTGAAAAATAGTTATGAAATCCCAATAGCGAACAACGCAACTAAAAGACTGACTTTGGTTTAGCGTTCCGTTGACGACGAGATAATTACAGACGGAGCACTGACTCTGACTGGAGAAAGATTAGAAAGAGTGAAGTGGACTGACAAGGCAGCCAGTCCACAGTGACGGGTAGCCGATAGAAAGGCACGCGTACACACTCACGCCGACGGGCGTCAATTCTGGAACAGGATAACTATTGAATGGTAGCAAGAAAAGTACGTAGCTGCTTGATACTTAACTTTATTATTTGATGACTACAGCATTCTTCTTGAGACATTTATACTATAACTCTCAAAGTAGGTAAGGCTAATGGCGCCTTGCTAGGTCGTAGCCATGGACTTAGCAGAAGGCTATTCTAACTGGCTCTCGGCAAATGAGAGGAAGGCTTCGTCCGTATGGTCGCTAGCAATCTCCTCGTACAACTGGGGCGAGTGCTATATCGTCTCTCGAGACCTGCCTTGTGGTGGCGCTAGGTCTGCGATCACACAGTGGCGACACGCGGGTCCGACATGTACTAAATGGACCGCGGCCGATTTAAGCTACCACCTAGCAAGTGTGGTGTCTGGCGGTGACACCACATTCCTCCCCCGCAAATCGGCGAACGGTCGTGAGATAAGGCTTCCGCCCGCCGTGGGGAGGACCCCATGTTGACGTATGCGACGAGGTGGGGAGCCTAACAACAGGCGAGGCTGTGCCACCCGCACCCGGCCATTCGGTCCGAGGGGAGCTAGGAAACGCCTGAAAAGCTAGTCCAGGGTGCACGTCAACATGCGGTTTATGCGCCCGTAAAGAAACATGAGGGGCCGAAGTGTCGAACTCCATGGCGTCGGGGTAGCCGACGCGCGATGACGTCATGTGGTCCGGAGCGGGCAAGAGTTCCATGGCGGAGGACAGCTGGTCACGGGAAGCGATCGGCGGCGCGTGACCCAGGGAGGCGCTTGGCGGCTGCAGCGAAGCGTCTAATGCGGGCGGCGCCGGCGGGAGAACAGGCGGTGGCGGCGGCGGCTGCGGCTGCGGCTGCGGCTGCGGCGGCGCGTCGCCATGGGGCAAAATGGAAGGCATCGTCGGTAACACCTGGGGATGAGGCGAGCCAGTAGATGGGTCCCCAGGGCGCTGACCGGACGGCACCGTTGCTGAAAGCAGACGGGGAGCGGCAGAACCCGTGCGACGACAGAGGCGCAGCTGATTGAGATGCCGACGCACCTCACCAGAGGCCCCCAAAACCAAATACATCGCGCGGCCGAGGCAGCGAAGAATGCGCCCTGCGCGCCAACGCCGTGAACCGCGATAATTGCGATAAAATACAACGTCGCCTGGAGCAAAAGCAGGAGTCTGCCGCTGCACAGGAACCTGATGCGGCGGATGCAGCAAAGACATCAAGGTGCGATGAGGACGACCGTGGAGCAACTCAGCCGGCGAGCGACCATCTCGGGGCTGAGAGCGATACGAAGACAAAAAGAGCAACAATGCGTCCTCCCGAGAATGCGACTCTTTCAATTTCAACATCTGTGACTTGAAAGTCCGGACCAATCGTTCAGCGGCACCGTTGGACTGAGGCGAAAACGGCGCGGATGTCAGATGTTGAATACCATTGGCCTGGCAGAATGACTGAAATTCTGCGGACATGAATTGTGGGCCATTGTCGGAAACAATAGTCTGCGGAAGACCTTCAATGCAAAAGATAGCAGACAACGCTTGGATGGTGGCGGAGGACGTCGTGGAAGACATCCGGACAACAAAAGGAAAATTACTGAAGGCATCGACCAGAACCAACCATCGTGCATTCCAGAATGGACCAGCAAAATCAATGTGCAAGCGTTGCCAAGGGGAAGTGGCTTTTGGCCATGCAAAGACTTTCCGCGGCGGCGCGGATTGTTGTTCGGCACACGCCATGCAAGAAGAACACATATTCGTAATCGCTGCATCGATTCCGAACCAAGTACAGTGCTGACGAGCAAGTTGTTTCGTTCGCACTATACCCCAATGTCCTTGGTGAAGAAGCCGTAAAACAGAGGACTGTAACGAACCTGGGACCACGACCCTGGACTGATCATTATCAGAACGCAACAACAAAACACCACGTCGAACAAAAAGTCTCTCCTTGTGAGCAAAAAATCGGCGAACCAACGGATCCTCGATCCGAGACTTTGACAAAGGCCATTGCGTAGCAACAAAACGCAAAACAGTAGCAAGGACAGGGTCAGCAGCTGTGGCTGTAGCTACACGACGAAAATCAATCGGAAACGATTCGACCACTTCATCGGTTTCCGAATCAATGAACATGCAAGCAAGGTCGGAAGAATCGAATGCTTTATCCTCAGCAACAGGCAAACGGGACAACGCATCGGCGTTTCCCTGCTTAGCAGTGGACCGATACAAAATATCGTAGCGGTACTGCGAGAGGAAAATAGGCCAGCGAATGAATTTCTGCGCTGTACGTGGAGGTACAGGCTTGGTCGGATGAAAAAGCGATGTCAAAGGTTTGTGGTCTGTGATGATGGTGAAGTGACGACCATACAAGAAATCATGGAACTTAGTAACACCAAACACGAGAGCCAAAGCTTCTTTCTCTATCTGTGAATAATTTCTTTGCGCAGACGAGAGCAATTTGGACGCAAAGGCAATAAGGCGATCATGGGAGCCAACTTTGTGCGCAAGCACAGCACCGATCCCGAAATCCGATGCATCTACCATCAACAAAAGGGGTTTCTGGGGATCGAATGGCGTAAGGCACGTATTAGAAAGCAACGCCGATTTCAACTGGCGAAAGGCGCGTTCGCATTCCGTCGTCCAGACGAACGGAACACCTGTACGGCGTACGCGATGAAGCGGAGCTGAAAGAGAAGAGGCATTGCGCACATTCACGCACACCTTGTGACGCTAAATCGTTCAATGATCTTGCGACCTCATCACGCAATGCGTGGGGAACATTGCGCGCTCTGAAAAATGTCGGTTGCGCACTTACTTTCAGTTCCAAATGTGCTTCATAGTTTTTAGCGCAACCTAAGCCTGGTGCAAAAATGTCTGCAAATTCGTCACATAAGCGAGAAACACTGACTGAAGGCACAGTCTGATTCACTGAGAGGACCTGAGTTACAATAGACATGTTAAACAACTGAAATAAATCTAAGCCAAACAAGTTCACTGCTGTAGAAGAACGAAGAACGTAAAATGACACCAGTTTTGTTTGTCCCTTGTATGTGGCAAGAAGGCTGCACTGTCCTAACACAGGTATTGTCTGTCCTGAATATGTGGTTAGCTTAACATTTGCGGAACGCAACGGAGGTTTGCCCAGTTGTTTGTACGTGTCGTGATTGAGCAATGAAACTGCAGCTCCGGTATCGAGCTGGAATGGTAGCACTTTGCCTTCAAAGTCTAAGTCCACAAAAAGTTTATTGTTCTGCTGACGACAAGAGCGACTGTTTTGTGCAATTTGAACAGACACTGGTACAGAATCACTTGCTAATTGACATGATTTCCGGCGACGTCGACGCACAGTTTTTGTGGGACGAACACAGGCACTGTTAGAGAAAGTGTCACCGGACGAAGTGGAATTAACGACATGAATGTCCATGGGCGAAGGTCCACGAGCCTGAGTGTCCTTGGTTCGATTCTGGCGCGAAGCAAAGGGCCTGGAATGGTTGTGATTGTCTGAACGGAGCTTGTTCTGGCAAACACTTTGAACATGTCCTTTCTTATTGCAGAAAAAGCAAATAGCTTGGCGTGACGGGCAATGTTCACGCGAATGTCTAGTAGCACACCGCGGGCATGATTTCACTGCATTTGTGTGCTGGCGCGGCACACCTGGCTTAGTGCGCGGCGGCAGCTGTGCGTACGTATGCGAGGGCAGTTGACCAGGCCGCGCAGCTCGAGAGCGCCCGGCGGGCCGGTTAATGTTACACACAGCTGGCGAAGTTTCAAAAGATTCCTGAGCACAGTCAAGTGTGTCCTGTCTATCCAATATGTCTATCACTTGTTGATGGGAGGGATTAACTAGTTTCAAAATTTGCTCCCGTATGCGAACATCAGAAACGTTCTGTGCAATTGCATCATGCACCATTGTATCTGAATAAGAAAGACCACAGTCACATTCAAAGGCACAGTCCCTAGTAAGTCCTTGCAATGTTGCTACCCACTCCCTATTAGTTTGACCGGCCGTACATTTTGTACGAAAAAACGTATACCGTTTTGACCCAACATTAACTGTTTCTTTGAAATAGACATCTAATGCAGACAAAATTTCCTCGTAGGACAGAGTTGCTACATCTTGTCGGGGAAACAATTTCACTATCACACGGTAGGTGGACACACCGACACAAGAAAGCAAAAACGGCTGCCGCTCATTACCTTGAATTCTGTAGGCGGCGAGGTGGAAGGCGAACTGTCGGGACCATTCCTGCCACGTCTCCTGCTTCGGGTCGTAGTGCCTAAAAGGCGGTGCAACGGCAGGTTGTGGCTGCGGTAGCGGGGGAGCGGCGGCGGCCGCATCGGTGTGCAGCGCACGTTGACCCTGGACGAGCTGTCCAAGGGCATCCAATAACGCCTGCGTCTGCTGATTCTGCAAGCGATAAAATTCGGACAGTACATCTGGCGAAGCCATGACACAAATAAATTAGGGCAAAGCAAAACACAAGATCCTTTGTAGACTCGTCGCCAATGAAGTGGACTGACAAGGCAGCCAGTCCACAGTGACGGGTAGCCGATAGAAAGGCACGCGTACACACTCACGCCGACGGGCGTCAATTCTGGAACAGGATAACTATTGAATGGTAGCAAGAAAAGTACGTAGCTGCTTGATACTTAACTTTATTATTTGATGACTACAGCATTCTTCTTGAGACATTTATACTATAACTCTCAAAGTAGGTAAGGCTAATGGCGCCTTGCTAGGTCGTAGCCATGGACTTAGCAGAAGGCTATTCTAACTGGCTCTCGGCAAATGAGAGGAAGGCTTCGTCCGTATGGTCGCTAGCAATCTCCTCGTACAACTGGGGCGAGTGCTATATCGTCTCTCGAGACCTGCCTTGTGGTGGCGCTAGGTCTGCGATCACACAGTGGCGACACGCGGGTCCGACATGTACTAAATGGACCGCGGCCGATTTAAGCTACCACCTAGCAAGTGTGGTGTCTGGCGGTGACACCACAAAGAGATCTGGCCATTATCTTTTCGATGACATCATCTCGGCAATGACTTCAGTTAATTTAGGCAAATCACAGGAAACCGAAACATGGATGTTGGACTGCGAGCGTCCACTTCGATGAAAGTCCCCCTGCTGCTGAATAGTAAAGGTGTCCTGGTAGGGCCGGCCGCTGTGGCCGAGCTGTTCTAGGTTCTTCACTCCGGAACCGCGCTGCTGCTACGGTTTCAGGTTCGAATCCTGCCTCGGTCATGGGTGTGTGTGATGTCCTTAGGTTAGTTAGGTTTAAGTAGTTCTGAATTATAGGGGACTGATGACCTCAGATTTTAAGTCCCGTAGTGCTTAGAGTCATTTGAACATTTGTCCTGGTAGGACGGATGCGTGTATTCTAAGGCAGCACATACACATTGAAAGCAACACAGAATTTTGAATATTAAAATGTTTTATCAACTTTGGTACGGCTGGTTACAGCAATTGTAGAATGCAGGTTGTGCCTGTCTGTGCTGGACTGACTACAGCTGCATGAACACAGACTATACAATGTTCTCGGAACTTAAGGCGCAAGGAAACTAACCTTCTCTCTTAATGCACTATTCTAAGAACAGTTCCAACCTTACAGTACTCAGTTAAATCTCTAGGCAGGCGGTCTCTGTCCACGCCCGATAATTCTATTCACAGTTCTGTTTCTATTGAAGATTAAGCGCTGTCTATCGGCCACTGTTTCTGTCTCAGTCAATCACTTAAAGACTCGAAGACACGACGAACGTTATGCAGGATCTCCCTAGCAAGACCCGGACTGACTTACAATTAGATACTAACAACTTAAGCTCGAGTTTCCCTTCCTGGTGGCGCTGCCGCATCAGGGAGCGTGATTCTCGCTGGCCGAGTGATTGGTTTGAGCGCAGCCATATTCCTGCTGCGGACGGACGTCTACGGTCCTCTTAGTACCAACTGTAGCAAACCCTTGTTGCGTGGTATCTCAGTACACCACAAAAGCGGCAAGTACTGAGGAAGTCTACAACTTGCTAGCCTCAATGGAAAGCAGGACTACCATTGGGTGTCTCATATACGTTGTCCACCTTCTTCACCAGGTGTTCGTTCACAGTCCAGTAACGACCTGGAGAGAACAACCAAGAGAACACCACTTTTGAAAGTCATTAGTCGTTTTTACTGTTTTCATCCTATCCTCGATCTGCTGAAGACTTTCGGTATACAAAGTCATCCACATTCTGCCATCGGTGTTGGCAACAGTGCACGGAGTGGCAGACCGAAGTTGATGACGCCTTCTCGCCCTTCCCATAAATTCGGCAGACTCGGCGATAACCAGTGCCAAGCGCCTGGAAAAGGCAGGGGAAACGACTGCATTAAATACGCATAAAGTGTATCCAGGTTCAGTCTTCCCCTCTTTTTAGTAGCTACTCCGTTATCGTATGCTGTTTCAAAGAATAATGTTAGCCTTGAAATATGCAGAGCCCTCGCTTTTGGGCTACATTTTACGATCGTTCCAGAGTATTATACAATTCTTGACAGTACCAATAGTGAATCGAATGCTACGCCCTCGTCCTGAAAATGGAATACTCTGAAATACCCCGGTTTTATGATACTGACCCGTCTGCATAGCAGCATAAATTCAAGCAGTTTCAGACGACTCGTTCGTGTTCTAGTGGAAATTCTTCAGACGTACATCCTCTCCAAGGGGTACAGCATTGTAGATGCACTGTCCACGTGGGCCGTGAGTCTTGCGTCTTCTCAAGAAACTGAGAGCCATGCTGGCGTTAGCACAGCTACTTCTGGCGTCTCACATGACAGACAGCCTTCAGTGGATGGACGAGGCGAAGTGTGTCCCTCAGCGTCCAATCTCTCCCCTATCCACTACCATACTCCTTTCCCAGTTCCCCAGATATCCAACCCATGGCATAATACGATCTATGCCGATGGGTGCCTGGCACATGGGAAGATGTGTCATGGATACAGGACGCTCCCTGACTAGTTCCTTGCACTGCGTGGGGTTACGTGGTGTCGACAGAACAAATCCCCGATTCTTTTGAGTGAAACGAAAATTGAAAATACGGAAAATAAAACAAACGCTGAGGCACTTGATGAGACCTCAAACACACAAGCATAGCGATTGGAGCCGAAGGAAGCTGTTTCGGCGGTTGGATCAGGCAATAGACAAGCCCAAGAAGTGGAGACTGTTACTGAAAAGTTGGAGCAGGTCAAAATCAAATTCTTGTCTAGGATTTAGGGGATGAAACTCGTCGAACAAGAAAAGGATAAGGAAGGTAAAGAATAACTTCCCAAACGAAACTGGGGGGAACTAAAATGTCTTGAACCTAAGACCTCCAAAATAATATTGTCTTAATCTGTAGGAGGTAAAAAGACCCCTCGTACATCTAAGACAGGAAACAAGAGAACAAGCGAAGAGTCTAGTTTCTCGAGATAATTGGACCTAGAAAAAGAAAAGGCAATAACTAGGGAAACTGAGAAATTGGACCCAGTCAAGATTAAATCCTTGTATTGAGTCAAGAGGGGGGAACTCCTCAAAGATAGAAAAGAAGAAAAAAGTAAATAATTGCTTCCTAAACATAAATCGAGAGAACTGAAAAGAGACTGCCTCACAGTGAAGAGAGTAATCAGACCACTTCTGGTTCAAAGACATGAAACAAGAGAACTAGTGAAGAGTGTAACATCGGCACTTCTCTGGATAAATGGATACAGGAAAAGCCATGGCAGGAAACAGGAAAGCAGACCTGTAGTACTAAGCCTGGCAATTATCCAGCAAGGGTATCCACTGGTCAGTATCACCTCGTAGATGATGCAAATTGTTCAGATGGCCAAACTTTTGGAGGGTCTGTCTGGATAAAGATGCTCTTATCTTTGTCTGTGAGGGGAGGGGATGGGAACAGAGGATTGACTTAACGAGATGGTCCCCAAGGTATCTCCTTGGGAGGAGGCTAAGCTGCTGATCACGACAGTGGCTGAACTCTTCAAGACTGCAATTTGCGAATGCATTTCGTAATTCTTATTGATTCTTCTCCAAAAACTCTGGCTGAGAAAACCATAGCGCAGGACTAGAAGTTCTCGATAGAGAATTGGAATGTAATCAACCGAAAGGTAGTATTGGGCAGCCAAACCCTTGTAGTGAAAGTCAGTAAAAAATCTGTTGCTGCATTGCGAGAACAGTGTCTGAAATTGCCGTCAGGATACTGAGAGACATTAGAAGCGACCAGGAGGCAAGATTGACGCTGCAACACAGTAAACGGGCAACTGCCGCCCTGAGTTTTCTTTTGGGAAAATAGGAGGTTGATGTGGGGTTGATACAACGATCTCATCTGTATAAAGGAGCATTTCAAACATCGGAGGAACTGGAAGCAAGTTGATTTGTGGTGCAAAGCTGAAGAACTCAGGAACATGCACTTATCTTAAAATGTGCCTATGGAGAACTTGTGTTCCACGGACTTAGCAACCATAAGAGTGAAAAAAGGTGAGGAAGGAAGCACGAGGGAAATTACACTGGCCTCAGCTGACCTTCCTTACGAAGACAGAACTCATCCTTCCCAGCAAGCGGGTAGACTCGTAGATAGCTGTCCCCCGCGGAATGAACAACTGCTGGCTGGTCATGATGCCAATGACCACAACCTGGTGTGGCGAAGCAGCGATGCCAACAGCAGAGGTCAGCACCTACTCGAATTTCTACTAGGAAAAAGTCTGGAAATCCTGAATAGCGGTAGGCATCGTAACGTCAGGAATAGAAGAAGGGAAGAAGTAAGTGACATAACTTTCGGGTCCACTCTAATGGGTTGTTATAACAAACAATTGCATGTGGCCATGGAGCCATCTTTATGACCACACACACACACACACACACACACACACACATATATATATATATATATATATATATATATATATATATATATATATATATACACTCCTGGAAATTGAAATAAGAACACCGTGAATTCATTGTCCCAGGAAGGGGAAACTTTATTGACACATTCCTGGGGTCAGATACATCACATGATCACACTGACAGAACCACAGGCACATAGACACAGGCAACAGAGCATGCACAATGTCGGCACTAGTACAGTGTATATCCACCTTTCGCAGCAATGCAGGCTGCTATTCTCCCATGGAGACGATCGTAGAGATGCTGGATGTAGTCCTGTGGAACGGCTTGCCATGCCATTTCCACCTGGCGCCTCAGTTGGACCAGCGTTCGTGCTGGACGTGCAGACCGCGTGAGACGACGCTTCATCCAGTCCCAAACATGCTCAATGGGGGACAGATCCGGAGATCTTGCTGGCCAGGGTAGTTGACTTACACCTTCTGGAGCACGTTGGGTGGCACGGGATACATGCGGACGTGCATTGTCCTGTTGGAACAGCAAGTTCCCTTGCCGGTCTAGGAATGGTAGAATGATGGGTTCGATGACGGTTTGGATGTATCGTGCACTATTCAGTGTCCCCTCGACGATCACCAGTGGTGTACGGCCGGTGTAGGAGATCGCTCCCCACACCATGATGCCGGGTGTTGGCCCTGTGTGCCTCGGTCGTATGCAGTCCTGATTGTGGCGCTCACCTGCACGGCGCCAAACAAGCATACGACCATCATTGGCACCAAGGCAGAAGCGACTCTCATCGCTGAAGACGACACGTCTCCATTCGTCCCTCCATTCACGCCTGTCGCGACACCACTGGAGGCGGGCTGCACGATGTTGGGGCGTGAGCGGAAGACGGCCTAACAGTGTGCGGGACCGTAGCCCAGCTTCATGGAAACGGTTGCGAATGGTCCTCGCCGATACCCCAGGAGCAACAGTGTCCCTAATTTGCTGGGAAGTGGCGGTGCGGTCCCCTACGGCACTGCGTAGGATCCTACGGTCTTGCCGTGCATCCGTGCGTCGCTGCGGTCCGGTCCCAGGTCGACGGGCACGTGCACCTTCCGCCGACCACTGGCGACAACATCGATGTACTGTGGAGACCTCACGCCCCACGTGTTGAGCAATTCGACGGTACGTCCACCCGGCCTCCCGCATGCCCACTGTACGCCCTCGCTCAAAGTCTGTCAACTGCACATACGGTTCACGTCCACGCTGTCGCGGCATGCTACCAGTGTTAAAGACTGCGATGGTGCTCCGTATGCCACGGCAAACTGGCTGACACTGACGGCGGCGGTGCACAAATGCTGCGCAGCTAGCGCCATTCGACGGCCAACACCGCGGTTCCTGGTGTGTCCGCTGTGCCGTGCGTGTGATCATTGCTTGTACAGCTCTCTCGCAGTGTCCGGAGCAAGTATGGTGGGTCTGACACACCGGTGTCAATGTGTTCTTTTTTCCATTTCCAGGAGTGTATATATATATATATATATATATATATATATATATATATATATATATATATATATATATAAAGTTTGAGGTGGAAATGGGCGCTAAAAAGATCATGGCCTATAGGGATCCTCGGGAAACAGACTGGTACTCATATAGGAAAGAACTGACGCTTATCTGAAATCGTAACTTCGATTAGGAAACAAGTATAGTATATTTTGAGGAAACAGCAGATGCAGTGACATCTGCCGTTACGACCTCATATTTAGAAAACTTTCCCAATCATCAGAAAGCGTTGGATTAAAAAAAATCCTGTGGATGTTGGGGACGACTCAACCGTTCATGACACCAGGCCCAGATAGTATCTTTTTAGTTCTACTGCAACAAGCAGGAGCGGATTTCAGTGGAATCCTATGTAGACATTTAGGGTTAGCCTAGCAGCAGGAATCATTCCTAATGCTTAGAGGAGAGTGAAGATTGTTTTCATTCCGAAGCCAGGGAGAACTGATCATACTAAGGGCAAGGGTATGAGACCTATCAGTCTGTCCTCTTTCCCTCTTAAGTCATTGGATAAACTGCTTCGTGGACTGTTGTAGAATTTTAGAACATGTTTTTTGCTCGCGTGTCATGTCCTTTCTGGAAACCCAGAATCTACGCTGTAGGACTCAACATGGATCGTGTGAGACCCAACTCGCTTTATTTGTTCAAGAGACCCAGAAAATATTAAATACAGGCTCCCAGGTAGATGACATTTTCCTTGACTTCCGGCAGGCGTTCGATACAGTTCCGCACTATCGCCTGATAAACAAAAGTAAGAGCCTACGGAATATCAGACCAGCTGTGTGGCTGGATTGAAGAGGTTTTAGCAAACAGAACACAGAATGTTGAACTCAATGGAGAGACGCCTACAGACGTTAAAGTAACCTCTGGCGTGCCACAGGGGAGTGTTATGGGATCATTGCTTTTTACAATATATATAAATTGGTAAGCTGCAAGAAACTCTCCACTTTCAGGAAATAGCTCTCTGCATCTTCCTGGATATCGAGAGTACTTTTAGGAAAATGATCTTCGAATCCATGGTTAGAGCTGGAAAATAGCATGGCAATGAGAGAGTTATATGCAGGTGTATTAAGACCGTGCTAAGTAAAAGAAAGGTAGAAACCACCATGATGAGTGGGAAAACCCCAGGAGCGGTTCTCTCCGCATTACTGTGGAATCTAGTGGTGAATGGAGGAATTCATTACTAGAGGCTACTTTGACGATTTAGTCGTAGAAATACTTGGCAAATTTGCTAGTACAGTTAAAACAGTGGCACAATATGTACTAGACATTGTGAAAAACTGATGCAGAAAACGGGGTCTAAAAGTTAGTTCCAAGAGGTTGTAGTACCATTTATGAGGAACAAAAACCAGCACACATACCAGAATCGCAAGCTCCTGGTGAAACCCTACCGGCAGAGAGGGTAGTGAAGTATCCTGGGATAACCCTGGATGCAGAATTATCATAGATGCCTCATATAAAGAATATTTGTTCCAAGGTAAAAAGTAGAAGGGCCTGTGGTAAAATCTGGGGTCTAAAACCAGGGAGTATGCAGTGAATATATACCACTGTAATCAGACCATAATGTATGGGGTTAAAGTACGACGAAATAAAGCTAGAACAGAAAGTGGCTGCTAAGGAGTTTGTAGAGATTAGAGATTGGCCTGCTTAGCCATTACAGGTAGAATTAGTAACAGACCCACTGCTAGGATGTATGCCATGTTGGACATCAGCCCATTTCAGCTTTGGGTTTCAAATGAGGCACCTGCAAGGGCAGGCGAGTTAAAAACCGAAGATAACTAGATTCCTTTAAGATTTCCAGCATCATCGGATGACGGGGGGCTGTGGAAGAATGAACCTCGACACCTTTCAGGAGACATATTTTGGTTTACTTATTAATCGAATACCGATGAAGGCGCTGGGGATGGAGTATGTGGAGTACAGCGCAGATTACAGACAGCAGTCTCTCTGTGGAAGCTGGACACAGTATTCCAGGCTATTAGATGCTACACGGATCGTAGCATATACATTTATTCAGGCAACCAAGCAGCTACGAAATCTCTATCAGCCCCTGAACGAAATCAATGTTGCAAAATGCCGTGAAGCCTTTGGGAGACTAAGGGGAAAGCAACAAGGTAAACCTGGTCATTCATGAATTAGCGGCAAAGAGTACGGTGATAGACTGGTCTGGACAGCTGTAACGAATCCCTTGATTGGACCGGAAAATGTCCTAACTGGGTCGGGAGACTGTGGTATATTGGACTACGTTCCAAAAGGCAAAACATGGTAAGTTAAAGATGCCGATGCCATGTTCCACAAGAAGTTCTGCGATCTTGAAGCTGGACAGGAAACAGATTAAATCCATGATGAGACTCATGACTGACCATAGAAATTTTGAGGAACACCTGCACAAAATGAGTATGGAGGAAGGGGCTTCCAAGTGTAGACTACGTGGTGAGGAAGAGGAAACCGCACACCATCTAATCTTTGTATGCGAAGGGCAAAAGACATAGCACATTTAGGTTAGTAGAGCATGAAGAAATAGTGTCTCACGAGGAACTAGTAAAGTGCCTCCTATTAGTTCATAAGGGCACCGATTGGTTTTATTAGAATCACAGACAACTGGCAAACCGGCAGCACAACGGGCACGTGGCACTCGAGAAAGAACTGCGATTGCCTGGTATCTGATACCTACCGCTCTACTCGGCAATCGCACAGTAGTTTTAATCGAATTTGAATTATGTAGCGATGTCAGCTGCCACCTGATAAAAAGCGGCCCGCTGCAGGCTGGAGGGACTCACAAATTAGCCACCCCACCAGCCCGGCCATTCGCCGTGCACCGCACTCGAGCGGCTTACCAGCAGTTAGGCGCGAACTGTCGGCAGCCGCCAGTGCTTAAAAGTAGTTGAACCAACTGAAGTTAGGCTGACGGCTGTCAACGCAATCCCGGATAGTGGCAAGCAATTACTGTTACTGTTGTTGAACATCAAGCACTTATAGTCGAGGTCCACAAATATCGAGAAGATTTATATTTCGGTGTAGCCAGAGTTAACAACCATTATTAATTAAAAGTTCAAACTCTTGATGTGGCATCATAGGTCACACATTGACTGATAATTATTCGGAGCCCTCCATTTTCACCAGGAGGACGACTCCGTGGCGTGGCTATTGGGGGACTGCGACGCGTCTTCCTGGATGCAGCATAGTTGGCCCCTGACGGTGCAAAAGTGATTGCTGGGCCAGCAACTTACTCAGTGAAGACTGCCTTCTGTGATCTTTGCCCGACCTTAAACGAGCTACTCTGCGCACTATTTTCAGTGTACGCGTAATGGACTAGTTAGTGTGTGAGTACGTCGCGCGCTCTGGCGGCTGCCTGGTGTACCTGGTTTGTGCCTGACGGATCTGTTGTGCAGGTGGCCGGCGTGCGTAGGCGCTCCGCCGAGACATACTATATTGTACAGGACTCATACACTACTGGCCATTAAAATTGCTACACCACGAAGATGACGTGCTACAGACGCGGAATTTAACAGACAGGAAGAAGATGCTGTGATATGCATTCACATAAGGTTGGCGCCGGTGGCGACACCTACAACGTGCTGACATAAGGAGAGTTTGCAACCGATTTCTCATACACAAACAGCAGTTGACCAGCGTTGCTTGGTGAAACGTTGTTGTGATGCCTCGTGTAAGGAGGAGAAATGCGTACCATCACGTTTCCGACTTTGATAAAGGTCGGATTGTAGCCTATCGCGAGTGGGGTTTATCGTATCGCGACATTGCTGCTCGCCTTGGTCGAGATCCAATGACTGTTAGCAGAATATGGAATTGGTGGGTTCAGGAGGGTAATACGGAACGCCGTGCTGGATCCCAACGGCCTCGTATCACTCGAGCAGTCGAGATGGCAGGCATCTTATCCTCATGGCTGTAACGGATCGTGCAGCCACGTCTCGATCCCTGAGTCAACATATGGGGACGTTTTCAAGACAACGACCATCTGCACGAACAGTTCGATGACATTTGCAGCAGCAAGGACTATCAGCTCGGAGGCTATGGCTGCGGTTACCCTTGACGCTGCATCACAGACAGGAGCGCCTGCGATGGTGTACTCAATGACGAACCTGGGTTCACGAATGGCAAAACGTCATTTTTTCGGATGAATCCAGGTTTGTTTACAGCATCATGATGGTCGCATCCGTGTTTGGCGACATCGCGCTGAACGCACATTGGAAACGTGTATTCGTCATCGCCATACTGGCGTATCACCCGGCTTGATGGTATGGGGTGCCATTGGTTACACGTCTCGGTTACCTCTTGTTCGCATTGACGGCACTTTGAACAGTGGACGCTATATTTCAGATGTGTTACGACCCGTGGCTCTACCCTTCATTCGATCACTGAGAAACCCTACATTTCAACAGGATAATGCACGACCGCATGTTGCAGGTCCTGTACGGGCCTTTCTAGATACAGAAAATGTTCGACTGATGCCCTGGGAAGCACATTCTCCAGATCTCTCACTAATTGAAAACGTCTGGTCAACGGTGGCCGAGCAACTGGCTCGTCGCAATACGCCAGTTACTACTCTTGATGAGCTGTGGTATCGTGTTGAAGTTACATGGGCAGCTGTACCTGTACACCCCATCCAAGCTCTGTTTGACTCAATGGCCAGGCGTATCAGGCCGTTATTACGACCAGAGGTGGTTGTTGTGGGTACTGATTTCTCAGAATTTATGCACCAAAATTGCGTGAAAATGTAATAACATGTCAGTTCTAATATAATATATTTGTCCAATGAATACCAATTTATCATCTGCATTTCTTCTTGGTGTAGCAATTTTAATGGCCAGTAGTGTAGTGTGAGGATAGGCCACTCTGAATTAGTGCAATTTGTGTGTCTTTACGCATTATTCGTCCATTTATTACAAATAAACTTCAGTGGCTTGATGTACATGCGCTCTATTTGCTCTGCGGTTCGTTTACAGACATGTAAAACCTGCTTTTCTGTTCTAAAAAGTTCTGGTAGGTTCGTGCTAAATGCACGCAGAAAAAAATTAAAGTGATCACCCTTTAGAATAGGCCTGGCCAGTCAGCTCTCCGACCGCGCTCCAGCCTAATGCGGCGACTGGGGATGACTGTGAGAGGTGAGGAAAACAAAGACTGCAGCCAAACACCGCAAGAAAGAGGCTGAAGGCTTGTCAAATTTTGTTAACAACACCAGTTTTGTTGAAATAGGTTCTGCATTAGGAATAGCATGGGACCTACGTACCTCTCCAAAAAAAAGAATGAGTGACAATTCAGTTCAATGATGAGTGGGAATTCCTTTAATTTTCTTATAGTTTGAAGGCCATGAAGAACTATTATACGGAAAAGCAGTCACTGCAACATCATTTTACGACACCAGACAGAAAGATGATATGATGAACATGAAGAACGAGAGTGAGTGGTGCCACGACTTAAGGTGGCAACTCTAAGTTACGGATTAGTAAAGTGGTGACAATATCCTTCATGGTCGACACCACAATTATTTGAATTCATTAAATCTCTTAATGAAAATGGAGAATTATTTGCTATATAGGACAAGATTGATGTTATCAAAAAACATAATCCCTTGGGAAAATCAGTTTCAAGTTCATGAGCCGGCCGTGGTGGCCGTGCGGTTCTAGGCGCTGCAGTCCGGAACCGCGCTGTTGCTACGGTCGCAGGTTCGAATCCTGCCTCGGGCATGGGTGTATGTGATGTCCTTAGGTTAGTTAGGTTTAAGTAGTTCTAAGTTCTAGGGGACTGATGACCACAGCAGTTGAGTCCCATAGTGCTCAGAGCCATTAGAACCATTTGAACCAAGTTCATGACACGTAACGTTTTCCGGAACTCGTAGCGCACGTTTGTGGACCAGACATACCTGCTTATCAATAATTGAAAATACATTAAAAGTTCTCAAAGAGATTCGAAGATGTTCCGCATTAAAGAGTGATTTTGATTCGTTTGTCAGATCATTGTCACTTTTGGCTGCTGGTGTACCTCCTCGTCAACTCCAACTGAAGCTCACAGACGAACAGCTCAGAATCTTTGGTCCAATCTGGGAATTTACAAAACTCTTATGAAATGTTACCCTTGGAGCAACATCCTGAATTGCATGGACAAGTCGCTAACGTTATTTCAACATTGGGTCCAATGTATGTGTTCAGTTTTTTCTGTGTTATTCAATTAAGACAGTTATACATTCAGGCTTAAAAATTTTAATCTGCATGACATCAGCTTGTACCATGAACCATAGTTGCAGATATAAGATACAGCCTAAAATCGAAATATGTATAAATTTATAAACATCAGAACTTAATTTTAAATGACTGTTTGTAAAGTTTTTGTAGTTCTGCTCACTGAACGAGCGCTGTGCAATGCGTTTATTGAATTAAGCAGTAATGTTATTGGTTTCATGGAAAAATAGAAAGTTGAAAATACTAGTCACAAGAGTTCCCTAAAAAAGAATGCTGCAATATTCGCCTCTTAGACGTAGTCGCACTGTGTTGCAAACACATCTTCCTAAGTTTCCCGCGTGTGCAGCCTTTGGCCTATAGCCGTCTCCCTCACACATCTGCTCCGAATAGAGGAGAGGTGGGGAAATCCGGAAGGCAGAGCACGAGTCTATTTTTGCAGCACAAACTTGTCCGGGCCTGCTCTATAATGGAGGCTCACAGATTCATCCTCTGATGGAGTGTTTTGAAAGCCCTCGTATTTTGACGGAACGTTTTGTTTATTTATTGACTTGCAGAGTACTCAGCATTGCCTGGGTGCGTATTTATCCTATTCTTCCCTCTCCATCATCATCTCGTCCTCTCTTCTTTGTCCACCTCAATCTCTCCCCTCCCTTCTCTCTGCCTATCTCTTTCTCCATTTCCTCCTCTTTTCTTTCTCTGTCCACTCCTCATCTCCAGTCACTCTGTCCATTTCCCACGGCCCTACTCTCTGTTCATTTCTCATTCCTCCTCTCTGTCCATCTACTGCTCCCACTCGCTTTCTATCTCCTCCTTCCTCATTCTCCCTCCATATTGTCACACTTAGCTCAATAGGAGGCTGGTGGTGCCTACCTCATAGTATTTCATTCCAGATTGAAAATAATATTATACCAAATTTGGTTGGAGTCGTTCCAGGGGCTTATGATGACTTTTCTACCCGTCGCTTTGCCTGCATATCCACATGACAAATACACTTCTGGCCATTAAAATTGCTACACCAAGAAGATGACGTGCTACAGACGCGAAATTTAACCGACAGGAAGAAGATGATTATGCAAATGATTAGCTTTTCAGAGCATTCACACAAGGTTGGCGCCGGTGGCGACACCGACAACGTGCTGACATGAGGAAAATTTCCTACCGATTTCTCATCACACAAACAGCAGTTGACCGGCGTTGCGTGGTGAAACGTGGTTGTGATGCCTCGTGTAAGGAAGAGAAATGCGTACCATCAAGTTTCCGACTTTGATAAAGGTCGGATTGTAGCCTATCGCGATTGAGGTTTATCGTATCGCGACATTGCTACTCACGTTGGTCGAGATCCAATGGCTGTTAGAGGAATATGGAATCGGGGGGTTCAGGGGGGTAATACGGAACGCCGTGTTCGATCCCAACGGCCTCGTATCACTAGCAGTCGGGATGACAGACATGTTATCCGCATGGGTGTAACGGATCGCGCAGTCACGTCTCGATCCCTGAGTCAACAGATGGGGACGTCTGCATCACAGACAGGAGCGCCTGCGATGGCGTACTCAACGACGAACCTGGGTGCACGAATGGCAAAACGTCATTTTTTCGGATGAATCCAGGTTCTGTTTACAGCATCGTGATGGTCGCATCTGTGTTTGGCGACATCGCGGTGAACGCACGTTGGAAACGTGTATTCGTCATCGCCATACTGGCGTATCACCCGCTGTGATGGTATGGGGTGCCACTGGTTACACGTCTCGGTCACCTCTTGTTCGCATTGACGGCACTTTGAACAGTGGACGTTACATTTCAGATGTGTTACGACCCGTGGCTTTACCCTTCATTCGATCCCTGCGAAACGCAACATTTCAGCAGGATAATGCACGACCGCATGTTGCAGGTCCTGTACGCGCCTTTCTGGATACAGAAAATGTTCGACTGCAGCCCTGGCCAGCACATTCACCAGTTCTCTCAAAAATTGATGACGTCTGGTCAATGGTGGCTGAGCAACTGGCTCGTCACAATACGCCAGTCACTACTCTTGATGAACTGTGGCATCGTGTTGAAGCTGCATGGACAGCTGTACATGTACACGCCATCCAAGCTCTGTTTGACTCAATGCCCAGGCGTATCAAGGCCGTTATTATGGCCAGAGGTGATTGTTCCGGGTACTAATTTCTCAGGATCTATGCACCGAAATTGCGTGAAAATTTAATCACATGTGAGTTCTAGTATAATATATGTGTTAAATGAATACTCGTTTATCATCTGCATTTCTTCTTGGTGTAGCAAATTTAATGGCCAGTAGTGTATATTTCACATAGATAAATATATCTCACACGTATTTGTAACCATAAATCACCTATATCTCCAGTGAATTTGACCCTGTGGTTTCATTTTCAGGCAGCTAAATGTTTATGACTTGGTACCTCCTGAACTATGTGTCGTACAGTGATATACACTGATCAACCAGAACATTATGACCACCCATCTAATAGCCTTTATGTCCACCTTTGGCACGGATGACAGCGGCGACGCAACGAGGCATGGAACCAGTGAGGTTTTGGTAAGACGCTGGAGCGTGTTAGCTCTTCATCTGCATACATAAGTGACCTAATTACTGCAAATTCTGAGGAGGGGAGGGTGAGATCTGACGCCACATTCAATCATCGCAGATGAATTCACGCGGGTTAAGTCTGGCCAGTTGGAGGCCAGCATACAAAATGGAACTCGCCACTGTGTTCCTCGAACCGCACCATCACGTCCCTGGCCTTGTGACATGGCGAATTATCTTACTGAAAAATGTGACTGCCGTCAGGAAAAATGATAGTCATGAAGAGGTGCACGTGACCTGCAACTAGTGTACGATACTCCTTGGCCTTCATGATGCCTTGCACGATCTCCACTGGACCAAAGGATGCCCACGTGAATGTTCCCCAGAACATAAAGGAACCGCCACCTGCTTCCCGCAGTGCAGGTGTCAAGGAGCTATTTCCCTGGGTGGCAACGGGTTAGCGCCTTCCCATCGGCAAGATGAAGAAGGTATCGGGATTCATCAGACCATGCAACGCCCTGCCACAGCGCCAACGTCCAGCGCCGATGGCCACATGCCCAGTTCAGTCGTAGTTGCCGTTGTCGTGGTGCTAGCATTGATTGGCTCATGCTTCGTTCGTCGGCAGCGAAGGCCCATCATTAGGAGTGTTCGGTGCACTGTGTGTTCAGACACAATTGTACTCTGGCCAGCATTAAAGTCTGATGTTAGTTCCGCCACAGTTCGACGCCTGTCCTGTTCTACCAGCCTGCTACGTCTCACATCATTAATGAGGGGATACCGACCAACCCCACGACGTGTGGACGCGGTTTCACCTTGGTCTCGCCAAGTGTTAGAGACACTCACCACAGCACTCCTTGAACACCCCACAAGGCGTGCAGTTTCAAATATGCTCTTGCCGAACTTCCGAGTCTTCACGATCTGCCCGCAGTCTCTACACAGAGACGGCACGCCCACTGACTCCACATGCACAGTGCGTATGTCTGACTGACATTCACTCCTCGCCAGTTGACGGTGCGATCGCCTGGAGGCGTTTATATCGATGGCAGGTCGATGATCATAATGTTCTAGCTAACCAGTATATATGAATACCGTCTACAAAATGTGTCACGGATACAGTTTATAGCAAATAAGTAATAACTGGGACCGATGACCGTAGCAGTCTGGTCCCTTTAATCCCACAAACCAACCAACTAAGTAATAACTTTATGCGGCAGTTTGACTGCTCGAACAGCAAAAATGTAGTAAGCGATAACAGTTTCTCCCGTCATCATTTTTGGGGGTTTTCAGAGAGGAAAAGTTTCGCGAAGGCTTGAGATTATGTGTCAAGTTTGTTGCAAGTCTATAAGTACTCTCACTCTCAAATACTATATGAATAAAACGTGGATATTGGCCGCTGTAAGCTACATTGCTCTTTGAGCGCCTCCCCCCACTCCTACCCCCCCCCCCCTCCACGCCGACCGCTTTGATTCCCCCCCCCCCCCCACAGCGATGAATTCCAGACAGTAAGTGATACGTGTAGCAAGTTTGGTTGAAATCGGTCTGGTGTTTTAGGAAGAGATGAGGAACATCCATATATACAAATAATCGTACGTCGATTTATATAATACGTATGCGTTACATCAATTTTAAATCATAACACGGAAATCATACCACAATTTTAAAAAAATAGTATCATCGAAATGTCGACAAAAGATGCCATATAATTAACAGTTTTTCGCAGAGCACTTATTCACTTGCCATGGAACAAGAGTGTTCCACGGAACACAGTTTGGGAAACCGTTTCCCACAAGGAAGCCACATAAATAACGTTTAGCTTAGCTATTAGACAAGCGGTAAGTAGGCTGTTTATGTTTTCTTATTGGCAACGTCACGTAGCGCTCTGTATGAAAATCACTGGCTGTGCTGTGTGCAGTCTGTGGCTAGTTTGCATTGTTGTCTGCCATTGTAGTGTTGGGCAGCTGGATGTTAACAGCGCGTAGCGTTGCGCAGTTGGAGGTGAGCCGCCAGCAGTGGTGGATGTGGGGAGAGAGATGGCGGAGTTTTGAAAGTTGTAAGACTGGATGTCATGAACTGCTATATATATTATGACTATAAGGTAAATACATTGTTTGTTCTCTATTAAAATCTTTCATTTGCTAACTATTGCTATCAGTAGTTAGTGCCTTCCGTAGTTTGAATCTTTTATTTAGCTGGCAGTAGTGGCGCCCGCTGTATTGCAGTAGTTCGAGTAACGAAGATTTTTGTGAGGTAAGTGATTTGTGAAAGGTATAGGTTAATGTTAGTCAGGGCCATTCTTTTGCAGGGGTTATTGAAAGTCAGATAGCGCTGCGCTAAAAATATTGTGTGTCAGTTTAAGCACAGTCACGTATAATTGTTCTAAGGGGACGTTTCAAAGCATTCTAATAAACATACGAATCGGGCAAAGAGCTATCACTGCTCAAGCGAATACACAGTTGCAAAGTACACCCTATAAATGAACGTGAAAAATCATGTAACGTAGAATTACGTCAGAGCTGTCCGAGCTGGCAACAGTCTCACCTGAAATCCTGGACCTCGTAGTTTCAAAATGGCTGCTGAAAATTACAAAATATCTGTGCTTCACACGTCGGCACCAGATGGAAATGCGGAGAGAGCGCAGGTGGAGGGTGAATTTCTGCATATCAACCAAACTCAAATTTTCGGGGTCCGGCGCTGTGATCAGCCTCATATTACTCAACCTAAGATGATATTACAGTAGCAGTCGACATGAATGGCTACACACTACAGACTTTTTGAGTCATAGGAATGCGTCACGACTGGTGGACTGAAACGTTACACGTAAGTTATTCTTAACAGATGGCTTACAGAGGAGATAGAATAGCTAATAAGGGGTAGCAAATCGAATGTGACAAAAATAAATGTACGGCATGACATGATTAAAAGTAGGGATCGGTTGATACGATATTTACGGAGGCATCAAGCAACCGTTAATTAAGTAAATTATTTGCAGAGAGGGGCCACCTTTTGAATATAGCCCGCCAGTTGAAACACACGTAACTTACCAGTAGCTGTGCAGAGGTGACGAGATCTGAACAGGATAGACTATACTAACAAGAACACATTGTTCCCAGAAGCATTCTTCAATTTCTTTCTAAGTTCCACATATGTGGCTGTAGTTCTGCAGTGTGGTATCCGTATTTACTTTTTGGGTGTTTCACATTCAGCACGGTATAAACTTGAAGCACCTGACTTGTTCAGCGTTATTCTTCCCCAGTAACAGCTTGCTTCGTACCGCTGTAAGGGACACTTGTTTTTATAAGTTTCCTTGTTTCTCGTTGTTCTTTCCCGTCTTGACGTACTTACACAATTGACCAGTGACATTTTCGGGACGTATTTGAAACAACGTCGTACACACATATTTATAAAATCCTCATATGCTTCGTATGTGTTCCAGTTTTCTTATGCGCCTTTTTCTACTTTTTGAAATAACATTCCTTGTACAAGGCCTCTTTAGAATGAAAGGTCTGAACGGTTGCAAAATTTGAACCACTGTGAAAATCAAAAATGTTTTATTTGCAACAGTTAGCTGCACCCTGCAGCTACTTCTCTACATAGTCGCCGCACCGATTTAGATATCTGTCGAAGCGTTGCACCAGCTTTGCAATACCCTCGTCATAGAAGGCAGCCACCTGTGCTTCCTGCCAATTCTCTACCCTGGTGTACAGCTCGTTGTCTCTGTCAGAACATTGTCTTCATTGGCAGCAGTTCATGTTAGTAGAGATGAAATTCAGGGGGAGCCAATTACGGGCTCTATTGTCGGTGATCAAACATTTCCCATTGGAAACTCTGCAAGAGCATCTCCATTGCCCCTGCAGAGTGCCTTTGAGAATTGTCATGAAGAAACTCCTGACAGTTATGTTATGTGAGCTGCAAGACATCAGGCGAAAGCTCACACCAGGCCCCAATAATTGGCGAGAGACACTGTTGTTCTAAACATCTTTACGTGCTCACTTTGTGCCCAGAACCGAGACGAGCAAGGTGACGCGAGCATACTAGAGACACTTTTTTCTTCCATTTCGCACCCCATAGTACCTTACTTTCAGAATATCCCTCGTATATTTATGTTGTATCCGTCTATGCTGCATTTTCATTTCCTTATACAACACTCTCATATAGATCTGGAAGTACAAGTAAAATCTTTTCTCCTTTAGTGGAACGAACTCTTGCAAAGAGATGCAAGTACAATAAATGTGATTGTTGTATAGCGCAACAATGCAATCAGAAATGGAGAAGTAATGTTAAGGTGTGACGCACTTTAGAGGTACAACATCTCACCTGACAAAAATTTTCAAACAAAATTGAAGAGTAGTGAGTTGTAGTGATTCCCACACGCTGGTACTCAAAATCCGTAGCTTGATGGCTAATTCAATCTCCTGTATAAAATTTGCACATCAAGCAGACACTCCGTATGTGGATCGTCGTTCCTAGAACATTGTAACTGGCATAGCGAGACGTCATTCTGTTCACCTTATTATTGGATCAACACATTTGAAGCCACTGAGCTCCTTATTGTTCCATTTCGAAACCTGTATCCACTCGGACGTATTGAGCATGTGCCCTTTACCTGAGGGCACTTATCGTGACTCGTATGTTACTTAGAATGCTGTCTGTCGGAACGAGTGAACTAATTTGAACGAACATAAAGATATCGATGACGGTCAGGTTTAAGCTATTAACGTCTCATGCAATAGAATGTTGCTGAAGAACTGTTGCTGGCGGAACTATAAATATATTTCCGACACATAGAATGATAACCAAGAACTAGAGCTTCAGAAAAATCGTAAGAGCAAGGAAATCAATACACTATAAACTGTTGAGAGGGAATATGGGCTGCTGACTTGGCCCAGTAGGCATACCGAATTTGATCTGATAATCATTAGACGTCGTTGGCTTCTTGCACCTCATAGTCACCTTATAGTCTTAACTTGCCACTGTAACTTTGTTCCCAAAGTATTTAGAACTTCGCAGTTCGTCATTTCAAACGACCGGGGAGGGGGGCCGGTCCGTTGCATATTTGCTAACTTTTTTTTCTCTTCTTGGATGTCTTCCAATCTCTGCCTTCCCTACAATTTTCGTCGTATACATCTCGTGTTATTATCACTTTAGATGCACTGTTGTCTTAATACATGTCCTAACATCCTGCATCCTGTCCGTTCTTCTTGTGAGTGTTTTCCATACTTCCTTTCATCATCGATTCTACGGAGAACCTCCTCATACTTTATCAACTCTCCTAGTTATCCGAATCCTTGTGTAGCACCACATCTCAACGCTCTGATTCTCATATTTTCCTTAATTCAACTCCAAACAAAACTGTGCTCCCAACATATATTACCAAAAGTTTCTTCCTCAAATTAAGGCCGATGTTTGACAGTAGCAGGCTTCTTTTGCCTATGAATGTTCTTTTCACCTGCAATAGTCTCCTTTTTGTGTCCTCCGTGATTCGTCCGTGAAGCGTCATTTTGCTTCCAAGATTCAGAACACCTTCATTTCATGAATTTCTTGTTCGCCAGCTTCTTTGTTAAGTTTTTCACTGATCTTTCTGCTACTCCTCATTACTTTCATCTTTCTTCGGTTTACCCTTAGTCCATATTCGCTGTTCAGTCAACAATTCCAGTAACTCTTTTCACTTTCTCTGAGCATAGCAATGTCATCTGCGAATCCTTACACTGATATCCTTCATCGTGAATTTGAATCACACTCTTGAGTCTTCCCTTTATCTTGCTTCGCCGACGCGGAGATTAACCTCAGCAAATCGTTCTTGGTCTCCCATTATTACTGTTCTCTCTCTGTTCTTGTACGTGCTGAATACCACCCATTTTTCCCTAAAGCTTATATTTTTCTGAGAATGTTTTACGTCTTGCTCCATTTTACATCGTCGAAACCTTTTTTAGGCCGACAGATCCTATGAACGTGTTTTGATATTCCTTAAGTCTTGTTTCCACTGTTAATCGCAACGTCAGAAATGAAACTCTGGTGACTTTACCTTTCCAAAAGCCGAAATGATCGCTATCTGACAGATTCTCAACTTCCATCGTACTCTTCTGCCCATTATTCTTGTCAGAAACTGGGTGAATGAGCTGTTTGTGCGTTATTCCTGTCAGAAACTGGGTGAATGAGCTGTTAAGCTGATAGCGCCATAGCTGTCGCACTTACCTGCTCTTCCTATCCACGGGATTGCGGGCTGACATTTTCCAGAATGTCTGAAGGCATGTTGCCCGTCGCATATGTTCTAAACACCAACCTGAATATCCGACTGGGATGTCAATTCTCCCAGTGATTTCAGTAATTCTAAAGTAATGTATCTCTATTCCTTCCGTATTTTTATACAAGTCTTCCAAGGCTCTGTGTAACTTTGAATCAAATACTGGACCCCCAACAAAGACCTTTTTGAATAAACTGTTTTAGCAGTTATAGGTGACGATGGTGTCTTGCACGAAACATCGTGCAGGTGAGAAACTCGCCTTCCAATGGCCTTAGAGGCCTAGCGACCAGGTAGTGCCTCCAAACACACGTAAACTCGCACTCATCCGCAACGCAGGCTTCACTGTAGCCTACGTGAGATCTGTATTTGTCAATATGACCTCACACTCTCATGTGAAACAAACCTGCTGCTTGTGTACAGTTAAATATATACTGATGTGAGAAATATCTTGAGCCTGTAACTTGTAGTTAGAGAACTCTCCCTTTATTTCTTGACTGCGAATGGGAATCGGACGTGGCCTCATTTTACAGCATAGTCTGGCATGTGTTTGTTCATATAGTCAGGATAACAGTAAGTCCGGCATGTATTTGGACAACATATATTTTATTGTTACCATTTGCCTTATGTCTCACTAGATAAATTAATTGTAGCAACATGAGGCACTATCTTATAACATTATATTACGAGGCTGTCTTACTCTCAGGTCCTCTTTGTCTATAAGTAGTTGAAGTTACTTCTTATTTTAGTGCTCTTTGTCGGACGCCACCTAATGGGATAACTTACAAGCGTGTAGTTCTTTCAGTTCGCCTGTCTTCAAGAGGCATTTACGACATGGAGGACAAAGAAATACAACGTTAGCCTGATCTGTCAACACAATCAAGAGATTTGAATGTAGTTAGCTGATGAACGATTGTTCGTGCCAGTCATTGGACAGTAACTGGAAATGAATTCTGACTACCAGAACTGACTTTAGTTTGCCTCCAAGTTGTAAAGGATCTGATCTGTGGTTATCCCAGTGTTGTAAAGAGCCCAGAGGAAGATCGGGAATGAATAATGATATAGGACGTACACAAAGAAACTATATTAGCTGCAATTGGAATGAGTTCATACGAGCAACTGCTAAAACTTGGACTTCGTACTATAGAATACCTCTGAATCGTGTCTTCAATTATTATCGCTACGTATTTAATTTGATTTCACTGCAGTCTTGGCACAGATAAATGTAACTACTAGCTTTTTTAGAAGTATCAAAACTCCTGAGTGGAATTTTCGGGATTCCCTTACTTTGCAGACATGCTGTGTGTATTGCTGAGTACCTCTGAAAGCATTTTACAGTGCAGTCACTGCAATATATGCATGTACTATCACCACAAGCACCAATAAATACACTGCTGTTTGGAAGAAAAGAAAAAAAGGAAAATATATTCAACATGTAACAGTCCCTATTTAGATTCAAACAGTACTGTGTATATAGATTTAGTCTTTCCTGATACCGTCGCACTATATTTGTACAGCGTGTCGAAGACTTAGAGCTCCCGGGCATCACTGCGTGATTCTTTGCCTTCTAAAACAACAAAAATGTCTCTAGCACAGTTTCGTCGTGTGCATGTTGTTCGTAGAAAATGGACCTAAAAGAAAGGTAGTTTGCCAACGCTGCAATCACATGCACGATAAGGGTCTTCATTCATCAAAGTGTTGCGCAGGTAGTGCAGGGGTTAATTTTGTGTTAGAATACACCACGAAGAGAATCCACTTCCAGATCTACGAATATTTTCTCTCACCTTTTATTTCTGCATTATTCAGGCCAACACTGCGACTCACGAAAGCTCAAAATTTCAGTCACGGTGTTTCTCTGGAGGTTTTTTCAAGGTTCGATGTAACTAAAAATAATGATCATTATCATTTAAGACTGATTATGCCTTTCAGCGTTAAGTCTGGAGCATAGTCCCCCTTATAAAATTCCTCCATGTTCCCCTATTCAGTGCTAACATTGGTGCCTCTTCTGATGTTAAGCCTATTACTTCAAAATCATTCTTAACTGAATCCAGGTACCTTCTCCTTGGTCTGCCCTGACTCCTCCTACCCTCTACTGCTGAACCCATGAGTCTCTTGGGTAACCTTGCTTCTCCCATGCGTGTAACATGAGCCCACCATCTAAGCCTGTTCGCCCTGACTGCTACATCTATAGAGTTCATTCCCAGTTTTTCTTTGATTTCCTCATTGTGGACACCCTCCTGCCATTGCTCCCATGTACTAGTACCTGCAATCATCCTAGCTACTTTCATATCCGTAACCTCAACCTTGTTGATAAGGTAACCTGAATCCACACAGCTTTCGCTCCCATACAACAAGGTTGGTCGAAAGATTGAACGGTGCACAGATAACTTAGTCTTGGTACTGACTTTCTTCTTGCAGAAGAGAGTAGATCGTAGCTGAGCGCTCACTGCATTAGCTTTGCTACATCTCGCTTCCAGTTCTTTCACTATGTTGCCATCCTGTGAGAATATGCATCCTAAGTACTTGAAACCGTCCACCTGTTCTAACTTTGTTCCTCCTATTTGGCACTCAATCCGTTTATATCTCTTTCCCACTGACATTACTTTCGTTTAGGAGATGCTAATCTTCATACCATAGTCCTTACATTTCTGATCTAGCTCTGAAATATTACTTTGCAAACTTTCAATCTAATCTGCCATCACAACTAAGTCATCCGCATATGCAAGACTGCTTATTTTGTGTTCACATATCAATAATGATGATAGATGTAAATAATAATAATAATAATAATAATAATAATAATAATAATAATATAATATATAATATAATAATAATAGTGATGATAGATGTAAATAATAATAACAATAATAATAATAATAATAATAATTCCCATGGAGGCCCGGGAAAAGAATAGGCCTCCGGTATGTTCTGCCAGTCATAAAAGGCGACGAAAAGAACTAACCACTAATAGGGCTAACCCCCCTTTTAGAGTGATTAGTTGGTTCAGGACAGAACAAAAGAAGCCTCGGACAAGCGCCGTCATGGTCGGGGACGACGCTTGAACCCTATGCCTGCCCACAATGGTAACGACACTGCTAGCCTACTGGAAAATGATTTAAATCCAAACAGAGGTGTTTTGCAGGATATGCTTCCTGCAACCACCCTAGAAGGAAAACAAAGACAGAGGATGAGATGTTCAGATGAAGTTAATCGACACCTCATGTTCTGTTATTACCAAGCAACAAACCTAGGAACCAACACAACTGGATACAGATCACAAGTATACACAACATCTATTACCAGATACCCAGAATTAAAATTTTTAACAGAATAACGACTAGCTCATCAGATCCGTGTAATAATCAAAAATAACAGGGTGCCCCAGTCAGAATTAGAAAACATCAAACAACAAGTACAACAAATACTAGAACAAAATAATGTGCAATCAGAAGAAGAAGAAAATACAGTAATGGACTCAAACATCCCAGAGCAAACAAACAAAGGACAGCACACATCAATTAAACAATCAGAGGAAAAACGAAATCTTAAGATAGCCACCAGAACAACCACAAATAGAACACAAAGTGACACACATGTTAGATATAGAAGAAAAATTTCAGCTGACATATATAGAATACATAGACACAAATACAGACATTAGACCATTCTTGCATAGACCGCCAAATAGCCCACAAGTCGAAACAACAATAAAAACAATCAACCCAATCATACACAACAAAATAAATGAAAACACAACTATGGAAGAGTTACAACTACTGGTTTATATAGGAGCACTCACTACACTAAATATACACACTAGGCAGAGATCAGAACCAACCAACACACAGAAGAAACTCACAAAACCAGCATGGCAACACAGGCTACAGGTCAGAATAGAAAAACTGAGAAAAGACATCGGACAGCTAACACAATTTATAAGAAATGAAATGTCAGAAATAAAAACGAAAAAGGTGAGGTAAAATCTCACAACAAGAAGCGATAGAGCAATTAGATGAAAAGAATCAGAAATTACAAGCATTGGCCAAACGACTTAGAAGATACAAAAAAAGTGAAAATAGAAGGAAACAAAACCAAACATTCAACACAAACCAAAAGAAATTTTACCAGGCAATAGATAACACACACATTAAAATAGACAATCCACCAAACATAACAGACATGGAACACTTCTGGAGCAACATATGGTCAAATCCGGTACAACATAACAGGCATGCACGGTGGATACAATCAGAAACAGACACATACAAGATGATACCACGAATGCCTGAAGTGATAATTTTGCAACATGAAGTCACCCAAGCAATTAATTCTACTCACAATTGGAAAGCCCCTGGAAAAGATAAAACAGCAAATTTCTGGCTAAAGAAGTTCACCTCAACACATTCACATCCAACTAAATTATTTAACAGTTACATTGCAGACCCATACACATTCCCTGATACACTTACACATGGAATAACTTATCTGAAACCTAAAGATCAAGCAGACACAGCAAACCAAGCTAAATATCGCCCCATAACATGCCTACCAACAATATACAAAATATTAACTTCAGTCATTAGACAGAAATTAATGACACATACAACACAGAACAAAATTATAAATGAAGAACAAAAAGGCTGTTGCAAAGGAGCACGAGGATGTAAAGAGCAACTGATAATAGATGAAGAGGTGACATATCAAGCTGAAACTAAACAAAGGTCGCTACACTATGCATACATTGATTACCAAAAACTTTTGATAGTGTACCCCACTCATGGTTACTACAAATATTGGAAATATACAAAGTAGATCCTAAATTGATACAGTTCCTAAACATAGTAATGAAAAATTGGAAAACCACATTCAATATCCAAACAAACTCAAATAATATCACTTCACAGCCAATACAGATTAAGCGTTCAATATACCAAGGAGACTCATTAAGTCCTTTCTGGTTCTGCCTTGCTCTGAACGCACTATCCAACATGCTAAATAATACAAATTATGGATACAATATTACTGGAACATACCCACACAAAATCACACATTTGCTATACATGGATGATCTAAAACTACTGGCAGCAACAAATCAACAACTCAACCAATTACTAAAGATACATCCAAACATATATGTACAACTACAGAAATCCGTAATTATTGATACATGTTCAATTACCCGAAAGTTCCTACATGCAATATAACATATACCGTACAGTTAAAAGGAAGTCACGCTTGATCAAGGTCTGCGTCACTTTCCATTTTTGACCAGACATAACGTCTGAGAATGTTATTCTTAAATAATAATAGTAATAATGAATATGATAACACATGGAGCTGGCCTGCTCCTAGCAGACTGAAAGTATTATTATTCGTTCCATTATGATGATGATAACAAAAACAGTAACATAGTTTGATAAATATCTGTGAAGTGCTGTACTTGTAATTTTACGCCTTAAAGAAATGTAAGAGACATGAAAGTGGCAGGCATGGAAGATGGTACTAATCGATGGAGTCAAAGGAAGAAAAGCGATATAGCTGGAGAAGCGAGGAATTATGTTACAATAGACCGGAAAGTATGGATCGGTGTAGTGCATTGTAAGACAACAGTCAAAGTTTAAAGGGAAAACACGTCTTTGTGTGTGAAATCTTATGGGACTTAACTGCTAAGGTCATGAGCCCCTAAGCTTACACACTACTTAACATAAATTATCTTAAGGACAAACACACACACCTATGCCCGAGGGAAGACTTAAACCTCCTCCGGAACCAGCGGCAGGTCTTTCAATGTGGAACTATACAAACTACTGTACTCTCATCCCTGTTTCATAAGAACTGCCTAATTACTGTATAACGATCATGAAGCCAGAAGCCATACCACGGAATCTAAAATTCGCAGATAAAAAAGAAAATACACCTAGGCCTGGAACTGAACGCCGCAGTTCCAGTATTGTAATTCAAAGCTCTACCCACACCATTAACTGCGCAAGAATCAAGGGATGTACTGATTGAATGTATTTGTCACACATGTAAAATCTGTGTTGCCCCGTTGATGACATTTTATGTCCTTATCTACCGAAAATATGTGCAGAAACAAATTTTGTTACACGTTTTTGTCTTACTGCTAGATTAGGAATCACTTTGTGAAGTCTGAGTGCGCGATTTTTTTCAAATAGTGACCACCAGGATTGATGGCCACGAAGTAGATGAAGTTAAGGGATTCTGCTACCTAGGCAGCAAAATAACCAATGACGGAGGAAGCAAGGATGACATCAAAAGCAGACTAGCAATGGCAAAAAGGGCATTCCTGGCCAAGAGAAGTCTACTAGTATCAAATATCAGCCTTAATTTGAGGAAGAAATTTCGGAGAATGTACGTCTGGAATACAGTGTCGTATGGTAGTGAAACATAGACTGTGGAAAGAACCGGAACAAAAGAGAATCGAAGCATTCGAGATGTAGTGCTACAGACGAATGTTGAAAATTAGGTGGATTGATAAGGTAAGGAATGAGGAGGTTCTGCGCAGACTCGGAGAGGAAAGGAATATGTGGAAAATAATGACAAAGAGAAGGGACGGGATGATAGGACGTCTGTTAAGAAATCAGGGAATGACTTCCATGGTACTAAAGGGAACTGCAGAGGGTAAAAACTGTAGAGGAAGACAGAGGACGTAGCTTGCAAGTGCTACTCTGAGATAAAGAGGTTGGCACATGAGAGGAGTTTCGTGGCTGGTCGCATCAAACCAGTCAGAAGACTGATGCCCAAAAAAAAAGGTATCTAAACTATTTATACGAGATGGTTTCAACTTGCACATAATTTTTAACAGATAGGTCCTATTTGTAGAAAGGTGAACTTCGACAAAACGCTACTAACTTTTTTTTTCTGTTTCTGTCATTTGGTACATTAGCAGTGGTACCGATAACTTATTTAAGAACCGTTCGGAAAATAATATACATAGTGAACACGTATTATTTGTTCTGTATCACAGAACTAATTATATGACAATTTGATATGTTATGTGAAAGGTAGTAAATAAATGAAAAATTTGCGACAAAACAGTGGCGTGCAGTACCAGTTGTTGAAAACGTTTCACTCGTGAAGGAACGTGCTGGTACAAACGCTTTCCTCTTGATTGCTGTTTTCTGATAGAATTTTGGCCTCAATCCCTCCCCCTCCGCCTCCCCCTGTAGTTACTGAACATTTGCGTATATTTCTGCATGCGAACAATAATGTTTCACGGCTATATTCTTCTAGCATGTATCAGAATACTGATACTGAGATGAATCATCATCCGAACTCTTTCAGTCTCTCCCGATCTCTCTCTCTCTCTCCTGGAGCTACGTCACTATCGATTACGGACTGGCTAAGATACATGCACAAACTGACAACCACGGTGAAGAAAAGTCACCTTTAGGGGTATTTTCGTGTGTTAGCACTTCACGTCGATAGGTACTCATGTCAGGCTCCTTCCTGCATTCAGCTGCTGGTGGCAGTCAACGAGTCATACGGATGTCCTGGGTCACCAAGTGACCTGTAATGTGCGCACAAGGCCACTGAAACTGTGACATGATGAAGGTGGCACGACACAAATGTTAAACTGTCATGAAGAGTACTCCATGCTAAGATATGCAAATGCTCGGTACATTTCAGCGCAACCGCAAAAAGCGGGCAGGAGTGAATCCGTCTACACTCTGTAAATAAGTAAACATTTTGCAGTGCGTTTCTCACTGAGAAGTACCATTTCAGTGTTGTTTGTTTATGAGAAGATGGATTTGTGCTTCGTGTAAGAAGAAGGAACGTCTGCAGTGTGTGCTACGTTTGACTGCGGCACCGTCGCCGTGCCGTTTATCTTTCGTGGTATGCTGCTGGTGATGGTGGGGTTTGTGGCGCTAACATGAAATCGATGGGCTCACGTCTACCATACTCAATGCCGTAAAGGATGTCAATGGACCCACGCAAATAGCGCCCGATAGGACGGACGTATAGTTCGCGCGGCTGTGCAGGATTATAAAGCCACATCACACACCTCGAGTCAGGAAATGGTCTCGTTCGCAGGATAACAAGTGCCCACAAGAACATTTACCTATTTATTCTTCACAACTGCAGCCTATTATCTAAGAAGCCAAAACAGGCCGTGCAGTTCACATTTTCGTGCATAGTAGTAACGTATATATCATTTTACCGGAATGAAAAATGTTCCTGTCGTTCCACAGAAAAGGTGACCATGCCCTGGGCAGAGTTAGGGATGTAAAAGAAGAAAACTAGCTTTTCGACTTATCTGACAGTTTGAAAGACACTTAAATCAAAGCATCTTGACAAATTAGCGATTTTTTACATGTTTGTATTAGTACCCACGTCATGTAATATAATGCATCGCGACAAGTAAAGTAACGTGATTACATGAAGCCATGTCGTGTGAAATGACACATGCCGTCGTGTCATCCAAAATGTTCGGGAGCACCACGGTTCACACCAACGTCCGACCATCCTGATTTTTATTTATTTATTTATTTATTTATTTATTTATTTATTTTTTTTTTGTCATCAGTCTGGTCTGATGCGGCCCGCCACGAATTCCTTTCCTGTGCTAACCTCTTCATCTCAGAGTAGCACTTGCAACCTACGTCCTCAATTATTTGCTTGACGTATTCCAATCTCTGTCTTCCTCTACAGTTTTTGCCCTCTACAACTCCCTCTAGTACCATGGAAGTCATTCCCTCATGTCTTAGCAGATGTCCTATCATCCTGTCCCTTCTCCATATCAGTGTTTTCCACATATTCCTTTCCTCTCCGATTCAGCGTAGAACCTCCTCATTCCTTACCATATCAGTCCACCTAATTTTCAACATTCGTCTATACCACCACATCTCAAATGCTTCGATTCTCTTCTGTTCCGGTTTTCCCACAGTCCATGTATCACTACCATACAATGCTGTACTCCAGACGTACATCCTCAGAAATTTCTTCCTCAAATTAAGGCCGGTATTTGATATTAGTAGACTTCTCTTGGCCAGAAATGCATTTTTTGCCATAGCGACTCTGCTTTTGATGTCCTCCTTGATACGTCCGTCATTGGTTATTTTACTGCCTAGGTAGCAGAATTCCTTAGCTTCATTGACTTCGTGACCATCAATCCTGATGTTAAGTTTCTCGCTGTTCTCATTTCTACTACTTCTCATTACCTTCGTCTTTATCCGATTTACTCTCAAACCATACTGTGTACTCATTAGACTGTTCATTCCGTTCAGCAGATCATTTAATTCTTCTTCACTTTCACTCAGGATAGCAATGTCATCAGCGAATCGTATCATTGATATCCTTTCACCTTGTATTTTAATTCCACTCCTGTACCTTTCTTTTATTTCCATCATTGCTTCCTCGATGTACAGATTGAAGAGTAGGGGCGAAAGGCTACAGCCTTGTCTTACACCCTTCTTAATACGAGCACTTCGTTCTTGATCGTCCACTCTTATTATTCCCTCTTGGTTGTTGTACATGTTGTATATGACCCGTCTCTCCCTATAGCTTATCCCTACTTTTTTCAGAATCTCGAACAGCTTGCACCATTTTATATTGTCGAACGCTTTTTCCAGGTCGACAAATCCCATGAAAGTGTCTTGATTTTTCTTTAGCCTTGCTTCATTATTAGCCGTAACATCAGGATTGCCTCTCTCGTCCCTTTACTTTTCCTAAAGCCAAACTGATCGTCACCTAGCGCATTCTCAATTTTCTTTTCCATTCTTCTGTATATTATTCTTGTAAGCAGCTTCGATGCATGAGCTGTTAAGCTGATTGTGCGATAATTCTCGCACTTGTCAGCTCTTGCCGTCTTCGGAATTGTGTGGATGATGCTTTTCCGAAAGTCAGATGGTATACCGCCAGACTCATATATTCTACACACCAACGTGAATAGTCGTTTTGTTGCCACTTCCCCCTATGATTTTAGAAATTCTGATGGAATGTTATCTATCCCTTCTGCCTTATTTGACCGTAAGTCGTCCAAAGCTCTTTTAAATTCCGAGTCTAATACTGGATCCCCTATCTCTTCTAAATCGACTCCTGTTTCTTCTTCTATCACATCAGACAAATCTTCACCCGCACAGAGGCTTTCAATGTATTCTTTCCACCTATCTGCTCTCTCCTCTGCATTTAACAGTGGAATTCCCGTTGCACTCTTAATGTTACCACCGTTGCTTTTAATGTCACCAAAGGTTGTTTTGACTTTCCTGTATGCTGAGTCTGTCCTTCCGACAATCATATCTTTTTCGATGTCTTCACAGTTTTCCTGCAGCCATTTCGTCTCAGCTTCCCTGCACTTCCTATTTATTTCATTCCTCAACGACTTGTATTTCTGTATTCCTGATTTTCCCGGAACATGTTTGTACTTTCTCCTTTCATCAATCAACTGAAGTATTTCTTCTGTTACCCAAGGTTTCTTCGCAGCTACCTTCTTTGTACCTATGTTTTCCTTCCCAACTACTGTGATGGCCCTTTTTAGAGATGTCCATTTCTCTTCAACTGTACTGCCTACTGTGCTGTTCCTTATTGCTGTATCTATAGCGTTAGAGAACTTCGAACGTATCTCGTCATTCTTTAGTACTTCCGTATCCCACTTCTCTGCGTATTGATTCTTCCTGACTAATGTCTTGAACTTCAGCCTACTCTTCATCACAACTATATTGTGATCTGAGTCTATATCTGCTCCTGGGTACGCCTTACAATCCAGTATCTGTTTTCGGAATCTCTGTCTGACCATGATGTAATCTAATTGAAATCTTCCCGTATCTCCCGGCCTTTTCCAAGTATACCTCCTCCTCTTGTGATTCTTGAACAGGGTATTCGCTATTACTAGCTGAAACTTGTTACAGAACTCAATTAGTCTTTCTCCTCTTTCATTCCTTGTCCCAAGCCCATATTCTTCTGTAACCTTTTCTTCTACTCCTTCCCCTACAATTGCATTCCAGTCGCCCATGACTATTAGATTTTCGTCCCCCTTTACATACCGCATTCAATATCCTCATACACTTTCTCTATGTGTTCATCTTCAGCTTCCGACGTCGGCATGTATACCTGAACTATCGTTGTCGGTGTTGGTCTGCTGTCGATTCTGATTAGAACAACCCGGTCACTGAACTGTTCACAGTAACACACCCTCTGCCCTACCTTCCTATTCATAACGAATCCTACACCTGTTATACCATTTTCTGCTGCTGTTGATATTACCCGATACTCATCTGACCAGAAATCCTTGTCTTCCTTCCACTTCACTTCACTGACCCCTACTATATCTAGATTGAGCCTTTGCATTTCCCTTTTCAGATTTTATAGTTTCCCTACCACATTCAAGCTTCTGACATTCCACGCCCCGACTCGTAGAACGTTATTCTTTCGTTGATTATTCAATATTTTTCTCATGGTAACCTCCCCCTTGGCAGTCCCCTCCCGGAGATCCGAATTGGGGACTATTCCGGAATCTTTTGCCAACGGAGAGATCATCATGATACTTCTTCAATTACAGGCCACATGTCCTGTGGATACACGTTACGTGTCTTTAATGCAGTGGTTTCCATTGCCTTCTGCATCCTCATGTCGTTGATCATTGCTGATTCTTCCGCCTTTAGGGGCAATTTCCCATCCCTAGGACAAGAGAGTGCCCTGAACCTCTATCCGCTCCTCCGCCCTCTTTGACAAGGCCGTTGGCAGAATGAGGTTGACTTCTTATGCCGGAAGTCTTTGGCCGCCAATGCTGATTATTTATCAAAATTTAGGCAGTGGCGGGGATCAAACCCGGGACCGAAGACGTTTTGATTATGAATCAAAGACACTACCCCTAGACCACGGGTACAATCCATCCTGATTTAAGTTTCCCTAAATCGCTTCAGGCAAATGCCGGGTTGGTTCCTTTGAAAGGGCACGGCCGACATCCTTCCCCCATCCTTTCGTAATCCCATGGGACCAATGACTTCGGTGTTTGCTCCCCTCCCCAAAATCAACCGACCAACAAATCACCCAAAATGGCATTTGTAATGTCGTACAATATTTTATCTTTTTTTACACGTCAAGTTCCGTAGGACCAAATTGAGGAACAAATTTCCACGGTCATGGAAGGTGTCAGTACATGGGATTACAACAGAAAAGTAATAACAGATAAAAATAAAATTTTAATAAACCCGAAAAAAGTCAGTCCATAAGTTGAAGTAAACGCAATCAACAATACAACAAAAACCAGCTTAATTTTTCAAGGAACTCCTGAACAGAATAGAAGGAGTGACTCATGAGGACACTCTTCAGTTTCGATTTGAAAGCACGTGGATTACCGCTAAGATTTTTGAAATCGAGTGGTAGCTTACTGAAAATGGATGCAGCAGTATACTGTACACCTTTCTGCACAAGAGTTAAGGAAGTCCGATTCAAATGCAGGTTTGATTTCTGCCGAGTATTAACTGAGTGAAAGCTGCTTATTCTTGGGAATAGGCTAATATTGTTAACAAGAAATGACAGTGAGGAATCCCCCTTGTATCTCCCCAACCGTAATAGATACAAAGATGCCGTTTGGACAGTGAACTGTAGGGACAGGGGCTACTTGAATATATCACATTTCGTGTTTATGCTATTTCTTATTACAGAGATATGAGGCAATCTTTAATTTTTTAAATGAAACCCCATGTTAAATTTTAGCGTAACATGATGGGCTTAAAAATACGGTTTCAAATATGTGTATATCATAATATTTAGGCGAACAGTTTTTGAGACACAGATATGTTCCCGCGTCGTATTCGTCCTTCGAAGCGGCGTTGTCCAATACGACCTTTCCTGTTGACCACTGGGGAGCTTAACAGGGAAGGCGTTGTTTTCCTGCTTCTTGATAAAGCCCCAAAACGACGCACGAGGTAGCTGGAGAGGAGGGTATAAATATGCTGTTGGGGTAATGAGACATCGCATTTCCGTCACAGTTCCTTGGAGCAGACATATAAACCAACGAAGAAAAGTTAGACATACTTCTAGTGTATGGTGACAGCAGAAGGAATGCTGTTAGAGCAATAAAGCGATATGGAGTGCTGTATCCTGAACGTGAGCGTCCTACGCGCCAGCTTCTTGCACGTATTTGCAAGAAACTACTTGAATCGGGATCATGGAACGCCATACTGAGGACAAGGCAGAAAACTGCAACTGTTGAGGTACACGGATAGGGCGTTCTAGCGTCGGCGCATAACGACCCTACTGTTTCGTAACGACGTATCGGCTCGGAATGTGGTATAAGTCAGAGAAGTGTTCTATGCATATTGCACCGGCATAGATTTCACCCGTTTCATCTCTCATTACATCAGGCACTCTCCGGCGTGGATTTCGAACGGCGCCAGGAATTTTTCCGGTTCGCTCTGCAGCGCCTACAAGATAATCCAACGTTTTTTCAAGGGGTGCTTTTTACTGACGAAGAGACTTTCACCAACCATGGTAACGTGAATTTGGATAATATGCATTACTGTCTATAGGGAACCTTCATTGTCTTCGACAGGTACAGCATCAGCAACCGTGTTGTGTTAACGTGTGGTGCGGCAACGGCGGAATAGTCACTGTGGTGCCGTAAGTCATTCCGGATATACTAAATGGCAATAACTATGCACAGTTCCTGCGAAACGTTCTGCTCATTTTGCTGGAAGGGGTACCAATAAATACGCGTCAGTGCATGTGGTTCCAGCATGACGGCTATCCTGCTCACTCTTGCCGTGTAGCTACATAGCTGTTACATGAAAAGTTCCAGGATTGTTGAATAGGACGACGTGCTGAAGTAATGTGGCCAGCCCGGTCTCCTGATTTGACCCTTCTTAATTTTTTTTTATGGGGAGCAATCAAACATAAAGTGTATGCTCAAATGCCAAATACACCAGACCATATTAAGCAACGTATCATCAAAGCGTGCGCTGATATCTCACGTGACACCCTCGCAGCCGTTCACTAATCATTCGAACGGCGACTAGAAATGTACATTGCAGCAGAGGAGAAGCATTTTGAGATCATGCTTCAGTAAAGTTTTGTATCATGTACACTATGTATATTGCATCTTTGTGTGTATTTGCTTCGTACTGTGATCAATAGTAAATATTTTCAAATAAAAAACAAATACGTACGAAATAATTGTGACCAAAAAAGGGCCTCCTCATTTACATTTCAATTTCTGTTACTTAAAATGCATTAACATGTTGTAGTATTTTAATACTGTGTGTTTTCTACTCTTTTGGTATCACAGTTGTCAAATAACTGAATAATATTTGCGCGACATTATCAGTTAATTTTTGTAAAAAATATTGCAGTATGTATTACTATTGTCGGGTAAATGTGCGTGTTTGTGTAAGGACGGACTCGCGATGTTTACAATATACTATACACAACAGGAAAGGTCGCATTGGACAACGCCGCTTCGAAGGACGAACACGATAAGAGAACTTATCTGTGTCTCAAAAACTATTCCCCTAAATACTTTGATATACACATATTTGAAACAGCCTTTTTAAGCCCCCTATGTTACGCTAAAATTTAACATATGGTTCCATTAAAAAAAAACAAAGATGGCATCATATCTCTGTAATAAAAATAGCACAAGCATGAAATGTGATGTATTCAAGTAGCCTCTGTCCCTGCAATTCACTGTCCAAACGGCATCCTTGTATCTATTACGGTTGGGCAGATACAAGGGGTATTAAGACTTAGCTGCCTCACCCTGTATAATACCATATGACATAAACGAATAAAAATAAGCAAAGTAGACTAATTTTTGTGTCGAACGATCACTCACTTCAGATACCATGCGAATAGTAAAAATGGCAGCATTAAGCCCTTGAAAAAGATCCTGAACGTGGGTTTTGCACGACAGTTTACTATCTATCTGAATACCTAGAAACTTGAATTGTTCGGTTTCACTAATCATATGCCCAGTCTGTGAAATCAAAACGTCAGGTTTTGTTGACTTGCGTGTTAGAAAATGTAAAAACTGAGTCTTACTGTGATTATCATTGGTTTATTTTCTACAAGCCATGAACGTAGGTCATGAACTGCACTATTTGAAACCGAGCCAATGTTGCGCACAACATCCTTTACTACCAAGCTAGTGTCATTAGGATATAAATAAGGAACAGGAGTGGACCCAACACTGATCCCTGGGGCACCCCTTCTTGACCATACCCCACTCAGACCCCACATCACAGCCATTCTCAGCGTTGTGAATAATGACCTTTTGCTTTGTGTTGCTAAAGCAAGAGGTGAACCAATTGTGAGCCACTCCCCGTATTCCGTAATTGTCCAACTTCTCGAGCAATATTTTGTGATCAACACAATCAAACGCCTTAGTTAAATCAAAAATATGCCTAGCGTTCGAAACATTTTGTTTAACCCATCCAGTACCTCGCAGAGAAAAGAGAATATAGCATTTTCAGTTGTTAAATGAATTCTAAAGCCGAACTGTACCTTTGGTAGCAAATCGTGTATATAAAGTGATCAACTATACCTATATACACAGCCTTTTCAGTAACTTTAGCAAACACTGATGGCATATAAATAGGTCTAAAAATTATCTACATTATCCGTTTAATGACACAAGGTGTCAGTAAAATTTAGGATGCATGCATCCCTACTCTGGGATACTTCCTATTGTAGATTCGGCACCATTCTCGGATACTTCCTGTTGTAGATGCATCCCACTCTCTAGAACCACATAAACTTTGTCTGTTTGTTCTCACAGCCCTCACCGTACATATAACAGGGGGTGGGTCTAAGAGAGCCGACTCCACTAGGCCGTTGTGGCCGAGCGGTTCTAGGCGCTTCAGTCTGGAACTGCGCGACCGCTACGGTCGCAGTTTCGAATCCTGCCTCGGGCATGGATGTGTGTGATGTCCTTAGGTTAGTGAGGTTTAAGTAGTTCTAAGTTCTAGGGGACTGATGACCTCAGATGTTAATTCCCACAGTGCTCAGAGCAATTTGAACCATTTTACTCCACTGGAGAAATTGGGTTAACTCGTAGAAAAGATGTTTTGTGTTATATGTCTTAGAAGCTGCCAGACAAGTCGAAAAGCTAGCTTCCTTCTTTTACATCTCTGACTCTTCCTAGGACCTATTAGCCTTTTCGTGCTTCGGCAGCAGCATAATTCTTTCTGGTTCCCAACTTGTACTCTACCGTAATTTTGACATTAAACCGCCATAGCTTGGTAACTGACTTAGATGCCTGTTGACTCGTGTGACGACTGATTCTGTATAAGTTTTCTAATTGTCTTCCGAACAATTTTGCTTATATTGTGGCAACGGATAAAACTTTCACAAAACAACAGGACGACCACGAATTGCATGTACTTGAGACGATTTACACATTTTTTACACGTATAATCAGAATGAAGCTACATTTTTTTAAACGAGTTTTCAGTATTATTGTAAGAATGCATTTTTATTTATTTTATTTACCGTAAACCGCTTTCAGCTTGAATTTTAACCATTTTATCTCGACAAAGGATAAATATTATTGTATCAAAAGTTTTGTTTAGACTTTATCTGTTTATCTAACGTTATGCAATGTTTGAACTGATTCGTATAAGTTTAAAATACAGTAGCGGAGCGCTTCAAAAATATCCCATGAATTTTTTTCTACGTAATATTCAAAGGAGCAAGATTTTTTTTCAGATGGTTAAAATGAATGTTAGGCCAGGGTGCCCACATTACCGCAGGCGCTACCATCAATCATCTGTCTTTTCATTTTGTATGGATACGGACCGTGGCCTGTCAGGTTATATATCACTCCACTCGATGGGTTAAGGAGTATCACTTTTCAGTCATTCCTCACGTTAGGGGTAAATTCTTGTGTTCTCTTGCCTGTGCCAGAATTGCCCCATTCATTTTGCTAAAGTTGTAATATGCGGTATTTTAATAACTTTTTCGTGTTATCCTCGGTACAAAGCATCCGTCGTAATTCCATTTGATTGCATTTCTTTAACCAATAAGGAGGCCACCTTTTCCTAATTTCCTACTCCAGTGGGCGTATTCCCCGAAAGCATCATTCGGGGTAGCGATGTAGGCGCCCGTTAATGTTAGTAGCATTCCTCGTTGAACTTCTCTCAGTAACGAGGCTGGCTTAACAAGCCGCATTCTATGAGCTCAAACGGTCGCACCGTGTTATACGGCTGATGATAATGTAGATTACTGGTATATTCTGTGTTCAAAGGAATCTAAATTTCTACTTGCAATGGTTATTATTCTGTTATCACGTTTGTCCCGCCTGATTCCTTTATATGATGTGTGAAGTGATACTTCCCTGTATCTCGTTACTGCACTTCTTCTAGTCATTACATCATTTAATTTTATTTTAGAGTTTCTTGCTAGATTCCCTTTCAGCAGCACGTATGTAGTTTTGTGAGGCGATGGTGATAATCTGACGCCCTACTTCAAGGTTTCTTAACTGCAAAGTGGAAAGATGACATGACAGTGTGTTTGAGGCGACTTTCGTCTCAGTTATGACTATAAGAATGTAAGCATAACACAACACACAGTCCCCGAGCGAAAAGAAACTCCGACCTGGCCGGGAATGGAACCCGAGTCTCTTTGGTTAGTAATATGCCTCGGCTACCCCGCAGCAACGGAGGCGGGTCATCTCTGAACTTCATTGAGCGCTACATTGCATTTGTCGTCAATAATTCTCCTGGAGTCTACGTTTACAGCGAACAGCACCTCATCTGCAAATCTACCACTTCGCTTATGTTATCACTCTCATGCAACTTCTGTACTATGGACTCCAACGCAACATCCCAAAACTCTGGAACACAAAATGATCCCTGCAGACAGCCTTTTGTTATTTTCTTTCCTGTGCGGTTTAAACAAGCATACATATCGCGGAAATTCTCAGGCAGCTGTACAAGTCTACTAGGCAACTCCCTAAGGCGATCGAGGAAAAATAGCCATCAAAGATTATCGAAAGCCGGCCGGAGTGGCCGAGCGGTTCTAGGAGCTACAGTCTGGAACCGCGCGACCGCTACGGTCGCAGGTTCGAATCCTGCCTCGAGCATGGATGTGTGTGATGTCCTTAGGTTACTTAGGTTTAAGTAGTTCTAAGTTCTAAGAGCCTGATGACCTCAGAAGTTAAGTCCCATAGTGCTCAGAGCCAGAGATTATCGAAAGCGCAGCTAATATCGATCATCATCGGTAGGGCGTATGTAGAAACAGTATCTGCCGCTATCGATATCGCCTTATTAATTGCGTGTTCAGTGGTATTACCTATTCTAAAGCAGTCTATGATCTTATAATCTCTTGCATGATGCCGCGCAGGATTAGCCGAGCGGTCAAAAGCGCTGCAGTCATAGACTGTGCGGCTGGTCCAGGCGGAGGTTCGAGTCCTCCCTCGGGCATGGGTGTGTGTGTTTGTCCTTAGGATAATTTAGATTAAGCAGTGTGTAATCTTAGGGACTGATGACCTTAGCAGTTAAGTCCCATAAGATTTCCGACACATTTGAACATTTTTTCTTGCATGATATTTTTTTCACATATCTTGCCGCGAACGTTCAAAAGACAAATTCGCCTGCAGGATTTGTATACCATCGGATCCTTTTCCTGCCCTGTAGTAACTTTCACCACTTCAGCAATCTCTGGGATCCTTCTTTGCAAGAGACACTTGTTGTTTCAGCAGGAATCCCATCCGATTCTTATGATTTTTTCTTTTTCAGTCTTAAAATTAAACTTGTTGTTTCATTTAAAATTATTTGCCTAATTTCTTTTTCTTTGCTTCTATAGTTTCTTAACCTACGCTGATCTACTGTCTGATTTTCTTGTCTGTCATTAAGAAGCAGTATTTCCATTAGCAGAGTAACTGACTGTTCCCAACTTCCTTTCCACAATCCCCTTTGAGCATAGGTAAGATATTGGTGATCGTATTTCCTCGCGCACTATTTTGTGTAGCATACTGCAGGAATCGGTTTCTAAGCTAGTCTTCATGATTTGCTTCCAACGTTCCGTTCCACTTTTGTTTCCAGTAGCACTCCCTTAAAACATTGTTTAACATATCTGTATCCGTATTCTTTCTCCTTGGGCCATGTTATTCTGGTATAGCTTCCTGGCTCTTATTGTTTCATACCTTAATTTCTACAGCGCCTCGGTCCAGTTACAAGGTACTTTTCATGGTAGGTATAGATGCCTTCATTTATCTGTATACAGACACTGTCAGCTTTTGCGCTTTAATGCCTATATCATCAGCCAGCGACGGACTTTCCAGACACTGAAACACTTTTCTCAGTTCTTCCCATGGTGTATTTGCGGCTTATGAGCACGTTTTCTGTGGTGTCTTGAATTTTCCTTCCTGTAATGGTACATTGTTGTTATTATGATCACGCGGAGTCATTCCACTCTCAACCATCCCGTCTTTCACAAGGCGCGCACACGACTATATTCGCCGTTGCTCCGAACTTCCCTTAGTAGGTTGGCGGATTGCGAAGTTTGCTGGATACTAGAGGGCTGAATTCCATAGTTGCAGCTTCTAGTTGCTTTCTACGGTCATTACTTATTACGCGGATGATGCTGTAGTATACATAGAAGTTGCAGCATTGGAAAATTGTAGCGAAATGCAGGAAGATCTGCAGCGGATAGGCACTAGGTGCAGGGAGTGGCAACTGACCCTTAACACAGATAAATGTAATGTATTGCGAATACATAGAAAGAAGGATCCTTTATTGTATGATTATATGATAGCGGAACAAACACTGGTAGCAGTTACTTCTGTAAAATATCTGGGAGTGTGCGTGCGGAACGATTTGAAGTGGAATGATCACATAAAATTAATTGTTGGTAAGGCGGCTACCAGGTTGAGATTCATTGGGAGAGTCCTTAGAAAATGTAGTCCATCAACAAAGGAGGTGGCTTACAAAGCACTCGTTCGACCTATACTTGAGTATTGCTCATCAGTGTGGAATCCGTACCAGATCGGGTTGACGGAGGAGATAGAGAAGATCCAAAGAAGCGGCGCGTTTCGTCACAGGGTTATTTGGTAACCGTGATAGCGTTACGGAGATGTATAGCAAACTCTAGTGGCAGACTCTGCAAGAGAGGCGCTCTGCATCGCGGTGTAACTTGCTCGCCAGGTTTCGAGAGGGTGCGTTTCTGGATGAGGTATCGAATATATTGCTTCCCCCTACTTATACATCCCGAGGAGATCACGAATGTAAAATTAGAGAGATTCGAGCGCGCACGGAGGCTTTCAGACAATCGTTCTTCCCGCGAAACATACGCGACTGGAACAGAAAAGGGAGGTAATGACAGTGGCACGTAAAGTGCCCTCCGCCACACATCGTTGGGTGGCTTGCGGAGTATAAATGTAGATGTAGACCTACGCCACAATATTGACTTTGGATTACACCAATGGCGTACAAAAGAGTCTTAATTCGTCCGATCTAACTAATATCCTATAGCCCTACTAAATACACATGGTTCTCATCGCTAGATTGAAAATACACGGAAACCAGAATGCAACTCACTTTTACGGTTAACATTTCCACGCAATGTGGATGTGCTGAGCAGCAGTACACAGTTTTTGGCGACGCAATACACCTAACTTCATCTGCCACTGTTCCAGTCTCATGCAATATGCTGAAACTTCTCACGCTATTAAACTGTCCTACTTTTATCTCGGTTAGGGATGATAGGTAGTCTATATATTACATAACGTAGCAATTCTCGTATGTAAACCCATGCTACACGACTGTGCGTCATCACAAAATGCTTGTTTAACGTATCTAAGGAAAATAATTCATTATTCCTGGAAGAAACCGGTTTCAATAACTTCTCAAGTTTTTCCACTTCTGTTGGCAGATTGTTTTCTCTGAGATGGCCGTTGACGGTGTTATTGCCTCCTAGCGTGTTGTAAGACGCCTATCCGCGATCCATTCTTAAAATCTGCCTCGTGTGACATACATCTCTGTTCCCCATGCAGTGAGTTTCTCGTTCAGAAGTAGTATCTGAATTTTGTTTGTTTCTGCGAAGGTCACATTATACTTCGAGTAAGAAGAAGAAACGTCTGCCAGTATATATCAGCACTCGTTAGCGGCAGGATCATGGACTACCAAGACTGTGTTTATCGTTGCGCGATATTATTGCTGTCGTAGGTGGGGATCGCGTGACTGTGACGCCAACATGGTATCCACGTGCTCAGGAGGGCCACACTCAACGCCGTACAGGGTCTCAAAGGACCGACGCGAATAGCTCCCGGGAGGACAGGCATATTTTTCGCTCGGTTGTGCAGGATCATAGAGCCACATAACACACAGCGGCTGAGGAAGCGCAATTGCCTGCAACAAGGCAAGTGTCTACTAGGATAGTGCAGCGACGTCTGAAACTCCACAGCTTGTAAGCATGGAGATCACTGTTGGTCTTTCTCCAGCAGGTGCGCCGACCGCTGTGTACAAACGATAACATAGGACACAGGAATAGCATCTTTTAGCCTTTTTAGAGAACTCCCGGTTCTACATACAGAATCAGAGTGGACGTATTAGGGTGTGGGGGCTTCGAAGAGAACTAATCTTGTCATACTGGCGCGACGGCGTGGGGCACGCAGGTTGTACAGCACCATCATCTTGGATTCGCGCAGCCGTTTAAATCCAACGTGTTGCAGTCAGTGACTGTGCCCTTTCTTGCAGGACTCCGTGACACCTTAAACAAGATAACGCAAGACCGCATGGTGCTCATGTTTTCCTGACCTGCCTCGATATGAAAGGTATTCGAGTTTTGCCCTGGCCAGCACGTTCTACAGATCTACCATCCACTGAAAATATCCGGTCACGTCCGTATTAATAAAAGTACAGGAATCAGTCACAAAATCCGTAGTTTATTGGAGTAGATCTGTATTTCGGCTATTACAAAGACATTATCGGCGCTAAAAAATACGAGGAAAGGTGGAATCAACAACAAATACAAAATATATATCAAGTACAACTGGTACAGGAATCCATAAGGAAGTACATCGCAATAACATATCAGTGTCCAACAGCTGACACAGGCCACAATATGTCATAGTACACGATATGGGCATGCTCGTGACCGACAGAACTGAGACCCTTGTTTAAAACATCGTAATCAGCAAGAACACACAACGTCGGGGGCCTGTGATACCCTCTATTGGAGTGTACATAATAAAGGTATTTCAATATTTGCAGAAACCGTTTTTGTAACAAAACCATAACTGATAAGTGAATCGTATGGAAATGTATGCAGGCAGACAACCTGGTAGGTAGGCAACAGGAGGTATGAGTAATCATCTTGGGTATTAATAAACCACTTCAGCAGTATTAAGTCCTTTATTTTTAGATCACTACCGATCCAGGTGACCGTATAGAGCTAAAAAGCTCACAACTTCGTATCCATCGTTCATTGTCCACCAGGACAAAACGTCACTAAAAAGGGTATCTCATGGAATAAGACAGCTGGAATAAGACCAATATCGTGGATATTTTTTTTATATGTTCACCTAAAGATGTGGCTTTTAGTACCACAAAACAGGTGGTAATCTAAAAATAAAGGGCTAAATACAGCTGAAGCGATTTATTAACACCAAATATGTATGCATAGGGCTTACAAATTGGAAAATGTGTGATAAATGCAAATATCCATTTTTTATATGTGAGTAAGACATAAGGACATGCAGCGTCTTCTATCAAAATAAGCATATGAGGAATGCGTTAAGTATTTAATATGAAGACTAACGGATTAGAATCGATTCGCAAAAAATTAGTCCAGTAAGTGATTTAAAGCACTTTCAGACGCTTAAAACCATTTAAAACTCAGGAATGCATACAGTGAGGTAAAATAACATAAATCACGCCGTATGGGACTTGAGGTATCCTCCCTTGGTTTACAATGCAGTATGGTGCAAACCAAAAAGTGTTCTGTCACAAAACAAACATTAGGTGCTGAATTTACAGCAACTTCATACAAAATATATCTAACTTATTATGTGGCAGAGGTATAACCAAATGTAGTGAGTAAAATCTGATAGCATAAATTAGTAAGCTATATGAAGCAGTGCCATAGAGACCTTACGCCACACGCTGTTGGCTTAACTATGAATGGAGTGCTATTCTGACGAAGATCTAATTATAGGGTCAAAACTTTAAACAAATACACGTAATGCCTCATCACAATCATGCCTCTAATGCAGGAATCAGTGATTATTTATTTTTATCTATTCATATTTTTCTTACAAAAAGGCTGTTATAAACTGAGAATGTAATATGTCATTAACAACATCTTAGATTTTCAATAAACAACAGCTGCTTTCCACCAATGACACAATCTCAAACCATGCATAAGCATAAAACAATGTGGTGAAATGTAAAAAGAGTTGAAAACTGAAGATGTCAATTCAAGTTGAAGATTGTACAGAATATGGGGCAACAATCATTTGGAATACAAAGCCAAGAATGCAGTCAAAACAGATAACACACTTATATAATAACCTACTGGTCTACAGTGTATGGGGTGGGTGACAGATGCACTTGACTTGTAACTTAAAGATCGAACTACTGCTTCCTTCCGACAAGGTGTTCCTTGGAAAACTTCCAGAACTGGGTACTTTTCACCGCGTTTTTCTCATTCAGCAGGTGGAAGTTAACAGTTACTGCACGCACAGGGATCCTAATGGATTTCATATTTAATTATCTGGTCATGTGTTACGGATAGACTGGCATGCTAGCACTGTGCAACCACTACAGTTGATGAACTCTTACATAGCGTCAAGGCAGCATGGAATGATGCTCCTATTTCTCCTGTTCAAGCTCTTTTCGACTCGATACTTAGTCGGGTAAGAGCCAGAGCTGTTGTTGCTTCCAGAAACGGCATTTCTCCGAATGCAATTTCGCATACTGTAGACCCCAAATCACATAAAACTTTAACCGTGTGTTATTCCCACTTTATAGTACATGAAAAAAATTCATTTCTTGCTATCCTTGCTGGTATTCCAGTTTTAATAGTAAGCAGTGCATTAATGTAGGCTACACTATTGATTATTCCTGATGCCTCTTATTTCTTCGAAATGTATTGATTAGCACAACTGAGAAGATCTGTCAGCGAACTGGTAACTATGTTCGTTTGTAAATATAAATAATTCATGCTGTTGTTCAGACTCACACGCGGTGTGGCTGTCATTTGACCTTAGTCTTATTTCTCTATAAATATGTGTGTGACTTGCAGACTATATTTCACGAGTGAAGTGTTATCGTTTTCCCTTTTTATTTCCGGAAAATTGATTTACTAGCGCCTGTTACGCAGTGCTATGCTATTCTCGCCTGTTGCTGTAACTGCTTCAGCTGATGACATCGTCCTGGTGGTTACCAGTATTTCAGGCGCATTACATATACGCAGGTCGCCGAATCGGCATTGCTGCAAACAGCACTATGTGACGACACCATCAACAACAACTAAACAATCTGTCGCCAAGATGCTATTTATACGCACTGTGCACTACCAGATCAGCCGTTCGGCCACCGGAGAGCAGCGATCGATTCCATAATTCCATAGTCTACGTATTGTCATCCATTAGACAGCCTACATAAGTTCGATAGTTGACATTCGTACTTCGACGGACTTCAGACACGGAGTTCTGGGTTCAGCGTCGCGAGGTACCGCATCTAGCCGTCGCCTCTAGCGCTATGCCCACAGCGATGACACAACTGCGAGAGGACGCCGAGTCAGCTACGGTTGGCAGCTGACGCAGCGTAGCCTAAGATACCGCCTTCCGCTCGAAGCCGGGCGCTCTTTTGCCGCTTCCGACACGCAGCCAGCACCGCGCCATCTCGTGCGCGCCTATTCGTCTGAACATCTTGAACTGCTGTGCAAGTTCGGTTCAGCTGCGGGCGTCTTGCTGAGTCCCCATAGCCCCCTTTCGCGCCGTGTGGATCCTGGCTTCCAGAGTGTACGCAGGGATGGGCCCGTGACACTACTGCCCCAGCACGGCGTTTGCGCCCTGCGGGCTGCCGCTCCGCACTGCCGCAGGCGCTCCTCTTTCGGAGACAAACAGCTGAGCATCTCGCTATTACTTCCCGTGTTTTCACTCGGTGCTGATTGTAAATATCCGGTTTACAGGTTCACCGCTAACAAGCAGCACCAGAGACCGCTACCACAGTCCACAGGCAGCGCGCAAAGCAACTACGGCGGCGCAGTTATCACGGACTATCTTACATTTGCGAACCACGTGATCGTCGAGATCTACATCTACAAACATACTCTGCAAGTCCGCAAACGGTTCATGGCGGAGAATGTTTTGTACCGCTGATAGACGTTCGTGACACACACAGTGGTTACGGTTACTACAAGCCACACCACAAGTTGGGAAATGGGGCCAAATTTCTAGTCGTTTACTGTCGAGTTGAGATTTTCACACACAAATGTTTTATTCATATCTTACAGAAACTAACAGTACGGCAATAAACAGCCTTTCAAAACACGCCACTCACAGCAATCAAGTAATTTATAGCAATACAACAGTTTAAAAACTTAAAGAACATTAATAAACAGGCTACTAAAGTAAATACAGAACTTTGTTAATAGAGTACGGTGAGATAGTGAAGTTACCAATACCGCAATTTAAAAAAAAATCAAAGGTCTCAGCAAACACACGATTAATGGCAATAAATAAATGGAGGAATTTAAAAAGATTTTAAACAAAAGTGTCGTGGAATATCATGAGAACATAAAAGATATGACGGACCCTTGTAAGGCGGCCACAAATCACCCACTCAGGGATGCTCAGGCTAGACAGAATACCGATTTAAGTATACCCGTAAACACAACTGCCACTCTCAGGCTGGTCACTGCACCGACTTTTAGCCAGCGAAAACTTGTAATAAGATGGCTTAACTTGCTGACAGAATTAGAGCTAACCTGGTGCAGGAAAACTATACACCACACAGTCCTGAATGAGCGACCAGAACATCAACCAACAAGAAGCATGAATTTACTCATAACACATGACAGAATAGTGAAACAATTAAACTGCCAAAATTACACATCCTATCGAGCAGTAACGAGAGGAGGAGGAAAGATCACTGTCTTCAATTACACCGGTGCTGGGGACAGGAAACCCGATCGCCGGAGGCCACAAGGCAGAAGAGACACTGGTTACGCAAACTTATTACTTTATGATTAAACCTTCCACGAACTTAATTTGGTTATGATCGAACAGGCAGCACACGACCTCCGATGACAAGTATCCACACACCCGACCGCGCACGCGTTGCCAGTGTACCCAACACGCCACGGTCACGCGACAACACGCTCTGTCACTGGAGTTCACGTCTTCTCTGCAACGTTGACGGGTAGTGACCACTACTTCATGTTGGGTGTCTCCTTTTAAACTCCAGTGTTGAAACGGAGGACTTAAAGAAGCTTGTTAACGTCCCACCAAGGTGAAATGAACAGCAACTACTCGTGGTTCAAATGGTTCAAATGGCTCTGAGCACTATGGGACTTAACTACTGAGGTCATCAGTCCCCTAGAACTTAGAACTACTTAAACCTAACTAACCTAAGGACATCACACACATCCATGCCCGAGGCAGGATTCAAACCTGCGACCGTAGCGGTCACGCGGTTCCAAACGGCCACACCGGCCGGCAACTACTTGTGGAGCGATTCTGTATACAACCAACCCGCGGGGAGCTCTTCCGTCAACTCCACCCGCTCGTTACACACCACCGACATACATCACGTGACGACTCGGTACAACCGACCACGCCTGGTCCGCGCTGGAGAGCCACACTGCCCTCCCGTGTCCACCACACTCTCTGAGAGCCCCTCCCTACTTCCGCGCCACAACACGAAGTTGCCACCGGTCAAAGATCTCACTTCCTCCATAGCAGTTTCATGCAGATATCAATAGGCCGAGGGAAAAGACAACCAAGCAGACACTTAATGACAGACAACATATCAAAAAACATGTGAGGGGAAGAAAAGGAAAACCAATGCAATTTAAACACAAAGTGTAGCACGAGTCGATACACGGCTCAGTTCCCTTTCCTGTTCCACTCGCAAAAGGAAAAGCTACTGCTTATATGTCACCGTATGAGCCCTAACCCCTCAAGTCTTCGCTGTTCTTGCGCGACAGTAGAATATTCAGTATATTATCGGGGACGGTAGCAGTGAATCTCAAAACTTCACGAAACGAAAGTGGTTTTCCCCCAGGTATTCCCACTTGAGTTCACGGAGCATTTGAGTAAACTCGAGCGCTTATCAAATGTAAAGTAAAGCATTTTAACAGTATATTTCGAACTGGAAAAAAATACTATGGGGATAGACATAAACAACCAAATGAGAACAAGAACGTGCACATGTATGTCTTTTAGGTGAAAGATACTGAAATGGTCCGAGCGAAATACAAATCAATATCGATGTGATTGTATTGGAAGGATTAGCTCATTGGAACAAAGAAAATGAGAAATACGCCGTGGTTAGGTTAGAGAAATGAATACAGCGTTCATGCGAGTGATGTAGGGAAAGCATGAAGACCTTCAGTTCAGTGTCGAAACCTTCCGTGGGTTTGAGGGGAGGATAAAGTTCACTGTCCGTCAACGCCGACACCGTCAGGGCACGGTTTGGGGAATGGTGAGGGAAGGAAACTAGCCCTATTCCTTGAAAGGGACCATTCAGCAATTCCCCTTAAAGTAGTTATGGGAGCCTTCGTAGACAACTTACCCTTATCTTCTCAAAATAGATGCTATTCCGTTACGCTTTCGTGTTTCGTCACACTCATGGAGAGTGTCAGGCCAGATGTTCACTGAAGCATTTCGGTTTTAATTGCAGCAAGTCGTTGCTCCGCTTCTTTTGTTGCAGGCCTGCATTCGGCACCGGCAACTGGACCGATTGCGGAGCGGTATATTTTGTACCTGAGTCGGTCCGCTATCTTTTTATTGCATAGTACACCATTGTTCGTCATTTAAGGTATGAGTTGTTAATGCGATTGGTGATTTCAGGGACGAGTGAGCCGTCGGCAGAGATTTTTGAGCCGAGTTACATGAAGGTGTTTCTCCTTGGGAGGTCGCACCAGTCGATATTAACCGTGTCCGTATTATTTGCATCTATTGCCAGACACAGACTTTTCTTTATATTGACACGTAGTCTGGAGTGTTCGAAACAGTTCTTCCGTGGAATAAATCGTCTTTGAAGGTCTCTCTGTCTTGAGCAGCCAATAGGATATCATCAGAATACACGAACCAGGCGCTAATTTCGGAAGATCTGTAGTGTCGATGTTATGATGAACATAAGTGGCGGAAATCTGGATGGGTAGATTAATATTTGTACCGTGTCCTCTCGGATACCACTGCATGTCATACGGAAGCCCCATCTCAGTATGACAGAGGCTTTGAGTTTCGATCGTTTGAAATGAATGCTACATAGCTGCATCAAACGTATGAGATCGCCGTTATCTGTGCTTTGGGAACGCAGCACACAGGGCTCACTCGTGCTACCATCATAGAGTAATGCAGGCTTTCCCCAAGGATGTGATACAATACCGGCGACTAATTTCCTTTGTTCCTAAATGGGTGACAGTAGGAGGTGTTTGGTTTTATGTGTCTTAAATATAGGTTTAGCTCGGCTGAATGTTGCAACAGTTTGCCTATACATCTCCTATCACATACGAAGAAGATCTTAGATATCAGTATTATATGCAAAATCTTCAATATTACAAAGCAGCGAGACATTGTCAAAGGCTGTGGGACCACCGATGCCCACGCAACTCTGTTGCATATTGATAAACATTGTGAGACATGTAAGCACCATCACTTCCATTTCCTGCACCTACAAAAGGCTTAGGATTAATTAAGTACTTGAAGAACTAACTAAATGTGTCCGTCTGCTCTATTACAGTTCTTAAATATCATATCCATTCCACTTTCCTGATTACGTAGAAGCATCATGGTACTGTTCTTCCTCCACTTTTGTTCATCATAATATCGACACTAGAGATCTTCCGAAATTAGCGCCTGGTCCGTGTGTTCTGATGATATCCTATTGGCTGCTCATGACAGAGAGACTTTCACAGACTATTTAACCCACGGAAGAACTGTTTCGAACAATCCAGACTATGTGTAAATATAAAGAAAAGTCTGTGTCTGGCAATAGATGCAAATAATACGGACACGATTAATATCGACTGGTGAAACCTCCCAAGAGGAAACACCTTCAAGTAACTCGGCTCAAAAATCTCTGCCGACGGCTCACTCGTCCCTGAAATCACCAATCGCATTAACAACTCATACCTTAAATGACGAACAATAGTGTACTATGTAATAAAAAGATAGCGGACCGACTCAAGTACAAAATATACCGCTCTGCAATCGGTCCAGTTGCCGGTGCAGAATGCAGGCCTGCAACAAAAGAAGCGGAGCAACGACTTGCTATAATTAAAACCGAAATGCTTCAGTGAACATCTGACCTGACACTCTTCACGAGCGTGCGAAACACGAAAGCGTTACAGAGTGGCATCTATCTTGAGACGATGTGGGTAAGTTGTCTACGATCCTATGGAAGCATAATTCGAACAGACGAAGATACAACGGTAAAACGCCGATTTTCGTGGAACGTCCATGGTAAACGACATATCGGGAGACCGACGCAACGCTAGCTTGATACCCTCCATACAGGCTACAATGTATCGGACCACCATGCTGAGCCAAGGACAAGATCGCGTCAAGTTGAGACACACAGCGCCAAAAGAGCGATTAGTGGTTTTTCTGACGTTGGCACGAGTGGCCAGTACCGTCAAAGACTCAGCGTACATCAGTGAGGCAGGTGAATCTTTGGCAGTGCCAGCTACTCGTGCTGGCAGAACGTCAGAAAAACCACTAACTACCGTCGGCCGAACGTCCTCATACGAGTGCCAACACGCAACATGTAAAGAAGTGACCGCCAAAGCTTCAACAGTTTGTAATCAGACTTTTACCGGGTAGCTGACACCTGTCTTCGTCTGCCAAAGTAGGGTTCACAATATTTCCTTGAGCTGACTGACTCAAATGGCTCTGAGCACTATGGGACTTAACATCTGTGGTCATCAGTCCCCTAGAACTTAGAACTACTTAAACCTAAGGACATCGCACACATCCATGACCGAGGCAGGATTCGAAAACCGTAGCGGTCACGCGGTTCCAGACTGAAGCGCCTAGAGTGACTGACTCTACTTACTGCTCAGTGTAGTCTGAGGAATCAACGTGGGTTTGTGTGTGTGTGTGTGTGTGTGTGTGTGTGTGTGTGTGTGTGTGTGTGTGTGTGTGTGTGTGAAATGCACAATTTTACGGTTATAAAGCTCTCAAAATCGTTTGAAATAAAGTCAGGTGTTCGACAGGGAGATGGTCTGTCACCTCTGCTTTTCAATTGTGTCTTGGAGAAGGTAGTTCGAGAATGGAGGAAGGCCATCAATACTAAAGGGATTCAACTAGGGAGAAATCCAAACAAGATCACTGTCGACTGTTTAGCCTTCGCAGATTACATGGCACTGATTACAGGTTCACTAGACAATGCCCAAGAACAAATAAGAAAACTACAAAAACAAGCAGCCAAAGTAGGACTACAAATATCCTATGAAAGAACAAAGTTTATGACAAACATCTGTGATGCTCCTCAAAATATTGCAGTTGACAACAACACAATACACAAAACAGATTCCTTTAAATACCTAGGAGAGTGGATTACATACAATGCCAAAGAAAAGATAGCTATAGAAACTAGAGTGCACAAAATAGAAAGAGTGTTTCATATGACCAAAAACGTTTATAATAAAAAATCCTTGTCCTGGAACACGAAATTAAGACACTACCAAACAGTGGCCAGACCTGAAGCTCTCTATGCGGCAGAAACATTTAAACTAACAAGAAATGGAGATCTTGAGAAACTAGAGAAGGTCGAAAGAAGAATTTTAAGGAAAATACTGGGAGCTAAAAGAAACGATAATGCTGAATACAGGTTAAGACCAAACAGAGAGCTATATCTGAAAGCGGAGAAACTAACTGATGTAATGAGGAAGAGGAGACTACAGTTTTTTGGACATATATTCAGAATGGATAACAACAGACTAACCAAGTGGATATTCACATTACTCAATAGCTACAAATCCAAGCCAGCATGGTTCATAGAGACTGAAAAGGACATTGAAAATGCTGGAGTTACAATAGCACAATAGAAAACAGAACACATTTCAGAAAGGCAGTTCAAAAGGCAGAATTTCAGGAGAGAAATAAAATAACTAGACGAAAGTGGACTCAATAAGAAAGGGAACAACACTCTAAAAGGATGAAGGAAATTTGGAAACTGAAGAAATCTAATACAATGAAGAGTAGCCAAAGTTGATTCATCGTACCCTCCAAATGGGTTATTCGAAAGAAAAAAAAGGCGAGTTATCAGTTTTTTCACACCACAATGATATAGTCTTATCAATTGATTGGATATTTGTGCAGTTTCACAGATAATAACCCATCTGTTTCTCTTTTCTACATCTCTGTCTCTTCATGTAAAAGGCAGCGTTCCGACTGACTGGCTCATTTATTGACTCATCGTCGCCCAGTCCAAACCGCTAAGGACAGAAACTTGAAATTTCGACAGGGTATTAAGGAAGTAAAATACTGTGTGGACATGTTTTTGGTTATAATTCATTATTAAATAACTACTAAAGCGTTTTTAAAGCTATATCTATAAAAACTGTTGTTTTAATTCTAAATTAGAAATAAAAATACGTGCTTCAGTGTTTTCGGAAATTCAGCCTGCTGAGCGAGAGAAATAATGGTTGAAAAATTTTATGAAGTTATTTCATTGAGAAAACATTTTCAAAGCTAAATCTATGAAAATTTTTACTTGGCTTCTCTGTCAGAAATTAAAAATACGTGTTCCACTGTTTTTGGAAACGCAACTCCTTACGGGGTGAAAGAGGGAGAAAACTATTTTAAAAAATATTTACCCGTAGCAATAAATTTTAAAAGCTATTTCTATGAAATCCTGTTGTATTGGAACTTATGCTGATTTATCTCTATGTACGTGTTCTTTTTCTCTATTTTTATCCATTCATTCGTCTAAGTAGTTTACGGAAAAGATTAAAACGCAATATTGCAGAAAAAATCAAGCCTGTGGAGCTAGCGAGAAAAAATGCAAAATATTAATTTTCTTATGTTTGAAAAAAGCTCCTATCGGATGTTTCATCGATCTTGTACTCTCTGCCTTTTCCCGTCTGTGATACAGAGGGAAAGTGGATTTCTGTTTAGTCCACTAATAATGTGAAATATATTAATGCTTATGGTATTAAGTCAACTTCACTTACTAGCACCTTATTTCACCTGATCTATATATCTGCGTTACCCGCATTCGTAACACTTCGGAAAAGCAAGAAATTTAAGCAAAGAAAGCTGAACGCCGTAACATTGTATTCAGAGGAGGAGAGAAGATAAATAACTTCAAGGCTCGAGGAGCTATGACCAAACAATCCAATATTGTATGTTACGGAGGAAAAATCATAGGCCTGACAGTTTGGAGTGTGCGTAAATCAGCTGAGACACGCGCTCCCGAGCGAACTCACTATTGTTGCGCTTCTTGTGCGGCGCTAGCAAATTTCCATTGTAATTATTATTCTTAAAGTTATTAATTAATCATTAGAACTGCCGACTGTTCCCTCTACTCTCACAAATAGATTAGACAGGTACAATAATTGAATAATATAAAACATGTTGTGTAAATTCTATTGTACTAATTTTTTTTCATTTTATTTCATGATTGGAATATTGCCGAGAGAAAACCATAGTCAAAGACCACATGATACGCATAAATTACAAAGTGATTAACCGGAGTAATTGTAGCAACAACATTTAAGACGATTGTCTGTAAGGTAGAAAAGAACTCCAACTTATAGCTCGCATGACTGCGCTTGGTAACGCCTCGATCAAAGGTAGCATCACTACCTAACCCTATCCAGTCATAAATTTGAACTATTTTTTAAAAGCAGTGGAGATGGAACCAGTTAAAAAGGTTCTGACGACTAATGAAAATAGTGTAGGGATACAAAATTTCCCGTAGTTTATGCTGATGACGCTACCAATTTCAAGATAGACGAGACTAATTCCCAAATCTCTCCACGAAGCATTTTCTCGCAAGAAGCTAGAGAAAGACGTACTAGTGCGGAATCAGTAAATTTCATTATCTCCATGTCACGAGGACTTGTTTAAAATGTGACGGAACAAGACACGGTAGGTATATAAGACACTAATGGGTCATCAATGCATTCAATCCAGGACAAATATAAAGGCTTCACTGACCTAGTGAAGAATTTCTATAATAATTTTTCCACGCAACAAACGAAGAAACTTGATGAAAAATTTCGTAATTTTAAGAGGAACAAAAGCAAACCACTGATGGTTTTAAGAATGATCTATCACAGATACCCTATAATTCAAATCTACTCAATGACCTTTCTAATAATTTGACACGCAAACGTGCCGTTATGGGGAAGAAATTAAAGATGGAACTATTCACTGATTTGTCTCAGGAGATAAACAAGCTAGATCAAAAGGTGTCATCTATAGACGATTCACAGGAGGATATGGTAGGTAAAGTAAAGAACGTGAGTGAGGTGCGGACTCAGATGCAAGAGGCTGAGTGGGAAATTGGCAAAAATTTAGAGTCTATGGCAGGTAGTGTTACTGAGATGCAATCGTTATGTAAAGATTTGCCTGAAGAAGTACAGGAGCTGTTTGTAAAAACTGAGTAATTCAGACTTAGGCACTAAGTTCATAAAGAAAGCACGAAAAAAATCGAAAATGGTGTAAAGAATTTAAAAGACAGAGCCGAAGTGGGAATGCTAGGTAAGGGTACGACCGTCGCACAGAAGATCGTACAAGAGTATAAGACCACTGTCGAAGCAGTTGAAGAGGTAGTAAAGGGAAGGGAAAACTAATTGATTGCTGGGATTGAGCTTGGCTTAAAGGCAGCAGAAGATAAGTTGAGGAGCAGTCTAATTAATGTTGGGGATGTCACAAGAGAGACGACAATAGCGAGCAATCAGGTACAGTTGGGCACGATAGATAGCGGTAATACTTATCAATCACTTGCTACCAGCCCTTCAAAAGGAAAATAAAGGAGTTAAAAAATGCAACAGGCACTGATAATCTCAATACCAGTTGGGCAGACGTACCCAGAGTATAATTAGATGCATCCGAATAACGCCACGGCGGCAGCAGACAGTACTGCATGTTTGTCTGCTTTATTAGTGGACGATGGTCTGCTCCACCATAGACAATTTCCGTTTCTTTCAACAGAGGGTTAGAGAACGAACCCTGTAGTGTTTATCAGAGCTTTTCGCAACGTGTTATTCCCAACTGGACAGAAGTGCAGAAGATCAGATTCGTTTGGGGTACACAGAGCGTGATCTGTGGGCAACAGATATGGTTGAGAGGTGCCATAACTAGGAGCAGTTTGAACGGGCTTTCTTGGGCAACTACTGGTCCACAGTATCCCAAGACAGGCTACGTCGAGTGGTTTTCAACACAATAGTAAACATGGGGGACTGATGAAGTATTTAGAAAAATAAATAAAATCAGGTAATGGGCAAACCCAGTTTCCCACGTGGACATATGGAAAATACTTAAAAGTCGCCTGGCCACCAATATCATGGACCAGCTGGTCACTACACCTGAAAATGATGTAGAGTATTTCTTATCTGTACTCGACACGATTGACCAAATATATGAAGAGGGGTCTTCATAACAACAGAACATTAATACGCAGTGTGTGCCTGTGCAAAATATTCGACAGCAGAATGGAAACGGTGACAATAACCAACACAGTTGGCACTCGTATGTCCGGTGTAACAACAGTAATACCAGCAATAATTATGGGAATGGGGGAAACCAAAAGTACAAATGCGGTTGCAAAGGAAATCACAAAACAAATTACAACAGACCGGCTTATACTGAACAGAAGGGGCAATTACAGCCAACAGACTTTTCTTTCTTTCTTTGTCCTTTGTCCCGTGTCACGCGGGGTCGGACTTGTTATTACGGATTTGGCTGTGTTAATGACAGAGGGTGGCCAGATGCCCTTCCTGCCGCCACCCCGAACCCCCCCGCAACGGAAATAGTGCACCCCAGCAGTCTGCGTCTAGTGTAAGTCACGAATTAGTGCGAACGTCTTCAAATGTCCGTGTGCTGTGTAACTGACGCAGAACGTGGGGACCAGCCCGGTATTCACCTAGTCGGATGTGGAAATCGCCTAAAAATTTCATCCAGGCTGGCTGGTATACCGGCCCTCGTAGTTGATCCGCCAGGCGGATTTGATCCGGGGCCAGAGCGCCTACCCGAGTCCAGGAAGCAGCGCAATAGCGCTTCCGGTTACCATGGTGGGTTAATTACAACCAACAGACTAACATTTATATATCCAGTGGGGGGTCAAGGTCAAGGAAAATTTAATTGCATGACAATACAGGACACGAACTGCCGAGGTCGAGTCCAAACGTGCAGGTAATTGAAGTTGCTCACAATGAAGAGGCTAACCCTCTGACAAATCAGGAAAACTTGAACTGGTCGTGTTAAGCCCCCATTCGCAAACGAATAAAAGGGGTGAGGGCGTGGAGTTTATTCCAAGTTACTTTCTCAGATATGACCAAGGGGTAGATATGAAGGACGAATTGTGTCGGGAAGATATATTCAACTGAGACAAGGATGATGAAGAGGCAATGCAAGGTGTCATCAACGCTCGGATATGTGATCTAGATGTACCTATGGCACTTTACACCAAGGGAGCATCGACAAGTACAATGTCACAAAGCCTGTTTATCGAGCTGCGAAGACGATGTTATGTACCAACTTTTCCGGTGCAAAATTTTCGTATTCTGACCGCAGTGGGGAGAATGTCAAAACGAGTTAAACTTCAGGCATTAATACACATTAACATTAGCAATTTTTCTCTCAACCTTACAGATGTTCCTTTACCATCAATGTTCAGAAGTTATCAATAAATTTAATTAAAATCAGCACGACTGAAAATACATTTAAACTGAGTAATGATATCAGAGTACAATTGTCATACCCAAACGTATTGTTTCTTGATACACAAAAGGGTGAGCAACTGACTGAAGCCGGCCAGAGTGGCCGAGCGGTTCTAGGCGCTTCAGTCTGGAACCGCGCGACCGCTACGGTCGCAGGTTCGAATCCTGCCTCGGGCATGAATGTGTGTGCTGTCCTTAGGTTAGCTAGGTTGAAGTAGTTCTAAGTTCTAGGGGACTGATGAAAAAATGGTTCAAATGGCTCTGAGCACTATGGGACTCAACTTCTAAGGTCATTAGACTGCAGCGCCTAGAGCCGCACGGCCACTTCGGCCGGCGGGGACTGATGACCTCAGATGTTAAGTCCCATAGTGTTCAGAGCCATTTGAACCAACTGTCTGAAGAAGATATGAACCCAGAGACTGTCTGAACAAGGCAAGTGAATCTGCTTATTTGTTAGAGGATCAGAAGGAGAAGTTAACAGAAGTAATACTTCGGTATGCGCGAGTAATTATAAGGCGCCCCAGGTTAGTAAAGGTTTATCAGTATAAAATGGACATTCACCAACACGAAACATTCTGCTTTTCTTCACCGTCAATTCCGTGGGAAAAAGGAGAAGTTGTGAGGAAATAAATCGAAAGGATGATAAATTGGAAGATCATACAAACCTCCTTCTCCCCACATTGTAGTAATACTTTAACCGTCGCCAAGCTTGACGGTAGCGTCAGGCTTGTGACTGACGCCAAAAGTATAAAGAAAATCATTGTTTCTGTCAGGATACGCCCTGAAGAATTGTTACTGAAATTTCACAATGTTAAATACTTAACTATAATTGATTTAAAACTGTCGTATTGGGAAGTAGCATTACATGAAGAGAGTAGGAAGTACACAGCCTTTGTGTTTCGGCTTGAGAGCTACGAATTCTGTGTTTTTCAGTTCGGCTTGATCGTAAGTGCCATTGTTTTCATTTCCACTCTGGACGAAGTTTTGGGACCAGGTCCCCTCAGTAGAGTCACTCTCTATGTTAATACCTACTCCCAAATGGGACGAACATGTGGAGCTTTTTGCACACGTATTACACCGATTTTCAGAATATGGGGTCACAACTAATTAATGAAGTCGGAGTTTGGAAAAGAAAAGGTCAAAACCGTGAGTCTTCTCTCGACACAGGATATACTGAGTGATCCAGGAAAACTTGATGAGATCAAACATTTCACACCATCACACAATTAAAAACAACTCAAGGCATATTTGGATTTGGTTTCATATTTTAGGAAATTCATTGCATATCAGTTACTGAATAGTGACGCATTGTATCTTTTGTGGAAAAACAGTCTATGAATATGGACCAATCAATGTCAAGCAGAATTCCACAAAATAAAAGAAGCCTTACTAATGCAAACATACTACACCACCTTGATATGTCACAGAATTTTTGCTTGAGTACAGATGCATCTTCGCAGGAACTAGGGGCATGATTATTTCAGATCACTGAAGCTGATAGGTAAGCCACACCCAAGATAATCAGTTTTGCCGATCGAACACTTCGTGCATCCGAGCGGTCACCTTCCGTGACGGTGCTTGAGGTTCTCGGGGTTGTGTGGGCGTTTAAGAAATATGAGTACTACTTATGGAGTGAGCACACCAAAGTCCACTCTGACCATCAAGTGCATATAGGTAAACCTGCATAAGTTCCAACACAATTGCCCCCATACTGTACAGTGGCGTGGTCCACAGTTACTGGATGACAGTATACGGTAGCGGTGCCCTTTCTACACACAATCATAACATATTAAACTTTATTTTCATTTATAACTTATACTGTGGCCAATATTATGCTAATATATACCCTAGACGTGGCAGATCTCTCTTATTTTACAGTTTCACTTACACATTGGGAAAGATTAATTTTCGAAGTCCATGCCGCTACGTAGTGCATATTCACCGTTACAGCCAGAGGCTCCATTATTGCGGAAAAACAGCTACAAGCTTCTTGCTAGGCTACACTCACACACGTTAAGCATGTTTGTTGAATAGGCACATCGTAAGTCCGCAGTTTTTAGATAACGACAAATTTCATGTCGTCAAAGTGTCCTTAGAGCTGCTCAATAGGATAGTATGTATAGACGAGTGCATGACAGAGAGTTTTCGATGCTGCAACGGAAAGACACATACGTATTTCCGACCTATGGTACTGGAACCACGTCGTGCGTCACATATTTCAGTGTTCGAGGCCAGCCTCTATATTCAGCTTCTCGTCGAGATCTCGGCAAACTTCAGGTAAGTCCATAATCGTTTTCACGTTATGTGGTCCCTTGTAGCAAAGTTTAGCGTCCTTCGCCGATACACCCGCATCTTTACCTGGTATAGAGTTTGATGATTGAATAGTTCCTCTTGACGTCTGTTTTGTCAATGCATATATGGTTTCACATAACGTATGCAAAATAAGCTTTACAGTTCAACATCGTTTGATTAAAGCGAAGCATACATATGTCTACATCTATGCGTTGCTGACACGTCGGATACATATACGGTACAAATTATAAATTTTCACATCTAGATTCACAACAACATTTATGACTTGTGCAGAAAACAACATTTCGATTCTACGGTATGACCTTCAAGATTTTACTTTCGCCATTAGGACACATAAAACAACATCTTATGACATTTTAAATACACAAGGCTTGACATTTTCTATGGTCATTCACAGGCTGCTTGTCTCTTACAGATTTGTTATGAGCAGGTAACTACCTTAATCTTTGGAGTTCATGCAGCAGTGTTACCTTACCAATTAAAGTCGTTTCTGTTTTCAATTTAAAGGTTGAAAGGACAATGTACATATATGATATGCATGAACCACTGTCCTCATTTTTTGTCACACGCCTGTAAATCCAGATTGCTAACAAAAGAGAAGAAATTTCGATTACGCGTTAACCAACAAGCAAAAATAAATAGGCTTATCCCCGTCTCTCTCAAGTCTGCTAGGAATGCGTCTACTGATTTACGAGGAATGGTGACAGGGAATAGAAAAAAGCATTTTTTTATCTGCTGTTAAAACCGCTCGGCTAGACACCATAGAATAATTGAGTAAACTCTTTGCGCATACTTCTTTGTATTTTTGTGGAACTATATACACTATGTGATCAAAAGTATCCGGACATTCCCCAAAACATATGATTTTCATATTAGGTGCATTATGCTGCCACCTACTGCCAGGCACTCCATATCGGCGATGTCAGTAATCATTAGACATCGTGAGAGATCAGAATTGGGCGTTCTGCGGAACTCACGGACTTCGAACGTGGCCAGGTGATTGGGTGTCACTTGTGTCATACGTCTGTACGCGAGATTTCCATCTTTCTAAACATCCCTAGGTTCACTGTTTTCGATGTGATAGAGAAGTGGAAAAATGAAGGGACACTTACAGCACAAAAGCGTACAGGCCGACCTCGTCCGTTGGCTGACAGAGACCGCCGACAGTTGAATAGGGTCGTCATGTGTAATAGGCAGACATCTATCCAGACGATCACACAGGAATTGCAAACTGCATCAGGATCCACTGAAAGTAATATGACAGTTAGGCAGGAAGTGAGAAAACTTGCGTTTCATGGTCGAGCGGCCACCACATATCACCACATATCACGCTGGTAAATCCCAAACGAAGCCTCGGTTGGTGTAAGGAGCGTAAACATTGGACGATTGGACAGTGGGAAAACGTTGTGTGTAGTGGCAAATCACGGTACACAATTTGGCGATCCGATGGCAGGGTGTGGGTATGGCGAATGCCCGGTTAACGTCATCTGCCAGGATCTGTAGTGCCAACAGTAAAATTCGAAGGCGGTGGTGTTACGGTGTTTTCGTGTTTTTCATGGAGGGGACTTGCATCCCTTGTTGTTTTGCGTGGCACTATCACAGCACAGGCCTACATTGATGTTTTAAGCACCTTCTTGCTTCCAACTGTTGATGGGCAATTCGGGGATGGCGATTGCATTTTTCAACACGATCGAGCATCTGTTCATAATGCACGACCTGTGGCGGAGTGGTTAGACGACAATAACATCCTTGTAATTAACTGGCCTGCGCAGAGTCCTTACCTGAATCCTATAGAACCCGTTTGAGATGTTTTGGAACGCCGACTTCGTGCCAGGCGTCACAGACCGACATTGATACCGCTCCTCAGTGCAGCACTCAATGAAGAATGGACTGCCATTCCCCAAGAAACCTTCCATCACGTGATTGGATGTATTCCTCCGAGAGTGGAAGCTGTCATAAAGGCTAAGGGTGAGTCAACACCATACTGAATTCCAGCATTACTGATAGAGGGAGCCACGAACCTGTAAGTCATTTTCAACCAGATGTCCAGGTACTTTTGATCACATAGTGTACTTAGTGTTTGGTGAACTAACTGCAGAATTCTGACAGTGTCATGTCATACAAGCTATATTACTTGTTTGAAAGTACCTGTAGTGAGTGTAATCAGCGTACTCAGCTTATATCCATATCTTCAAATACTACTCGTGTGTATATAATATGCTTAAATATGTTACTACGAAGGTTGTGCCGAGAAATTATTGTCGAAGAACTTTTAGGTAAGTCGTGATCCCGCGTAAATACATCATGAATACCCATATTTGGTGCTCATATCAGCAAATTGCGCTTTTTAATATGCGATGTAACCCCCTTTTTGGCTTGGTAGTACTAGACCTACACTTCATTTAATAACATTCTACGTACTGTAGTCTCTTCATATACACATACTTATTAGCACTATCACATTCGCACACTTACTTATATTCATATTGCTCTGTAGCTCATTTTCATTGGTACCAGCTACTTAAATTCTCCTTCCTGCCTTTACAAGGACGTGTTACCTGGAAAACAAACTTGATAATAACTTAGAACATAGTCGCACAAAGGCTAACTAACATATCAGATTCCTCCTCACACACATATCTTTTTACTTCCAGTACGTGGATGCGTAAATTCGTCAACTCCTTTTTAAATCTCAAAACCTTTCCTTCTTTTATAAGAGTGCAAATATTCAGAGCTTTGTTAGTACTTCCATATTCATAGTACGAATACACCTGAAATTAATGTTACTGCAGACGGGCACAACTCAATATCTTACGTACTTTGTCCAGAATGTGGCCATACTCCTTTAATTATTCTTTCTTTCATTGTACACAGATACATTCCTTACCCTGTTTTATTCATTGTATATATAAGTGCCGTGTAAATTTTTATACAACGTAAATGGAAATGTAGTGCGTAGATAGATTTCTGTAGTTAGTCATTCATTCTTCCTCTCTTTCTTTTATTTTAAACCTCCTTACTGTATTAATTTTACCCTTATAGTGTAGAGTCCTTCGTTTTAATAGTAATTATAATATAACCTCTAGAATATAGCTCATTTGTCTGCTAGACGCCAAGTTCGCTTTGCATTTGGTGTGCTAAGCTGCGTGTTGGACTGAACTGTTTCTGCGTATGGCTGAGGTTGCTAACCTATGTGTTAGCTCCTACTACGCCTTTTTAAAATACTATAACTTACCTTGCTTCGATTTAAAAACACCTTTATAAATAAAATGATAATTTTCTCTTAAATTAAGAGAACAATTGTTACATTCATATTATATTGAAATATTTCACTTATCATGTACAGTACTTCAAGTGACGTTTGACCTTTGTCCAATCCATCTAGTGTACGAATTCTCTTAGATCCTTGTTTAGATAAAGACCCTTGTTCTTTCCTCTATTAGGGAAGGCTAATCTACTTGCACCTGGATATGCGATTTTAGTAACTTCAAAAGGCCAGTACACAAAAGCTGCCATTTAGGATTGAGCTTTCCATATTTCGTAGATTTTGTGTACGTTTCTAGTAATACCTCTTATACTACCTGAAACTGTACAGTGCGCCCTAATCTTTTGTCATACGACTTTTTCCTCTGTTCAGCCTTTTCCTCCATAGTAATCAAAGCCTGGAATACATTCTCTTCAAGTGACATCCCTTCCCTGGGTGTCTTGGGCAATGGTTTTTCCGACTCGTCGACTTCTCTGCTTTTCAACACCAATTCAGTAGGTGTAAAATCGGTTGAAATGTGTGGTAAGTTGTTAATGATTTGTTGAAATGCTGAGACAAATTGAACCCATTTCATGTGCTTCTGTGATTCGTAGGTGCGAATAAACCTGTTAAATTCTTTGAATATCCTTTCTATTGGGATTACCTCGAGGTAAAATCTGGATATTAATGTATGTTTTATTTTGTTTGTGCCGGCCGGAGTGGCCGAGCCGTTCTAAGCGCTACAGTCTGGAACCGCGCGACCACTACGGTCGCAGGTTCGAATCCTCCCTCGGGCATGGATGTGTGTGATGTCCTTAGGTCAGTTAGGTTTAAGTAGTTCTAAGTTCTAGGGGACTGATGACCTCAGATGTTATGTCCCATAGTGCTCAGAGCCATCTGAACCACTTTTTTATCTTGTTTGTGTTAGTGAATTGCTTTAATATGTTGCCTACGAAGTACGATGCATTGCCCGTTAAAAATATCTGCGGCTTCCCCAGTCTTGGTAGACAATCCTAATAGGAGAACCTGCAGCCACAGATCACACTGCATACAACTTAACGTAATTTATGAAAACATCATACGAAGCAATAACGTGTTAAACATCTCCCTTCCTTTGCAGATAGGGTTCAGTGCATCCAAGGACACATATTAAAAAAGGTTTTGTGGGCACTATGGGCTCAATTAACTTCAAGTTGTTTGAGTGCCTCGTCTCTTGGCAAGTAATGCACTTTCGAATTACATGGAGAACTCTTCTCCGTAAGTTGGGAAAATAGCAAAATGCATTTATCTTGTTGGTGCATTTGGATACCCCGTAGTGACCCCATACTTTGTGAGTGTACAAAACGAAATCATCTATGCACATTACTTGTCAACATACACACCACTGTTTTTGATTCGGTGTATGCCGATGAAAAAGAACTCCCTTATATATAGTGAAGAATTTTTTCAAATTCTCGTCATTACTTTCAGACAGTTTACATCTTTTCTTTTTCTGTCGCATGTCTCCTTCTTGCATTTGCTCGAAACTCTTACACAGCTTTGCATAATATGGTTGTAGTGTCTTGTCCTGCATAAACAAAACCCTAATTTCAAAATTCTGTTCTGTAAATTCTAAAAATTCGTTGAGCCTTTGAGGTAAACTTTACAAGCGTCTACGATCATGCGTTGTTTCAAAACTGAACTCCTGCAAGTATGTGCACCACCTGACTCACCTCCCATGAAATAATTTAGTTACACAATGTCACTTATAATCCGTCTTGATTGCAAAATTGTTTAATTCACATGACTGGTTACGGTTCCTCTAGAACCATCTTCAGATCTGCAATTTCGGGTTACTCCTGTAATTATTATCCTTAAAATTATTTATTAATCAGCAGATGGTGTCTCACCTTTTGGTTGGATATAACGAAATAGGTGTTGGGGAATGGAAGCTCCTATGGAAATATCATCGTAAGAACGCAAAAGATATGATGAAGAAAAACCTACCACGATCTCTTTTTGGTCAATAGCACTTTCAGAAGAGGCCATGCTTCTTTCGCCGTAATTAGAATGAAAAATTTAGAAGGTGTTGCAATTTGTGAACAACATAAAAATTTGATTAAACAAAACCAAGAAAATCTGAGCAGACTATACAGAATATGCGCGCGAAGCAGGAGGGCGCTAAGCTAGTATGTAACATATGTCTAACTGCACTGATCAGCACCGAGCGGAGTGGTGAAGTAGTCAGCACACTGAACTCGCTTTCGAGAGGACGACTGTTCAAATCCGCTTCCGGCCGTCCTGATATAGTTTTCCTTAATTTCCATAAATCTCTCCAGGCAAATGGCGGTATAGTTCCTTTGAAAGGGCTCGGCCGGCTTCCTTCCCCATTCTTAGCTAATCCGATGGGACAAATGACCTCTTTGTTTGGCCCCCTTCCGCAAATCAACCAACCAACATTGATCAGCCAGAACATTACGACCACCTATAATAACCGGTATGTCCAGCTTTGGCACGGATGACAGTGGCAACGCGTAGTACCATGGAAGCAGTGAGGTTCTGATACGTCGCTGGGAGGTGTTAGCACTGCACCTGCACACGCAAATAACCTAATTCACGAAAATTCCGGAGAGAGGGGCTATGAACTCTGACGCCATGTTCAATCCAATCCAACATGTTTTCGTTTGGGTTCAGATCTGGTGAGTTAGAGGGCCAGCATATCAATTGAAACTCGCCACGGCGTTTCTCGACCCGCTCCCTCACTCTTCTGGCCTTGTGACATGGCGCACCATCATATTGAAAAATGCCAATGCCGTCGGGAATCATAATCGTCATCAAGTGGTGCACGTAGTGTGCAACCAGTGTACGATACTCCTTGGCCGTAATGGTGCCTTGCAGGACCTCGACTGGACCCATTGATGCACACGTGAATGTTCCCCGGAACACAATGTAGCAGCCTCCATCCGGCAGTGCAGGTGTCAAGAAGCTGTTCACTTGAAAGACGACGGATTCCCGCCCTATCATCGGCGTGATGAAGAAGGTATCGGGATTCGTCAGACTATGCAACGTTCTACCACTGTGGCAACGTCCAGTTCCGATGTTCATGCGCCCATGTCAGTCGTGGTTGCCTATGTCGTGGCTTTAACATCGACACATGCCTGTGTCGTCGGCACCGGAGACCCATCGTTACTGTTGTTCGGTGTACACTTGTACTCCACCCAGCATTAAAGTCTAATGTTAGTTCCGCCACAGTTCACCGCCTATCATGATTTACGAATCATTTCATCTGTAACGCGTGGTAGCCACCCAACCCCACGACGTCTGGACTTGGTTTCACATTGGTTTCGCCACGTGTTGAAGACACTCGCCATAACATTCCTCGAACAGCAGACATGTCGTGCAGTTTTAGAAATGCTCGTACCGAGCCTCCGGGCCATCACAACCTCCTCGGACAAACTCAGATAGATCGCGCGCCCTCCTCGCCAAGCGAAGGTGGTGTCGCTAGACGGGTCTACATGAAAAATGGCTCTGAGCACTATGGGACTCAACTGCTGTGGTCATCAGTCCCCTAGAACTTAGAACTACTTAAACCTAACTAACCTAAGGACATCACACACATCCGTGCCCGAGGGAGGATTCGAACCTGCGACCGTAGCGGTTGCGCGGTTCCAGACTGTAGCGCCTAGAACCGCTCGGCCACTCTGGCCGGCCGGGTCTACATCGGTAGTAGGTCGGGAGTCATATGTTCTGACTGACAAGTGTACGGTTCGTAATACAAACACATGGTGTTACGCAGATTAAAATCTGTTAAACACGAACGTTGAGGGGACTTTATCAATTTTATAACAGAAAAAGACCATTTGCACGCATACCAATTCAAAATCTTAAAATAGTCTACTGGTTATGTGGTATAATTTTACATTACAAGCTTATCACATTAAGGCAAGTACTGAAGTGAGAAACTGTGTATATGTCTTCAGGTGGTGTAACTCACCGAGCGCAAATTACCCAAACCAGCATTTGAGAGTGAGAGAACTTCTCACCTCCCACAAGATAATGAAGACCCTTACGACATTTACGCTGTTCATTTGCTAAAACTTCAACATCTGGTATGACGTTCTAATTTATTACTTCTTTACTACTAACTCTATTCACAACACGTTTTGCACACAGTATTCACATGTACCGCTGAATGTAAGTGCAAGATTGTATCACCGTACGACACGCAGTTCAGGAGATGAATCATCAAAATTGATGTGAATGGAAAACTAGCCTTTCTTAAAACGGAGCACCAATTTCCCAACCATACTCATCCAGTTGATGATCCGAAACTAATAAAAACAAGCACAAGTAGAATTTTCCGCCTTCAAGCATAAAGGTTTTACATGCTTATCCTCAAATATTTAACACGTTCACTCACTTCTATAGTAATCAGATGTTTGATGATGTTTTTATATGGGAGTCCTAAGCTTTTAAAGAATCAAGGGTACTGGTGCTACCTAACAGAATACTAAAGAAATAGTTTTTTGTTGTTGTTGTTGTGGTGGTCTTCAGTCCAGAGACTAGTTTGATGGAGCTCTCCACCTTGCTCTATCTTGTGAAAGCCTCTTCATCTCCGAGTAACTACTGCAATCTATATCGTTGTGAATCTGCTTACTGTATTCATCTCTAGGCCTCCGTCTACAAATTTTGCCCTCAAGACTTCCCTCCAGTACCAAATTGGTGATCTCTTTGTGACAAAGCAACGTGGGATATTATTAATTCCCCTTCTGTTTTGCCATCTGCCTACTTAAATTCGTTTTTTTTTTCATTTTTTAACTAATTACCATTAACATACATAAGTCACAGCTGCAAAATACTAACACGAATTCTTTACAGACGAATGGAAAAACTGGTGGAAGCGGACCTCGGGGAAGATCAGTTTGGATTCCGCAGAAATGTTGGAACACTTGAGGCAATACTAACCTTACGACTTATCTTAGAAGTTAGATTAAGAAAAGGCAAACCTACGTTTCTAGCATTTGTAGACTTAGAGAAAGCTTTTGACAATGTTAACTGGAATATTCTCTTTCAAATTCTGAAGGTGGCAGGGGTAAAATACAGGGAGCGAAAGGCTATTTACAGTTTGTACAGAAACCAGATGGCAGTTATAAGAGTCGAGGGGCATGAAAGGGAAGCAGTGGTTGGGAAAGGAGTGAGACAGGGTTGTAGCCTCTCCCCGATGTTATTCAATCTGTATATTGAGCAAGCAGTAAAGGAAACAAAAGAAAAATTCGGAGTAGGTATTAAAATTCATGGAGAAGAAGTAAAAAGTTTGGGGTTCGCCGATGACATTGTAATTTTGTCAGAGACAGCAAAGGACTTGGAAGAGCAGTTGAACGGAATGGACAGTGTCTTGAAAGGAGGATATAAGATGAACATCAACAAAAGCAAAACGAGGATAATGGAATGTAGTCAAATTAAATCGGGTGACGCTGAGGGAATTAGATTAGGAAATGAGACACTTAAAGTAGTAAAGGAGTTTTGCTATTTAGGGAGTAAAATAACTGATGATGGTCGAAGTAGAGAGGATATAAAATGTAGACTGGCAATGGCAAGGAAAACGTTTCTGAAGAAGAGAAATTTGTTAACATCCAGTATAGATTTAAATGTCAGGAAGTCGTTTCTGAATGTATTTGTATGGAGTGTAGCCATGTATGGAAGTGAAACATGGACGATAAATATTTTGGACAAGAAGAGAATAGAAGCTTTCGAAATGTGGTGTTACAGATGAATGCTGAAGATTAGATGAGTAGATCACATAACTAATGAGGAAGTATTGAATAGGATTGGGGAGAAGAGAAGTTTGTGGCACAACTTGACCAGAAGAAGGGATCGGTTGGTAGGACATGTTCTGATGCATCAAGGGATCACAAATTTAGTATTGGATGGCAGCGTGGAGGGTAAAAATCGTAGAGGGAGACCAAGAGATGAATACACTAAGCAGATTCAGAAGGATGTAGGTTGCAGTAGGTACTGGGAGATGAAAAACCCTGCACAGGATAGAGTAGCATGGAGAGCTGCATCAAACCAGTCTCAGGACTGAAGACCACAACAACAACAACATGTTACTTTGAAGAGGAAATCATGAATACGACGAACTTACTAAGTGCATTACCAATCTGACGTAATAATGAGAGTGTTAACATTTCAGGTATGTCATTTACCGTAATAAATGTGAGCTTACAAGCCTTAAGGACAGTCTTATCTGTGATAAGGTGTTCCCTGATATTTGTAGTATCGTGGTATTACTTTACATCTTGAGTTATTGCGATACAGAGCAGTGTTTTCTAGTGGTGACTTATTGGAACCATTTTCAATAGTCAAACGACTATACCAAGGAGCGATTAGAGGACCTGCTAGACAGCTGAGTTATGCCGGATGCATGCGAATCAGGCGAAATGCAATTCAGGTCGTTCGGATACTTTTGAGCACGACTGTACATCTCGAGTTGAAAACGTACGAAAATGTACATCTGCACTTTTGCGAACTTCTGTTTTATTTTTGCATCAATACTGTTGTGAACCCACCATCTGGTATCAATACATTACATTATCATCCATTATACATAATCATTTTGAGAGTACATTTGATTTTATAGATGAGTAGGACGCAAGACAGGACATAGATAATGTCCGTTTGACGTCAACGGTGTGTAACATTTTACTTTTTTTGAATAGGACAATGTGCCTCTCCAATAATTTTTAGATTAGTTACAATGAGCTTACACTGCAAGAGAATTCGCTTGTAATTTTCAATATGTGGTCTGTTGTCGGTTTGACGGCCTTCCATTACATCGGCAACGTAGTGCAACTCCACCGAGAGCTGTCTGGAGTAGGGTGGAGATAGCAATGTGTAAGTTGCGAGCTGTAGAAGACGATCTTCATATTCCTAATACGATTAGGACATCGTATACTCTTGACGACGTTTAGCACCTGTGCGGTCAATCACCCAATTTCAGAATTCATGTTGAGTAATCCTGCAAAATTGCCATAATATTGTCTTTTTATATTGATGAGTAATATGGATAGTCGTCACGTTCATGTGCCGTCTACAACGCAAATTTAATGTTACTGTCCTAGGAACTAACCTGCAATAGGTTTTGTATTTCATAATCGGAACTATCTGCATTAATCGTCATCAGAGCAATGTCAGGGAACAGAATGCAGCAGTGCCTTGATACCTACTTGGGGACCTGCTTGAGTCGTGTTCTAAGGAAAGGATAGTTGCTGGTTCACATTATATTACACTAGCGAGAAGTACCGACTTTTCCTTTTCTCTGTAAACATCCAGAACTAAATTCAGTAACTAAATGCTGAGAATATACAGGGTGTTTCAAAAATGACCGGTATATTTAAAACGGTAATAAAAACTAAACGCGCAGCGATAGAAATACACCGTTTGTTGCAATATGCTTGGGACAACAGTACATTTTCAGGCAGACAAACTTTCGAAATTACAGTAGTTACAATTTTCAACAACAGATGACGCTGCGGTCTGGGAAACTCTATAGTACGATGTTTTCTACATATCCACCATGCGTAGCAATAATATGGTGTAGTCTCTGAATGAAATTACCCGAAACCTTTGACAACGTGTCTGGCGGAATGGCTTCACATGCAGATGAGATGTACTGCTTCAGCTGTTCAATTGTTTCTGGATTCTGGCGGTACACCTGGTCTTTCAAGTGTCCCCACAGAAAGAAGTCACAGGGGTTCATGTCTGGCGAATAGGGAGGCCAATCCACGCCGCCTCCTGTGTGTTTCGGATAGCCCAAAACAATCACACGATCATCGAAATATTCATTCAGGAAATTAAAGACGTCGGCCGAGCGATGTGGCCGGGCACCATCTTGCATAAACCACTAGGTGTTCGCAGTGTCGTCTAAGGCAGTTTGTACCGCCACAAATTCACGAAGAATGTCCAGATAGCGTGATGCAGTAATCGTTTCGGATCTGAAAAATGTGCCAATGATTCCTTTGGAAGAAATGGCGGCCCAGACCAGTACTTTTTGAGGATGCAGGGACGATGGGACTGCAACATGGGGCTTTTCGGTTCCCCATATGCGCCAGTTCTGTTTATTGACGAAACCGTCCAGGTAAAAATAAGCTTCGTCAGTAAACCAAATGCTGCCCACATGCATATCGCCGTCATCAATCCTGTGCCCTATATCGTTAGCGAATGTCTCTCGTGCAGCAATGGTAGCGGCGCTGAGGGGTTGCCGCGTTTGAATTTTGTATGGATAGAGGTGTAAACTCTGGCGCATGAGACGATACTTGGACGTTGGCGTCATTTGGACCGCAGCTGCAACACGGCGAACGGAAACCCGAGGCCGCTGTTGGATCACCTGCTGCACTAGCTGCGCATTGCCCTCTGTGGTTGCCGTACGCGGTCGCCCTACCTTTCCAGCACGTTCATCCGTCACGTTCCCAGTCCGTTGAAATTTTTCAAACAGATCCTTTATTGTATCGCTTGTCGGTCCTTTGGTTACATTAAACCTCCGTTGAAAACTTCGTCTTGTTGCAACAACACTGTGTTCTAGGCGGTGGAATTCCAACACCAGAAAAATCCTCTGTTCTAAGGAATAAACCACGTTGTCCACAGCACACTTGCACGTTGTGAACAGCACACGCTTACAGCAGAAAGACGACGTACAGAATGGCGCACCCACAGACTGCGTTGTCTTCTATATCTTTCACATCACTTGCAGCGCCATCTGTTGTTGAAAATTGTAACTACTGTAATTTCGAAAGTTTGTCCGCCTGAAAATGTACTGTTGTCCCAAGCATATTGCAACAAACGGTGTATTTCTATCGCTGCTCGTTTAGTTTTTATTGCCGTTTCAAATATACCGGTCATTTTTGAAACACCCTGTATTTGCATTATGCCAACTCAAAGATCAATAGATATGGATATAGATATAAATTTTTTTTTAAAGCCAGCCGGCCGAAGTGGCCGTGCGAATCTAGGCGCTGCAGTCTCGAACCGCGAGACCGCTACGGTCGCCGGTTCAAATCCTGCCTCGAGCATGGATGTGTGTTATGTCCTTAGGTTAGTTAGGTTTAAGTATTTCTAAGTTCTAGGGGACTAATGACCTCTGAAGTTGAGTCCCATAGTGCTCAGAGCCATTTGAACCATTTAAAGCCATTCTCGTTCTGCGTTGGAATAAACATCATTCATTATTTGCTCGTTCTTGTTATGATTGTTATTGTCATTCTCTCACTCGCGAGAGTTTTCACATTGCTATTTGGTATCGATGCACATGAAGAGTGGCTATGAAAGAAGGGAATACTGAATGCTATGTCATGCAGAATACACTCATTTACTTCGGCTCCTCGTGATCAACGCTATAGGAGAAGTGAGATACATAAAGTTGACAGTGTGAGGACAGACATGCTGGCACAACTCTGTAACTACACAGTGTTACCAGATAAAATGGTGCTGCGGAATCGAAAGTGTAGTACGGACCTTGCCACAGTAGCAGACAGCTGCTAATTTCGGACCGTGACCGTGGATTGCTCTTCGGTCAGTGCTAGTTAGAGTGTTACAAATGTTAATGGAAGGCTTTGTTTGATAGTCTTGTGCTGATGCTGTCTGAATAAATTATGCCATTGGGTAAAAAGCGGTTTAGTTTCGAGACCTAACCCACGGGGGGGGGAAGGCACAGTGGTCTCCTTCAGGAATTCCAAGCAATAAAACACAAAAAACAATCCAGGAAGGATTCGAACAGCTACTTTCATGCAGAGACATGCATTTGGAATCTGTTCATCGTTACGGGGTCAAACAAGAGGGTAACATTACTGAAACAATGATCGGGCTCCTTAGTATATAACAGAGCATACAGATTTCAAGGAGGAAACGTATGAAGACGCAGACTTCCTCGTTATCAATATGTGCGGCATATCTTTCGTGTTAACGAAAGTAATATCCCGCTTTACCTCTTCTTACGTCTCAAATGAAATGAATGCCATGAGGAATCGAATATTAGTTGACTGCGTCTCTTCTTGCTTCCATCCTTACCAACATATTTCTTCATTCTCGTGGTAATCATGACATTCTATGTGTATGCTGCAAAAGATTGCACGTGGACAAATTCGACATCGAGGTGCAAACCGTTTGGTATCTTACATTATATTCAATTCGAATAAGCTTCCATGTATTTTTACTTCGTTTGTATTTTTAGATGATTATGAACGTTACGGAAAATTATGTCACATGCTTTATGTTGAATGAGAAACATTGAATGATCCGTTTTGCATTCCCTACGTTGAAATAATATAATGTCGGCGTCAACAGCCTTCTTCCACGCCGGAAGCTGAAACCTGTATCATTCTGGATTAATGATAATTGAATGTCTCAAATGTATACATAGCCCACAAGGCGACGTCAGAAACCATCATGGGAGAACGCCGCATAAAACCAAACGTGCGCGCGCGTCTCCACTCTGAAGAACCGTATCGGAGAATCACGGCAAGCATTTCGCTGAAGAGCTGCCTCGTAAGAGAGCCGGGAAATGGCAGCGTCGTAGCAAGTATTTGTCAACACTCTGATAGTGCATTTGCTTCCGGGTGTAGGCCGGCATTACCTCCCTAAATTCACGTGACATTCGTTTTCCACATCGAAGACTCGTACGATATAATCCACTGTAAGATGAGACACTTAGAAAGTATATTTAATTTCTGGACTCCAAGAACGGCGTTCTTCACATAAGTAACACCTGTTTTTGTGTTTTAAGGTTGCGTTTTGAGGCTCAGGCAACATTGCAGTGAATGTAGTCCGTCTGTTGTCGCCAGTGTGTCGTTAGCTCAGAGGTTAGTCGTCGTATTGTGGCTTTTCTAACGCGGGACATTCTGAATCGGAATACTCCCCTTTCATTATTAGTTTCGGGACGTGACTATTTTCCTCGGACAAAAACCAATGCTGTGAATAGGATTCGCGGACATGCCATTCACTACCTATTTGGACAAACAGTAGACACTGTTCTCGATTTTTGGAAATACCTCAACGACCGTCATTAAGTCGTTGTCCGTCACCCTAAATACAGACAATTTTTCTCGAACTTGCTTCGTAGTGCTTTCCACAACCTGCCTCGTAGCTGGAATGTGTTGAGCCAATAGTGAAGAAGGTTTCCTGTTTGAACCAATGATCATATTTGAACTATTGAACGGAACACATCAATTTCGAGAAGACGTGACTCAACATATTACCAGCGGGGTGCAGAAGGCGTCTGATCAATTACACAAGAAAAATAAACAAAAATAATGAAAATAAAAATAAAATTCAGAAAAAGGAAGATTTTGTTTTGTTTGTAAGGATAGCCCTAACCTTGAATTCCCATATTTCCCCTGGTATATAGGCACCTCTCTGGGGTAGGTTTACTCAGGAGCCAACGCCTGAGGTGGACCAGATTTTTTTTTGTTGTAGGATGAAAAGTGGCGGTGGCACTGAGTTTCTTTTTTTTAGTGCCATTTTCCTAAGGGGCTTTAAAATAAGAGAGAAAAAAGGGGTAATCGTCAAAAAAGGTAAAAGAAAAAAAGCAAAATTGAAAAAATGGAGGTTCCCTCGTGCGTTGCGTTGCTCGTACTGTATGACATAGCAGTTCCAATGTCGGTGGAAGCCGTTGACTACAACCTTTTATTTTCCATTTTAATTAATGAAGTTGCAAACTGCTAGTAAAAATTCATTGTACGAAATCTGAATAATGCCTTTAATCATCAATCTTCGGCCGATTTCGACTTAGTAAATTAACTTAATATCATGGATGTCTGCTTTGCAAATGCCAAGGTGATTCACTGTAAAATAGATCCTTAAAAGATTCAAACCGACTGTCAACGATATAAATTTGAGTTTTGTTCGTCATATAGGTCTAAAATGTCAGGAGGTTGTTTATGAAGTGCACATGTTGATTAATATAGTTCCTATCTTCAAAATTTTTGAAATAGCATTTAACTGTAGACGTTTTCTAACAACGGCGTTAGCAATTCCTTTCCGTGCTCTGAAACTTCCAAAACGACAAATTTTTCTGGTTTAAATCTGATGACCTTAACTATCACTTCCGATCAACAATAAATACTCCATGAACCCATACATGGAACTCCAAATGTGCAGTGTTCCTGCACCGCTACAGAGCATACATTGCAAGGTATTCACACAGTTTATCGCATAGACTTACCATAAGGAATGAAACAAGAACTGTAATACACTTTACACCACAGACGCTCACTCTGGGTTGACGGAAACATCGGAACATTGACCAAAAGTTGCACAAATAATTGAGTTTGAAAGGAAAAGAACGAGGTATGAAGCATTTATAAAGTCATCGAATGTTGTGAGGTGGTTTAATTTCGTCCCAGTCTATAAAATTAATTTCGGGCCATACTCAGCTCTTGCCGATTAATGTAATATAATACCCGCCTACTAATCAGGACGTATGTCTCTGTTGCTTTTGAGCGTGAATGGAAATTGTAGAAATTTTCTGTGGAGCAACATTTAATAATAAAGCGTTTTAAATCATCAAAAGCGATGAGCGGTAGCAGGCGCTTTCGATAAAGAACGGGGGAGTGCAGCGCCGCTGCTGTCGCCACGGCCGCTGCCAGTAGCCAGCAAATGGATCCCGGAGCTTTGCCGCGTACGGCATCCAGAGGAGGACAGTCTGCAGGTAATCTGCCGCAAAATGGTTACTGGATAAAATTTTGATATCGGTGTGTCAGAAAGCGAAATAGATTGAATCTGCGCTACCATTACATTCACGTCTTCAGCATTCAAACAGAAGAGGCTATAAAAATATTTTATGCCAGCTGCTCTCGATCCACTGACATTATGAACAGAAACAACACACGCTACCGCTAGACCACAGGCGTAATCAGCCTAGGGTTTCTCTATCATGGGACAAGTTTTCCCCCAGGAAGTGCTGCAGTGTACAGTGTTGCCAGATTGTGCAGATAACCGGACTTAGAGAATTAGCGAGTTGGCCAGTTTTTTTGTCCCATGTCGCGATCGGCGCGGACTTAGCCTCTGAAGCGGCCGGCCGCCGGTCGAGTTTTATGTCAAAGAGTGTACATATATGATATGCATGAACCACTGTCCTCATTTTTTGGCACACGTCTGTAAATTCAGACTGCTAACAAAAGAGAAGAAATTTTGATTACGCGTTAGCCAACAGGCAAAAATAAATACGTCTCTCTCAAGTCTGCTAGGAATGCGTCTACTGATTTACGAGGAATGGTGACAGGGAACAGAAAGAAGCATTTTCTTATCTGCAGTTAAAACCGCTCGGCTAGACACCATAGAATAATTGAGTAAACTCTTTCCGCACACTTCTTTGTATTTTTGTGGAACTATATACACTATGTGATCAAAAGTATCCGGACACTCCCCAAAACATATGATTTTCATATTAGGTGCATTATGCTGCCACCTACTGCCAGGCACTCCATATCGGCGATGTCAGTAATCATTAGACATCGTGAGAGATCAGAATTGGGCGTTCTGCGGAACTCACGGACTTCGAACGTGGCCAGGTGATTGGGTGTCACTTGTGTCATACGTCTGTACGCGAGATTTCCACCTTTCTAAACATCCCTAGGTTCACTGTTTTCGATGTGATAGAGAAGTGGAAATATGAAGGGACACTTACAGCACAAAAGCGTACAGGCCGACCACGTCCGTTGGCTGACAGAGACCGCCGACAGTTGAATAGGGTCGTCATGTGTAATAGGCAGACATCTAACCAGACCATCACACAGGAATTCCAAACTGCATCAGGATCCACTGAAAGTAATATGACAGTTAGGCAGGAAGTGAGAAAACTTGCGTTTCATGGTCGAGCGGCTGCTCATAAGCCACATATCACGCTGGTAAATCCCAAACGATGCCTCGGTTGGTGTAAGGAGCGTAAACATTGGACGATTGGACAGTGGGAAAACGTTGTGTGTAGTGGCGAATCACGGTACACAATTTGACGATCCGATGGCAGGGTGTGGGTATGGCGAATGCCCGGTTAACGTCATCTGCCAGGATCTGTAGTGCCAACAGTAAAATTCGAAAGCGGTGGTGTTACGGTGTTTTCGTGTTTCTCATGGAGGGGACTTGCATCCCTTGTTGTTTTGCGTGGCACTATCACAGCACAGGCCTACATTGATGTTTTAAGCACCTTCTTGCTTCCCACTGTTGAAGGGCAATTCGAGGATGGCGATTGCATTTTTCAACAAGATCGAGCATCTGTTCATAATGCACGACCTGTGGCGGAGTGGTTAGACGACAATAACATCCCTGTAATTAACTGGCCTGCGCAGAGTCCTTACCTGAATCCTATAGAACCCCTTTGGGATGTTTTGGAACGCCGACTTCGTGCCAGGCGTCACAGACCGACATTGATACCTCTCCTAAGTGCAGCACTCGATGAAGGATGGACTGCCATTCCCCAAGAAACCTTCCATCACGTGATTGGATATATTCCTCCGAGAGTAGAAGCTGTCATCAAGGCTAAGGGTGAGTCAACACCATATTGAATTCCAGCATTACTGATAGAGAGAGACACGAACCTGTAAGTCATTTTCAACCAGATGTCCAGGTACTTTTGATCACATAGTGTACTCAGTGTTTGGTGAACTAACTGTAGAATTCTGACAGTGCCGTGTCATACAAGCTATATTACTTGTTTCAAAGTACCTGTAGTGAGTGTAATCAGCGTACTCAGCTTATATCCATATCTTCAAATACTACTCGTGTGTATATAATATACCTAAATATGTTACTACAAAGGTTGTGCCGAGAAATTATTGTGGAAGAACTTTCAGGTAAGTCGTGATCCCGCGTAAATACATCATGAATACCCATATTTGATGCTCATATCAGCAAATTGCGCTTTTTAATATGCGTTATAACCCCCTTTTTGGCTTGGTAGTACTAGACCTACACTTCATTTAATAACATTCTACGTACTGTAGTCTCTTCATATACACATACTTATTAGCACTATCACATTCGCACACTTACTTATATTCATATTGCTCTGTAGCTCATTTTCATTGGTACCAGCTACTAAAATTCTCCTTCCTACCTTTACAAGGACGTGTTACCTGGAAAACAAACTTGATAATAACTTAGAACATAGTCGCACAAAGGCTAACTAACATATCAGATTCCTCCTCACACACATATCTTTTTACTTCCAGTACGTGGATGCGTAAATTCGTCAACTCCTTTTTAATTCTCAAAACCTTTCCTTCTTTTATAAGAGTGCAAATATTCAGAGCATGCCCATCGTTTCGACTTAGCTTTATTAGTCCTTCCATATTCATAGTACGAATACACCTGAAATTAATGTTATTGCAGACGCGCACAATCTCAATATCTTACGTACTTTGTCCAGAATGTGGCCATACTCCTTTAATTATTCTTTCTTTCATTGTACACAGATACATTCCTTACCCTGTTTTATTCATTGTATATATAAGTGCCGTGTAAATTTTTATACAACGTAAATGGAAATGTAGTGCGTAGATAGGTTTCTGTAGTTAGTCATTCATTCTTCCTCTCTTTCTTTTATTTTAAACCTCCTTACTGTATTAATTTTACCCTTATAGTGTAGAGTCCTTCGTTTTAATAGTAATTATAATATAACCTTTAGACTATAGCTCATTTGTCCGCTAGACGCCAAGTTCGCTTTGCATTTGGTGTGCTAAGCTGCGTGTTGGACTGAACTGTTTCTGCGTATGGCTGAGGTTGCTGACCTATGTGTTAGCTCCTACTACGCCTTTTTAAAATACTATAACTTACCTTGCTTCGATTTAAAAACACCTTTATAAATAAAATGATAATTTTCTCTTAAATTAAGAGAACAATTGTTACATTCATATTATACTGAAATATTTCACTTATCATGTACAGTACTTCAAGTGACGTTTGACCTTTGTCCAATCCTTCTAGTGTACGAATTCTCTTAGATCCTTGTTTAGATAAAGTCCCTTGTTCTTTCCACTATTAGGGAAGGCTAATCTACTTGCACCTGGATATGCGATTTTAGTAACTTCAAAAGGCCAGTACACAAAAGCTGCCATTTAGGATTGAGCTTTCCGTATTTCGCAGATTTTGTGTACGTTTCTAGTAATACCTCTTATACTACCTGAAACTGTACCGTGCGTCCTAATCTTTTGTCATACGACTTTTTCCTCTGTTCAGCATTTTCCTCCATATTAATCAAAGCCTGGAATACATTCTCTTCAAGTGACATCCCTTCCCTGGGTGTCTTGGGCAATGGTTTTTCCCACTCGTCGACTTCTCTGCTTTTCAACACCAATTCAGTAGGTGTAAAATCAGTTGAAATGTGTGGTAAGTTGTTAATGATTTGTTGAAATGCTGAGACAAATTGAACCCATTTCATGTGCTTCTGCGATTCGTAGGTGCGAATAAACCTGTTAAATTCTTTGAATATCCTTTCTATTGGGATTACCTCGAGGTAAAATCTGGATACTAATGTATGTTTTATTTTGTTTGTGCCGGCCGGAGTGGCCGAGCCGTTCTAAGCGCTACAGTCTGGAACCGCGCGACCGCTACGGCCGCAGGTTCGAATCCTCCCTCGGGCATGGATGTGTGTGATGTCCTTAGGTTAGTTAGGTTTAAGTCGTTCTAAGTTCTAGGGGACTGATGACCTCAGATGTTAAGTCCCATAGTGCTCAGAGCCATCTGAACTACTTTTTTATCTTGTTTGTGTTAGTGAATTGCTTTAATATGTTGCCTACGAAGTACGTTGCATTGCCCGTTAAAAATATCTGCGGCTTCCCCAGTCTTGGTAGTATAATCTGTATTTTCATAATAGAGAAAAGTTGACCGTCAGTTTTAAAGATAACACCAGATTTAAATTTGTGCTTAGTTTCATTTATGTAATTGATTTTTATTTATTTTGACTATTACTAGTTAGTAGGTTTTATTATTGGGAGAAATCAGTAATTGTTTCGTAACTGAAATTCTATTCTTGATGTATAAACAAATATAAATTCTGTACTAATTATAAACATTTGGAGGAAAAACTAATAGTATCCTTAAAGTATTTATTCGGTTCTATTCGAAAACATGTTATCAAAGCCAGCCCTTTATTAATTCCAAAGTAATTAACAGTTTTGTCCAAAGTTTTGTTTGCGGTTTATATTTGTTAATTTCACGATTTAAACAAATAATTGGACTAAACCTTGCAGTAGTAGAAACTGTTAAAAGACAGAACTTTTCGATGTATTCAGTTAATTTAATCAGTTAAGTTTTAATTGTAACCCCTGTAAACTTAACTTCGAACACTGTGTACTTTCAGCACCTATTATTGTGATGATATGTAAGGGCCCTATTTGTGGTCACGAGACAGTCAGTCCACGGCCGAGCTTCAGACGAGAAACCTGTGTTGGTTAGATCAACAACAGTGCTTCAACTTAACTGTGGAATTCTTCAAGAACTGCGAACTTCGTGGTTAGGCTTTTACTGCTCGTAGATGTTCAATAGTAAACTATTGTAGCTGTATGTGGAGGTTTGCCTGCACACTATTAATGAGGCTTATTGAAAGTTTAAACAATAGTGCACTGGCCGTGTAGGTGTGTATTGTTAGGGGTTGTGAAAAGTGAAAGTAAAGTACTGCGAAACGCAACTGTGCATCTGTCGGTTACATTATTTGCAGTAGTCACTGTCGGAATCCACAACCCATTTTTCAGCCAGTGTAGCAGTACGTCGACACCGAGAACAATCAACGAAGAAATAAAGTAGGCAAATCGCTTCACCTTGATGCCTTAGGATGTGTCCTGCCAACCAAACAAATTTTTTCTAGTCATGATGTGCCACAAATTCTTCATTAGTTACGTGATCTACCCATATAACTGAGCATTCTTCTGTAGCACCACATTTCGAAAGCTTCTATTCTCTTCTTGTATAAATTAGTTGTCGTCCACGTTTCACTTCTATACGCGGCTACACTTCATACAAATACTTCCAGAAAAGACTACCTGACACTTAAATTTACAATCTTCTTCAGAAACGCTTTTCTTGCCATAGCCAGTCTCCATTTTATATCCTCTCTACTTCGGCCATCATCAGTTACTTTGCTGCCCAAATAGCAAAACTACTCTGTTGCTTTAAGTGTCTCATTTCATAATCTAATTCCCTACGTCTTCTCTCTGGACTTTAAGTCATACTCCAAATTTTTCTTTTGTTTCCTTTACTGCCTGGTCAATATACCGATTGAATAACACCGAGAATAGGCCACAACTCTGTCTCACTCCCTTCTCGACCACTGCTTCGCTTTCGTGCCCCTCGACCCTTGTAACTGCCATCTGGTTGTCGTACAAATTGTAAATATCCTTTCGCTCCCTGTATTTCACCCCTGCCACCTTTAGAATTTGAAAGAGAGTATTCCAGTCAACATTTTCAAAAGCTTTCTCTAAGTCATGCTGTGAACGTAGGTTTGCCTTTCCTCAATCTATCTTCTATGAGAAGTCGTAGGGTGAGAATTGCCTCCCGTGTTCCTACATTTCTTCGGAATCCAAACTGATCTTCCCCTAGGTCGGCTTCTACCAGTTTTTCCATTCTTCTGTAATGAATTCTTGATAGTATTTTGGAGCTGTGACTGATTAAACTGATATTCGGCAACTTTCACGCCTGTTAGCATCTACTTACTTTGGAATTGGAAATATTATATTTTTCTTGAAGTCTGTCATTTCGCTGTCTAATACATCTTGCTAACCAGATGGATGAGTTTTGTTAATGTTAGTTCTCCCAGAGCTGTCATTAGTTCAAACGGTATGCTTCGCTTCGGCTAAGGTCTCTCGGTACTTTGTCAAATTCTTTACGCCGTATCATATCTCCCATCTCAACTTTATCTACGTCCTCTTCCATTTCCATAATATCACTCTCAAGTATATCTTCCTTGTATAGACCTTCTATATACTCCTTCCACCTTTCTGCTTTCTTTTATTTGCTTAGGACTGGTTTTCCATCTGATATTCGTACAGCTCATATTCTTCGAGGTGGTTCTCTTTTCTCCAAAGGCCTCTTTAATTTTCCCATAGGCGGCATCTATCTTATAACTAGTGATATACGCTTCTACATCCGTACATTTGTCCTCTAGCCACTCATTCTTAGACATTTTGCACTTCTTGTCAGTCTCATTTCACAGACTTTGTATTCCCCTTCGCCCACTTCATTTACTGCATTTTTATGTTGTCTCCTTTCATCAGTTAAATTCAATATCACTTGAGTTACCTATGGATTTCTATTAACCCTCATCTTTTTACCTACTTGATAATCTGCAGCCTTCCCTATTTGATCTCTCATAGCTACCTATTCTTCTTCTACTATATTTCTTCCCTCTTTTCTTGTCAATCGTTCACTAATGCTTCCACTGAAACTCTCTACGACCTCTGGTTCTTTCAGTTTATCCAGGTCACATCTCTTTAAGTTCCTCCAATTTTGCAGTTTCTTCAGTTTTAATCGACCGTTCATAATCAATAAACTGTGGTCAGAGTCGACATCTGCCCCTGGAAATGTCTTACAAGTTAATATCTGGTTCCACAATCTCCGTCGTACCATTATATAATCAATCTCAAGCCTTCCGTTGTCTTCAGGTCGCTTCCACGTTTACAGCCTTCTTTCATGGTTCTTAAACCATGTGTTAGATATGGTTACATTATGCTCTGTGCAAAATTCTACCTGGTAGCTTCCTCTTTCATTCCTTTCTCCTAGTTCATATTCACCTACTATTTTTCCTTCTCTTCGTTTTCCTGCTGTCGAATTCCATTCCCCCATGACTATTAAATTTTGGTCTCCCTTAACTACCTCAATAATTTATCTCATTATAAATTTCTTCAATATCATCATCATCATCTGCGGAGCTAGTAGGCTATAAACTTGTATTACTGAGATGGGTGTGAGCTTCGTGTCTATCTTGGCTACAATAATGCGTTTACTATGCTGTTAGTAGTAGCTATTATTTTATTCGTTATTAAACCTACTTCTGCATTACCCCTCTCTGATTTTGTATTTGTAGTCACCTGACCAGAAGCAACCATAGCGTACGGATCTCCATGGCGGCACATTCACAGGAGCTCAGTCCGTCAGTTCACCTGATGATGGCAACATGTGTGATCGCCGAAATATTGTGCCCGTTGGACACTGTAGACCGGCATTACACCCGTCGATATTTTGGCTATCAAATACGCCGGGAGAAACTCAACAATCACTTCCTTGTATAATGCTTAACTTCTGGACTTGTCTGCTTTATATGCTTCGTTGTAGAGCCATTCAATCTGTAAATGTAATATTCAAAATTGAAAAAAGCCGAAGAAGAGGAAGAAAAAAATAAATCATAAATATTCATGTAAATGTAACGGTTTATTGTTGTGTTATCAAAGAATTGGATTTTAGTAAATACACTGAAGGACAAAAAGTCACAACACCAAGAAGGAGTGGTGCGAAGCAAACGAAGGTTGGTAACCGTCTTTCTACATCCTGAAGAAGAAGTCTTTACAGATTTGGTAGGCTTAGTTGCTTTTGAGATTGCACATGGTTAGTTGATGTTAGTCAAGAATGTCTTTAACGCGCCGAAGAAGCCAATATAAACATCTCACTGAGTTTGAACGAGGTCGTATAATAGGATTACGAAAAGCTGGGTGTTACTTCTGCGATACTGCATAAAAACTGGCAGGAATGTAGCCACTGTATACAATTGCTGGCAGCGGTGGTCACAAGAATCAACGGTGTCACGGACGCCGAGCTCCACGTGGCCACATACCACTACCGAGAGGGAGGATCATTCTGTTCGACATATGACTCCCGCGCATCTGCAGTAGCAACCTGAGCATCAGTTGGCACCAAAGTCACACAACTAAATGTTACAAATCGCTTGCTTCAAGGACAACTCCGAACATTCCCCTGATCCGAAAGCAATGAAATCAAGCGAGAGCTCACTGGAGGGCACGGTGGAAATCTGTTGTGTTTTCTGATAAAATCTGGTTGTGTCTCGATGCCAGCGATGGCCGTTTGTTAGTTGGAAGGAGGCCAATTTAGGATCTGGAACCAACGTGCCCGCGTGCTAGACATACTGGACCTAAACCTGGAGTTGGGGTGTTACATATGATTTTGAATGACATCAGGAATTTTCTCGTGGTTACCTGACTGCAAAATTGTACATCAATGTCGTGCTGCCATTCGTGAACAACATTTCAACAAGGTTTTCCAACTGGAGAACGCTCGCCCATCTATCGCTGTTGTAACCCAACATACTCTACAGAGACTAAATTAGAAATAATACACTACTGGCCATTAAAATTCCTACACCAAGAAGAAATGCAGATGATAAACAGTTAGTCATTGGACAAATATATTATACTAGAACTGACATGTGATTACATTTTCACGCATTTTCGGTGCATAGATCCCGAGAAATTAGTACCCAGAACAACCACCTCTGGTCGTAATAACGGCCTTGATACGCCTGGGCATTGAGTCAAACAGAGCTTGGATGGCGTGTGCAGGTACAGCTGCCCATGCAGCTTCAACACGATACCACAGTTCATCAAGAGTAGTGACTCGCGTAGTGTGACGAGCCAGTTGCTCGGCCACCATTGACCAGACGTTTTCAATTGGTGAGAGATCTGGAGAATGTGCTGGCTAGGGCAGCAGTCGAACATTTTCTGTATCCAGAAAGGCCCGTACAGGACCTGCAACATGCGGTCGTGAATTATCCTGCTGAAATGTAGGGTTTTGCATGGATCAAATGAAGGGTAGAGCCACGGGTCGTAACACATCTGAAATGTAACTTCCACTGTTCAAAGTGTCGTCAATGTGAACAAGAGGTGACCGAGACGTGTAACCAATGTCACCCCATTCCATCACGCCGGGTGATACGCCACTATGGCGATGACGAATACACGCTTTCAATGTGCGTTCACCGCGATGTCGCCAATCACGGATGCGACCATCATGATGCTGTAAACAGAACCTGGATTCATCCGAAAAAATGACGTTTTGCTATTCGTGCACCCAATTTCGTCGTTGAGTACACCATCACAGGCGCTCCTGTCTGTGATGCAGCGTCAAGGGTAACCGCAGCCATGGTCTCCGAGCTGATAGCCCATGCTGTTGCAAACGTCGTAGAACTGTTCGTGAAGATGGTTGTTGTCTTGCAAACGCCTCCATCTGTTGACTCAGGGCCGGCCGCTGGTGGCCGAGTGGTTCTAGGCGCTCCAGTCTGGAACCGCGCGACCGCTACGATCGCAGGTTCGAATCCTACCTCGGGCGAGGATGTGTGTGATGTCCTTAGGTTAGTTAGGTTTAAGTAGTTCTAAGTTCTTGGGGACTGGTGACCTGAGATGTTAAGTCCCATAGTGCTCAGAGCCATTTGAACCATTTGTTGACTCTGGGATCGAGACTTGTCTCCACGAGCCGTTACAGCCATGCGGATAGGATGCCTGTCATCTCGACTGCTAGTGATACGAGGCCGTTGGGATCCAGCACGGCGTTCCGTATTACCCTCCTGAACCCACCGAGTCCATATTCTACTACAGTCATTGGATCTCGACCATGCGAGCTGCAATGTCGGGTTACGATAAACCGCAATCGCGATAGGCTACAATCCGACCTTTATCAAAGTCGGAAACGTGATGGTACGCATCTCTCCTCCTTACACGAGGCACCACAACAACGTTTCACCAGGCAACGCTGGTCAACTGCTGCTTGTGTATGAGAAATCTGTTGAAACTTTCCTCATGTCAGCACGTTGTAGGTGTCGCCAACGGCGCCAACCTTGTGTGAATGCTCTGAAATCCTAATCATTTGCATATCACAGCATCTTCTTCCTGTCGGTTAAATTTCGTGTCTGTAGCACGCCATCTTCGTAGCGGGTCAATTTTAATGACCAGTAGTGTATATTAATACCTTCAGCTGCTGCCGGGCGTTAATATGTATCAACTGTAACAGGTGAAAATGTGTTCCCTGACCGGGACTCGAACCCGGGATCTCCTGCTTATATGGCAGACGCTCTATCCACCTGAGCCACCGAGGGCACAGAATATAGTGTGTCTGCAGGGACTATCTCGCGCACGCCTCCCGCGAGTCCCACATTCTTACCTTATATGTCCACACACTACATTCGCAGTGTCCCACCCCAACACATTCATTACTCGCGAAAGACATTCTTACTAAGTCCAATAGGAGTTCGGGTAATATGTGTGTGCATCCGCACAGAAGAAGAAGATCATGGCCGGTATTGCCAGAACTATATACTTATATGGATATGGTGTCTGTTCTTTCAGATATGTCCGAAACAACAGACACCATATCCATAAAAGTATATAATCTACAGAGTGTCGACATGTTTCCTTGGTTTGCTTGATCACCAGATTTGTCTCCAATCGAGGGCATATGGGACATCATCGGACGGCAACCTTAACATCGTCCACATACAGCATTAACCATCCTTAAATTAACCGTCCAAGTGCAACAGGCATGGAACTCGATCCCATAAAGAGCCATCAGGCGCTACTACAACACAAAGGATGCACGTCTGCAAGCTTGCATTCAACATTCTGGCGGCTACACTTGTTATTAACGTACTAGCATTTTCCGTTTGCAATGGATTATATTGCGCTTGGATTAACCTGTTATCTTGCAGTGTCATTCACTTGCATATGACACCTAGACAAATGTATTTCCAAACTCTCATTACTCTACGTTAATTATTTTTTGGTGTTGTGATTTTTTTCACTCATAGTTCATAAATTAACACATGAAAATAAATTATCCAGTTCATCCACCTTGGCAACAAAAATCTGATCTAGACGTACTCCCAATTTGAAAATAATAGAATCTTCTGACCTTACAGAATGCATATTTAGATTTGTGTTTCAGGTTAATTAATTTGTATGGGATTAGTTGATGCTTATGGGGTCTAACTAAGTGATTGATCTGGACACAAAGCGGGGCATTATGAGGAGGTTATAATGTGTCTCTGGGTACGTCCTGAAGGAGTAGTATTTGACATATTATACGGGAGAATGGGATATCAGACGATGAAATATTAACGTTTTCAAGTATTTGTATTGAAACACTCGAAATGCGCCGTTGGCGTCAGGTGTTACTCACTGAAGTTTTGTACTGGACCTTCTCAGTGCCACTCTATTGATCTCCCAAACCAGCTGACCCAGGAAAACGTAGCACCCACAATTTTCCATAAATGAATACTGTTGTGGCGTAACAAGACAGCTACGGCACACTGAAGTAGCCGAAAGGCACGCGTAATCTTAAGTAGGCTTGATAGAGGTCTGAAACAGGATACTTATTAATGTTATAAAGAAAAGTATGTAGCTACTAGAACACTTAACTTTTATATCTTCATTGGTTTACAACGTTCTTGGTGATACAAGTGAGAGTCTATCTTGAGGTACATGCAATGTTACAAAAAATGGTTCAAATGGCTCTGAGCACTATGGGACTCAACTGCTGAGGTCATTAGTCCCCTAGAACTTAGAACTAGTTAAACCTAACTAACCTAAGGACATCACAAACATCCATGCCCGAGGCAGGATTCGAACCTGCGACCGTAGCGGACAATGTTACAAATGGCGCCTTGCTAGGTCGTAGCCATGGACTTAGCTGAAGGCTATTCTAACTGTCTGCTCGGCTAATGAGCAATGCATGCTAACTATCTGCTCGGCTAATGAGCGATTCTTCGTCCGTGTAGTCGCTAGCAATGTCGTCCGTACAACTGGGGCGAGTGCTCGTCCGTATCTCGAGACCTGCCTTGTGGTGGCGCTCGGTCTGCGATCACACAGTGGCGACACGCGGGTCCGACATGTACTAGATGGACCGCGGCCGATTTAAGTTACCACCTAGCAAGTGTGGTGTCTGGCGGTGACTCCACAAATACCACGAACTACTGACTTTGGAGATCTTGTCGGACAGGTAGGTTCCTTCAACTCGCTCTTTCTCAGCTGCCTCTTTAGTGTATTTCTGATATACGGGCGCAGTTGCTCCCCAAATAGCAACTTTTACTGATGCCAAGTTGATGGCGTAGAGCTGAGAGAGCTATTCGAAGCCATATGCCAATAAACAGTGAACAGAAAGTTCGAATAAGGGCTTCTTCTTGTATAATAAGGCGACAGCACCTACATGGTATCACCGATTTCGTCCAAATTTCAGTGTATGCAGGGTCTGGCCATAAATGAAAGTGACAGGGATGGGAGCTCCTGATGGTCAAGGTCTTAGAAGAAACAGCATTTTTTGGGCGGGTCGGGCGGGACATGAGCTCTCTCCATATCCAGGCGACGCTTAGTGCAGCGTCAAGAGTACGAACGGGTATCCGACAGTCTTGGGTCCGAATCGCGAGGCTCAATATTTTAACTGTAAATTTTTACGTTACGTTCAATGCAAGTAAGGGAAATAATTCTCAGAATATTTAATTTACTAATGTTTTCCTAAAACTAAAGGCAAAGAAATATTTGCGATTGCAAATAAAATTCCAGAAAGCGTTTGTATGGTTAAATGGTTCAAATGGCTCTGAGCACTATGGGACTTAACAGCTGAGGTCATCAGTCCCCTAGAACGTAAAACTACTTAAACCTCACTTGTTGTGGATTGGCAAGACAGCCAATCCCCTATGAGGAAGCCGAAAGGCATGCGTTTAAACTCACGCAGGCTGGCGTGAGGTCTGGAACAGGACAAGCAATTGAGACTAGCAAAAAAGGTACGTAGCTTCTGGAATACTTAACTTTAATCCATAATTGGTGAACATCGCTCTTGACAGTACATGTTTTACAGCATCAACAGTGACTGGTAATGGCGCCTTGCTAGGTCGTAGCAAATGACGTAGCTGAAGGCTATGCTAACTATCGTCTCGGCAAATGAGAGCGTAATTTGTCAGTGAACCATCGCTAGCAAAGTCGGCTGTACAACTGGGGCGAGTGCTAGGAAGTCTCTCTAGACCTACCGTGTGGCGGCGCTCGGTCTTCAATCACTGACAGTGGCGACCCGCGGGTCCGACGTGTACTAACGGACCGCGGCCGGTTTAAAGGCTACCACCTAGCAAGTGTGGTGTTTGGCGGTGACACCACATAACTAACCTAAGGACATCACATACATCCATGCCCCAGGCAGGATTCGAACCTGCGACCGTAGCAGTCGCGCGGTTCCGGACTGAGGCGCCTAGAAACGCTCGGCAACCACGGCCGGCCCGTTTGTATGGCTTACGAGAACTTCATACGTAAAATTACATACTTCATGTTTTTTTCCTGCACCTAAAATCTGTCTGACACAGCAGTCAACTACAGTCTTGGTTGAAGTTCAATGTGCAAGCAGAAGGTCGCATGAAATACTTGGAGACTGTTGAGAAGCTTGCACGTGGTCGCGGGAGATAGAAATATTTCGTAATGCCGACTTATGCACTTGTGAGATTTCCGTGGATTCTGCAGTGAAGACGTAGTACGCGTTTAGAAGTGAATATCTCGCGAGTTATGTTGTTGTTCATAACTAATTACGTGGAGTCGGAATCTATTGTTTTCTTTTTAAAGCCCGCAATACTCAAAGTATCAGTGATGTCGAGTGTACTCGACATAGATCAAAAACTTTCTTGGTTTGACACAACATGTTAGTACTGATATTTAAACTACACAAACAATATCTTACTTACTGTAAATGAAACCAAAAAACTAGTTTTTTTGTTGATATTCACTGCATTACGTCGACTGTTCTCATACTTTTTTGGCACATTTCGTGCTCGAGGAGGGATCTCATTGCCCATGACAAGGTGATCAGATGCGCAATCTGTGGATTCGGTTAGCAAATTTTGTGAAGTCTGTTGTAGGAACCCTTGTCTGCTGTCCCATTACACATATTCCCTTGCGTGACAAGCAGTTACTGAATTGATTCAGTGAACATTAAAAAGAGAGATATTCGCTGCTCTGGTGGTTTAATTTCAACAGGCTCTCATCAGAACAGAGCAGTGATAACACAGAGATATCCAAATGTAAATTTAAAGACATTCGCGTAGAATTTTCGTTTCGCACAAATTCCTCACAGTACTTCAAATCTTTTGATTATATCGTCTTACGTATTAGTGTATGCCTTCACACTCGCTTAATTTCACTTTCCACTTTATTCTGTTTTATCAGCATTTCGCAAACTGTGTACATTGTCACTCGTTACGCGAGCTAGTACCTGCCCCACAGATGGTGTCACAGACTCAGAGCGTAAACCTTTATGGTTATATTTACGCAGAATCATATCAGGTGGAATTTTTATTGCATAAAATATGAACATAAAAACTATTCATAATTGCAGATTATGTATGCTGCTGAGGTGACGTCACAGCAATTGGGTTGAATCGTGCCCTCGGCTTAGGACCGGATTTAACTTGTTCCATTTGCCACACGAATCTTAAGAGCTTCTGAAGTGATGTCAACAATATGTCCCGAACATGAAACGAAAAAATATGAGCAAATCTGCGCCATTAGGTATTGCGTAAAATTTGGCGAAACCGTTATTATGACTTCAAATTACAGCAGACTTATGGAGAAGATTTTCTGTCCAGAATACAATTATTCAGGTGCCATAAATGCTGGTAGCAAGCCGAGTAGAACTGGAAGACGAAGTTTTTGTGAAAAGATCTTTAACTTCAAAAACAGATGATATTAGATCGTCGGTTGACAGTGAGAATAGTCGACAACAAATTGAATTAGAACGGATTTAGCATCCGTCGAATATTAACACAGGATTAAGACAGGCGAAAAGCGTGCGTAAATATGTTTGCGAAGAAAGTTAGGACTGAGAGTAGGGACTATCGAGAGGATGTGTCTTCATTTTCTAGATAGCCTTCAGTGTGAGCCAGAATTCTTATGTCCCGTTATCACGGTTGAATATTCAAATAAAATCCGGACAAAACGCTGAAGTCAAAGGTGACGCACTGTAGGCATCCTGACCCAAGAGAGCGAGAGTGAGTAATATTTACATGTAAGAGTAAGCTATTTGCACGTTGGAAACATAGTCCATAAGAAAAAACTTTCCTACAGGACAAACTATTAATCAAAAAATTTAGCTGTAAGTTCTGAAACGTCCCCTTTGAACAATTGTACATGACTGTGCTTAAACTGACACACAATATTTTTAGCGCAGCGCAATCTGACTTTCAATAATCCCTACAAAAGAATGGCCCTAACTAACGTTAACCTATACCTTTCACAAATCACTTACCTCACAAAAATCTTCGTTACTCGAACTACTGCAATACAGCGAGCGCCACTACTGCCAGCTAAATAAAAGATTCAAAATACTGAAGGCACTAACTACTGATAGGCACAGTTAGCAAAAGAAAGATTTTGATAGAGAACAAACAATGTATTTACCTTAATAGTGTTCAAAAGTCATAATATATATAGCAGTTCATGACATCCATTCTTACAAATGTACTGTTTCTGATGGATACACATCCAAATCATCCGCTCTCAAAAATCCGCCATCTCACTTCCCCACATCCACCACTGCTGGCGGCTCACCTCCAACTGCGCAAAGCTACGCGCTGTTAACAGCCAACTGCTCAACACTACAATAGCAAACAACAATGAAAACCACCCTCAGACTGCACACAGCACAACGAGTGATTTTCGTACAGAGCGCTACGTGGCGTTACCAACATAAAAACCTAAACAGCCTACCTACAGTTCCTAAAAGACTCATAAAAAGACGGCAAGCGTCTACCCAGGAACTGCACGCTGTTCGTTGTTGTAATACGACAGTGAGGCGGTCACACGGCACTTCCAACATCGAATTTCGGTCAAGATATAGCATTCTTGTACGCAGTATCTCAGACTCTGTGACTTCTTTGTTATTCAGATGGTAAACGAGGGGCTGAAAGGTATTCCACCATGAGTGTTCCAGAACTGCTAGGATGACTGCCTCCATCGCTGTCTAACTGCGACTGCGAATTATTCCATACGGGACGAACTTTATGTTTGATAAAAATAAAATCAGTAATTATAAAAAAAAAATCTATTCCCAAGTACGAAAAACGCAGGTGCTAATAGCTTGAAAGTTCGGAACAACCAGTTTTATAAGTCACGCTTCCAAAAACACAGAGGAGAATTATTTAAAGATGAGTGAAAAACTGGTAGGCGCTGACATCGAAGAGCCCTCACAGGCCCAGGTACAGGCGTGGCGACGCCGGGGTCCTCAGTTGGGGACTGGTCAGCACCACCAGTCCCCTGTCACCGTAAGCTGCGGGCACGCTGCAGTAACCACTGTACGGCGTGGCGGCACAACGTTGTTCGTGCCAGCGACCGTGCAACTTCGCTTGACCGCCCGGATCGCGAGGAAGGAAACACCTCTATAAAAAATATCCTCAACCTCAAGGTGCCGATGAAATGCATGGCTCTTGAGGTGGAACTGTCGTTGGCCGACAACCTCTTGGAAACCTGCCGCACCTCAGTTGTATGAGGCTTCGTGGGACCGAGATGGAACTCTCCAAATTTCCTTCTCTTCCTCCCAGCGCGGACGCGCGGCTGCTGCGTATGAACACCCCTCTAACAAGAGCTTTCGTGTAGCCAGTCTTCCAGACTCGGGGTTACACAGAGTTATTCATTAAATAGTAATAGAACGCATGCTGCTCGTCAGAACGTGTTTTTGATTGTGAAATATAAATAGGGCAGCTTTGAGGTTTGCCTTTTCATATTCCAAAACGTTTGACGGAGTCGCAGGTATACAGAAATCAGTCAAGCGATTGCATAATAGAACACGGTTGGTTGAAACTGCCAGTTCCCAACAAGCGACAAACCTCCGGAAAACTAAATGCCTTGTGGAATTGAAACGTCCCCTAATGAAAAATTATACAAGACTGTGCTTAAACTGACACACAATATTTTAGCGCAACGCAATCTGACTTTCAAAAATCTCTACAAAAGAATGGCCCTGACTAACATTAACCTATACCTTTCACAAATCACTTACCTCACCAAAAATCTTCGTTACTCGAACTACTGCAATACAGCGAGCGCCACTACTGCCAGCTAAATAAAAGATTCAAACTACTGAAGGCACTAACTACTGATAGGCGTAGTTAGCAAATGAAAGATTTTGATAGAGAACAAACAATGTATTTACCTTAATAGTCATAATTGACATCCAGTCTTACAAATTTCAAAACTCCGCCATCTCTCTCCCCACATCCACCACTGCTGGCGGCTCACCTCCAACTGCGCAACGCTACGCGCTGTTCACATCCAGCTGCCCAACACTACAATGGCAGACAACAATGCAAACTAACCACAGACTGCACACAGCACAGCCAGTGATTTTCATACAGAGCGCTACGTAACGTTGCCAATAAGAAAACATAAACAGCCTACTTACAGAATAGGCCATCGAAGCAATGCCATTTGGTATCTGCGTGCAGAATGTGCTGGAGTTACCTGGTCTGGAGCAAGTACAACTCCAAATCTAGGATTCTAGCTGCCTGTCACCATAGTCCAAACTAATTTCAGATTTAGTGCAGTACAGGAGAGGCTGCACTCCTGCATAAGTTTTTAATACATTATTTAAGGACATCTTAACTGAGCACCACAACTCTACGGCTGTCTTTACTGATGGATCGAAGCAAGGGGACCTCCTTTGATTGCTCTGCTGTTTTCCCTAATCGTGTTCTACATCTACATCCATACTCCGCAAGCCACCTAACGGTGTTTGGCGGAGAGTACCTTGAGTATCTCTATCGGTTCTCCCTTCTATTCCAGACTCGTATTGTTCGTGAAAAGAAAGATTGTCGGTATGCCTCTGAGTGGGCTCTAGTCTCTCTGATTTTACACTCATGGTCTCTTCGCGAGATATACGTAGGAGGGAGCAATATACTGCTTGACTACTCAGTGAAGGTATGTTCTCGAAACTTCAACAAAAGCCCGTATCGAGCTACGGAGCGTCTCTCTTGCAGAGTCTTCCACTGGAGTTTAACTATCATCTCCGTAACGCTTTCGCGATTACTAAATGATCCTGTAACGAAGCGCGCTGCTCTCCGTTGGATCTTCTCCATCTCTTCTATCAACCCTATCTGGTACGGATCCCACACAGGTGAGCAGTAGTCAAGCAGTGGGCAAACAAGTAAGTGTACTGTAACCAACTTCCTTTGTTTTCGGACTGCATTTCCTTAGGGTTCTTACAATGAATCTCAGTCTGACATCTGCTTTACCGACGATTAATTTTATATGATCATTCCATTTTAAATCACTCCTAATGCCTACTCCCAGATAATTTATGGAATTAACTGCTTCCAGTTGCTGACCTGCTATATTGTACCTAAATGATAAAGGATCTTTCTTTCTGTGTATTCGCAGCACCTTACACTTGTCTACATTGAGATTCAATTGCCATTCCCTGCACCATGCGTCAATTCGTTGCAAATCCTCTTGCATTTCAGTACAATTTTCCGTTGTTACAACCTCTAGATAACTACAGCATCATCCGCAAAAAGCCTCAGTGAACTTCCTTTGTTATCCACAAGGTCATTTACATATATTGTGAATAGCAACGGTCCTACGCCACTCCACTGCGGCACACCTGAAATCACTCTTACTTCGGAAGACTTCTCTCCATTGAGAATGACATGCTGCGCTCTGTTATCTAGGAACTCTAGAGGTTCGATAGCTTCGAGACTTTACCGTCTTCGACACGAAATTATAAACGATCTTGCGGGCACTGGAGGAGATGAGATGTGCTTAGAGTGCTAAACTCCTTGTCTGTTCCGAGTTTCTGAGTGCCCTTCATTGTCAACAACGCTTGTACCCATCAGATAAAGTAGTCAAAAGTATCCAGACGACCAGATATGCGTCGATGGAAAGACAAGTGGCCGGAACTGGCAGGTAATAAGCTGCGTCTAGTAAAGCCCACTGCCTCCTTTCATTCACGAAGATGGGATGCGGAACTCCTCACTCGTCTTCGCATGGGCCACAGTCTTCTGACGCAGACCTCTTGCTACGGCGAAAGGATCTTTCAAAGTGTGGCGCTAGTGGTGTTGAGATTACTGTGAGCCAAGTTTTACTAGACTGTATTTTCTTTTCAGCTAGATGGCAACGGCAGATTTGCCAGTAGATCTGCCCTCATTGAAACGGATGTGATTACATATTTTTGTGATCAGTCTGAGTTGCTTTCAAAAATTTAGGAAAGTTCCTCTTAATGTGTTAACAGAGTCACTGACTCACTTTTTTTTTTTCTTTTAAGTGGTCAGCCAGTCACATATACCTGTGCCGTTATAGCTCCTCTGCCTTTTTACTTACATTTTCTTCCGAGGTGTACCTTTCTCTACTTCTTCTCTGTTTTACTGCCTGTGATATCGAGTGATTGAGTGGGTCAACGCGAGTGAGGTGGCTGAGAGAGTGTGCCAACGCTTTTAGCCCTTTTATCCATATTCGTTTCTTTTAATATTTGTAAGTGCGCTCATAAACTCACCGTTGAGCGTCGTACAGTCCATAAACAACAACAACAACAACAGACATCAAGGAACATTAGTTTTTGTCCGGAGGAATGTAGGGTCATGCGAGACCATACTGACCCTTACGGCTTATCTTAGAAGATAAAATAGTTAAATAAAGGCTAACCTAAATTTATAGCATCTGTAGGTTCACAGAAATCTTTTTACAGTATTGACTGGAATACACGTTTTGAAATTCTGATGATAGCAGGGATAAAATATAGGGATCCGAAAGTGTTTACAACTTATACAGAAATCTGATTGCATTTATAAGAATCGGAGGTCAGGAAAGAAAAGCAGTCGTTGAGAAGGGAGTTAGTCAGGGTTGTGGTTTCTGCCTGATATTATTTAATCTGTGCACTGAGTAAGCATGAAACCAAACGAAGGAGAAGTTTGGAAAGACAATACAAAAACATACAGAATGATTAAAATGTTTGATGTTGGCTGATGACATTGTAATTCTATCAGAGACAGGAAAAGACTTCGAAAAGTAGTGAAAGGAATGGGTAGTGTATTGAAAGGAAATTCTAAGACGGAAATCATTAAAAATAAAACAATGGTTGTGTAATATAGTCGAATGAAATGAGGCACTGGTGAGGGAACTTTCTCGGGGAATCAGACACTAGAAGTGCCAAAAGGAGTTCCGCTATATGAGTAGCAAAATAAATGATCGTTACGCAATCACAGATGATCTAAAATACAGTCTGGGTTTAGTAAGAAAAAACATTTCTACAAAAGAAGAGTTTGTTAACGTCCCGTTAAATTTAAGAGTTACGAAATCTGTGGGCAGTTGTTTTGAGTCTGCCCTGTACGGAAGAGAAACCTAGACGGCAAGCAGCCCAGACAGGAAGAGAACAGAAGCTTCCGAAATGCTACAGACGAATGGTGAGCATTAAATAGGTGGACCGAGAAATAAATGAGGAGGTATTTCATCGAACTGGAAAAAAAAAAGAAATCTTACTTAAAGAAGGGGCCAGTTGGGAGGACACATCATGAGGCATAAAGGAGTCGTCAGTTTGGTAGTAGAGGGAATACTTGACTTCTTAAGAACGAATAATCCTGAGCAAATTGGAGCACCGTGATACATACAGAGATTAGTGACCAGAGGTGTTGTAGCAAGACTGACTGCCGTAATATCGAAACCCACCAAAAATAAACGAAAAATGCATCTATTTAAAGAATCATATAAAAATAATCGGTTTAAGTACAAAGAAATAGTATATCCATATATACGTATATACATATATTCCAAATAAATTAATAGGCGATGGTACTGGTTCACCATGATACACAAAACAAGTAAGAACACTGTTGGAGAAGCACTGAAAACGTGTCTCATTTAAAAGAACGCAAAATCCCTCAAGATTGCCGAAGTTTTACAGAAGCCCAAAATTTCAATGCGAGATACTTTTAATAGTTTCCACATCGATATTATGTTTTGAAATCTGCAGAAAATCCAAAGACATTCTCGTCGTCTGTAAAGTACACCAGTATAAAGACACAATCAGTAGCCTCCCTGGGCGACAACAATGGTGATGTTACTGATAATTGTGCCATAAATGCAGAATTATTAAATACTGTTTTCCAAAATTCTTTCACCAAAGAAGACGAAGTAAATATTCCAAAATTCCAATCAAGAACTATTGCCAACATGAGCAACTTTAAAGTAGATATCCTTGCTGTAGAAAAGAAGGTTAAATCACTTAATAAAGGCAAAACCTGGGGTCAAGAAAGTATATCAGTGAGGTTCAGGTTGCTGATACAATGGCTGCATATTTTGTAATGATATACAGCCGCTCGGTCGCTGAAAGATCCATACCCAAAGGCTGGAAAGTTGCCAAAGTCACATAAATTCCCAAGAAAGAAAAAAGGAGTAATACGCGGAATAACAAGCCATCCTCGCTAACGTCGTTTTGCAGTAGTATTCTAGAACATATACTATTGTCGAACATTGCGAATCACCTTGAACAAAACGATTTATTGACAGAGAGCAACACGGATTCGGAAAATATCGTTGTTATGAAACACAACTATCTCTTTATTCTCGCGAAGTAGTGAGTGGTACTGACAGGGATCTAGAAATTGATACTATACTTTTAGGTTTCCAGAATGCTTTTTAAACCGTTTCTCAGAGGTGGCTACTAGTCAAATTAAGTGCCTGGGGTGTACCGTTTCCGTTGTGCGACTGGATTTGGGATTTTCTGTCAGAAAGGTCACAGTTCGAACTAGCTGACGGAAAGTCATCGAGTAAAACAGAAGCAATATCTAGCGTTCCCCAAGTGTTATAGACCCTTTGCTGCTCCTGAAATACATAAACAATTTAGAAGACAATCTTAATAGCCCTCTTACATTGTTTGTGGAAGAGCCTGTCATTTATCGTCTTACAAAGTTATCAGATGATCAAAACGAATTGCAAAACGATTTAGATAAGATATCTGTTTGATGCGAAAAGTGATAAATTGATCCAAATAACGAAAAGTGTGAAGTCATCCATATGAGTACTAAAAGAAATCCGCTAAATTTCGGTTACTCAATAAATCATGCAAATATAAAGGCCGTAAATTCAACTAAATACTCAGGGATTACAGTTACGAATAACATCAACTGGAACAATGACATAAATAACGCAGGTGTAGAGAAAATCGAAGACTTAGATTCATTGGCAGAACACTGAGAAAATGCAACAGGTCTACTAAAGAGACTGCTTAGACTAAGTTTGTCCGCCCTGTTCTGGAGTACTGCTGCGCAGCCTGCGATCCGTATAAGATAGGACTGACGGAAGCCATCGAAAACGTTCAAAGAACGGCAGCGAAGCAAGGGAGAAAGTGGATGTGATACGCGAACTGCGTTGGCAATTACTAAATCAAAGACGTTTTTCGTTTCGGAAGGACCTTCTCATGAAATTTCAATCACAAACTTTCTCCTCAGTGTGTGAAAATATTTTGTTGGCGCCCACCTACATAATGAGGAATGATCATCATAACAAGATAGAGAAATCAGAGCTCCCACGAAAATATGTAACTGTTCGTTTTCTCCAGCGCACTGTTCGAGAGCGAAACAGTAGACAATATCTTGAAGGTGGTCCGGTGAACTCTCTGCCCGGCACTTAATTGTGAATTGCAGAGTAATCACGCAGATGTAGATGTAATATTTGGATGGTAAAAACTGTAGAGGTAACCAAGAGATGAATACTGTAAGCAGAGACAGATTGGTGAAAGTTGGAATAACTATTCGGAGACGAAGAGGTCTGCACAGGATGGAACAGCGAGAAGAACTGCACCAAACCAGCTTTCGCACACTGAAAATTGCAGCAATACCAATTATTCTCGCTATTTTTATTTTATGGATCTTAGGCTGTGGTGCAATGCATATTTCTATGCCTCACGTTTTATATTCCAATGTTGAAGACACCATGACAGTCTTCAAACGGGAAAAAGTAGCAAACTTAAAGCAGCTCTGCTAGTCGAACTGTTTCTACAGAACTGTGACTGCTATCTGAACCTTTATAGCCTCTGGTGATGTCCGCAGCAGTAGAAGACGAAACATTACGCACAGAAATATGACTCGGACTACGGCCAAATGCCCATAAAACAAACATAACCGAGAACGCAAATAGCGGCCGTGAAAGCGTGCATAGCATGAGAAATTACTTTTCCAGTCCACCTACCATATACAGGCAAACGTGAACCAAAACATTATTCTGCAAGGACTCTTTGCAGGAATTTTCGGGAATGTTCAGGATTAACGTCTCGCCGTCGTATTGATCATTAGAGGTGGATTAAAAGTTCAGTTTGACAAAGATAGGGAACTAAAATGCTGGTAACCTACAGGGTGGTTATAATTAAACTTCTGTTGCCCGAGAGAGTCTCCATGAAAAATGAGTGCACGTGGGGGCAATAAAACTTTGTGGAAGCATTTGTAACGACACGCGCAAGAGAAATAGTGAATAAGCCACTGAAAGAAACACGTTTTAATTTACACGTGAGAGGGTAACACAATTTTTGTTAATTGCGTTCAATGTTTACGTTATGGATTACAAACGTTGCTCAGTGTGACGACCATGTACATTCAGGACAGTTTGTGTAATGCACACTGATGCTTGTGCTTCAAATCTACGTCGCCGTAAAAGTGCCGGCGACTAACGCTAATTTATGACATTAACATTACTAAGAACGCAAACGCTGCAGTGCACAGTTTGAACATCGTTCCTATAAAGTTGCGTACTCATGAGGTAAATAGTTTTGCGCCCACACTTGCCCAAATAGCGAAAGTTTATTTACCAGCGGAAAAATACCCCTATCGGAGCACAAAAAATGCGAATATGTTGCTGTTTATTTAAAATATTCTGACTGAAAAGTTGGGTACCAGATACCTAGTCCGCAGCTCGTGGTCGTGCGGTAGCGTTCTCGCTTCCCACGCCCGGGTTCCCGGGTTCGATTCTCGGCGGGGTCAGGGATTTTCTCTGCCTCGTGATGACTGGTTGTTGTGTGCTGTCCTTAGGTTAGTTAGGTTTAAGTAGTTCTAAGTTCTAGGGGACTGATGACCCATAGTGCTCAGAGCCAGGTACCAGCTACCTAATTCTACTTTCCTTACGACCTTTAAAATTTTTTCCAAAAATTTTGGCGTGCGAACATATTCGCTCTTTTTCTAACACTCAACTCACATCAAATTCCCACAAGCTATCGTACTGCCCTTTCCACTCACTGATTCAGCCCAACTCAATGTCATTATTAGTTTGTGTCTCTCTGTCATTGTTACCTTCTCACAGACACAACCTCCTTCGGTCCTACACTCTCAGTGTCTCTCTCTCCCTCTTGCTCTCACTTCCTGCTAGTATCTCATTCCTTCCTCCCTACTGTTGCTGTCTCTTCTCAGTGTTAACATCTCCCTTAACCTCATTGTCATTGTCATATAACCCGTCTCTCGTTATCACTGGCTGTGACCACATCCTCTTTCTCTTTATTCCCCCCCCCCCCCCGCACCTTCCTCCCTCACTTTCCTCCTAGCACTGGTCTGTCACTGTCAACCACGTTCCACTGCCAGAGTGTCCCTGTCTTTCTCTCAAACTGCCATTGTCTCCATTGCTGTTTCTGTAACACAGCTACTATTACCCAGTACATATTTACCATATATTTGCCAGTGCCACCTTCCTTCTTAGCATAAAGTAGTGCGGATATGTTCGGATGCCAAATTTTTTTAGGAAAGTTGTTAAAGATGCTGAGAAGGGTAGAATGAGGCAAGTGGTTCTCCATTGTCAGTCAGTCTTTTAAATAAATAGGAACATATTCATACCATTAAAACGTGGGCAATTTGATGCGATTATCTATTATTTAGATTTCGCATCATGCCGGATTTTACGTGCGGTAATAGGGTAATCTTGAACCTCCGTAGCTTCGAAACGGATGAAGACATAAAGAAAATTTTCAAGGTTGTTCGACATCGGGATCATAGGGATACATCGCAAAAGTTTCAGCCATTTTCTGTGCGTAGCAGTTCCTCAATTCTCGGCAGGGGTTTGATCCATTCGTGAAGGCGAAATTACAGTAAAAAAACCAACCCTTTTTGTTAGAGCAAATAAGCCCTCGGTCATAAATATTAAGTCAAAATATATATGTATATAATACATTAATAAAATTAAATTTTGTACTGACTGGAAAGAGATGCAGTACTTGCAAGTCACATTTTAAAAAAATCTGAGCCGGAAAGGCAACGTCATGAATAGTTTTAAATAAGATGGCGAGCCACTAAGGGCTGCTCGTACTTGCGTGAACAAGTGTTCCAATCAGTATAAACTTTAATTTTATTGATGTATTATATACGTAATATATTTTAGAACAGTTAGTTTAATTCTGAAGAGGACGCTCATAGTAGCGTCGAAACCTGATCAATTTTGACTTAATATTTGTGACCGAGGGCTTATTTGTTCTAACATAATTCTGACACGGTCACTGAATCTTAGCAGCTATGTTCATAGTTTTACCAACTCTTTTTGTTAGGATTTTCGAGGAACCGCCCATGAACTAATGGCGCCTCCATAAGTCCCATCACGTCCACTGTAGATATCATCAAATGTAGAAAGAATCAACTGATTTGATCCATGTGCAGGACGATGTTTGTACTTTCTGTAGGACAGTGATACTAAGACGATGCTTCTATTGGGTACACAAATGATCCCTATGGCAAGGCCTATTCTAAACACTTGACCCTACCTTTTTATCGCTATTAGAACCCGAGATAAGAGTACCGGAAACATCTCGGATTTATGCGTGGCACTTCGGTACTCATTAGGTGCGGATACCGTCCAGTCTAGCGAGTACCACGCCACTGCATTTAATTCGTGTGGTCTGAAAAAATAGTATACAGCATAAATACGAATGGTCAGACGGGAACTTTAACCTGCTAGTCCCGGTCAAAAGCTACGACGTAACTGTGCAGAGTAACGCGCCTCTTACAGACATAAAACTGACGCTGCTACACGGTACAGAAGCGGAAGCAACGAGAAGCCGTGAATTAGTGAGCAGGGTGGAGTGCTGGCGGCGGAATGTTCGGCGTGGCCCAGATGTGCCGGAGCGGCGTACTGCGCCGCCTTTTGGGCAAGGCCCGCGCGCCCGTAGATAGGTCAGTGAGCGCGGGGCGCGCGTCTGCTCCGGCGCCTATTGATCGCCGCCGCCGCCGCCGCCGCCGCCGCCTCCGCCGCCTCCCGGCGGCCGAGCGCCCAGTCCCGCTCCAGCGCTGCTGCGAGCCACACTGGCCGCCCGTACGCCGCCCCCGCCGCCGCCGCCGCCGCTCGCCTCTCGCCTCCCGCTGGCCCTCTAGTCGCTGCACGCGGTCACCGTCAGCGGCCGCCAGACACCTGCGGCGGAGGTGTCCGACAACTCGGCGCGATGTCGTCTTCTAAGGGCGGTAAGAGCGGGACCTCGACGCCAGCTGAGGGCAGCGGCGCTGCGCCGGCCACCACCACCGCCGCACCCGCCGGGACAGCCAGACCTGCCACCGTGAAGCCTGCAGAAGCGGCCGCCAAGGCGGCTTCCAAGCCCGTCAGCGGCTCCACTAGCGCGGCGCCGGCCAAGACATCGCCGCCGGCAGCGGCTGCGCCCAAAACCACCACTGCTACCACCAGGGCTCCGGCGTCCAAGTCCGCGGCTCCTGCTGCTGCCGGTGGTGGCTCTCCGCCAAAAACTGCGCCCAGCTCTTCCACAGGCAAGATGCCGCCCAAGACGAAACCGGCGACCGCGTCTGCTTCGGCGCCCTCGAAGGCGTCAGTATCGAAGACGAGTGCACCGTCTGCTGCAGTTAAGCCGACGACGGCGACTATGAAGTCTGTCACCCCGAGTGTTACTAGTGCCACACCGGCTTCGAAGACGCCTCCAGCTACGTCGGTGCAGGCTAAAACTACCACAACTGCCGCGGCTAAAGACCCGAAACCGTCGAGTGCCGTGACGAGTGCTCTTCCGGTGTCTTCGACACCACCAGTGTCTTCGACGAGCGGCGTCCCGAAACCTACCACAGTGGCTTCCAAGTCTGCGGCACCTAAGACCGTGTCCCCTGCGACCAGTGCTCCGTCAATGTCGAAGGCGGCTACACACGCGAAGACGACATCCCCGAAGTCTGCAACACTTCCGAGTACCACTACTGTCCAGTCTCCGATTACTTCGACGAGCAGTAACGCGAAAGCTCCACAGGTAACTGGAAAACCTACGCAGATCGCTGCTGCGAAGCTCCCACCTGCTTCTGTGCCTGTTACAACAGCACAGCCGCCGTCTAAAACGTCTCCTGTGACCTCGAAAACTGATCCCTCGAAACAGCCGAAAACTACTGCAATTACCAGTACGAAACCTACCACAACACCGAGCGCCACAACAGCCCCGTCGGTGTCGAAAACGTCTCCGGTTACTTCGGTTTCTACTTCTGCAACGCAGGCGAAATCTACGTCTACAGCTCTTCCAAAGGCTGACGCAAAAGTGACGTCCGCAACTAGTGTAAGTAGTGCTGCCGCTACGGAGGCCAAGACGTCGACGGACAAGAGTGGTAAGCCGTCTGCCCCGTCGACGGCGAAGGAGAAGGTTAGCGCAATTCCCACGACCGCTGCTCAGTCTGTTCCGAAACCGGAGAGTGTGGCTCCAGCGCCGAGCGATCAGAAAGGTTCTACACCTGATGTCGGCAAGACCTCCGCTGTCGCAACACCGCGAACTACAGCTTCGGCGACGCCTGCAACAACTGCTGTACCTACTGCCGCGAAGACGACGGCTGCATCCACAGTGGCAAAAACACCTGCCGTTACCTCGATTCCTGTCGCCACACCGGCGAAGCCGACGACAACAGCTAGCGCCTCTACTAGTGCCCCCTCAGTGCCGAAGACTGTGACTGCGACAGCTGCCGTTGTCACTGAACCTACCACCACTGGCGCTCTGAAGACGACAGAGTCGAAGCTTCCCAGATCCGCGACATCTGTCGCCTCGACGGCTCCGTCAGTTTCGAAGCCACCTCCGACGGCGGGCGTGTCATCGGCGGGTAAAATTACCCCAGCTACAGTCTCGATACCGCAGGCGACCCCGTCTGTGAAGACGGCGGAGCCCAGTTCGGTCCCGAAGATCGTCGCGCACCAAGAGCTCAAGACGGCGCCGTCAGCGCCAAAGACGATAGCTGTCGAGTCGGCGCCAGGGACAACGTTTACCGCCGTGTCGACAGCGACAGCGCCAGTTACAACGCCAGCTCAGAAGGCAGACACTACCAAGCTGACAGCCACTTCTGCGAGTACCACGCCCTCCGCGACTAAAAACGGAAGTGTGGTCCCAGCGCCGCAAGAAGCGACCGATCGAAAAACGAGTGTAGCAGAGCAGCAGGGAGCTAAGGTACTGCCACCCGCTGTGCCGAAGACGTCAACTGCAGTGCCGGCAGCTGCTACAAAAACAACTCCGGCGACTTCAGCGGCACAGCAGACCCCAGTGGGCACGAGTGTCGGGCCAGCTGTGACGAGCAGCAGCGCGGCGCCGCCAGCGAAGACTGTCCCTGGCAGTGTGACTCCTGCTGCTACGACAGCGGCTGCGGCCGTCTCTAAAATGCCGACCTATTCGGCGGCTGCAACACCGGCGACTACTACTGCCACTTCGGCGAAGAAGCAACCTGTGACGACGGCGGCAGCAGCGGATTTGAGAGCAGTGCCCGTCCTGCCTAAGGCTGTCACATCTGCGGTGACGCCCGTCTCGAGGCTGTCGCCTTCCGGTATAAAGATATTCACGCCCGTTACGGCCACGGCAGCGTCGGCCGTGGGCAGGGTGGCTCCCATCACGGCGACGGCGCCCTCCGCCTCCGGGACGACACCGGCCTTCACCAGGACCGTCCCCTCCGTGACGAAGGCGTTCTCTGCCGTCACGGCCGCGACGGGGGCCGTCACCGCCCCCCCGGCTGCGCCGCCGGCGTTCGTGTCGGCGCCCGGCGCGACGGGGCAGAAGCCGCTGCAGCCGGTGCCGCTGGTGGCGAGTTTGCCGACGAGCCTGCCGCACGGGGCCCCGGCGACGGCGGTGCTCGCGGGGAAGGCCGGCTCCCCGCCGGGCTGGGGCGGCACCGGAGCCGCGTCGCCCGTGGCGGTCGGCGCTCCGCCGTCGTGGGCGGCAGCGGCGTCGGTCCCGCGGTCGACGCCCTGCGCGTCGAGGTCGCTGTCCCCGGCGACGCCGACGCCGACGCCGCCACCGCCGGCGCTGCCGCCACCCTGCCACTCGCCGGCGCCCTCCGGGGTCGCGTCGCCGGCCAACAGCGCACCCACGCCGTCGTCGGTGCGGTCTCCCGTGGCGGCCACCCCTCCTTCCGGGACCGCCGCAGGGTCGCCGATGACGCCGCCGCTGCCGCTGCACAAGGCGGTCGCCCCGGTGACGAAACCTGTCCCGACCGCGACGGCCGTTTCCGTGACGACGTCGAGTGCGACCGCGACCAAGACGATTCTGGCGGGCGACGCGTCGCAGGCCGGCAAGGACGACCAGCAGCAGCGGCTGCACGAGATACACAAGTACGACCGCGACGACGAGGAAGACGACGACGAGGAGCGCGCCGGCGGGCAGGCGTCCAAGGGGCGGGGCTTCCTCGACCTGTGGGACGTGAGTAGCGCCCACCGCAGCTCGCCTCAGCCTAGACACCCTCTGTGCCGCTCTTACGCTCCAAACTAAAAGAGCCTTACCCATTCCAACCTAGTTTCGAAATAAACTAATGAAACGCATCAGGTTGCCCTCCATGGGGTGGGTGCACGCAACGCAGTCAGTCGTAGAACTAAGTTGCTTTACTGGCAATGGCAAGGAAAGCGTTTCTAAAGAAGAGATATTTGCTAACATCGAGTATAGCTTTAAGTGTCAGGAAGTCGTTTCTGAAAATATTTGTATGGAGTGTAGCCATGTATAGTTGTTGCTGTGGTCTTCAGTCCTGAGACTAGTTTGATGCAGCTCTCCATGCTACTCTATCCTGTGCAAGTTTCTTCATCTCCCAGTACCTACTGTAGCCTACATCCTTCTGAATCTGCTTAGTGTATTCATTTCTTGGTCTCCCTCTACGATTTTTACCCTCCACGCTGCCCTCCAATACTAAACTGGTGATCCCTTGATGCCTCAGAACATGTCCTACCAACCGATCCCTTCTTTTAGTCAAGTTGTGCCACAAACTTCTCTTCTCTCCAATCCTATTCATCACCTCCTCATTAGTTATGTGATCTACCCATCTAATCTTCAGCATTCATCTGTAACACCACATTTCCAAAGCTTCTCTTCTTGTCTAAACTATTTATCGTCCATGTTTCACTTCCATACATGGCTACACTCCATACAAATACTTTCAGAAACGACTTCCTGACACTTAAATCTCTGCTTCAGAAACGCTTTCCTTGCCATTGCCAGTCTACATTTTATATCCTCTCTACTTCAACCATCATCATTTATTTTGCTCCCCAAATAGCAAAACTCCTTTACTACTTTAAGTGTCTCATTTCTTAATCTAATTGCCTCGGCATCACCCGACTTAATTCGACTACATTCCATTATCCTCGTTTTGCTTTTGTTGATGTTCATCTTATATCCTCCTTTCAAGACACTATCCATTCCGTTCAACTGCTCTTCCAAGTCCTTTGCTGTCTCTGACAGAATTACAATGTCATCGGTGAACCTCAAAGTTTTTATATCTTCTCCATAGATTTTAATACCTACTCCGAATTTTTCTTTTGTTTCCTTCACTGCTTGCTCAATATACAGATTGAATAACATCGGGGAGAAGCTGCAACCCTGTCTCACTCCCTTCCCAACCACTGCTTCCCTTTCATGCCCCTCGGAAGTGAAACATGGAAAATAAATAGTTTGGACAAGAAGAGAATAGAAGCTTCGAAATGTGATGCTACAGAAGAATGCTTAAGATTAGAAGGGTAGATCACATAACTAATGACGAGGTACTGAATAGAACTGGGAAGAAGAGGAGTTTGTGGCACAACTTGACTAGAAGAAGTGATCGGTTGGTAGGACATGTTCTGAGGCATCGAGGGATCAGCAATTTAGTATTGGAGGGCAGCGTGGTGGGTAAAAATCGCAGAGGGAGTCCAAGATATGAATACACTAAACAGATTCAGAAGGATGTAGGCTGCAGTATGAACTGGGAGATGAAGAAGCTTGCACAGGATAGAGTAGCATGGAGAGCTGCATCAAACCAGTCTCAGGACTGAAGACCACAACAACAACAATATGACATTTATAGTCACAACGCAGATCAGATTTCGACCTGTGTCAGGTCATTATCAATGCAGTGCGGAATTGTAGCAGTTGTTCGTGCTCAAGTGAATGCTTACATAGTTCAACCATTACTGAACTGGGTAAGCATTCACTTGAGCACGAACAACTGCTACAATTCCGCACTGCATTGATAATGACCTGACACAGGTCGAAATCTGATCTGCGTTGTGACTGTAAATGTCATATTAAAGCAACTTAATTCTACGACTGATTGTTACTCTATCTAACCTAATAAAACGCAATCTCGCTTACATCATTCTTCCTCTTCTCTTAAAAAAATATCAGTAATGCATAATGTTAGTGTGAATATCAGGGCTAGTTTCACATTGTGGAGAAACAAACATTGTGCACATAAAAAAAGTGTAAACATCGATGACTGAGGTCCTTTCAGCACGTTTCGAAATTTCGCACAATAGACACTGCTTTTTCTCGTAAGGGGGGTAGGACGTCAAACGAGCCGACTTGGAGCAGGAGAGGCACCACAAGACATTTCAGTTTCTGTCTATACTTTCACAAATAAACTCATAAGACTTTGTCAGCATGACTAGGAAGGATTCAGGATTCACACTCATAGTAGTGGAAGTGCAAAAACATAACAAAATGATTTTTTTTTAGCTATGAAAGTTCATCATTTTTTCACTTACTGTTGGCTGCATCTGTTGCTATAGGTACATTTTTCTTCGTAAGTAAGAGAGATTCTTTGATGAATTTTGCACAGCATGCAAACCATACTTACAGGTGTATGAAACTCTAGAATTTTCCAAATCTATTAAAAACTGGGGTAAAAATCGAGATAATTAGCTACGAAATTTGATTTTTTTCTAAACATAAAGTTTAAAATGTAATAGCTCATTCATTTTTTCATAAATTAAATAGATTCTAGAGTTTCAGACACCTGTAAGTATGGTTCGTATGCTGTGCAAAATTCAACAAACAGTCTCTCTTACTTATGAAGAAAAAAGTAGTAAGTGAAAAAATGATGAAATTTCACATGCAAAATAAATTATTTTATTATGTTTTTGAACTTCCGCTGCTACAAGTGTGAATCCTGAATCCTACCTGGTCCTGCTGACAAAGTTTATGAATTTACTTGTAAAAGTATAGACCGTGGAAATTAAAATGTCCTGTGGTGCCTCTCCTGCTCCAAGTCGGCCCGTTTGACTTCCTACCCCCCTTAATAAACGCGTTCAACAGTCACTTTAGTAACAACCAATAATTACACACTTCTGCTACAACAAATCTTTGACCTTATCTGGATTTTATTATGAGCTTTGCTCGTTCACTTACCGTTTAGAACCTGTCGTGCTGTCTACGTTCTCTTTTGATTATGCTGAAATCCTGTCTAAGTTGTTTTTTTTTTTTTTTTTTTTTCTTTTTTTTACCATGCTGAAATCCCTGTCACGAACGAGAAAGGAATGTCCCATAACAGAGAAATAGCGTCTAATTTTCTCAAACAAGTTACAGTCAGTCAACGGCAATAGAATTGTCGATACAACATGATTTTTGTTCTGTGCTCGAGATTTCTCACAATAAAACTATAATTCAGCGACTGATGCAGGAATGGTCTGCAGAAACTTATAAAAGAAAGAGCATACTTCCTTTTTATTTATTTCGTGAGATACATACATGTGTGCGTTACTGTTATATATGAGCATTATTTTTTGATTGTCACGAATACACTTATATTCCGAGAAATGTAGAGAACAGAAAAATGGCTCTGAACACCATGGGACTTAACATCTGAGGTCATCAGCCCCCTAGAACTTAGAACTACTTAAACGTAACTAACCTAAGGATATCACACGCATCCATGCCCAAGGCAGAATTCGAACCTGGGACCGTAGCGGTCGCGCGGTAGAACAGAAAAGAAAACATGTTGTACGCAGTATGCTATTGCCACTGATTGACTGTAACTCGTTCGAGAAAACTGAATACTGTTTCCCTTTAAGGAAAATACCTTTTCTCATTCTGACAGGTATTTCACATAATTAAAAGAGAATTTAGAAAGGATGTAAAGTTCTCTAGGATACACGACCTAGCAAAGCTGTATCCTGGACATAAATCCCTGAAATTTGAAGATTTTGCACGTAGTCAAAACTAACAGCAATTACATGGGGTTCGTCCATCGTTTTAGCTTCTTTTGTTAGCTTATTATAAAATTTTTGCACCCTTGTCTTGTGAACCATTAGCTCTCCAGTGGCAACATTGTTAAGGCGAGGCCTTCCGATTTTCACTTTCAGCTCACCACATGTGCAGCAGCAACCGATTTGAATACGACCAAAATACAAATCGAAATTTTCCTTGAACACTGTTGCACAAGGTGACGTTTATCAGGGGATATTTCTCCCTAACCCCACTAACACCAAAGCATTTTCCATAACACTTACTACCAACGGGGTTGGGAAATACTTTGCGCCCAACACAAAAAATAAAAAAAAATCTAATGTCTTTTTTTCTTGTTAACTTTTATTAACAAAATCTTTTCTATGTAGGTACAGACATATAAGTAGGGTCTTCAACCTGAAAATATCCTTTAGCTCAGTTTTGGCAATACCAAAACAATTTTCGCAATTTCTGTGTACACAGAGACAAACGATACTTTCTGATCACCATAAAAAATTAAAAAACAAATTTTTGTCAATTTTCGATGAATTTTCGTTCAATTTACTTCTTAAAGATATGTAGATGTGTAAGAATGGTCCTGAAAGAGATAATATGAATATGCATTTCTTGCGAAAAGTTACGTTCACTATTAAGGCTTATGTTTCTGGGTTACGTTTTATCGAAAAATTAAAAAAAAATACAGAATCTGTTGCAAGAAATGATTAAAAACAATAAATTATTTTCCAGATTTTAAGACATAAACTACATGGCTACAACACAGTATTTTCAAAAGGTGTGCATTAAGTTTAACGCATCAGCACCATGGGTGCATAGTACACGTCACTGAAATGTTAAGTCTGCCGCCTACATATCTTATATCCTAGCCAACATAATGACTTTTTTTTAATGTACAGCTTCCATTGCATTGCCGGATATCTTCTAATGGTTTTGACTGAAGGGCTCCCCTGACATTGTAGAAGAGCTTCAGTCACTGACTTAAGTCCTTATAGCATATAACACTATTTCTTAAGAATCGTTCCTACCATACCACAGTATCTGACTGAGTGCCTTCTAGCATTGAAAGACACGGCTACCCTTCAGCAAACCGCCATTGTGCGTAACTCCATTTTCAATATTTCCTGACAGACGCCCTTACAACATGTGGCGAGTCATTTACCTCTAGCGAGTGGACCGAACACATTGATCTACCTGCGATAGTGAGGGAGCCTCAGTAGACGAGTATTAATACTGAAAAAGATAGCATCTCACTATTGCTTTGGCCAATCACTAGTTATGAGGTTATACGTCAAGAGACAGAAGCAACAAACTAGGAACATTGATCTAGTTACATTAGAAGGAAGTGAACAAAGAAAATAGCTTTAAAGTTTTACCGTACTAGGACCACGTGTCCTAAAAGATAAGTCAGTTGTTTCGGAAAACTCATGACGGAAATTGGTTTCAGGACGGAGAACGTAGTAGACTCGTGCATTATAGAGAAAGCAGATGAGAGTTAGGAACACATTTCCTCTCGTGCGGCTAAAATAACGTGTAGTTACTACGGTATCTTCTATAGTTCACAAACCGGAAGAAACATCAAAGGGAGCTGCAGAGAACATGTTGATGTTGATTAATTCAGTCCCTCAGCATTTAGTGCTTACTTAAAGGATTGTAAGCATTATGTTAATGAAATCACTGAAAACATCACCTTCTTCACTAAGTGGAAAGTCGTAGGTTACTGAATATCCTAGAGGAAACAGAGATGCACACTCACATGACTAAACACCCTGACACAGTCTTTAGTGAAAATAATTAAGAAATGTGATGTACATACAGAAATTAGCAATGTTTATCGATACAGGATAGGATTAGAGTTTTTCGGTTTTCCAGCGTGTGAAATTGACTAGATTTAAAAAAGTACGTTGGTTCACCTTATGGCGAGGTTCAAGCTGACAACCTCCTTATACGACAGACACAGATATTATCACAGTATGTCCATCTTTCCCACTGTGTTGCTCATGACAATTAAAACCAGTTTTATGTCTTTGTAAATTCCACGCTCATATACTTCATATGTTCTAGCTTTAGAATCCATGTCACATATGTCTCTACGTAAGCTCTGAGAGATCGCAAGAGACGTATAAAGTAAGACTCTTTGCCCTGACCACCAGTCCCATGTGTCCAATCCGTGACAGTACCGTCAAGTGAGACCAGGGCATGTGGGCCTTTAGCGCCTGACAGCTGCAACAAGTATGCGCGACGACCTGTGTACCGCATACGCATAATCATGGATTCTATCGTGATCTTACACACATGGTTATACCTTTAAATATTCACGGGTTTCTATGTTTTCTAGATTCACATCAATTCTGATGTAATAAAGATTTCATAATTGACGCACACGTGATATGATGCGAAAGTGTACAATTTGTCAGTAACCTTATGTGTCTACCTTAAAGTACAAGGGTATTACGCTGGGGACATCAGTTTGAATACATTTGTTTGCTTGTCCTCTGTATCATATTCCACTAACGATGGGTTCCGATCTGCCAATTAAATATTTCATCTGCAGCTCACAGTGTACAGCAAGATGTCTTTTAGCAAATTTGGCCGACCGCTGTGACCGAGCGGTTCTAGACGCTTCAGTCTGGAACCGCGCTGCTGCTACGGTCGCAGGTTCGAATCCTGCCTAAGCCATGGATGTGTGTGATGTCCTTAGGTCAGTTACGTTTAAGTAGTTCTAAGTCTAGGGGACTGATGACATCAGATGTTAAGTCCCATACTGTGGTGTCACCGCCAGACACCACACTTGCTAGGTGGTAGCCTTTAAATCGGCCGCGGTCCGTTAGTATACGTCGGACCCGCGTGTCGCCACTATCAGTGATTGCAGACCGAGCGCCGCCACACGTCAGGTCTAGAGACTTCCTAGCACTCGCCCCAGTTGCACAACCGACTTTGCTAGCGATGGTTCACTGACAAAATACGCTCTCAATTGCCGAGACGATAGTTAGCATAGCCTTCAGCGACGTCATTTGCTACGACCTAGCAAGGCGCCATTACCAGTTACTATTGATACTGAATCATGTTCAGTCAAGAGCGACACTCATCATTAATGGATTAAAGTTAAGTATTCCACCAGCTACGTCCGTTTTTCTAAAGCCTGATTTCCTTGTCCTGTTCCAGACCTCACGCCAGCCTGCGTGAGCTAAAAGGCGTGCCTTTCGGCTTCCTCTAATAATACGGTGTTGGGTCTCCTGCCAACCCACAACACATACTGCTTGGAGCCATTTGATTTCAACAAATTTGTTTACACAGTTTCGAAATATGGACTTCACATGTGTGATAGTTTTCACTGTACCTACAATGGATGTCCTGAGCTGTTATTAGGGACGACGTCACATACTTGTTTTTCCCACACTGTTATGTGGATCGTAACATGCTGCACGAGAAACAACTCTTGGTGTGATGTGGCTTGATAAATTCCAACGGGGCGAAATTTGCTAATTGCTAATAGTGAAAAACAGTGCATACTTTATAATAAAAGAACAGTTTGCTCAAGATGATGATTTTCTTGATAGCTTAATTATAATTGGTTTTTCACTTAACAGAACTGCTCGTGAAACAGTTGTCTCCAATGGTAATAGAGAACTAGTATATTTCAGTTACTAAAAAACTCTTTTCCATGTAAATCGTTATTTTCATTATTTACTCGTATTGCATAAGAACAAGACCATGTTTGTACCTCCAATTAAAACACAGAATATTGTTTTCTCGGTGTTATCACACACTGCGCTGACACTCGTCAGCGTGGAGTTATCTGATGCACTGCCGAGTAGGAGTCCGCATTACTAACTGAACATCTTTTCTTTCCTAACATCTACCATTCAATGATCAAGCTTGTGTAGGACATAGGAAAAAAGGCTGAATACATTAAGTGAAAATAGACTGCTTCACTTTCTATTGATTCTCTGACAATTTAATTGAAATTCTTAAGGATAAGGATGCGTAAGACGGCAAAACGAAGTATTAGTTCACTTTTCACTTGTTTTAGCTTCAGAAACCACTACCATTCGGTAAAACACAAGAAGTGACTCGTACACGCGTCGTAATGGTGCTGCCGATACTTATCCGTCAAATTTTTGTGTCCAAATTTTGTGCAGTGACGCCAATTTCGATTTAATCTGTCAATACCATTACGTCTGAAACTGTCTTCATTGCCACAACGTCTGTGTTCATGTGATCCTTGATCTCTGTTTCCGTACTGATGATTCCTACTGCCACAGGAATCATTTCCGGAGCGTCTGTATTCCGTACTGCAGGGTTGAAGTCTCATATCATGCCCGTTTTCGCCGCGTCCCTCATCATATCGTTCACGCGAATTCCATCTACGTTTTCTGTTACGCCGTTGGCGGTAATTTTCCCAATACTGATTATTATTGTTTCTTTGTGTGTTATCACTATTGTCAAATTCAAGTTTTTTCAAAAGAGCTTGAAAAACTTCCAATTCATCCTCGCAACGGCCTGCCAAGCAATGACAGGTAATTTAGTCAAACAAATGCAGATTAATTCCGACAGACAGTATGGTTTAGTTAAATATCTGTTCATGCGTATCATGTATTCAAAGTACGGCACAGGAGTTAAGAAATTCGATTGTTCATAATTTTGAATCATGATAATGTCATGCGATCTTGAGTTCTATCAGACCAGTAAGCAGACTAGAATGCGTGACAAAAATCACTGTACTTGTGACATTGAAGTGCTGTCCCGTCACAGGTTCTTCTTACAGACAACTGCAAATGAACTCAGTTTTGTGGTCAATTGAGCATGTTGGCGGCAAAGAATAGTCAAATTGTTGTAACCACTCCCTTGGGTGAATTTCACTGGTGGCATTGCGAAAAATTTTAAATTTCCTTACTGAACGGATGAGCTTTCTCTCATATCGTAGTCATTGCGTCCTCCAAACATATCACGTACCCGTGAGAAGTCCTCAGCGTTGCCAATTTAGTGCATTCATTGTGATTTTCAACTTGATAAATATTTAACCTTCTGGTATCGTTATCGCGACCGATTTTTCTTCGATATTGTCAAGCTGTTTATGTATCTTTCTGACCTCACATTTATTTTGCTGATTAATCGTCATCCGCCCCGCTTTTAAACGTTGCAGGGACTGAAAGTCTTCTGTATCAGCGAACGGAACAGGCTGACTATCGTCTGACCCTTTATCTGAATCGCTGTTCGATTGCGTTACTCTCGGATAATTCTTCGATTCGTTCTGTAACAGTTGTCAACTGGTTTTACGCCTTTGAAACTTCAGTGTTAGTCTGTAATGACTCGAACTTTTGTGTTAATTTCTCTATTTGCAATTCCTGTTGTGACGTCTGTTGTCTCAACTCATCAGTATCAGCAAACTGTACATGGTCAAATTTGGAATCAAGATTATTAATATCAGACTTGAGTTACTCACGTGGAACTGAATTTTCAACCGTTCTGACATTTCCTTGAATTTACGATTTATATTGCCATTAATCTCATTCCTTGCTGCTTTGGTCTCTTCACCAGGTTCGTCACTATATTTTTTAATGTCGTTGTTAGATTTTCAAAATTCGTTATTGGATTGTCTAATCTGATCAAGCTGAGCTAGTATTATTTGTGTAACATAATTACTGAAAGAGAGGAAGACTCTTATTTTGACCTGTCGAAGTAGAAGCGCCGGCCGCGGTGGCCGAGCGGTTCTAGACACTACAGTCTGGAACCGAGCGACCGCTACGGTCGCAGGTTGGAATCCTGCCTCGGGCATGGATGTGTGTGATGTCCTTAGGTTAGTTGGGTTTAAGTAGTTCTAAGTTTTAGGGGACTGATGACCTCAGAAGTTAAGTCCTATAGCGCTCAGAGCCATTTGGAACAACCATTTTGAAGTAAAAGCCATAACTGAATCTCTCATAACAAAATCAGATTGTGTCACCGTATATAGATACCCTGAATTGCGTGTAGTTCGCTGCAGTTCATCAAGAATGATTGACAAATAAGAGCCCACATTCTGATTATTCACAGTATTGTTCAAATGTTCCGTGACTTGAACATCCTAAGAGAAATTTTCTGCACTATGTCTCAAATTTTCCGAAACTTTATTTCGAGGTATTTCTACCGTCTTATCCATTCGTGCATGTGCTCTAGTTTTCGCTGTCGTTGTAGCAATAAAAAAAAGATACAAAAATGCAAAACATATACCTTAACACAAAACCGTTAACCTCACTGTAACAAAATAAACAAACAAACTCTGAACCATAAAATTGCTGAAATAAAAAATTTGAATTAATGCGAAGCAGCACGCAAGTACAGTATTTACTATTATTACTGTTCTGATGAAAGACGTACGGAAATGCGTAGTAAGGCTCCATCTCCGATAGTGTTAGTATTCTGATTGACCACAAAAATATTACTCTTCCTGCAAGTCATAGAAAATCAAATTCTCTTGTATCTGACAGCTATTATAAAAATATCTTCTAACATCTCCTAACAGTTAATCGAATAACGCTCCTGCACGCAAAGAACTTACCTCACCTTGCTGCTTCAACTATGTGAATATTCTGCATCCAGTAACATACTAAAACAATTCAAAAGAAATAGTGTGATCCATGCAGAGTGTAATGCATGGTCACAACTACTGATACAACTACTGCAATTTTATTTCTCTATTTTTTATAGTTTTTGAATCGTCAATAGGGGTTTGGTCAACTAGTCTTAGGTGGTGTAAAAAATGAAAGAAACCAATCAAAGCTTCTAACTGACAGTCCAAGCACTGGCAGCAAAAAGCAAATTACCAAAAATACTCACTTAATAATCGCAGTCTCCTCCGACGCTGCTAGCGCGATCACGGCAAGCCGCCACCTCGTCTGTCGCGCAGCTTCTGTCCTCCGAAGGCTGCGTGCGACTACTCTCAACAACTGATCACTCGCTACCCCTCGCGATAATAACGCCCCACTCATTTCATATGCCCACCACAGCAGAATTAGTAGCCAACACTCAAAAAAAAAAAAAATTAACGTCCATCTTTCATGACTATTAGGAAATGACGCTACCCATACACTACGAGTCTACAGTCTACAAACACACAAGAAATACTACTCTTACATGTCTCAGTGTCTTCGGAAAGCAAAGGAAACCAGGAGGGAATAATATTTGTAAGTAATTTTTGCTAAAAGCAGTATTAGTACATGTCCTGTTGACACTACGAGTCTACAGTCTACAAACACACAAGAAATACTACTCTTACATATCTCAGTGTCTTCCAAAAGCAGAGGAAACCAGTTGGGAGTAATATTTGTAAGTAATTTTTTACTAAAACCAGTATTAGTACATGTCCTATTGAAAGCTCTGCCATATTTGAAATATTTTATATGCTTTTGCTTTCAATAGTGTTGCTAAAACTTGGTAGTATTTCAGCTGAAGTCCTCCTCGTCGTCTATAGGGGGTAATGTCGAGTGTAGTGGAAGATCAGCACGTTCATGAAGGTAACTGCACGGCGTAGGAGCTAAACACAGGTACGAGATACATGTTTGTCCTCCTTATTTCACCAAAACAATCAACGCTCTGCTGGTAGTATTCCACCGAAACTTGATATAATCGCATGAAAACGGCGGGCAGCATCTTATTCAGAAGACAGTAGGTAATCAGAATTTTTATATAAGTTACCCCAACCATTCTCTTAACAAAATGAATGAGACATTCCTTTTGTGGGAAAACACTTTCAGAAGAATAAAGTGAAAATTAATTTTTCACTTATTTGAACAGGTACATTAAGTTGTAAGTCAATTCCTGTATATTTTCCACTTGTAATTCAGTGTTATGTCACAGAACAGTAAAGTTACATCCTCATTTATGTAAAACGTGTTCCATTTAGAAAAGGATTTTACTGTAGTCTCGGATTATGTATATGTTAGGTATTCAGAAAAATTATTCTGATGAAATATATCATCAACATTTCATTCAGATTTTGATGAAAAGCGACATTCTGAGGTACAACATTAAAAGGAAACTAATCTACGGATGTATTCTGGAGGGGGGGACTGTTATTACCACTATTATTACTTTGTATTATTATTATAAATGTTTTTTTTTATTTTATGAGTGCACTATGATCCAACATATTTCTGCCTTAAATGTGGTACTATCTATACATCAGCTATGCATCTGCAGATAAATAATGAAATCAATCAAATTACATCTAAAGGGATTACCTGGCTGTAGTTTTGCTCCCGAAAGAAACGAAAATGAAAATAATAAAGTACATTTGACAACGAAATGTGTTTAATTTTAGAGTTCAATTATTTTTAATGGTTACTACTACCGTTTAAGTTAATTCTTGAATAAATCAAAATTTATAAAATAATATTATCGATAGAGCACAGGCTTTAGCCAACTATCAGGAAAAAGTTTTGCTTGGCACATGCAAAGGAAACTTCTAGAGAGTAAGAGCCTACAACCTGAATTATTATCGATAAGTTGCAAAGATTATATCGAATGACATCACCAACATTTGCATTCCACACGTATAGACTCTTTCGCGTGTGAAAATAAATTGTGTTCTCTTGTAGGTACTATATCCTCCCTTATCGTATTGTTATTATAATCCCACGGAATGTGTGACGGGCAGTCTACCTCCATTATCAAATCTTTAAGCGCATCCAGCAGTGTCTTCCGATCACAACTAAACTTCTTTGTTACACTTCCTAATGGATACAGTATCCAACTCGTACAAACCCATCTCTGAACCATTAATTTTTTCGACGCCTACTGCCACCCATCTCTGAACCACTAATTTTTTCGACGTCTACAGCCAGGCTGGTCGTATTAGCGCTTCAAGAACGGTTTCCTCAACAGATGTATTGCTCTTTTTCCTGAACAATCTCAAGAAATTCAAGTCTTCCGGGCGCTTCCCTTACTACTAATTTCACCTCTCCATAGCGTTTCACAGTACTACTTCTACATATTTAAACGAAATGGTGTGCTGCAGGCCCTTGTGACTAAGTTTGTAATCGGATACTATTGGCTACTTTCACATTTCATTGTAGAATTTTATAACATGTTTTTTGCTCGCGTACCATGTCGTTTTTGGAAACCCAGAATCTACTCTGTAGCAGTCAACGCGGATTCCGGAAACAGCGATCGTGTGAGACCCAACTCGCTTTATTTGTTCATGAGACCCAGAAAATGTTAGACACAGGCTCCCAGGTAGATGCTATTTTCCTTGACTTCCGGAAGGCGTTCGATACGGTTCCGCACTGTCGCCTGATAAACAGAGTAAGAGCCTACGGAATATCAGACCAGCTGTGTGGCTGCATTGAAGAGTTTTTAGCAAACAGAACATACCATGTTGAACTCAATGGAGAGACGTCTACAGACGTTAAAGTAACCTCTGGCGTGCCACAGGGGACTGTTATAGGACCATTGCTTTTCACAATATATATAAATGACCCAGTAGATAGTGTCGGAAGTTCCATGTGGCTTTTCGCGGATGATGCTGTAGTACGCAGAGAAATTGCAGCATTAGAAAATTGTAGCGAAATGCAGGAAGATCTGCAGCAGGTAGGCACTTGGTGCAGGGAGTGGCAACTGACCCTTAACATAGACAAATGTAATGTATTGCGAATACAAAGAAAGAAGGATCCTTTATTGTATGATTATATGATAGCGGAACAAACACTAGTAGCAGTTACTTCTGTAAAATATCTGGGAGTATGCGTACGGAACGATTTCAAGTGGACTGATCATATAAAATTAATTGTTGGTAAGGCGGGTACCAAGTTGAGATTCATTGGGAGAGTCCTTAGAAAATGTAGTCCATCAACAAAGGAGGTGGCTTACAAAACACTCGTTCGACCTATACTTGAGTATTGCTCATCAGTGTGGGATCCAGATCGGGTTGACGGAGGAGATAGAGAAGATCCAAAGAAGAGCTGCGCGTTTCGTCACAGGGTTATTTGGTAACCGTGATAGCGTTACGGAGATGTTTAGCAAACTCAAGTGGCAGACTCTGCAAGAGAGGCGCTCTGCATCGCGGGTTAGCTTGCTCGCCAGATTTCGAGAGGGTGCGTTTCTGGATGAGGTATCGAATATATTGCTTCCCCCTACTCATACCTCCCAAGGAGATCACGAATGTAAAATTAGAGAGATTCGAGCGCCCACGGAGGCTTTCCGACAGTCGTTCTTCCCGCGAACAATACGCGACTGGAACGGAAAAGGGAGGTAATGACAGTGGCACGTAAAGTGCCCTCCGCCACACACCGTTGGGTGGCTTGCGGAGTATAAATGTAGATGTAGATATAGATTAATTGACGATGTATCTCAGGCTAAAAACGTAAAATACTTTAAACTTTTTGAGTATGATATGATTTCAGATTGTATTTTAAGTTAATTTCATTATCTGTTAAACACTTCATATCACTGGATAAGTATTTAAAGATTTTTGTTGCTGAATAACACACTTCTTTCTGTGCCAAACTAAAATTCCGTGAGAGAGTACGTCAGCCATTTCTCGTTATAGTATGATATTTATAAGTGTCACTGTTTTTGAACTGAGATTGACTGTCGACAACAAATTTAATAAGGAATTAATAAGTAATGAGAGGATACTTTCAGCGTGCGCAATTGCTTGAATCTTTTCACAGAAGATTCTAGAGTGGACTCTAAATGTTATTCTCATTGCATGCTTCTGGGCACACTTTCTTCCTTAACGACGAGATTCCCCAGAATATGATACAATGAGACATTAGTAAGCAAAAAGAGGAAAAGTAAATCACTTATGAACATCTCCGTTTCTCAAGCCCGCTATTGCCCTAGTAAGAAGTTGCAGAGATTAAATATGAAAGAATTTCTATAATATGACATTGAGTTCAGGTTCTTATCAACACAAGCACCAAGAATTTAGCGCATTATGCCGCGTTTATTGATTTTCTCTCGACCGTTACTTGCAACGGTGTTTTCAGACCTTCGCTGACGTCCTCGTACTGAGTTCCAATTAAGTTCAGCGAGTGTCCATATACAGAGAAGCAGTTAACAGCTTTCTTTAAAATTTTATTTACACTTTCATATGTTCAGTTCTCTTCATTAGTCTTAATTAAAGTGTGTACGTCGTAAGCAACTATTTCAATTTCTTGGATCTCTCGTAAGTGTGAAGAACAAGATTTGAGTTATCTACCCCATGTAGTTTTTTCTTTTAATTACATTCATTATTTATCTTGGTAGAACATTTAGCAATTCTGATTTGGATGTCACATTGCTTCTTGCATGTATTCATTTGATTTATCTCCTGTCTCCTATAGTCTGGACTATTGCTAACAGGTGATTATTAAATATGTTGACTATCTGACTTCTACCACTAACTATTTTAAAGCTTCCATTAACAAATAAATCATCACAGACCTTACACCATTTGTCAGTTTTGGTTTTAACTACTCCCAATGAACATTTCTTCTGTGTGTGACACTCTATTCTTTTCACCTCTTTTAAAACAGGCTCTCAACATGAGGCAGTAAGTAGTAAATTGTAGTAGCTGTGTTGGGAAAGATGCAGAGCCTTTAGCGCTAATAGAAACCATTCAAGCTCAAATCGTTACATGTTCAGCAAACTGACTAAAGCTAGAGAAAAGCTTAGCCGACATTTTTTACAACAAAAGTCTTTGAGGTGTTCATAAAGAATAGATTAAATACAGTTGGTGGTGGCGTGTTTGTAGATGTTAGAAGTATATCTTGTGGCGAAATTGAGTCAGGTAGTTCTTGTGAGTTGGTATGAGTAGAGATTAGACTTGGCAACCAGAATACACTCATTTAAAAAAAGAAAAAAAAAAAAAAAAACAGGACACCTTGAACGGCTAGACATAGGATGCTCATATTCGCAGCACATGTACAATAGTACGTTATCCACAAATGATTAGCATTTCAGTCATCTCTCTTAAGCATGTGTCCTGGTGTCTAGAAGGTACAGGGGGTCATGAAAACTTGGGTCCTGATAACTTGTTCCATGCGTGATGGCATGAAGCGTACACTATGTGATCAAACGTATCCGGACAGCCCCAAAAACATACGGTGTTCATATTAACTGCATTGTGCTGCCACCTACTGCCAGGTACGCCATATCAGTGACCTCAGTTGTCATTTGAGATCGTGAGAGCAGAATGGGGCGCTCCGCGGAACTCATGGAATTCGAACGTGGTCAGGTGATTGGATGTCACTTGTGTCTTACACCTGTGCGCGATATTTCCACACTCCTAAACATCCCTAGGTTCACTTTTTCCTATGTGATAGTGAAGCGGAAACGTGAAGGGACACGTACAGCACAAAAGGCCGACCTCGTCTGTTGACTGACAGAGACCGCCGACACTTGAAGAGAGTCGTAATGTGTAATAGGCAAACATCTACCCAGAACATCGCATAAAAATTCCAAACTGTATCAGGACCAACTGTAAGTACTATGAGAGTTAAGCTGGAGGTGAGACAACTTGGATTTCATGGTCGAGCGGCTGTTCTTAAGCCTCACATCACGCTGGTAAATACCAAACGACGCCTCGCTTGGTGCAAGGAGCGTAAACATTGGAAATTAATAGTGGAAAAATGTTGTGTGTACTGACGAATCACGGTACTCAATGTGGCGATTCAATGGCAGGGTGTGGGTAGGGCGTATGCCCGGTGAACGTTATCTGCCAGCGTGCGTAGTGCCAACAGTAAAATTCGGAGGCGGTGTTGTTATGGTGTGGTCGTGTTTTTCATGGAGCGGGCTTGCATTCCTTGTTGTTTTGCGTGGCACTATCACAGCACATGCCTACATTGATGTATTAAGCATCTTCCTGCTTCCAACTGTTGAAGAGCAATTTGGGGATGGCGATTGCATCTTCCAACACGATCGAGCACCTGTTCATAATGCACTGCCCGTGGCGGAGTGGTTACACGACAGTAACATCCCTGTAACGGACTGGGCAGCACAGAGTCCTGACCTGTACCCTATAGAGCACCTTTGGGCTGTTTCGGGACGTTGACTTGGTGCTAGGCCTCACCATCTGACATCGATACCTCTGCTGAAAGCAGCACTCCATAAAAAATTGCCTGCCTTCCCCAAGAAATCTTCCAGCACCTGATGGAATATACGCCTGCGAGAGTGGAAGCTGTCACCAAAGCTAAGGGTGGACCTACACCATATTGAATTCCAGCATTACCGATGTAGGGTGCCACGAACTTGTAAGTCATTTTCAGCCAGGTGTCAGGATACTTTTGATCCAAAGTGTATAAGGCGGAAATAGTGTCCTGTGGTCAGCTACGATCAGCTACGGTCGCGAATGGTGTCCTGTGGTATAGCCATACGTGCTGCGTTCGCCTGGCGGCAAAGTTTATTTGTGGTGGTTGGCATTAAATCACAGCGCTCCACCCGCCGTTTCACTATATCCCACATACCATCGACTGGCGACAAATCGTGTGAACTGACGGGTCCAGGCGAAAATGTGACATCCTGTGACGCCAAGAAGGCACGTGAACGTGGAGAAACTTGTGGTTGTGCACTGTCTTGCCGAAAAAAGGCGTCTGGAGTGTTGTGCAGAACGGGTATGGCTACGGGTCGCAGGATGTCATTCACATAGGTCACACTGCTCACAGTGCCCTGGACGTACACCGGCTGCAGTTCGTAGTTGTGCCCAATAGCAACTCTCATCATAAGGCTCTGAGATGGCGTTGCATGTCTTGTGCGAATGCAGTCACTGTGATGCTGCTCCCCATGTCTACCACGAAACAAAATTCGGCCATCATTTTCAAACAAACCGAACCTGGATGCAGTGCCATTCGGATGATGTGTCGATCTTTTCGGGGTTTCGGTCTTTGTGGTGCGTCATGGCCCACCTCGACACGTTCTACGGCCGACCGTGAACCATTCGGCACACATGTTCCACTGCCGAAACACTTCGTTTCACACGAGCAGCAGTTTCCTGGATTGATGCATCACATTCTCTCGTGCCAATTACATACCCTCTTCCAAACGCACGGATTTGACGGTGCGATTCGCTCATACGTCTGCGAGGCATCCCGCGCCTCTGCTCAAGTCGCACTGATTCATTACCTTCAGTTTATAGCGAGAACATGAATCGCTGGCTCATTTTACCGAGCGCGCGAGCCGACATGGTTCAAACGCTAAAGGTTTCTGCAGAACATACGAATGTACATGTCCTGTGAATGTGAACTTCCTGCCTCTAGTTGTTCAAGGAGTTCTGTTATTTCTGAACACGAGTGTAAATGAATAATTAGTTCCTTTTACCAACTCTCACATTCAGATTATACAATTGCTGAAAGATTCAAAGAAAGCTTCAGAATCATCTCGAATACGTACACAATTCCCACACTTGTTGTTAGTGTTGACTTCAATCTAGCCTCGATATGTTGGCGAAAATACACGTTCTAAGCCGGTGACGGATACAAAACGTCGGCAGAAATGGTAATCAATTCATTCTCTGAAAGTCATATCGAGCATATCGTTCAGAAGCCCACTGGAAGTGTAAATGGTTGCGAAAACACACTTGACCTCTGAGCAACAAATAACCCTGAGCAAATAGGGAGTATCATGACGGATACATTGATTAGCGACCACAGGGTCGTTGTAGCGAAACTGAATACGACAACATTCAAACCTACCAAACATAAATGCAAAATACATCTATTTAAAACATCAAATAAGAAATCGCTTCAAGCCTTTCTAAGAGGCAGCCTTCATTCGTTTCGAACTATGTAAGAACAGCCCAAATAGTACCGCCAGCAAATGAAAAATTTATGACAAATAAATTAATAAGAGACGGGACTGATCTCCCGTGGTACACAAAACAAGTCAGAGTATTGTAGCAGGAACAGCGATAAAAGCAAGCCAAATTTAATAGAACACAAAATCCTCAAGATTGGCCTGGATTTATATGAGTTCGAAATTAGTGCGGACTTCAGTGTAAAATACTTTTAATATTTTTCACAACAGAACTTTGTTTCGAACTCTGACAGAAAATCCAAAGAGATTCTGGTCGTATGTAAAGTACACTAGCTGCAAGACGCAATTACTCTTTCACTGTCGATGGAAAAACCACTAAAGCTGAGTTACCTAAATATGTTTTCCCGAAGTTTCTTCACCAACGAAGACGAAGCAAATATACCAGAATTCGAATCAAGAAAAGCCGCGAACATGAGTTACTTGGAAGTATGTTTCTTCGGCGTACCAAAGCAGCTTAAATCACTTAATAAATGCAAGTCCTCCAGTCCAGATAGTATACCAACTTGCGCTTCTTTCGGATCCTAGCAATCGTATACGACCCCTCCCTCAACGAAAGATTCTTACCAAACGAATACAAATTGGCACAGGCGCACCAGTACTCAAGAAAGGAAATCCGATGAATTACAGGCCCGCGTCGATTGGCTGTAGGAGTTTGGAACATATATTGTGTTCGAACATTATGAATTACCTTGAAGAAAACGATCTATTGACTCATAGTCAGCACGCATTCAGAAAATATCGTTCTTCTGGAATCCATGTAGCTCATTACTCACACGATGTAATCAGTGTTATCCACAAGGGATGTCACATTGAGTCTATGTTTCTAGACTGCTAGAAGACTTTTCATACCGTTTCGCACAAGAGACTTCCAACCAAATTAAGTGCCTGTGAAGTTTCGATTCTTTTGTGCGGCTAGATTCGTTATTTCCTGTTAGAATTGTTCGTAGTAATTGACGGAAAGTGATCGAATTAGACAAAAGTTATATCTGGCGATCTCCGATGAAGTGTTAAAGGCCCTCTGCTGTTTTTAATCTATATAAACGATTTAGTAGACAATCTGAGCTGCCTTCTTAGACTCTCTGCAGATAACCAAAAGGAATTACAAAATGATTTAGACAAAATACCTGTATGGTGCGAAAACCGACGATGAACACTAAATAATGAAAGATTTTAGGTCATTTGCAAGAATACTAAAAGAAATCCGTTAAATTTTGGATACGCGACAAATCAAACAAATGTAAAGGATGTCAATTAAACTAAGTACTTAAATGTATAATTAAAACAACAGACACTGTTGGCGATCCACAGGTGTACGAAATACTACGAAATTAATTCGCTCACAGCGAATTTCTTGTCATTGTCCGAAATGCTTATGGTAATAAAGTATGACGAATCATAGTTCACACGGAAAGATAAAAGTGCTAGTTTTTTGCGAGCTGTTCACGGATTGAATGGTAAAGAAATATAGTGAAAGTTGTCCGATGTACGCTCTGCCGGGCAGTTTAGAGTGAATTGCAGGATAATCATTCAGATGTAAATGTATTTAGTATAAAAATGCAAAAATGTTGCATGTGGTCATATTTTGCACTTAGGGAGGCTGTTAAATTCATAAGCGAAGAAATAAGTTCTGCATCATAGCTATCGTTACATTTGTAGTCCATGCAACATGTGTGTTCTAAGTAACTTACGCTGAAACAAAACAACCTTATTCACCTTCAGTTTTTGAATTCACTTATGTTGCCAGCTATACGTGGATGATAGTTTAATGCAGAGTACAATTACGGTGCAATTTATAGTTTTTTATGTACACAAATCATTATCATTGATGGGAGATATCGTAAAACATTCCAGGACCCATCAAGAAAGCAAATCCGTACATGTCGATCAGTAGTATGACTTTTACCTAGTCAGTTTGTGACTTTTACCTAGTCAGCTAGAGAATTTGAAGACAGAGTCATTGATCTTGCTAGTTCCAGCGATTGTTATCGCGGTGTAGCATTTGGAAGTCTAAAAATCAGACTCCCACGATGCACGCAAACTGTAAACCATATGGAAAGGAGGACGGAAAAAAGCTTAGACTTCAGCTTTGATGGAGAGAATTTTTAGGACACCCATGGAAAATTTGTATCTGCACTCTGGACGATAATTTGAAGCTCACTTCTTCCGAACATCAGTGATGTTATTCAACAGCTTCGCCCACCTGATTTTATACTGCACATGCGATAAATGAACGTTGGTTGGCGCTAATCAACACCAAAAAGAAAAAGATTTGTTGGCAGTTTCAAATTTCAAAACAATTTTCACTATACTGATTGCACAGCTTCATCTTTTGAAACTTTTAATTTAAAATTTTGTTTTCCATGTAGCGTTTATCCATACCTTATAGGACTGACAGAAGAAATAGAGAAGAACCAAGGTTGAGCAGTGCGTTTCGTAACAGGTTCATTTAGCTAACGCGAAAGCGTCAAAGAGATGCTCAGCCAACTCCACTGGCATACGCTGCAAGAAAGGCGTGTTCTAACGTGTGGTTTATTGCTAAAATTCCAAGAGTTATGACTAGACGAAACTACACTGAAGAGCCAAAAAAACTGGTCCACCTGCGTAGGGAATCGTGAAGGGGCGCCGGCCGGGGTGGCCGAGCGGTTCTAGGCGCTTCAGTCTGGAACCGCGCGACCGCTACGGTCGCAGATTTGAATCCTGCCTCGGGCATAGATGTGTGTGATGTCCGTAGGTTAGTTATGTTTAAGTAGTTCTAAGTTATAGGGGACTGATTATCTCAGAACTTAAGTCCCATAGTGCTCAGAGCCATTTGAACGTGTAGGGTCCCCCCTAGCACGAAGAAGTGCCGGAACACGACGTGACATGGACTCGACTAATGTCTCAAGTAGTGCTGGAGGGAACTGACACCATCAATCCTGCAGGGCTGTCCATAAATCCGTAACAGTACGAGGGGCTGGAGATTTCTTCTGAACACTACGTTGCAAGGCATCCCAGATATGCTCAGTAATGTTCATCTCTGTGGAGTTTGGTGGCCAGCGAAAGTGTTAGAAGAGTGTTCCCGGAGCCACTCTGTAGCAATTCTTGACGTGTGGTGTGTAGCAACTATGGACTTGTGGGGTGTTGCATTGTCCTGCTGGAATTGCCTAAATCCGTCAGAATACACAATGGCTATGAATAGATGCAGGTGATCAGACAGGATACTTCCCGTACGTGTGACCTGTCAGAGTCTAGAAGTATCAAGGGTCCCATGTCACTCCAACTGCAGACGCCCCACGAACTTGAACAGTCCCATGCTGACATGCAGGGTTCATGGATTCATGAGGCTGTCTAAATACCCGTACATGTCTATTCACTCGATACTATTTGAAACGAGACTCGTAGGACCAGGCAACATGTTTCCAGTCATCAACAGTTGATGTCGGTATTGATGGACCCGGTAGAGGCGTAAAGCTTTGTGTCGTGCTGTCATCAAGGGAGCATGAGTGGGCCCATCGGTTCCGATAGCCCATATCGATGATGTTTCGTTGAATGTTTCACACGCTGACACTTGTTGATGGTCCAGCATTGAAACTGCAGCAATTTGCGGAAGTGTTGCACTTCTGTCACGTTGAACGATTCTCCTCAGTTGCAGGATCTTTTTCTGGCCGCAGCGATGTCGGAGATTTGATGTTTTACCGGATTCCAGATATTCACAATACACTCGTGAAATGGGCGTACGGGAAAGTGCCCACTTCATCGCTACCTCGGAGATTCTGTTTCTCATCGCTTGTGCGCCGACTATAGCACCTCGTTGAAACTCACTTAAATCTTGATAACCTGCCATTGTAGCAGCAGTAACCGATCTAATAACTACGCCAGACATTCGGTCTGCCGACTGCAGCACCACATTCTCCCTACAGTCGACATTCTGCCTGTTTACATATATCTCTATTTGCATACGCATGCCTATACCAGTTTGTGTGACATTTCAGTGAAGAACCGTCCAGCCATAACTGTGGGTCCTTTGATTCCACTCGGAGATGGCTTGTTGGAGCTTCAGTATATGATATATTCGTCCAATTTATGAAATGAATGATGGAAAGGTTTATTTAACTTGATACATTCCTGTGCCACAGAAGTCCTTGATCATTTACAACTGTCATTGACTATTAAAGCGCTCTGTGATGTACCAATTAACAAACTGTTCTCTTGAAATACAATGTTCAAACATTTACAAATGTAATTTTCCACCTGAAACTTTAATAGCTCTTTAGTCCTACTCGATGATGTTGACTGGTTCAGGCGAGGTCAGGTAATGGGGCAGAGCGCCTTCTGTGCTCGGCTCTATGTTGGCCTCTGTGCGAGGGCGCTGCTGTGCTGACAGAGACACGTTGTTTCAGCAAGGCCTCCCATTCATCGCTGCAGACTGCAGCGAGATCTCGCTGATCCCTGTGGTATCGATGTGCAATGCCAACTTTGGTGTGTCACCGCTACGTTAGAATGATATCACAATGAGAGCACATCTTCTTCTGCATCATACAATATAGTGTTTCCTTCTATGTGTGTCTTGCGAAAAGACCATAAGATGAAATGAGAGATTCGAGTTCACACAGTCTTACCAGCAGTCGTTCTTCCCGCGAATCATTCGCAACTAGATCAGGGGAAGGGTGAAATGACTGTGGTACGCAAAATACTCCTCGCTTGCTGAGTGTAGATTTAGGTGTAAATGCAGATCTTCAGACTTTCTAACTACACTCCACAGACGAAACTAGCGTCCCTCCAAGAGAAATGAAAAGTTAATGTATGAGCATGCATGATACTGGCGTTTATCACAGTTTTACTGACCGTATTCTGCTTCTGACTGTAAGAAATAAAATTTTCTAATGCAAAATAGCAGCTTTACGCCCGATGAACAGCGTCTCTGAAATTTATGAGCTGTTCAGTCTCACGTATGAGTCAAAATGCAGGTGTCGTCCTCACTTTCCCCATCTTTGAAGAAACATTGTTTTATAGTTCGATTAAGTTTGTTAATAAATTTGAAAGTTTCTCCATAAATGGAGTTGAAATCTTTCCTAGCCATCTCGTGCACCTGCAATGCAAGTTCAGTTACGTTGATGAGTTTAAAGTCTCTGTAGGCAGTTAACTGCAATTTATTTCATGTGCCTTTTTTTTAGTACTTCAGGATACAGATGGCAAAATTGATCAAAAATACCGAGGCACCTACTACTGATATTAATATGGGATGTGTCCACCGTTTGCGCCTTTCTGACGCCTTGAAACCTGCCGGTGACAATTTCAATGAGGTGTTTGAATCTCTACAGAGGAATGGCAGTCCATTCTTGCTCAAGAGTCGAAGCCCGAATAAATGTGATGTGAAATGCTAGGGTCTAGACCGCAGTCGACGTTCTATCTCATTCTCAAGATATTCCATTTGTTTCAGGTCGAGACTGGGGAGAACATTCCATTTTATAAATATTTTTCGCCTCGTAGATGCTGTTTTATGACTGGTTGCATTGTCAGGCTGATGCGAAACACTTCGTCTCCAAATAGTCCCTCTACTGCGGACAGCACACCAGTGCTGTGAAACGTGTTCAAATCCTTCCGCATTTGACGTCTTCTTAAAGATACAGGGTACTTTTCCGGCTCAATATTATGTATAAGTCAACACCTAATTCTCTCAGGCACTGTTTATAATGTATTCGTTTTACAGATTTTTTGTTGATATCAGGTAATGTAGCACACTTTCTAAACAAATCAGAAGTATTTTGAATATTTTTGAACCTGCTTAGAAATTGATGCATTTTTTTTTGTCGAAAACGCTTCCTCTAATTCAGGTACCATTTAATCCAATGTTATACATTTGAAAGCGACCAAAGTTTTACCAGATATGCACGACATGATGGCTGAGTTACTAGACCTATTTAATTCCACCTATCATGTATATTACAAGGATAGAAGTATCACATCTTACATTTTAATTTTTATAATTTTTTTCTTAATAAAAATGTTACTTTTTCTATAATTTATTTGAGCCTGCAATAATGCTTCGGTCTATTACATAAGTATGGACTATCGCAAATTACAGAAAAAATTAGAGCAGTGCTTTATAAATATCGGCTAATATTTGCACCTGAATTTTGAAAACTACAACTTGTGGGAAATTGCGAATGAAGATATGAGTCCAATTAAACTGTGGCTCAGAACATTCCTGAAGCATAGTCTTAATCCGGCAGCATCTCTTCATCTTCAAGCCTCCTCTTGGCATTTCTTTTTTAGCACTTCTTGCTTCTTTGGTAACTTGAAGAGCGAATCTTTCAGCTTCGTGTACCCGTTGTCTGTCACACGCAAGCAATTGATCTTCGATATTAGAGCTACATTATATGCCTAAATTTCTCAGGACTTCCAACCTTCCTATCACTCCATCATTGAAACATATCACTGCATCTAGTACACCAACTTTTAGTGTATTTAGTCCTACAAAAACATTCTTGGGTAATCTTTCCCATATGCAATGGCTGAAACGTTTATTTGTATTCTGAGTGCCCAGAGGAAGACATTTACTAAGCAAAACAGGGTGACTCAGATCTGTAAAAATTGATTTTATTTCATTCATAACAGGAAGAGAATGCTTATGATGGTATATTTGCCCACTTTCTTTTGCTCGTTGGTGACCACACCAAGAATCTGCTCCCTAAAGGCCAAGTCCGTGAACGGGGTGGTCGTCTGTGGACGACTTATGAAAGTAGGTGGCCCGTACAGCTTTTCTCATTGCTGTGATATCATTCAGAGGTGCAGTTCGGCGAATGGCCAGTCCATAATAACTCTGAAGAAGGTCTATGTCAATTTCTGTCAATCTGCCTCGCCCGGACTGAGATTTTCCATCAGAACTTTCCTTTCATTTCTCTTCATAGCGTCCTCAATCTAGCATACATCCTCTTTTGCACATGTCCACAACACTCCAGTTTTGTTACCAAGATATCCCCATAAACATTGAACTCATTAATTTTATTGTCCCCATAGCCTAGGTACTTCGTATATCTAACGTTATAAACGGGCACCGACCTCTGAAATATTTTTAGAACTCTATCACACTCCATACCTCCATTGTAACCATCACTATTCTTCGAACACTGATGTTCAATATGTCCTTCATTGTTACGATGGCAGTTGTGGCAGTCCTTCTCTCCAGAGAAGCAGCACTTACAACACCATTCAAGGAACAATGTCCTCGACATTGCCATGACCCATCAAGTGCAACAGCAATGTCCATGGCTCCACTAACATTTACAATTTCTTCTACTGCACGTTTCTTAGATGCTGTAGACAGAACGTTCAAGGCACCTAAATGTATTTTTTGTACTTGCTGAACCTACTGGGAGGAGGAAGAAGGTCCATCAAACCACAAAACGTTTGAGCAGCCTTTCTTCCTTTTCCTATTGCAAGCATTGCATACGCTAACCTAGAATTCACATCATATGAATTATGCACAATGTTCGAGTCATTTTCGAGGTAGATTTATTGCAGGGTCTTCACAGAACAACTAATTTTGACGCTGAACGCTTCCTGCTACTGTCTTGTTCAGCTATTTCCATACAGCCTCCACCATCACATTGTTTACACTTCGGCACTTCCATTATCAAAGAAGATAAGATGCCCACTTCAAAAACAACAAAACCACTACAAATAGCGTCATGGTTAACACAAAAATTTGAATCACCAGGAGGCGTGCCACGTGGAGTTTCTTTCCTGAAGAACTGATACATAGGTTACTTTCAACAGAGTGACTTGCTTTGTTTGTGTACTGGTTACCACGGAATTTCCTTTTATTGAAATTGTTGATGTATGGCATGGATCGTATTTATTTCACACTAAAGGATATGTACTTCCACAAATATATGTAGCACATGGGCAACAAACATTCAGTAACCGCTTCAACGAAACAAAAGTAAATACTATCAAAGATAATCATTTACAGACACTAGAAACCTACACTGTTACCAACATGTACAATGTGTCATACGTTTACTTGCTGAAAAAAGAAAGTTCAAAGTTTTTTTTTTCGAAATAATACTGGTTTCTGTAACAGAAATTAAGGGGGCGTGGCGGCATACACGACCGTAACTTTAAAATTTGGGATATATAGGTCATTTTTCATTTGAAACCCTATAATGTATATATCAATATAATCAGGAAAGACTATAGAATTTAATAGTCACAAAAAATTTTAATTTTTGCTCCATTTGTAAGTACCCTGTATCCTTAAGTACAATGTGCTGACAACACCAAAACCAAGAAAATCATCCCCATACTGTAGCACTACCTCCTTCGTACTTCTCTGTCGGGATTATAAATGATGGCAGATAACTCTCTCTAGGTATTCGTCGACTACAGCCGTTCCATAAGAGTGCCACAGGGCAGAGCGTGATTCATCGCCCCAAATCACTCGTTTCGAATCATCCACTTTTGCTCTTTACACAACGTCAGGCGTCGCATAGCACTGACTACAGAATGTGTGGCTAATGAAGATCTGCTGGACCACTATACCCCACGTTTTCTACCTCTCTACGCACAGTCACTGTGCTAACTGGACTGTTCGTAGCACTTTGGAACTCAGAAGCGATCCTTCCTGCTGGCATCATGCGATTATACACTGAAGCGACGAACAAACTGGTGTAAGCAAGTGTATTCAAACACACATATATGTAAACAGGCAGAATACGGCGCTGCGGTCGGCACTGCGTATATAAGACAACAAGTGTCTGACGCAGTTGTTAGATCGGTTACTGCTGCTACAATGGCAGGTCATCAAGATCTAAGTCAGTTTGAGCGTGGTGTCATAGTCCGCACACGAGCGATGGGACGCAGCATCTCCGAGGTAGAGATGAAAGTGGCGATTTTCCCACACGACCATTTCATGAGTGTATCGTGAACATTAGGAACCCGTTCAACGTGACAGAAGTGCAACCCTGCCGCAAATTGCTGCAGCTTTCAACGTTGGGTCATCAACAAGTGTCAGCGTGCGAACCATTCAACAAAAGATCATCGATATGGACTTTCGGAGCCGAAGGCCCACTCGTGTACCTTTTATGACTGCACGACACAAAGCTTTACACCTGGCCTGGGCCCGTCAGCACCGAAAACGGACTGTTGATGACTAGGAACATGTTGCCTGGTCGGACGAGTCTCGTTTCAAATTTTATCGAGCGGATGGACATGCACAGGTATGGAGACAACTTCACTGCATATCAGCAGGGGACTGTTCAAGCTGGTGGAGGCTCTGTAATGGTGTAGGGCGTGTGTAGTTAGAATAATGTGGGACCCCTGGCTTGTGCAGCTCGTGTGATATGAGACCTCCGATACTTCTAGATACAACTCTGACAGGTGACACGTACGTAAGTATCCTGTCTGATCACCTGCATCCATTCATGTCCATTGAGTGCTCCGACGGACTTGGGCAATTCCAGCAGGACACTGGGACGCCCCACACGTCCAGAATTGTTACAGACTAGCTTCAGGAACACTCTTCTGAGTTTCAACTCTTGCGCTGGACACCAAACTCCTCAGACATGAACATTATTATCTGGGATGCCTTGCAACGTGCTGTTCAGAAGAGACCCCTCGTACTCTTACGGATTTATGAACACTCCTGCAGGAGTGATTGTGTTAGTTCCCTCCAGCACTACTTGAGACATTAGTCGAGTCCATGCCACGTCTTGTTGCGGCATTTCTGCGTGTTCGCGTGGGCCCTACACGATACTAAGCAGGTTACCGGTTTCTTTGGCTCTTCAGTGTTTAAGGTTTGCGTGGACTACGTTTACCTGTTGTTGTTCCTTCACGTTTCACTTCACAATCACATCATCAGCAGTCCACTTGGGTAACTTTAGGCGCGTTCAGATGTCGCTGTTGGTTTAGTTGCTCTGTTGACTTCCACTAACTAGTCTATGTTCGAAGTTGTTCTTCTGACCGACCCATTCCTTCGACACTGCTTCTCTGCTGACAACGCAATACGTCCCGCCTTCTTTTATACTGGTGGGTCCACCAAGAATTAGGGGAACTCGGGGCTGAACGAGATACTGTGGGGCGGCTGGTGGATTTTATTGGTTTATGAAAATGTAGAATGTTATGTAGAAAAGATGAATTTCCCGGCCGATTAACCATATGTGGGGTGGCGGGAGGAATTAATTGTTATATAAATGTTCCTATCATTTATGCTGTCTTTTGCCGTTCTCAACACTGGCTCTCTAACTACAATATTGGCAACCAGAAAGTGATTAGCAATACGTGAAGCCTGTAATTAGAATTCCTAGTGCCCACTTCATCTGAGAAATACACTTATAGCTACAGCTTATAGCTCTGAGGAATTAGGAGATTGTCTGGGATTCATAATCAAAAACGATCCTGTAAAAACGTTCGCTATATTCTGAAAGTCACAGATAAAAAAAAAAGAATCCACACAATCCAACCACCACAGCAGTTCAGAGTCTAATGCGCTGATGCAACTATAACTGTCCAAATTAAATGTTTAAGTGAATTCTCGCCATAGTTTGATGATAATGTTCATCAAACGCCACGCTAAATAATGGTAGAATGTTTTTCCCGCGGCGGCACGTGAAAATACGACATACGCAAACTGAAGATAGATCATTAAAGTCAACCCAGAATTAACACTTCACTCGAAAACGATTTCATGGTTACGCGTATCCCGAGTAACTTATTACGGCATCCGAGGCTGTTTATAGCAATGATACCGACGCGACGCGACTTCCGACACAGATGGTGTGCTATTCAGCGTCTGGAGAGAACTGGGGCCTTTCTTCCTCGCGCAGAGTTCTTATATATAAAGCCGCGGTGCTGACGGCTAAGGGAACGCCTGATCAAATCGGCTCTCCCGACTAGCCGCTGGGCTAGTAATGCACCACTTCAAGTTATCGAATAAATCATCGCTTCCTTTGCTGATGGCCGATGAAGCTCTCAATTTAAATGTGCATTCAGCACACAGGTAAGTAATCATAATAAAAGTCTGACGTGGCTAAGTCAAATATTTTGGGAGAGAGAATTAATTTAATTACACTACACGCAGTAGACGAGCTCTGAACTCGCCCTTTGGAGATACGCTATCGCTATAGCTTTTTAGTTATTCAATTGAAACTTCTCACATCTTTATGATTATAGCGGATCTCCCTTCTACTTAAATTTAAACATCCTAGCTTTATTTATTCGTCTACTTAATTTATCTTGCTTCCTTAATTTTTAAGACAAAAACCAGAAAATCATGAATTTCAACTAAAATTTTAATTTGTGAGATCCAGAAGATTGTTTCTACTAAATTATTATGAAAAAGGAATCCAAATATAAATTTTTAAGTTTCCAGCTCTTTTCTGTTGCGCCAATGATTTTTACAGAAAACGTCCAAATTTCGAAAATGGTTAAGGTTATTGAACTGACATTCAACACATATTGATTTAGTATTACTCCTGACATGCTAGAAACGTTTCAGGTTATTTACTTGATTTTTAAAGTATTGCGCAACATTTATGACGTCAGAGCTAGTTACAGCGGACTAGGCTGGCACACAACTGATGAGAATTTTATAAGGCGTGAGTAGGCTGCTTTCCTACATCACCCTCTATTTAAATTTTTTTTATTGTTAATGAACGAAAAAAATTTAATTACAAAAAGAGAAGCAAGAGTACAGCTTAACTCCCTATGAAAATTTAAATTTAAATGTAAACATATAAAAATATTAAAAGAAAACTGATTACCTACTTCAATTATTTAAATTTCTGCGTTGTTCACTGCCTCTTAAGCAATATTATCCCTCAAAATTCAAGCAAAATCAATGAAACACTTTGGCATACATATTGCCTTAGACAAACAAACACATAAAAATATGTAAAATTATGAAAATCTTAAATCCATTAAATACATTTTTACATACACAAATTCAAAGAAAATAACACAGCTATTCATGATACATAAACAGATGATTATATCTTAGCACTTTTTTCTAAACCTGAAAAACAATTTCACACTCATGACAATTTCATTTTTACACACGTGGTTGTAGCCGCTTTGGCTGGCGTTCTACACTTCCATTCACAAGGGTAGAGGAGGGGAAGTTGCTATGGTGTGCGTCCTTCACGTTCACTCTAAATTACATGGGGAAAGGGGAGGGGTCACTGTGAGTTGTGTCCAAGTCACTCCACGCTTTCACGCAGCTACCAGGCTGCCATTATCTGGTTTGTCCTGTAGAACAAACAAAAAGAGTGCCTGAGACTCTGTTCACTTAATATCTAACGGTGGGTCACAATGAAATGGGGATATACACATTTTATCTTTCAATATGTTACTGGAACAAAGTTAACAGAACTTTTTCAATTTTACTTTCGCGGTTACTTAACTGTCAAAATCGATAAACAAATGGCTCAAAACGCCGTTAGTCACGCACTAGAGAAAATTTATGCTCAAGGCATACAATCATGAATCCTATTTAATTTCAATTTATTATTTCTGGGCCGGAACACTGAACCAATGCTCGGTACATTCCTGATAAATCTGTATTTTATTTGCTTAGCTGACTCATCTTCAATTACCTTATTCTTAGAGATAGTATGAGTATATTTGATTAGTAGTTGTATTCTCAGCTTCTTTGTACATTTGAGTAATTTGTGGTAATAGTATAGTTCTGAGTGTTCAAAACACACTACGTTTAGTTGACTACTAAATCCACTTATTGGTCCTCTGCTGCTGTGTCCGTTCCACATCTGCAATTATGTACTTACTTCATCGAAGTGTATTTATGCTGAACTATAAATAATTTTTCACGTCTGCCATTATGTTACTCAATTATGTTGCTAGTGTATGTACTTATTTAACACTGATTCTATTAACATTTAAAGCATAGGACAGGACATTTATTTCGTATGTATAGTGTATTGCAGCTGATCAGTTTACTCACGTGGCAATCCATTTCCACTCGATCGGACGCTGAAACCACAGGTAGTCTCTCTCGACCTACCACTAAAATGCATTAAGTAATTATGGACGAGCCTAATGCTAAATTCCTTAGACCTATAGGACGCCATGAGCTGCTCTGTCTCATCTAACATAAGGGTACCTATGGTCGCATTCACGCCTCCAACTCATAACCTTAATACGTGTAGGTGTGTCCTGTCACACACTACACCAAAATAATGGCCAGCTCCAACCTTATAAATACTTCAGGGACGTGTCCTTCACGTCTCAACCACAAACACTGTTCAATTCTATTACACTGCCATTCCTTGCTACACAAGGTGAGTTCATTTTTACAACTTATCTGCATATTTTTCATAACACTAAGCAATCTCTTTTACTATTAATTAGTTAGCTCTAATGCATACACTAGGTTTCATTGCCACTTCAGATCCTGCTTATAAACGAACTTGTATATCTTTTTGAAATATTATTGTGGGACCATTTCCAATAAAACAACACTTTGTACTTACAATATTACCAGGGTTCTATACACACTTGTTATTCAAATACATTTGTATCTTAATTACATCATACTTCTCTATTGTTTATGTCACTGTTAGATGTGTCACATTAGGTATTTTCTTCACTAATCGGTGGATAGAATGGTTACATAACTCATGGCTTGATAGCCATGACGGAAAATTTTGTGTATTGCTAAGAAGAGGTCGAAACTTTGGTAGATAGAAAAGATGAAGAGTGAGTGAGACCTGAAAAGGAAAGAAAATCTCACGCAGCTGGGACTGCACAGCTGCCACACTGTGTAGAGGTTACAGAACAACCTCCTCCCTACAGAATTCATTAGTTTCCGAAAATTTTCGTATTGGAAAGAAGGGGTCAAAATTTTGGTGGATAGGAAAGATGAAGAATGAATGAGACCTGAAATGGAAAGAAGATCTCACACAGCTGGGACTGCACAGCTGCCACACTGTGTAGAGGTTACAGAACAACCTCCTCCCTACAGCATTCATTCACTACCTATGAACTTCTTTAGGTCGATCACGTTCCTGAGACCGAATAGCTTTTTCCTCTTAGGGTACTCTAGCCTATATGCATTGGCATGTGGTTTTCCTATGATTCTGAAAAGTCCTTGGTATTTACTAAGATTAACACCTTCGTCCCAATATCTCCTATTTTTCAGAACTCGTATAGGCAGCTCCCAAGTTTCATCATTAGTTACTACACGTTTATCAATCAAAGGTACCGTAATTACTCCAGTTATCGGCAAGACCAATTTTAACTGGCTTCTTTCAAAGTCAACAACACTATGATATTTCGACAAGAAATCTATGCCAATTAAAACCTCAATACTGAGATTATTTACAATTAAGCAGGGATGATCAATGAAATTACCATTAATTTTAAAGGGCAGCAAAGCTTCTTGCTTTATCGTTTTTGACACCTTGCCAGTAGCACCAATTATTCATAGTCCTGATACCTTCATTACTGTAAGCGTGTCTTTACCAGGTAACGCATCAAAGAAGGACTGAGATATCGCACTCACCTCACTTCCACTGTCTAAGAGACGATGTACATTGATACCCAACACATTCACTATTACTATAGGGTGGCTTATTCTAGGTTGTACAGGTGGTTCCTCAAATTCATCCAATAGTTCCTTTTTGATTTGTCTCCAACTAAAGTGATCGACATCTGTCTTCATTACATTTAGGTCAAAGTGTGTAGGGGTTTCCTGAATTACATTTTCAGCAGCCTTTTCCAGTCGATCTATTAATTTCAAATCGAAACACCGCACGACTTCATTACATTTAGTTTGTTGAACATGACCCAAATTACTGTAGTCTGAGCGATTCTGCGCCTCCAGACCGGGCATAACACTAATTACAGCTAAACCACTTTCACTATTATCGTCGGGTTCCTTCTCTAGTGACAACAGGTCACAGCTACTGGGTTCATCGACCCTCAACAGGCTACACTCTACATTCTCACTTACCTCCTGTCCTAAATCCTGCACAGGCACTTTAGATAAGAGCACATCATCCTAATCGTAAATATAAGCATGAATTTCTTCTGCTTCTTCACCTGACAATACAGTATTTTGTAGCTCTTTCCTACCGTTACAGTGCTGTGCCTTCTCTTTCTCTTCCCACTTAGAAAGCGTCTCCAACACGGTATCTATCAAATACTGTGAGTGATCTAATATTTCTGCTGTATCCTTAGATGCTACCGACCCTTCATCCACATGTTCAGTCTGAGTATTCTGATCTGTCTTACCAATTATTGCAATTACTGGCTTAGGAAAAGTAACTGCCTGGTGAGCGCCAGTGTCCTCATAGACGGGTACTAGTTTTCCTGCCTTGGCCTACTACTGTTTCATTTATTTGCATTATAGTTAACTGGCACAGCATTGCTTTCCGCACTGTTGTTTACCTGCATAATTTTGTTCGGAACAAAATTACTATCATTTGGATGCCATTGTTGGTTCTGATAATTGTTTCTCCAATTCCTACCTCTCTTAGGATGGCGAACACCTACTGTTCTGATGTTTACATTGCCATTCTGCTCGTTCTTAAAATTACTACTAGTGTTATTACCATTTCTGTTATTACGTGCTTGCTCCTCATTGGCAGCCACACGCTCTACACGTTCCAAATATTCGATGAAACGATCCAGGTTGTTTCTAGGGGCAGATATAATTCTAGTTTGCCAATACCATGGTAGTTCGGCTTCAAGACCTAGTATTATCATTTCAGGTTTTAGCTTTTTGGCCATATGTGACAAACGTGAGATCCATGACCTAGCAAACTCTTTTATACATTCCTTGCCTGCATTGAAGCGTTTTCCACTCCAAAATTCTCTCAACACTTCATTTTGCTTATTGCTAGAGCAATACTCATTAATGAAAGCTGTTTTAAATTCCGCTAGTGTTTTACACTTCAACATAACATGAGCTGACCAACACATGGCGTCACCTGCTAAATGGCTTCTAATAAATGAGATTTTCTCTCGTTAAGACCAAGTTGGTGGAATCACATCTTCAAAATCGTTCCAGAAATCTAACGGTTGGATATGTTTATCTGGATCGAACCGCAAGAACTGCCGACACCCGATAAAAGCGGCGTTTGCAGGTACAATTTGTTGCATACTACGATTACCAGAGGTTACTGAAGCTACTTTACTCTCAGTGTTAGCAATGTTAGTACTAATATATTCTACTCTCTTTTCAACATTATCTACTCTTTGCACAATATGAGTAGTGTCAGTTTTGATTGCATTTACTTCTGCTTGACATATGTTTACTTTTAGATTAACATCTTTGAACCTATCTGAGCACAGTTCAGATTCCGCCTCGATCTTTTCTGTTAACTTGCGCTCCAGCTTCGCATCTTCCATTTGGAAGTCTTTGCGAACCTCAGCAACTTCGGATTTTACTGTTTCATACATTTCAGAAAATTGTTGAGCAACCTTATTCTTAATATCCTCATGATTGTAATCAATTTTATAATTTAAACTGTCCAGATCCTCTTTCAAATTATTGCAGCCAGTCTTGAAGAAAGTTTCTAATTCAGCTTTATTGGATTCTAATTTATTGTTCATTGCCTCAAACCGTTTATTAAAATTGGTTTGGCTGGCCACAATCTCATACTTTAATTCAGCATTACTGGCTGACAATTTTGCATTACTGGCAGCTATTGCTTGTGATATTTAAATCAATAGCTCTAGTATCTTTGGGTTGCTCACTAGCTGGTTTTTTATCCCACTCAGGTGACGAAAAACTAGCTCCAACACCTGAATCATCAAAACTAAATGAAACTTCTGATTGATCAGTCATATCTAACTTATCCTTTTTAAACTCTACCACCTCTGAAGGCTGTTTCGTTTTTAACTCATCAGATAAACTATCATCCAATAAATTAACAATTTCTGATTTCTGGTTTACTACAGGGGTCTCTATTATTGAATCACTGCCCCTTTTCACACTACTGTCAGGAGCCAATACTTCATATTTCACTTTAGCATTACTATTTTCATGCATATCTACACTTGAATCGTTGTCTGGATTAACAGTTCTCTCAACAGACATAGGTTCTGATTTAAGTTTAACCTCAGTTTCTTCTGCCGGTTCCATCGCCGACAGTCTTTTAGTGCAGGTTAGCAAAATTTTTAACAGCTTTTCACTTTAATTAGTTCCTTCTCCACGACGTATGGCGTTGCCGGCGCCGCGTACCAGGATTAATAATGCGACGCAGCGCTTTGAACTGCAGGCGGCACTTCGACGGCTGCTGTGTGTTTGCATGGCCCGCAACTGCAGGCGCAGCTCCAGTTGCTCCGGTGGACGACTGCGGTGAAGCGAAACTGGCTTCTCGCGATGCCGGCAGCGCCGCTAGACTCAGTGCCAGCTCCATTAATTCAGATGCGTTGTTAATCAAATTGTGTCGTCCACGTGCACACGTAATACTATCACTGTTCTATTACTGAGTTGCTTGTCGCATCTCACTCCTGAACCCAAACATTTAAAAATCACTTTCACCTTTACTCAGTGTTTTTCCCGGCCGAAGCACCATATGTGGGGCTGCTGGTGGATTTTATTGGTTTATAAAAATGTAGAAAGTTATGTTGAAAAGATGCATTTCCCGGCTGATTAACTATATGTGGAGCAGCAGGTGGAATTAATTCTTATATAAATGTTCCTATTATTTATGCTGTCCTTTACTGTTCTCAACACTGGCTCTGGTTGGCAACCAGAAAGTGATTAGCAAAGCGTGTAGCCTGTAATTAGAATTCCTAGTGCCACTTCATCTGAGAAATACACTTATAGCTACAGCTTATAGCTCTGAGGAATTAGGAGATTGTCCGGAATTCATAATCAAAAGCGATCCTGTAAAAACGTTCGCTATATTCTGAAAGTCACAGATCAGAAAAAAGAATCCACACAATCCAACTACCAGAGCAGTTCAGAGTCTAATGCGCTGATGCAACTATAACTGTCCAAATTAAATGTTTAAGTGAATGTTCGCCATAGTTTCATGATAATGTTCATCAAACGCCACGCTAAATAATGGTAGAATGTTTTTCCCGTGGCGGCACGTGAAAATACGACATACGCAAACTGAAGATAGATCATTAAAGTCATCCCAGAATTAACACTTCACTCGAAAACGATTTCATGGTTACGCGTATCCCAAGTAACTTATTACGGCATCCGAGGCTGTTTATAGCAATGATACCGACGCGACGCGACTTCCGACACAGATGGTGTGCTATTCAGCGTCTGGAGAGAACTGGGGCCTTTCTTCCTCACGCAGAGTTCTTATATATAAAGCCGCGGTGCGGATGGCTAAGGGAACGCCTGATCAAATCGGCTCTCCCGACTAGCCGCTGGGCTAGTAATGCACCACTTCAAGTTATCGAATAAATCATCGCTTCCTTTGCTGATGGCCGATGAAGCTCTCCATTTAAATGTGCATTCAGCACACAGGTAAGTAATCATAATAAAAGTCTGACGATGCTAAGTCAAATATTTTGGGAGAGAGAATTAATTTAATTACACTACACGCAGTAGACGAGCTCTGAACTTGCCCTTTGGAGATACGCTATCGCTATAGTTTCTTAGTTATTCAATTGAAACTTCTCACATCTTTATGATTATAGCGGATCTCCCTTCTACTTAAATTTAAACATCCTAGCTTCATTTATTCGCCTACTTAATTTATCTTGCTTCCTTAATTTTTAAGACAAAAACCAGAAAATCATGAATTTCAACTAAAATTTTAATTTGTGAGATCCAGAAGACTGTTTCTACTAAATTATTATGAAAAAGGAATCCAAATATAAATTTTTTTAAGTTTCTAGCTCTTTTCTGTTGCGCCAATGATTTTTACAGAAAACGTCCAAATTTCGAAAATGGTTAAAGTTATTGAACTGACATTCAACACATATTGATTTAGTATTACTCCTGACATGCTAGAAACGTTTCAGGTTATTTACTTGATTTTTAAAGTATTGCGCAACATTTATGACGTCAGAGCTAGTTACAGCAGACTAGGCTGGCACACAACGGAAAGATTGATGAGAATTTTATAAGGCGTGAGTAGGCTGCTTCCCTACAATACTTAATGTTTAACAATTTGTGTAAAATAATGGAACACAAGGAAACACTTCTTAAAGTTATAAGAAAACACCATGTAGTGTAACCTAATGTACCTAATTTTAAAATTACTTAAAACAATACGTTTTGCATTTTTTACAATAATTCAAAGAAAGTCTTGCATATTTCGCGTTCTGCCCCACCCACGGTGCAGAATGGGATAAGGTTATTTTTTGTTAAATCTTTGCCTAAACGTTGAATTAGAATTACGAATATCGTATTAAACTATGACATAATGTTGTATAAAAGTCAATTCAGACTAAAGAATGTGTAATTTAAACAAATAAAAAGTCATTCTTCAAAATAAGAAAATATTTTAATGTTATTCTGAAAAATGTACAATGCTTAATAACCACCAAACCACTAACTACTAGTCCTTTCGACAATAATCGCAAATCAGTGTTTCCTCTTCATCTTCACTGTCTGTGCCAGCACATGAATTGTGTGCCCACTTGAAATACCTCTGGCATTCGACCCAGCGGAGTAAAAGTCCCCACCGTAGAGACACTCAGCATCCTCTCTCTCTGATTCTCTCTTCTCCATCATCTTCTTCCTTTTATTTTTTTTAAGGTTTTTGATGTCCACTGTTTTGGTTTTTTTGGGTGTACAGTTTGATATTTTTGCCTTAAGTTGCATTGCGTCTAACGTCTCTGTCCTGACATTGTTCATATTTGTGCACCCTCCTCCTTTCTGTAGGCCTACTTTACGTGCGACAGCATTCTGCAGTTCCTTCTTACAAGGAGAATCTGTTAATACGACGGTTTTTCGTTTTCGTCTTGTAGTCCGCCGCGTATTTTGACAGATTAGTGGGACTGGAATGACAGCCTCGGGCGATATCTGGAAAGCTAAGTCGTTCGGCGAACATAGCTGGTTGGGAGAGTCTGGCATCCATGAACATCCACGCTGGGGGTCAATGATTGAGCCGTGGTCAGTCTTAGTCGTAGGCCTATTAGTGGCAGGTTCAGTAGACACTGGAGATCCTGTAATCAACGTGTTAGATTGTCTATCTGTAGAGTTTGTAGTCGAGCTTTCGTAGTTATCGAACTGAATATCAGTTTGCGCTAATGGGAGGTAGTCTGCGTCTGGAAACACATTCAGGCCAACAGGCATATTCCAGTTCTCTTAAAGCCAATTCTGGCCATCGGCATCGTTGCAGCACGTAAAAACGCGGCCCCAAATATCGATGATATTTGGAAACGTGTGACAAATTTTTCTGGATGGCTCTGTAGCCATTTTTTTATCTCTTCACTATAATAGGCTTGTATAACGTTACGTCCAGGGGTTGTAATTTGTGTGGCGGAGCCGGCCGCGGTGGCCGAGCGGCTCTAGGCGCTTCAGTCTGGAACCACGCGACCGGTACCGTCGCAGGTTCGAATCCTGCCTCGGGCATGGATGTGTGTGATGTCCTTAGGTTCGTTAGATTTAAGTAGCTCCAAGTCTAGGGGACTGATGACCTCAGATGTTAAGTCCCATAGTGCTTAGAGCCATTTGAACCATTTGTGTGGCGGTAAACAAAGTAGGACTACACCATTTTCTCTAGCCATATCAAGCAGCTCCAGATTTTTTGTGTGAGTTCAATGTCCATCAACAATTAGAAGCACAGGTGACTCTTTCATGGCCTTAGAAAATCCCACAAACTTTCTAAACCATTCTAGAAATAATTCGCTAGTGATCCATCCCGAGGGGTGAACTTCAGACCAGCCTCCTGGGGGCAATCCAAGCTCAATTTCTTGTTTCTTCTTCTTCCTTGGAAAGATAAGCATGGGTGGCATGTGTAACCCATATGTAGACATGCAGATGACTGCTGTAACGGTTTCTCCACGTTCTGAAGTTATTACCGCTCCTACTTGCCTTTTTCCCTCAAGTGCTGTTATTTTCGACTGACTTTTAGGACTAACTGTCAAGCCACTTTCAACACAGTTGAATATTTTGTCAGCAGTCAACTTGTACTTACCAATAACATTATTGAGAATCGAGTTAAACTGTGAAACTGCTACTTTGCTGAATCCCATTGCTCGAGCACCAGAAGTATTTTATGGCTTGCAAATAGACAGTGTAAGATGCCTCGTAATAAATCCTATAACCCAGTCTTGTCCAGCTAGACAAGTTTGCTTGTCAAATCTGTGTGGTAAGCCATTTCTTTCGAATTGTTGATAGGCTAGTGATCTGAGACCTTTCATTGTTAGACCAAAAAATCTATTCTCCACTGACTAGAGATGTGTTACCAGCTCATGTTCTTGTTCTGCAGTGAACACCTTTTTAATTTTCCCCACCTGATTTGTCAATTATGTAGTCAGGATTATTCGTAGCTTTACGCACATATCTTTCCAATGTAGATTTCGGTACGTTGGACTGCTTAGACTCTTTTAAAAATCCCATTTGGGAAGATGAGACGGCTGAAACTGCCATTTCCATCGCTTTTACGTCGCATTACTGTCTATAACACTTTTTCATGTACATTCGCACCATCTGGAAGAGCCAGGGGGAAACAAAAAAGGATATAGTCTGCTTTCTACTTGCAGCAAAATGTGACGGGGCAGAACGGGACACCATCCCATTCTGCCCCGTCCCGTTCCGCCCCAAGTGCACTTCTGAGGTTAACAACTTTTATGGAGTGCAATAACTGACGTATTTAAACGCATTAAATAACTAAAGCGTAGCAAATGCCATGCACTTTAAGGAAATGCGTCATTTTAGGGTATACAATTAACAATTTACCTGGCATTTACATTCACCAAACGTTAGAACAACGCAAGAAGTAACGTGACGGACAACAATTCAATTAGATCTCGCACTTCAAACTAAATCAAAATGGCTGCCCTGACTTCCCTTTGATTCGGAGAAATAGTTACATGCCCATACAACAGGTTGCAGCACTTTTCAGTCTAGAAAAGAGTAATTACCCACTGTTCTCCGCTATCCCGTTCTGCCCCGAGTTCCCCTACATCTAGACGCCAATTCCGCCTTACACAGCGGAGACTACATAGTTTTTATCAGATAGTGTAAGCTGAAATGGAATTTTACAGTACTTGACTATGTTACTTCTGATCAAATCATATAGTAAGTAATTTTTGTTGTTGAACTAGCTGTTTATATTGTTGAATATATGTACTTCAAATAGTTACCATCCATGGAACAGTGACTGTATAAAATGTACTGGAATTCTGTGTCCACTTTTAGCAATACGATTTCTCTATTATTAATAGGGCGAAGTAAATGTCTTCGGAAAATCCAGTTAACTAGTCCATCGCTAGATTAACGATGAAAGGAAAATGGGTAATAGCAATATTTTACAGCAACAGTGTCTTTCTGGACAGCATTGTCATTGCGGTGTTCCATAAAGATCACCAGTGAGCGTTTCGTTTATTTTTACAACGTATTTCGAACTAAAATCGTTTGTGAATAAGTGGACATGTCGCTGGTTTTCAAACTGAAATTTCCACGAAGAGCAAGCAGCCCTCTTGAGTTACAATTTCCGTCCCAGCTTCTCTCAAGTGCATGGAGAACTAAGCTGCTGTCAGGAAAAAAATGTATAGGTCATTACTCGTCTACTCTCTGAGCTATCTTTCATACATTTTGCAGCTTCACTGTGTTATACAAGGTTCCGAACCCAAATCCGGATCCATCGAGGGAAATACTATCTGAAAGGAACGATCGAACGTGCCATAACTAGAAAACAAGGAAGAGGTTTACATGTCTTGCGAATAAATGGATGGCTAAACGCTCGAAACGGTGGTATAGTGGTTTAACGAAAATAACAAACTTGCCAAGACACTTCGAAAGAAATTTCGTTTTGAGCGTTACGAATATGATCAGCATATCAGAAAAAAAGAAGATTTCTGACAATGCAGAGTTATCAGAAACAATGGCAACACATTGAGAAGTTTTCGAAAATCGGAGAAACAGCAGTCATTGTTAGCTAAATCCTTTTGATTAATTGGTAAGTAAATAGTGCCAACTATGGAGGTGCTAAAATTTTGTAATTTTGTAAGTGTCGGATTACCCGTGTCAGCAAGTACACAAAACTCGATCTCGAAAGACGTTTTCTTTCCTAATACAGAGGACAATATCTCTGGTACTTGCGAATTTAAGATATTTCACAAGGAAATGCACGCTACAAGTGGCCATGAATCAAAGGGAGACAATTCCAAAACATGCCTGGACATACTCGTTCACGCTCTCACCTGTCAGTAGTCACACTTAGTCGTTCGTTTTCACCAACATGACATTGTTGCCTTCGAGAATCGTCATGGTATCTTGGACCACGCGGTAAAATGTTTCTGGGCGGAAAATATTGTGACAGACTCACCACGGTTTTCGCGCCCTCGTCTTTTGAAACCTTGGAGGGACTTCCGAATACCCAAATACCCATGTATAAATTGGGAATATTCTGTTATTGTTTTACACTTTTACAATAGTTACAAAAAATTAATATGGATGCGTAGAAATGTTGTATTTATTGCCTCTACTTCCTACCAGTTAGAGGATTGCTGTAAGTAAAGTATAAGCAGTAATTCCCTGTGCAGTCATTAACATCATCTAGGCGTTTTCAGTTGGTGGCACCAGTCATGATTCAGAATCGTCTAGTGCAGGAATTCATATGCTGAAAAGAATATGTAAAATAACGTATTTCATAATATTTTTGTAAGTTGCAGTTCACGTTTACACCTCCTTTTTTTTTGCGGAATTCTTTCAAAGTTAGCTACTGGATTTCAAACCACGACAAACTTCAGCTATGGGACACACGTCTCACTCTTTGTCATACTGTCGCTCCTCCACCTACCATTCTCCTTTCCTTTCAGCCTTCGTGAAGAATCTGAGAGTTCAGAAACATAAGAATTTTCTTCGCTTCACATTGTTTTCAAAAGTATCCTAGTATAATTATAAGTAGAGTAGATGTACTCCACGTACCACAGTAGTTGTCCCAGTGTTTTATAACTCTCTCCCTCTCAAAACAGATTGGTCTCATTTAGAGAATATCTCTTTCCAAAAAATCATTACTTCTGATGCCGGTGCATCTTTCCTCGTTTGTGACGTACATTCCTACCTTGACTCTTGGCTATGGCACTACAGAGAATTTTCTTCCTAAAACGTCCCTTCAGCGAAAACATCGTCAGACATTATGAGAGAGACAACCTATCTCCACAGCCTCCGAAGATGTTTCCCGCTGAAGAAGAAGAACCCTTAAGCAGAAATGGTTGGGTGTGTAAGATCGCGCCCGAATAGCGAAAACAGTCGAAACCTACGAAGAACGCGCGAATTCCTGTCTTAAGCACGTACGTTGTATGATTTTTATGTAAAAAATTGAATTGGTAGCTTTTTTGCGACAGAATGATAACTGCTGCTCCGCAGGTTATTTACGTTTTTCTACTCAAAGTCCAATTACGTGTATCCTGCTTATTGTTCTTACAGAGTACCTCCACGTTGATGACGATTCTCGGCAAAGTGAATCGTTTCACTTCCAGGTATTTGCAGGCGTGTGTTAAAATTCATTCATGTTATTCTAATGTGAACTGATATCTATCTATTACGTTGTAGCTGACATGACCCTGAGTTACAGCAGTTGCATGATTTTTGTATTTGTTCACTGCAGAACCCACTGAATGTATCTGAGATGGTTGTCTAAAGCATTTTTGGACACACAAGGGAAAAGGCATCATTTTTAGTCACAAATGTTATTTCAGAATGAAATTTTCACTCTACAGTGGAGTGTGCGCTGATATGAAACTTCCTGGCAGATTAAAATTGTGCAGCGTACCGAGACACGAACTCACAACCTTTGCCTTTCGCGGGCACGCGCTCCACAAACTACATTTCTTAAAAAATCGGAGTACTCGAACAGAACATGTAGGTCGTAAGGTCCTTTCTCGTAATATGTTCACTACAGTCCGTGTGATGACCATGACGATGATGATGATGATGATGATGATGATGATGGTGATGGTGATTTGATGATGTACGGTTTGTGAGGCGCTCAACTGCGCGGTCATCAGTCGCCGTACAAATCCCACTCTTTACACGGTCGAAATTAGCCGCTTCCAAGAATGGTGATGAGAAGGAACTAAGTGCGTACCGACACACGAGCTCCTGTGGTCCTTCTGAGATGGAGATGCAGTGCTCTGGTGGTATCGGTACGACCCCGCAATGCAGAGATGACCAGGTCTCCTCATTCACGTGGTGTTGCAATGCGTCGGCGACCTTGTCCAACTTGCCTTGTGTACTGATCTGTCTCCCAGTAGGCCTTGCAACTTGCAGAGGATTAAGATGTCGCACTAGATGTGCTCGGTTGAGTACAACGTACAAAATGTCATCTGTGTACGTCACCAGACAGCAGTCCGCAGCTCGTGGTCGTGCGGTAGCGTTCTCGCTTCCCACGCCCGGGTTCCCGGGTTCAATTCCCGGCGGGGTCAGGAATTTTCTCTGCCTCGTGATGACTGGGTGTTGTGTGATGTCCTTAGGTTAGTTAGGTTTAAGTAGTTCTAAGTTCTAGGGGACTGATGACCATAGATGTTAAGTCACATAGTGCTCAGAGCCATTTGAACCAACCAGACAGCACTGGTTCACTGATACTCAATTCCCTCCGAGGGGTCACTGACACTGTAATGCATAGCATAGCATATAGATGGCGAATGACTTTAATTGTGCCTACATTGAAAGCGAAGATCTCAAGACCACCGCCTGTGTCAGAATACATTAAGCACACCGGACGTTGATACACGACTTCCCTAATTCTTTTGAACTGTGTATGTCAGCCTTCCTTCAGCAGTTAAATTTAAAACTTACTGCCTTCATTCCGCTGATATCCTACGCAGCGACTCAGGTCTCCAGGCGATCCGCGTGGGCGGTAGTAAGCTGGGTCGTGGGTCGCTGGCGGTGACCCCCCCGAACACCTGCTGACATTTGCGTCCGCTTCAGGGCGCGTGTTACCCGGCGACATGCTTCGCAGCCTGTGCGCGTGCCCGCTGTCTGCTGTTATTATGATTCCAAGTAACGACGTGGCAGCACGAAGCGCTCGTCGTCGTCGTCAAAGTTGCTGAATACTTGACGGGGTCGCCAGTGTTCTCTCTGTCTGTTGTACGCCACAACCTGCACATCTTGCCGAGCGCGGTAACCGCCAGCGGTGGGGTAGACAATAACGTAGGCAATTTTTTCTGCTTTGTTCTTCCATATAGACATTTATATGCCCGAAGACCGAGGCTGGTAATAAACTTTGAAGAGTAGACGCCTGCGACCATTGACACAAGCGAGATTCAATGCTGCCGATGCAAAACACAGGAACGAAAGTAACTTTGGTGTGATGTGTCGTTGCCAAGTAACATACCGGGTGATCAAAAAGCCAGTTTAAATTTGAGAACTTAATAAACCACAGAATAATGTAGATAGAGAGGTAAAAATTGACACACATGCTTGGAATGACATGGGGCTTTATTAGAACTTAAAAAAAAACAAAGTTCACAAAATGTCCGACAGAGTGCGCTGGACAGCAAAACGTCAGTGACTGCGCATGACAATGGGGTATAAAAGGAGCTGTAATCAGAGAGAGAATCAGATGCGCCAGCAGTCGCAGCATGTTGACGTTACCTGAAAAGGCGCTTTTAGTGAAGCTGTATTATCAGAATGGGGAATGTGCTAGTTCAGCGTTACGATCCTATCGCCATAGGAAGGGGATTCGAACGGGTAAAGGTTCCTTGACAAATGCAACTGTGGCGAGAATGATTTCGAAGTTCAAAGCCACGGGTTGTTTAGACGCTAGACCCCGTAGTGGCCGACCGAGCACAAGGCGTAATGCTGCTGAGACAGTTCAGGAAGAAATGGAGACTGTAGCGGGTTCGTCTATGCACGGGGAAGTCAGCGCTCGTGCAGTCGCACGACGCACCCGGATTCCATACACTACTGTTTGGTTGGCACTTAGGCGTACCCTCCGATGCTATCCGTACAAAACCCATCGGCATCATGAACTGTTACCTGGCGATTTAGTCAAGCGGAGGGCATTTCCGGTGTGGGCGTTTCAAAACATAGTGGAAGATGACGATTGGTTGAGTAACGTGTTGTAGACCGACGAAGCTCATTTCACGCTCCGAGGGTCTGTCAACGCCCACAACTACAGAATTTGGGCTACAGAAAGTCCTAGAACTGTCGTGGAAACTCCATTGCACGACGAGAAAGTCACGGTATGGGTTGGATTTACCACATGTACCGTTATCGGACCTTTTTTCTTCGAGGAAATGCGTGATTCTGGTTTTGTAGCTGCTACCGTGACGGGTGAGAGGTACGCCGATATGTTACAGAATCGCATCATCCCCAGCCTGGCTGATAAACATCTGCTGGAACGTACGATGTTTATGCACGATGGCGCTCCACCCCATATTGCTAGACGCGTGAAAGATCTCTTGCGCGCGTCGTTTGGTGATGATCGTGTGCTCATCCGCCACTTTCGTCATGCTTAGCCTCCCAGGTACCCAGACCTCAGTCCGTGCGATTATTGGCTTTGGGGTTACCTCAAGTCGCAAGTGTATCGTGATCGACCGACATCTCTAGGGATGCTGAAAGACAACATCCTACGCCAATGCCACACCAAAACTCCAGACATGCTTTACAGTGCTGTTCACAACATTATTCCTCGACTACAGCTATTGTTGAGGAATGGTAGTGGACAAATTGAGCATTTCCTGTAAAGAACATCATCTTTGCTTTGTCTTACTTTGTTATGCTAATTGTTGCTATTCTGATCAGATGAAGCGCCATCTTTCGGACATTTTTTGAACGTTTGTATTTTTTTGGTTCTAATAAAACCCCATGTCATTCTAAGCAGTGTCAATTTATACCTCGCTATCTACATTATTTCGTGATTTATTCAGTTTTCAAATATATACTGACTTTTTGATCACCCGGTACTTCGATGAAACTGGGACCATATGCACAAAGAACTTCTACAGTATAGTACAGAAGGTTGAAAGTTATCTAAATAAATAGAAGTAAGACTGAAGTACTGTTTCTGATTGTAAGATCTGAGCTGTAATAATCTTGCGTGACGCGCGTGGCGAGCACGGGTCCCCAAGCTGGGTCTGGCATTGCTTCCACTTACTTGTGCCACGCCCCTCATTTTCTTCTATCCGATCTGGCCTCTCTTGGTCAACTCTTGTTCTTTTCTGACCCCGACGGTATTACGTATGGAGGCCTGGGTGTCTCTCATTTTCTCGCCCTTTAATGGCCCTTGTCTTTCTCTGGCCGATTTCTTCAATTTCGAAGTGTCGGCCCCCTCCTATTTTTTCCGTCTTCACAATTTCATGTTGTCATCTTTCATCCTTCATCAACACTTTTCTGGCCGGCCGGGATGATCGAGCGGTTCTAGGCGCCGCAGTATCGAACCGCGCGACTGCTACGGTCCCACGTTCGAATCCTGCCTCGGGCATGGATGTGTGAGATGTCCTTAGGTTAGTTAGGTTTAAGTAGTTCTAAGATCTAGGGGACTGATGACGTCAGAACTTAAGTCCCATAGTGCTCAGAGCCATCTGAATCATCATCTTTCTGAATAACATTCAGTATTATAATTCGAAGATTTATTCTCACACTAAGGTGACTCCTTAGACAGTCGACCATGAACAGTCTCTTGAAGAATAGTTTCACCATAAATTGCAGGGAAGACAGTATACGGATTCGGTGGGCTGTCATTCAGAAGGTAATGATGGATAGGAGCGTCTAGAAACTCAACAGTCAGTGCAAACTGAAAAACAGCAAAGGATTAAACCTAAAAAAAAAAACCTCATTCTTCTAGACACACAATGTTAACTCCTTGTGCCGAGCTGGAAAATTAAAAATCGTCGCTGATATGAAGACACACAAAATTGTAACGAGGGCTTTTTAAGAAATCTGTAACAATGATCAAGATTCTATGGAATCACACGGATACCGACTTTATCAAGGAATCGCGGAAAAAGAGTCATGAAAAACTCTCCACAATTTGGCAATTGATTTCTTATAGATCTCAAATCATCGACTATCAGAGAATTCAAATCTCCGTCACCCAGACTTGAAACTCTAACTTTAAAATCTGCAAATAAGACATACACAACTATCAATGCACATGATCCCACCAATCAGTAAAATAATACTCTGAAGGACAAAGAAGAAACCCAGAAATTTTGGGAATTCCTGGATCAAGTCTTAATTAACATTCCTCCATCAAACATAAAAATGCTCCTTGGCGACTTCAGTGCTCAACTGGGGCAAGAAAGAAGATACAGAGATATCATTTGAAAATGGCCAGCATATAAATGGACTAACAAAAATGGTCAAGGGTTAATTAAAACTTACAGAAACCATAACCAGGTCTCAAAATTAACATGTTTTAAATGGAAACCTCACAAATTAAAATTATAAATTATTTATTTTCTGTAATAAAACTGCAAGATTAACATTGATATTGATAACGTTATTCTCATGTTACGACAATACACTTCGGAGACAACACCTAAATAGCCATTTATGCTCCGTTTGAATCACATTGTATTCGAATACTAATCTGAATATGAATCTCTCCTCTGTATTTGAGTCTGCATCTCTGGAACACGTCCCTCCTAGTTCTTCGCGCACTATGCTGTATCGGTGCACGCGCACGCGTCTGCGTGTGCGTGTGCGTGTGTGTGTGTGTGTGTGTGTGTGTGTGTGTGTGTGTCTGTGTGGTGCGGGGTTAATTTTTTGTGGGGTGAGGGGGTGGGGGGGGGGCGGGCACTAGACTAAAACAAAACTTTACCTTGCTTAGTCTAGTATTAGCCGACCACAATAACATGGGAGTGGGGGCGCTTTGGTCGGCTCGTGTGTTTACCTGTGCTCTACTGTTCTAACGACCAAACTACTTCTCCGTGAAGCTGTTCGGGCCTCCACAGTCCACACTGCAGTCACAAAAGTGATTATGGTTTTTACTTTCTGCAACGTCACCGCGAGTTTCCAACTGCGCCCCCGGCAGGCCAAGTGTGATATGTTGATTGGGTGCTACACAGGACTAATCGTTTGTGTACCGGTGTTTGTTATCTTAAATTATAAATAATATCTTTTCTGTAATAGAACTGCAAGATTAACATTGATATTGATAATGGTATTTTCATGTTACGATGTCCAGTCCAGGAATATTTTGTTTGTATTTGGAGTAAAATTAATTCGTCTGTCTTTTATCGCTCTACACAACTTAATCTAATTACTCTCTAAAACTGAATTTATTTAACTCATGTCATCCCAGGGAGTAGACAACATTCCATTAGAACTACTGACAGCCTTTGGAGAGCCAGTCCTGTCAAAACTCTACCATGTGGTGAGCAAGATGTATGAGACAGGCGAAATACCCTCAGACTTCAAGAAGAATATAATAATTCCAATCCCAAAGAAAGCAGGTATTGTCAGATGAGAAAATTACCGAACTATCTGTTTAATAAGTCACGGGTGCAAAATACTAACGGGAATTCTTTACAGACGAATGGAGAAACTAATAGAAGCCGACCTCGGCGAAGATCAGTTTGGATTTCGTAGAAATATTGGAACACGCGAGGCTATACTGCCCTACGACTTCTCTTAGAAGCTAGATTAAGGAAAGGCAAACCTACGTTTCTAGCATTTGTAGATTAGAAAAACCTTTCGAAAATGTTGACTGGAATACTCTCTTTCAAATTCTGAAGGTGGCAGGGGTAAAATATAGGGAGCGAAAAGCTATTTACAATTTGTACAGAAACCAGATGGCAGTTATAAGAGTCGAGGGGCATGAAAGGGAAGCAGTGGTTGGGAAAGGAGTGAGACAGGGTTGTAGCCTCTCCCCGATGTTATTCAATCTGTATATTGAGCAAGCAGTAAAGGAAACAAAAGAAAAATTCGGAGTAGGTATTAAAATCCATGGAGAAGAAATAAAAACTTTGAGGTTCGCCGATGACATTGTAATTCTGTCAGAGACAGCAAAGGACTTGGAAGAGCAGTTGAACGGAGTGGACAGTGTCTTGAAAGGAGGATATAAGATGAACATCAACAAAAGCAAAACGAGGATCATGGAATGTAGTCGAATTAAGTCGGGTGATGCTGAGGGAATTAGATTAGGAAACGAGACACTTAAAGTAGTAAAGGAGTTTTGCTATTTGGGGAGCAAAATAACTGGGAGATGAAGAAACTTGCACAGGATAGAGTAGCATGGAGAGCTGCATCAAACCAGTCTCAGGACTGAAGACCACAACAACAACAACAACATGTCATGTAAGCAATACATCTCGAGCGTATCGCCTCTCTGCCGCTGTCATATTTGGTTTACCAGAATACCGATTTTAATTTAAAAAGTGTGCTGGGCAGAGGCGAGTTACGCAGACTGAATTCCATAAAGTATCTAAATAGGTTTTGCTTTCCATACTTCTTACTAACAAATACAGAATAATCATCTTGTGATGTTGCAGTTCTTTTTGGTATGTCCGTGCTTGCTAAGAAAACAGGAATTTCTCATCCTAAATACAGAATATACAGGCCGAAATTGTACAATCGTACATGAAATAAAGAGCATGGCAGCTGAAGGTAACATTAAATCTTTCAAAAAATTATGAATATTTTTAATTGGAAAGATCACATATATAATATCGCGGAAAAAGCTACTAACATCTACATCTACATGGATACTCTGCAAACCACATTTAGGTGCTTGGCAGAGGGTTCATCGAACCGCCCTCACAATCCTCTATAATTCCAATCTCGTATAGCGCGCGGAAAGAATGATCACCTATATCTTTCCGTACGAGCTCTAATTTCCCTTATTTTATCGTGGTGATCGTTCCTCCCTATGTAGGTCGGTGTCAACAAAATATTTTCACATTCGGAGGAGAAAGTTGGTGATTGGAATTTCGTGAGAAGTTTCCGTCGCAACGAAAATCGCCTTTCTTTTAATGATGTCCAGCCCAAATCCTGTATCATTTCTGTGACACTCTCTCCCATATTTCGAGATAATGCGAAACGTGATGCCTTCCTTTGAACTTTTTCGATGTACTCCGTCAGTCCTATCTGGTAAAGATCCCACACCGCGTAGCAGTAATCTAAAAGAGGACGGACAATAGTAATGTAGGCAGTCTCCTTAGTAGGTCTGTTTAAGTGTCCTGCCAATAAAACGCAGTCTTTGGTTAGCCTTCCCCACAACAGTTCTTATGTGTTCCTTCCAATTTAAGTTGTTCGTAATTGTAATACCTAGGTATTTAGTTGAATTTACGGCTTTTAGATTAGAATGATTTATCGTGTAACCGAAGTTTAACGAGTTCCTTTCAGCACTCATGTGGATGACCTCACACTTTGCGTTATTTAGGGTCAACATCCACTTTTCGCACCATCAGATATCTTTTCTAAATCGTTTTGCAGTTTGTTTTGATCTTCTGATGACTTTATTAGTCGATAAACGACAGCATCATCTGCAAACAACCGAAGACGGCTGCTCAGATTGTCTCCCAAATCGTTTATATGGATAAGGAACAGCAAAGGGCCTATAACACTACCTTGGGGAACGCCAGAAATCACTTCTCTTTTACTCGATGACTTTCCGTCAATTTCTGCGAACTGTGACCTCTCTGACAGGAAATCACAAATCCTGTTACATAACTGAGACGATATTCCATAAGCACGCAATTTCACTACGAGCCCCATGTGTGGTACGGTGTCAAAAGCCTTCCGGAAATCCAGAAATACGAAATCTATCTGAAATCTCTTGTCAATACCACTCAACACTTCATGTGAATAAAGAGCTAGTTGTGTTTCATAAGAACCATGTTTTCTAAATTCATGTTGACTGTTTGTCGATAGACCGTTTTCTTCGAAGTAATTCATAATTTTCTAACACAATATATGTTCCAAAATCCTGCTGCATATCGACGTTAACGATATGGGCCTGTAATTTAGTGGATTACTCCTGCTACCTTTCTTGACTATTGGTGTGACCCGTGCAGCTTTCCAGTCTTTGGATATGGATCTTTCGTCGAGCGAACGGTTGTATATGATTGTTAAGTACGATCCAATGCATCAGCATACTCCGAAAGCAACCTAATTGGTATACTGTCTGGACCAGAGGACTTGCTTTTATTAAATGATTTAAGTTGCTTCACTATTCCGAGGCTATTTACTTCTACGGTACTTATGTTGGCAGCTGTTCTCGATCTTAATTCTCGAATATTTACTTCAATTTCTTTTGTGAAGGCATTTCGGAAGGCTGTGTTTAGTAACTCTGCTTTGGCAGCACTGTCTTCGATAGTATCACCATTGCTATCGTGAGGAGAAGGCATTGATTGTTTCTTGCCGCTAACATATTTCACATCTACATCTAATACATAGAAAGAAGGATCCTTTATTGTATGATTATATGATAGCGGAACAAACACTGGTAGCAGTTACTTCTGTAAAATATCTGGGAGTATGCGTGCGGAGCGATTTGAAGTGGAATGATCATATAAAATTAATTGTTGGTAAGGCGGGTACCAGGTTGAGGTTCATTGGGAGAGTGCTTGGAAAAAGTGGTCCATCAACAAAGGAGGTGGCTTACAAAACACTCGTTCCACCTATACTTGAGTATTGCTCATCAGTGTGGGATCTGTACCAGATCGGTTTGACGGAGGAGATAGAGAAGATCCAAAGAAGAGCGGCGCGTTTCGTCACAGGGTTATTTGGTAACCGTGATAGCGTTACGGAGATGTTTGATAAACTCAAGTGGCAGACTCTGCAAGAGAGGCGCTCTGCATCGCGGTGTAGATTGCTCGCCAGGTTTCGAGAGGGTGCGTTTCTCGATGAGGTATGGAATATATTGCTTCCCCCTACTTATACCTCCCGTGGAGATCACGAATGTAAAATTAGAGAGATTAGAGCGCGCACGGAGGCTTTCAAACAGTCGTTCTTCCCGCGAACCATACGCGACTGGAACAGGAAACGGAGGTAATGACAGTGGCACGTAAAGTGCCCTCCGCCACACACCGTTGGGTGGCTTGCGGAGTATAAATGTAGATGTAGATGTAGATACGACCAGAATCACTTTGGATTTTCTGCAAGTCCACCAGAACCATGTAACAAGTCCACGAAAGAGACTGCTTACACTACGCTTGCGGTGTGGGATCCGCGTCAGATAGGGCTGATGGAGGATATCAAAAAAGTTCAAAGAAGGGCAGTTCGTTTTGTATTATCACGAAATAGGGCAGGGAGTGCTGCGGATATGATGCACTAATTGGGGTGATATTCATCGAAACGAAGGCGTTTTTCGCTGCAGGTGGACTTTCTCGTGAAATTTCAATTACTAATTTTATCCTCAGGGAGCGAAAATGTTTTGTTAGCACGCACCCACATAGGGAGAAATGAACATTATATTAAATTAATAGAAATCAGAGCCGTCAAAGAAAGATTTAAGTGTTCGCTTTTACAATGCGTCGTTCAGGAGTTGAACGGTAGAGAAGTAGCCTGAAGGTGTTTCGATGAATCCTCTGCCAGGCGCTTAACTGTGAATTGCAGTGTAATCATGTAGATGTAAATTAGATGAATAATCTTCCAATCATGGACGAAATGACAACCGTCCTAGATACACAGAAGGCGTTTAACACAGTGCCACACTGCAGATTGTTAATGATGGTTCGAGCATATAGATTAGGTTCTCAGATATTTAAGCATCACAAAAGGTTTTTAAAGAATTCAGTACAATGAGAGTTCAATGGAGATTTATCGTCAAGAGAGCTCAGGGAGGGGTGCCTGGATTGCCCTTGTTCTCTACTCAGCTGCCCTTATCTACGTGTTTTATGCAACCAGAAACGCCTCTGAAAACCACATGCAAGACATTCATATTGGTGCATCCCCAACTCTCTTGTGGTTCCCTTTTTAGGCACTCCACGTCGACGTCTGCTCGTAGATACGTATCGTCGGTAGGTTTTCCGGCTTTACTTCCCGACGTTACAGCGACGACTCCCCGATGAGGTGCGGGCCTTGTGTTTTGCTATTACTGCGGGTCTTGTAAATATCGCTTTTATTTAGTAATTTGCCAGGCTAAAACTCTCCCCTTTTATGATTTTTGTGATTAAGACAGCCTGTGCCACCTTTCGGATGGAGTGGGGGCGTTAAAGAGTCACAAAAGTTCATATTAAGCAGTCCGTAAAACACTTAAATGTTCATTTCAGTTAGCGTGTTAGTTAATGCCTACGCTTTCCGCTAGATGGTGCTGACTTACTGCTGAATAGCTTTGGTTCCGTAAAACCTTCACTGATTAGTACTAGGTAAATGAAATAAGTACAACACTCTTGTATTTGACTTTCACTCTATAATCAGGGATTAAGATGGTGATGGATGATGATATATTTAAAAGGTTCCTAGCCTGGAGGGATCTAAATAGTCCGCAAATGCCGATATGCACGCGCTCTACGTCGGGATTCGCAACTAACGGCACACGACATTTTCAAAAGTCCACACGTTAATATCTGAATACCGGTACCTCGGAATTCATTCGTATCAGAGATAATTTGAGTTTCTGTCGTCTATATGTCCGTTAAGTTCCAATCTAGCACTATCCTAAAATCCCCTTAATACTTTACACTACATCACTTTTAATCACCGTAATATTCTAACACTTTATCGTGAATCTTAACACGATAAAGCCCAATCTAATTATTGTCTCGCTGACTGACACGGGTTCCCCGCCCTTTAACGAAACAATCAAGGAAAAAAGGCGGCAATAATGACGATCAAGCCTTTTTATAGGTTTTTCGTCACAAGAGTTTAACGTCACTGCCTTAGCCATGACAGAGCTTCCGTGGCTTTGCTGTACTTAGACGTTAAACTACTTGCTGATATACTATAATTTTGATCTTCAATTACCGAATTCTTACTCTACACATTTTCCCCTCTAAAAATTCTATTCTTAATTTAAAATTATTCTTTCTATAGTTTTTATCACTGTAAACTGAAACCACGCGACCGCTACTGTCGCTGGTTCGAATCCTGCCTCGGGCATGGATGTGTGTGATGTCCTTAGGTTAGTTGGGTTTAAGTAGTTCTAAGTTCTAGGGGACTGATGACCTCAGAAGTTAAGTCCCATAGTTCTCAGAGCCATTTGTAAACTGAACCGAGCTGTTACAATATTCTCTCACTCTCTATGTGCAAACTATTAGTGCTGTAGAAAAAAATTAACAAGAGCTTTTTGTAGGAAATTTAATGTATTCAAGTTTTGCACTGGTATGTGTTTCTGCTGGAGAGCACGGTTTAAGAGTTATTCGAGAAAAATACATTTCAAGAATACTTTTGTAAGTTTTTCTTGAATAACTCGAAAACTGTGGCCTCTAGGGAAACTGCATCTGAGCACAAAAATTAACTACAATAAATTTACTATAAAAAGATACTGCTCATTTGTTTCTGTAGGACTAATAGTTTGTACATAGGGAGTGAGAGAATACGAGTGGGCCAGCCGGTGTGGCCGTGCGGTTCTAGGCGCGTCAGTCTGGAACCGCGTGACCGCTACGATCGCAGGTTCGAATCCTGCCTCGGGCATGGATGTGTGTGATGTCCTTAGGTTAGTTAGGTTTAAGTCGTTCTAATTTCAAGGGGACTGATGACCACAGATGTTGAGTCCCATAGTGCTCAGAGCCATTTGAACCATTTTTAGAATACGAGTGGTCTTTGAAGGGGTTGCAGGTTGCATAAAATCTATAGGCAATTGAATCAGCCAGCATACACAAACGATTTGACGGATAGGGTGAGCAGCATTCTGCGACTGTTGGGTGATGATGTTGTGGTGCATGGAAAAGTGTCATCTTTAAGTGAGTGCAGGAGGGTACAGGATGACTCGGACAAAATTTATATTTGGAGTACTGAATGCTAGGTTGCCCTAAATGTGCAAAAATGTAATTTAATCCAGATGACTGCGGAACCACCGTGTGGAGCTCGAATACAGTATTAATGGAGTGCTGCTGGATACAGTGTCACACCACGTGAAACACAGCAGTATCGGTGCCGAGAGCGGGCCAGACCGCGCCCTGGCCACCGAAAGCGACCGCCACTACGGCAGGCAGGCAGGCAGTAATTAGCTGGCGGGGTCAGGCAGCGGAGCGGCGGTGCAGCCGGTACGACCCGGCCGCCGTCGGGCCGCGGCGGCGGACCAATCGGAGCGCTTTTCAGAGGCTCTGCCAGCAGGCCACGGGATTTATTTTCCCCACTGCAGGGGCAGCCGGGTAACGAGACGCTGATTGTGACGGAGAGAGTAAAGGCGTGTACGGTAGGTCGGCGGGCCCAGCCACTGCCACAGTACAGGCCCAGCGCCAGTAATCGATGCGCCAGCAGCCCGGCTCGGGGCCACCTGCCGTGAAGGGGGGGGGGGGGGGGGGGGGGGGACGCACCCCACCTCTGTGGGGAAGTGGAGACACAACAGATGGCGGTCCAATATCTGTTAACAGGTACAGGAGTCCGACAAAAATACGTAAACACTGCGAGAAATGCATAAATTCAAATTCTAGGCAAGCTGGCACGTTCGACTGATGTAACAGCAACTGTGCAATGTTCTCAATTCGTTGCAAGTGTCAGCCGTGGTCAAAGAAAAGTGAATTTATATTGGATCTGCACAAGGCATGTAACCGAATCTGATAATGGCACCAATATAAATAATAAGTGGGGTGGCTAGCCTTTCATATAAGTTATTCATTAAATTAACTGCTCGAAGTTCCCCTACAAAGATGATGATGAGAAAGGATTCTGGTGAGTGTACCTGAAAGATAAATGTCTTTCTACAAATCTACAATTATATTTATTTTGTTTAAATGGAACACAAAATTGCTCAGTACATTGTACAAGGGACAATCATGTATGCCGGTCGGTGTGGCCGAGCGGTTCTAGGAGCCGCAGTCTGGAACCGCGTAACCGCTACACTCGCAGGTTAGAATCCTCCCTCGGGCATGGATGTGTCTGATGTCCTTAGGTTAGTTAGATTTAAGTAGTTCTAACTACTAGGGGACTGATGACTTCAGAAGTTAAGTCCCATAGTGCTCAGAGCTATTTGAACCATTTTTGGAGCCAATCATGTACACTACTGGCCATTAAAATTTCAGCACCAAGAAGAAATGCAGATTATAAACGGGGATTCGTTGGACAAAAATATTATACTAGAACTGACATGTGATTACATTTTCACGCTGTTAGGGTGCACAGATCCTGAGCAATCAGTACCCAGAACAACCTCCTCTGGCTGTAATAACAGCCTTGATACGCCTGGGCATTGAGTCAAACAGAGCTTGGATCGCGTGTACAACCCATGCAACTTCAACACGATACCACGGTTCATCAAGAGTAGTGACTGGCGTATTGTGACGAGCCAGTTGCTCTGCCACCATTGACCAGACGTCTTCAATTGGTGAGAGATCTGGAGAATTTTCTGTATCCAGAAAGGCCATACAGAACCTGTAACATGCGGTCGTGCATTATAGTGCTGAAATGTAGGGTTTCCCAGGGATCGAGTGAAGGGTAGAGCCACGGGAAGTAACACATCTGAAATGTAACGTTCACTGTTCAAAGTGCCGTCAATGCGAACAAGAGGTGACCGAGACGTGTAACCAATAGCTCCCCATACCATCAGCCCGGGTGATACGCCAGTATGGCGATGACGAATACACGCTTCCAATGTGCGTTCACCGCGATGTCGGCAAACACGGATGCGACCACCATGATGCTGTAAACGGGCGCTCCTGTCTGTCATGCAGTGTCAAGGGTAACCGCCGCGATAGTCTCCAAGCTGATAGTCCATGCTGCTGCAAACGTCATCGCACTGTTCGTGCAGATGATTGTTGTCTTGCAAACGTCACCATCTGTTGGCTCAGCGATCGAGACGTGGCTGCACGATCCGTTACAGCCCGATACAGCTATCTCGACTGCTAGTGATACGAGGCCGTTGGGAATCAGCACGGCGTTCCGTATTACCCTCCTGAACCCACCGATTCCATATTCTGCTAACAGTCATTGGATCTCGACTAATGGGGGCAGCAATGTCGCGACACCATAAACCGCAATCGCGATAGGCTACAATCCGACCTTTATCAAAGTCGGAAACGTGATGGTACGCATTTCTACTCCTTACACGAGGCATCAAAACAACGTTTCACCAGGCAACGCCTGTCAACTGCTGTTTGTGTATGAGAAATCGGTTGGAAATATTCCTCATGTCAGCACGTTGTAGGTGTAGCCACCGGCGCCAACCTTGTGTGAATGCTCTGAAAAGCTAATCATTTACATATCACAGCATCTTCTTCCTGCCGGTTAAATTTCGCGTCTATAGCACGTCATCTTCGTGGTGTAGCAATTGTAATGGCCAGTAGCGTATTTTAATGTAAACCAAACATGTTAATATTCCGCACTTGGTAGAGGTGTTGGCAAAAACCTAGAAGAAACGACACTGCATGGGATCCAGCGGGCTTCTCTACTGCTGAAGAGCAGGGGTAGCAAAAGGAACAGTTGTAATGTATATTAGCGATAAACAAGTGGGTAATCGGATACAGTACCTAAGAAGGCAAAGTGGTTCTATGGATGTCGTCGCCGAGAAGGCGCAGTTTTAATTTTTAGCAGCTGAAAAATAAACAGAAACCCTGCAGGCCGGAGCGGCATATGTTAACGACAGTACTGCGCAATGCGGCGTGCTGATGGCAGCTGCTAATCGTGGTCGGCTGCGCAGCGTGGGAAAGTTCTCCGCCTTGGAGACTAATCGAGGAACGCGCGGCAAAAAAGAGACTCTCCGGGTAGTCAGGCAAGTGAAATTGTGAATGATATTACCCTGCCGCAAGGACGGCAAAGTATGCCACCGACTGCAGTCGCGACCAGCAACCAACTCTCTAAATTCTCTTTTGCACTGCGCCCAGAAGGCGACCACTCCACTGTGGTTATTGCATTACAACAAATTCGTCCACTACCGTACTCCGTCACCCTAGGCGCTAATACAGTTCCTTCCCACCAACGCCCAACGGCGACTGCGAACGTGTGCCAACGTGACAGTCGAGCAGCCTATCCTAGCCTCCCTCAGGACATTGCGCTTGAAGATTTTCTGCGACGGGCACTAACGGAATATGATAATTGGGGTGCTTCGTGTGGCCATCACAAGGAGTTCTGGGAACATTTCTCCGAAACGTCCCAGACAACAGTACAGCTGTGACGAGGAGCTGGCGCTTTCCTCGGGAAAACTGCTGCCACCCATTGTAAAAATAGCGAGCGTCCGTCGTTCGGACCCCTGGGCCTGACAATAAAAGGAAAAGCCGTCAGCCAGGGGTCAGGACTCTGTCCGAAGTTCCCAGTGCCCAGATGTCCTCCCCTCACAACCCCCCCCCCCCCCCCCCCCGACCTTCACCTACTATTGTGAGAGGTTGGCCTCCTGCCAGACCAAGGATCCCCCTCGTCTCCTACGTGAAATGAACAGAATTACGATACACGTGGATCCTGTTGCCGATCATGCTCATGCCAGTTCATGGCATCCGATTACCTACTTTGATGGCAGTGTAAAATAGTAGCGAAATTACATTAATTGCGTGTACGCAAATTCAGATTTTAGAAATTAGAGATCTCCTTAATAAATGTAAGAAGAGCCTAGACACCCTGCCCCCTTGCAGTCGCAGCTAAGTCATTTCTGACGTACGCAAACTTGGTGGGTGCTTCTGCAACCAATGGAGCCAAAGGGCTTCGGCTTTCTAGCGGCACCGTATTGAATATTTACGCCCTATACACTGAACGCAGAGAAACATCATCCAGTAAGTCACGCAGCAAAATAAATGTAATTTTAGATTTGTAGGATGGCATTCATCATTTAAGCAGTCACACTCACCAGAATTCTTTCCCATCATCATCTTTGGAGGGTAATTTCGAGCACTAATTTAATGAGCAAATTATATGAGAGGCTAGCCACAACACTTAGGATTTATATCGGGGCCATTGTCAGATTCGGTTACATACCTTGTGCATCATCATCATCATCATTATCATTTAAGACTGATTATGCCTTTCAGTGTTCAGTCTGGAGCATAGTCCCCCTTATAAAATTCCTCCATGATCCCCTATTCAGTGCTAACATTGGTGCCTCTTCTGATGTTAAGCCTATTACTTCAAAATAATTCTTAACCGAATCCAGGTATCTTCTCCCTTGTCTACCCCTACTACTCCTACCCTCTATTGCTGGACCCATGAGTCTCTTGGGTAACCTTGCTTCTCCCATGCGTGTAACATGACCCCACCATCTAAGCCTGTTCGCCCTGACTGCTATATCTATAGAGTTCATTCCCAGTTTGTCTTTGATTTCCTCATTGTGGACACCCTCCTGACATTGTTCTCATCTACTACTACCTGCAATCATCCTAGCCACTTTCGTATCCGTAACCTCAACCTTATTGATAAGGTAACCTGAATATACCCAGCTTTCGCTCCCATACAACAAAGTTGGTCGAAAGATTGAATGGTGCACAGATAACTTGGTACTGACTTCCTTCTTGCAGAAGAGAGTAGATCGTAGCTGCGCACTCACTGCATTAGCTTTGCTACACCTCGCTTCCAGTTCTTCACTATGTTGCCATCCTGTGAGAATATGCATCCTAAGTACTTGAAACTGTCCACCTGTTCTAACTCTGTTCCTCCTATTTGGCACTCAATCCGTTTATATCTCTTTCCCACTGACATTACTTTCGTTTTGGAGATGCTAATCTTCATACCATAGTACTTACATTTCTGATCTATGTCTGAAATATTACTCTGCAAACTTTCAATCGAACCTGCCATCACAACTAAGTCATCCGCATATGCGAGACTGCTTATTTTGTGTTCACATATCTTAATCTCACCCAGCCAGGCTATTGTTTTCAACGTATGATCCATAAATAATATGAATAACAGTGGAGACAGGTTGCAGCCTTGCTTACCCCTGAAACTACTCTGAACCTTGAACTCAATTTACCGTCAACTCTAACTCCTGCCTGACTATCTATGTAAAGACCTTTCATTGCTTGCAAAAGTTTGCCTCCTATTCCATAATCTCGTAGAACAAACAATAACTTCCTTCTTGTGCAGATTCAATATAAATTCACCTTGGTGAGATTTGCATTAGTTCGTGGGTATCAATAAGGAACATTGTTTTGACCATGACTGACAGATTCAGCGAATTGAGAACATCGCACAGCTGCTGTTACATCAGCGCAACCTGCCACCTTGCCTAGAATTTGAATTTATTCATTTCTCGCAGTCTTTACGTATTTTTGTCGGACTCCTGTACCTGTTAATAGATAGTGGACCGCCATCTGTTGTGTCTCCACTTCCCCACAGAGATGGGGTGCGTCCCCCCCCTTCACGGCAGGTGTCCCTGAGCCGGGCTGCTGGCGCATCGATTACTGGCGCTGGGCCTGTACTGTAGCAGTGGCTGGGTTGGGCGGCTGGGCCCGCCGACCTACCGTACACGCCTTTACTCTCGCCGGCACAATCAGCGTCTCGTTACCTGGCTCCCCCTGCGTGCTGCCGGCGCAGCGGGGAAAATAAATCCCGTGGCTGGCTGGCAGCGCCTCTGTAAAAACTCGCCGACTGGTCCGGCGCCGCCACCGTGGCGGAGGTCATTGAAGAGGACTCTGACGAAAAGTAAGAGGTCGACAGATGCAAAAGAAAGTGCAGAACTAAATTTCGTACTCGCGAACCTTGTCAGCACCAAAAAACACACGCGGGGAGCTCACTAAACATAGAACTGCAGGAGCTCGACTTCCAAAAGCACTCATCAGTGTCATGCAAATGCCTGTAACCGGAATACGTGGTGCTGAATCCATCAAATGTGGACTCTAGAGCAATGGAAACTGACGTTTGTTCGGATGTTTCCAGCTTCTAACCGAGGTATAGTCCCAAGGGCTAACCGTGATTTAGTGTTCAAACACGACAGGACGCCTGTTCATACGGCTCACATCGTGCACTATTTATTTTGTGAGAACTAGGACGAATTGTCGCATCTGCCCTGGTCGCTGCAGTCATCAGATCTCAATACTGTTAAGCCTTTGTGATATACTTTGGAATGAAGGGTGGGTGATTGCTGTCCTCGTCAGTCATCGTTACGTTCTGTTCTTTCGGACGTATCCGAAAGAACAGAAACGATTTTCATATAGCAACCGTTATGAGTTATGACGCAGAGGAATTGCAAACATTGGCCGCGTGTGGGGATTGATTGAAATCATTGGGGAAATTGAAAATTTATGCTGGATTGTGATTCGAACACGAGTCTCCTGCACGTCCTCGGTCCTGGGTTCGAAACCCGCCACCACTTAAATTTTGATTACTAATCAACATTGGCCGCCGAAGACTTCCGGCATAAGAAGTTACCCTCATTCTGCCAACGGCCTTCTGAAAGATGGCGGAAGAGCAGACAAAGATTCAGGACACTCTCTTGTTCTTGGGGTGGGAAACCGCCCCTAAATGCGGTAGAATCAGCAATGGTCAACGGCATGATGATGCAGAAGGCAATAGAAACCACTGCGTTAAAGACATGTAATGTGTATTCATAGGACATGTGGTCTATAATTGAAATGATCTCTCCATTGGCAACATATTCCAGAATAGTCCTCCATTCGGATCTCCGGGAGGGGACTGCAAAGGGGGAGGTAACCATGAGAAAAAAGATTGAATAACCAACGACAGGACAAAAATAAAGGAACACGAAAAATAAAACAACTAGAATGCCTAAAACGGTATAGAAAACGCGTTGTTATTCTAAATAGCTTCCAGTCGTCTCAGAGCGAGTAAAGATAGATCCTCTATAGTTTTCAACGAAATCTAATCGCATCCTTCCTGTAAAATAATGCCAAGTTCAGGTAACGATGACTGAAACTAAGACCCAGAGGAGTTACAGACGTTGGTTGAAAGTGGACATTGATTGAAATCAATGGGGAAAGTTGAAAATTTGTATGGACCGGGATTCGAACAGGGATCCCCTGCTTGGAGTATCTGCCTAGAGATGACCACATGTCCTATGGATACACGTCATGTGTCTTTAGTGCAGTGGTTTTCATTGCCTTCTGCATCCTCACGCCGTTGACCATTGCTGATTCCTCCGCCATTAGGGATAGTTTTCCACTCCAAGGACTAGAGAACGCTCTGAACCTCACCTCCTCCGCGCTCTTTGACAACGCCATTGCCAGAATAAGTGTGACTTCTTATGCCGGAAGTCCTCGGCGGCGCCGGCCTGGGTGACTGAGCGGTTCCAGGCGCTACATTCTGGAACCGCGCAACCACCACGGTCGCAGGTTCTAATCCTGCCTCGGGCATGGATGTGTGTGATGTCCTTAGGTTAGTTAGGTTTAAGTAGTTCTTAGGGGACTGATGACCTTAGAAGGTAAGTCCCATAGTGCTCAGAGCCATTTGAACCATTTTCCTCGGCGGCCAGCGCTGATTATTAATAAAAATTTAAGTGGTGGCGGGTTTCGAACCGAGGACGTTTTCATTACTAATCAAGGACGCTACCCATAGACGACGGAGATCAGAGATTCAAATATCCAGCAGATGTTGAGAAAGAAGGCTGCAAGTGCTACTCTGAGATGAAAAGGTTGGCAGAGGAGAGGAATTCGTGGAGGGCCGCATCAAACCAATCAGAAGATTAATAACCCAACCCCCTGCAAAAAAGAAAAAATTTTTATTTTGTCCACCCCCTTCATGTACGCAAACATCCTTTGCTCCTTTCATGCTGTATCCCACAGGGCGCGGAGGCTACATGCGGTACAGTAGTGCCATTTGGGTTGCCTGCACAGCAGGCGTACAGCGTCGAGAAGATGTATGAACTAATATGTCGTCCAGTATGGCCTGAAGAGAGTGACACCTTTGGCGTCCTACTTTGCACCGCCTTTCACGTGGGCAGAAATAAAGCGTTGCGTTTATGTGAGCTGCACGGCCGGACAAGTAGACTCAACTGGAGAGTCAGTCGGCAGGACTGCTTCCGGAGCCACCGACTAGCTTTCTAGTTAGGACGAGGAACGGCGGACAACAGCTTACGAGCAGTTTTTGACTGCCGCCGCTCGCTCACCAGTTCATTGCTTAGAGGTCTAGCTTATAATAATTCCTTGAAAGTGTCTACCGTTCGCGTTACAGGCTTTAATCGGTGTAATACTTGTCCGACACTGTATCTGTTATAAGAACTCTTTCAAACGAGAGTTAAATATCGTATATAATTCACTCTGCAACAAATTCGCGTTTTAAGTATCGCAGTATGCTGAAGCGTAATGCACCACAAAAAAATGTTCAAATGTGTGTGAAATATTATGGAACTGCTAAGCTTATCAGTCCCTAAGCTTACACACTACTTAACCTAAATTATCTTAAGGACAAACACACACACCCATGCCCAAGGGAGGACTCGAACCTCCGCCGGGACCAACTGAATGCACCTCATAACAGAGCACAAAACAGCGTTTTATATACAGACAAGACAACCACACTAGCATATTTCATACGTTGGCGTGCACTCAACTCTGGCAACTAGTATTTCAGGCAGTCTATAACTCAAGTTTCCAGCACTTTACTGCTGACATGTAACGCACACTGATAAACCAAAACGTTATCACCACTGCTTAGTACGTGTGCACCGTTGCACCGCAGTTCATCAGTGACTGTGCGTCGCTTTGATGCAATAAGTGCTGGTCAAGCTTCCAGAAGTAAGGGGCGTTACACGTCTACGCACAGGTCACGCAGTTCCCGTAAATCACGGCGCTGTAGTCGGTGGGCGCGGAACTGGTACTGGACAGCGTCCCACGTGTATTGCGTAGGGTTCAGATCAGATTACTTTTCTGGCCGAAACGTCAACGTGAGTTCACTGTCATTGATTCTCTGCAGGCCCTGTCTTTGGAGGTTGCTACCTTCTTATCGGCAACCACATCATCTACAATACAGTTATACACTGCCAACTAATGAACAGCTACTCCTCAAATAGCTGAAGCAAGATTTCGGCCTTGTAACATGAAAAGTTTTCCTATTGGAAGCAGTCGTCGCCGTTGGACAAGACATTAGTCATGAACGGATTGTAATGGTTCTTTATTTACGTGACCATTACGGCACTCCAACCCCAGTTCTCGATACCAGTAATATCATAGTAAGTAAGTAACAGACATATTTTTGTGACAATATTCACATTTGGTTTTATTAATGTATAGGTACACCGATGTATCGGTGTTATGGTCCTTGTGTGTATTCATTTCTGTGAGACTGTCATGATCTTTGATTTACTTGTGACCGTTTTGTCGCGAATGAGCACAGGGCAGTCTTTGTTTCACTTTGCGGAAGTTAAGTTGTTATTTCGCTTTGTAAAAGAACAGTCAAGTCTTGTGCTTGGTTATAGCATATATCAAATATATGAAGATTGATGCAAAACTGTTTTCTTGATGATGTGACAATTAAGAAGAAGTATATGTGAATTTACAAGAAGTTTAATAAAAATATGGATCGTGAACACCAAGTCAAAAATTACTTCTGCCATACCATTTTTCTGCTCTGGGATTGTTTGTTCATTATGAATTTCCTGAAAAACGCATTTGTTAAGTCTTCAAATATTGCTAAAATACGGATCTGTACCTTCTAGCAGTCAAAGTGGAATCACCCTAGAATCAACAAGATGAGCCATAACAACTTCGACGAAATCTACGTGAGAATCCATTCAAGATAAGTGACAAAATTAATAACTTTTTTTACAGTGACTTCATTATTTCCATTCTGACGATACCATCCACAGGCAATAACTTTGTTGTTGCCTGATAAAGCGAACATATGCTGCGTGAGCAACATTATTAATCTGATTTCCAACCTACCTTGCAAGTGGCGGTATTGTCAGAGGATGCAGGTTCACATAGTCCGCAGCTGCCATGTGATTACCAAAAGTTCAATAATTTTCATTCGCCCAGCTCTTTCGATATTCCATACGCGCTTATTTTCTTAGTTATCTGTAAGGTGGAACTGTATCGGAGATGATGCTGTTGTCTATAACAAGGTACAAACCCTGAAGGCAGGACTTGCAGAGGACGAATGACTGGTGCAGGAAATGAAAGTTAAGGATGAACGTAAATTAATGTGTCATGGTTCATAATTTTAGGCGATCAAATCCACTACTGTTCGTTTACGCTCTTGGCAATCAGTCGCTGGCGACATTGACAGCCATAAAATACACGCAACTATACACCGAAAATCTACTCCTACAGGCAAACGGCTGTTCGAAAATACACAGCGCCACGGATGCAAAGCGGTCGGGTCAGTATTATGCTGTGGGGTTTTTCACGTGGGCTTTCTCTGTAGAAATATACGCGGATACCGAACACAATAACCGTGCATAACCCAGTACTGTTTGTCTACGACTACCGAAAGCAGTGCATACCGGCGCCCAGGCAGGTGCTGTGTTCCTTAGCTTCAGGTAGGCGTTCCGTACTGCGAACAGCCTTATGGAGGTTCCAGCGTTATTCACCAACAGTAACGGTCCCGTCGTACAGCTTCGGGGTACTCCTGAAATTGCCTTCGCATCTATCAGTTTTGTTTCGTTAAGAGCGTCATGTGGCATTCTGCCTGCAATGAAGTGGTGAAACCAGTCACAAATCTGACACGATACTCAGTAAACTCGTATTTTTTTCACTAATCAACAGTCAATGAACATGGCATCAAACAGGTCGCCGATGTGTACCGCGCTCACAACTACCAGCCCAAGCTTAGTTATTCAGGATCTCTGTTGCCTAATCCACGTTAATTACTGTAGAGGAGATTTTCGTTTTCCGAAAACGACATAATACGTGAACATGAAACGTAAGACCTACCAAGGACTGATGCCAGCGATACAGACCTGTAAGTATTTTATTCTGCTTTATTGGCATTTGGCCGTCGCCACAGAGCTATTCCACTATACTACTACATAAACACAAGTCCGTGTTTAACGTAGTTGCCAAATATCTCGGAACGTTCTCGATTGATTGACGACAATTTTTTACGCGATGCTCTAAGAAACTTCGGGTGGCCATAGGCTACATGTCTTTTTTAGTACATACCGTATATACATATACATATTCTACGTAAATAGTAAACGTTGTTAGAAAAAATCTCGAAAAGTTCTCGACCGATGGTTTCTAATGTTTACACGATACTGTTGTAAACAGCAAGAATCGAAATGTGTGGTTTCGTTTTCTTTCTCAAAATGGTTCAAATGGCTCTGAGCACTATGGGACTTAACTGCTGAGGTCATCAGTCCCCTAGAACTTAGAACTATTTAAACCTAACTAACCTAAGGACATCACACACACCCATGCCCGAGGCAGGATTAGAACCTGCGACCCTAGCGGTCGCAGTTCCAGACTGTAGCGCCTAGAACCGCTAGGCCACCCCGGCCGGCGTTTTCTTTCTCGCAGCATGGCAGATTAAATCTGCTCAAAATATTGTCATTGGAGCTAATGTCCTCACAGATCCAGTAGTAGGACAGATCTCTCACACCCCCGTATACCAATTATCGCAACCGATTTAACCTCATATTTTAAGCGATTTCAATTCCCAGTCAAGGTTTCGTTAGCATTAACAACAAACAAGGCTCAACGTCGGAGAGAAAGGGAGACAGATGGACAGAGGGGAAGGGGGAGTGTGGAAATGGACATGAAGAGGGGGAAGGAGGAGATGGACAGAGAGAGGAACGAGGAGGAAGTTGAGGGAGATTTGGAGGGGGGGGGGATCAGATGGACAGAAAGAAATGAAATCAAATGATCGTGTGGCAGTGATGACCGTGAGGTCTCATCCGGTGAAGTTCGGCCCTGGGTTGCAAGTCTTATTGGGGGTGCCACCACCTTGGGCGACTTGCGTGTCGGTGATGATGAAATGACGAGGACAACGCAACACCCAGTCCACGAGCAGAGAAAATACCGGACCCAGGCCCGTTGCACGGTAGGCAAACACATTATCACTTAGCTAAGCAGACGGACGGACAGAAAGTGGGGTAGGAGGAGACGAACAGAGAAGGGTGGAGGAGGAGGAGGAGGAGGAGGAGATCGACAGAGAAATTTATATCTACCGGGTGATCAAAAGGTCAGTATACATTTGAAAACTGAATAAATCATGGAGTAATGTAGAGAGAGAGGTACAAATTGACACATATGCTTGGAATGACATGGGGTTTTATTAGAACCAAAAAAATACAACACTTCAAAAAATGTCCGACAGATGGCGCTTCTTCAGATCAGAATAACAACAATTAGCATAACAAAGTAAGACAAAGCAAAGATGATGTTCTTTACAGGAAATGCTCAATATGTCCATCATCATTCCTCAACAATAGCTGTAGTCGAGGAATAATGTTGTGAACAGCACTGTAAAGCATGTCCGGAGTTATGGTGAGGCATTGGCGTCTGATGTTGTCTTTCAGCATCCCTAGAGATGTCGGTCGATCAAGATACACTTACGACTCCAGGCAACCCCAAAGCCAATAATAGCACGGACTGAGGTCTGGGGACCTGGGAGGCCAAGCATGACGAAAGTGGCAGCTGAGCACACGATCATCACCAAACGACGTGCCCAAGAGATCTTTCACGCGTCTAGCAATATGGGGTGGAGCGCCATCCGGCATAAACTTCGTACGTTCCAGCGGGTGTTTATCAGCCAGGCTGGGGATGATACGATTCTGTAACACGATTGTCATTGTGTCACCGCCAGGCACCACACTTGCTAGGTGGTAGCCTTTAAATCGGCCGCGGTTCGTTAGTATACGTCGGACCCGCGTGTCGCCACTATCAGTGATTGCAGACCGAGAGCCGCCACACGGCAGATCTAGAGAGACTTCCTAGCACTCAACCCAGTTGTACAACCGACTTTGCTAGAGATGCTTCACTGACAAAATACGCTCTCATTTGCCGAGACGATAGTTAGCATAGCCTTCAGCTACGTCATTTGCTACGACCTAGCAAGGCGCCATTACCAGTTACTATTGATACTGTAAAACATGTACCGTCAAGAGCGACGCTCATCGTTAATGGATTAAAGTTAAGTATTCCATCAGTTACGTCCGTTTTTCTAAAGTCTAAATTCCTTGTCCTGTTCCAGACCTCACGCCAGCCTGCGAGAGCTAAAACGCGTGCCTTTCGGCTTCCTCTCATACGCGGTGTTGGCTCTCCTGCCAACCCACAACAGTCATGCCCAATCATTGACGTTTTGCTGTCCAGCGCCATTTGTAGGACATTTTGTGAACTTTGTTTTTTTTTTTTTGTTCTAATAATACCCCATGTCATTCCAAGCATGTGTGTCAATTTTTACCTCTCTATCTACATTATTCCGTGGTTTATTAATTTCTCGAATTTATACTGACTTTTTGAACACCCGGTCTTCCCCATACATATTCAGCAATTGCGAAGCATTGCGGCATATAATTAAGTGCACTAGTCTTACGACTCTTCTCGAAAAAGGAAAGTATTTAGGTTTTTTTTTTTAGTTGCTAGCTACCCTTCGTTGCACCAGCGGGAGATCGTTGAGTGCAACAGATAAAAGAACAAACTGGTAGAAGCTCTTAGAGATTATTTATAGAGGTGCAGGGTTCATATAACTCTAGTGACAAACGACGAAACCCAGCCAGAGATGTGTTGTGGGAGAGTGCTGGCTGACGTGGCGTGCTTGCCAACCTCTCGGGAGCAGCACTCAGCCAGAGACGCCGAACGCTTTGGGCCGAGTGATTACAAAGACGAAAGGCGACGGGAGGCGGCCCGCAGCCAGCGACTGCGCTCGCGGCCTCCTGGGAGGTGCGAGCAGCGCAAAGGCGCCTCCGCGTCCCGTTGCGGCTCAGCGATCATCACTTCGTTTACGTCGATTGTGGGACAAACGCCAATAATGAAAGGTTTTCGACTAGCGGAAAAGCCAAAGCATTTTAGGCTCTGCTTGACGAACTTCCCACACCAAATGGATGGAGTCTGGTTATTGTTGGTTGCTCATGACAGACTTTCGTCGTAATTCTAACAACGGGAGACAAACACTAAGGGCGTATCTTCTACTGTTACAGTATAAAGATACGCAAACACACTCTCTGACAAAAAAAAAAAAGACACGTAGAAGGTATGATGAGATGCCAGTGTAACGTCGTACACGTGCGCACTATCAGCAGCCATGTAATTGATTAGAGTTGCAATTATCTCTGACAAGTAAGGTGGCCACCAGTGTTAGACCTATGTGAGGGCCACTGAGATGCCGCCTACTGGTGTGAGCCAGCGTTATCACCACCTGAGCGATTTGGAATATGAAATTTCCTGGCAGATTGAAACTGCTTTGCCTTTCGCAGGCAAGTGCTCTACCAACTGAGCTACCCAAGCACGACTCACGCCCCGCCCTCACAGCTTTATTTCTGTGAGGACGGGGCGTGAGTCGTGCTTGGGTAGCTCAGTTGGTAGAGCACTTGCCCGCGAAAGGCAAAGGTCCCGAGTTCGAGTCTCGGTCCGGCACACAGTTTTAATCTGCCAGGAAGTTTAATATCAGCGCACACTGCGCTGCAGAGTGAAAATCTCATTGTGGATTTGGAATACCTCCTGATTGTCGGTCTCCATTTGGCTGCTGATCGAATCGTGCACCATCCACAATTGTGGGGCATTCAGATGTGACACTGGTCCGATATTGACCTGCATGGGAATATCAGTTCAGGCATTCTCGTCGTTCAGCTTCCGGTCGACCACGTCTGAGCAACACACGTGAGGACTGTCGTAACGTGCGCCAAGCAGATAATAACCATTTCACCATTTCACATCTACGCCTTCGGGTATGACCCTGTTCGCGCCTGGCAGCCGAAGGCCCATCCGTGTACCCTTGATAGCTGCACGACACAAAGCCTTACGCCTCGCCTGGGCCCACCAACAGCGACATTGGACTGTTGATGACTTCGTCCCAATGTGTTACCTCTCGAGCGACAGGAAAGAGGTCCCATTTTTCAGCAGCTCGCCCACACACCGCTGGTGTGTGTGCCAACTGTCTGCGTGATACTTAGGTACTCCCATAGCCAGCGAGACCACAAGATTGTCTGAGATAGAACATGCAGCAGACCGGCTCGGGCGTCAACTACGTCCCAGTGTTAGTATCTAGGATGCCAACGATCAGTTACAAGAATTGTACACCAGCTGGCCTCAGGAGAGGAAACAACGGCCGTACGACTCTCTTCCCGACCGGACCAGTGCCTGCATCCAGGACAGACTGGGTGCGACGCCATGCTGTTACGGAGTCCCAAACTTCCCAATTCCTTGTCTGTCTCCTCATCACAGTATGGGCACCATCGTATAAATTATGATTTCTGTGTAATATCTTTTGTTTGTTTAATAAATCAGTTTTGCTTTCTGTCTGCGACTGATTTGATATCCGTAAGATCATCAGAGTTAACAAAATAAGGGTGTCCCATTTAACACGACCACCACAAATAAATTCTTGCCCACAAGTAAGATAATTGTCAAGCAAATCTTTTTACCTATCGGGTGAAATTATTAATATAGGAAATGGACTTCGTGCACGAGATCGCGATCATTGTGTGTATTTTGTGTGAAGAAAAAGAAGTTCCATAACTTATTAAAATTTATTTATTTATTGCGCTATTTAGGCTATTACATCAATGCTCATAAATTAAGGATAATGGTGATACACGGTGAAACAACACTCTGGAGGGCAGTTAGCGGGTTTAAATCACCTCGGGGTGTGACCATGGGGTGCATTTGACCTGCGGACGTCGCACGGTGGCGCTGGCAGCAGTCCACATACGCAGAGGTGTGTTGGTGCGTGTCAGAGTACGGTGCAGCGAGTAGTTGTGCAGACGTTTTCAGACATGCTAATGGTGACTGTGTGTTGAACATGGCTCAAAGAACACATATTGATGACGTTATGAGGGGTAGAGTACTAGGGCGACTGGAGGCTGGTGAAACACAGCAGGTCGTACCACGGGCCCTCCGAGTGTCACAAAGTGTGATCTCAAGATTATGGCAACGCTTCCAGCAGACAGGAAACGTGTCCAGGCGTGCTACAGTACGGGATGTCCACAGTGTACAACACCACAAGAAGACCGATATGTCACCATCAGTACCCGCAGACGGCCACGGAGTACTGCAGGTAGCCTTGCTCTGGACATTACCGCAGCCATTGGAATAGTTATCTCCAGACACACAGTCTACAGACGACTGAACAGACATGCTTTATTCGCCCGGAGACCTGCAAGGTGCATTCCACTAATCCCTGGTCTCAGGAGAGCCCGTACAGCCTGGTGTCAATAACACAGTACATGGTCATTGGAACAGTGGTCCCAGGTTACGTTCACGGACGAGTCCAGGTATAGTCTGAACAGCGGTTCTCGCCGGGTTTTCATCTGGCGTGAACCAGGAATCAGGTACCAACCCCTTAATGTCCTTGAAAGGGACCTGTATGGAGGTCGTGGCTTGATGGTGTGGGGTGGGATTATGATTGGTGCACGTACATCCCTGCATGTCTCTGACAGAGGAACTGTAACAGGTCAAGTGTATCGAGACGTCATTTTGCACCAGTATGTCCGACTTTTCAGGGTTGCAGTGGGTCCTACCTTCCTCCTGATGGATGATAACGCACGACCCCACCGGGCTGCGATCGTTGTGGAGTACCTTGAAACGGAAGATATCAGGCGAATGGAGTGGCCTGCCTGTTCTCCAGGCCTCAACTCCATCGAGCATGTTATGTGGCACCACATTCTGCAATTACCCTTAATTTATGAGCCTGAGTGCACCACGATCAGATATCAAAGAGCTCAGAACTTGCAAAAGAAGGTTCTGTGTAGATACAAAAAAATTATGCCTGATTCCAGGCACAGATCGACCTTTACTGAAGGTTTGTGTGAGTAAAATGTAATCCAACGAAGAGAAGGCACAGATTCTACTCGTTTATGGAGAATGTAAATTAGCAGTGTAGTATTGCAGTATTTTTTCTTATTTACGATACGGATGTATATAGTACAGTACCGAAGCACTGTTACACTATATGCTGTGTACAGTAAAGCGCTCTTGATTAAAAACTGCCTTATCATTAATGTTTTTTAGTGAAGTTGGAGCGGAGACTGGTGCTAGGCAAATAAAGCAACAATGCAGAGAGTGAGATCCTGTAAAGAAACCGGGCTTAGTTTTTTTCCACTAACAGAGGATCTTCTGTTGTAAGTTCTAAGCTGTTTTTACTTCTGATGATGACATTAACCGAAAAGGCGTAATAAATAAATGATAAGTAGCGATATAGAATCTGCGACAAAATACCAGGTGGAGATTAACAAGCAAGATTGTCTTTATTCTAACTCTGTTCGTTACGAAGATATAAATAGCAACCTAAAGTTTTTAATCGGTTATGCACTACTTTTCTTCAAGAGCTATTCTAGAGCGTATCACGGTCAAGCAATCACGTAAGCACAACTTTATCAAAAAGGTAATATAAACTGAATTTGATTCTTTGGTAATAGCACGCACTGCCGATACCTGCAGTAACTAAATACGTCCACTTGCTGGAGTTGACAGCAAATAAATGCAAACAGAAAGAATACGTACGCTGTTGATTTAGCCCGTCACTTTCAGTTGAACGATTGTGTGTGTACAGTGTACACATAAGAACAGAAAGCATTCCAGTGCAACTGTTGGTATAAGTGTATGTGAAGCATGTGACATGTTAAAATGCGATGTGCTCTAGTTTTTTGAAGTCCAGTCTCCTATTTAAGCTGTCTTCTGTTCATGTGTGAGTTCACTGGAACAGAAGCCAGAATAGTAACTTCGACGGTTTCATCCTTGCGGCTTTTCCGACGACTACGTTCCCTCCGTTGAAGCTGCTGGTTTCTTGGAGCGTTACAAGAAGATCACAAATCATCCGCCGGGATGATCGGTTCTTTTCGCTATCTCCACCATTCCTTTGTCTTGGTAGCATTATGCCTTGCTCCAGCTACACTAAAAGTAAAGTAATGATGATGCAGTTCTTAATCAACGACTCGCTTTACTGGACACAGTATGCAATTTAAAAGTGCCACAGTGCTGTACTACGTTTATCGGTACTGTAAATAACAATGAGTTACTGCAGTACTACTTCCTAATTTACATTCTCCATAGAGGAGCTGCATTTCTACCTCCTCTTCGCTGGCGTACAGTCTACTTACACAAACTTCCAACTGAAGACGGTTGACGGAATGGCAGGTGAGCATTTTCCGCGATTTACTTTACTATAGCTAACTGCACGGTGTGCTGGTCACAGGAAAGTCAAAGCCAATTTTTGTTATGTTTCTCAATAACGTGATGGTATCGTGAATGGTACACTGTGATACGTTTTTTAGCAGGTCTTGAGAAAGGGAGTGGTCTACCGAATAAGAACTATACTACTGGCCATTAAAATTGCTACACCAAGACGAAATAGAGATGATAAACGGATATTCGTTGGACAAATATATTATGTTAGAACTGACATGTGATTACATTTTCACGCAATTTCGGTGCATAGATCCTGAGAAATCAGTACCCAGAACAACCATCTCTGGCCGTTATAACGGCCTTGATACGCCTGGGCATTGAGTCAAACAGAGCTTGGATGGCGTGTACAGGTACAGCTGCCCATGCAGCTTCAACAGGATACTACAGTTCAGCAAGAGTAGTGACTGGCGTATTGTGGCGAGCCAGTTGCTCGGCCACCATTGACCAGACGTTTTCAGTTGGTGAACGATCTGAAGAATGTGCTGGCCAGGGCAGCAGTCGAATATTTTCTGTATCATGAAAGGCCCGTACAGGACCTGCAACATGCAGTCGTGCATTATCCTGCTGAAATGCATGGTTTCGCAGGGATCGAATGAAGGGTAGATCCACGGGTCGTAACACATCTGAAATGTAACGTCCACTGTTCAAAGTGCCGTCAATGCGAACAAGAGATGACCGAGACGTGTAACCAATGGCACCACATACCATCACGCCGGGTGGTACGACAGTATGGCGATGACGAATACGGGCTTCCACGCCAAAACACGGATGCGACCACCATGATGCTGTAAACAGGACCTGGATTCATTCGAAAAAATGACGTTTTGCTATTCGTGCACCCAGGTTTGTCGTTGAGTATACCATTGCAGGCGCTTCTGTCTGTGATGCAGCGTGAAGGGTAACCGCAGCCATGGTCTCCGAGCTGATAGTCCATGCTGCTGCAAACGTCGTCGAACTGTTCGTGCAGATGGTTGTTGTCTTGCAAACGTCCTCATCTGTTGTCTCAGGGATCAAGACGTGGCTGCATGATCCGTTACAGCGGATATGATGCTTGTCATCTCGACTGCTAGTGATACGAGGCCGTTGGGATCCAGCACGGCGTTCCGTGTTACCCTCCTGAACACATGGTTTCCATATTCTGCTAACAGTCATTGGATCTTGACCAACGGGAGCAGCAATGTTACGATACGATAAACCGCAATCGCGATAGGCTACAATCCGACCTTTATCAAAGTCAGAAACATGATGGAACGCATTTCTCCTCCTTACACGAGGCATCACAACAACGTTTCAGCAGGCAACGCCGGTCAGCGGCTGTTTGTGTATGAGAAATCGGTTGCAAACTTTCCTCATGTCTGCACGTTGTAGGTGTCGCCACCGGCGCCAATCTTGTGTGAATGCTCTGAAAAGCTAATCATTTGCATATCACAGCATCTTCTTCCTGTCGGTAAAATTTCGCGTCTGTAGCATTTCATCTTCATGGCGTAGCAATTTTATTGGCCAGTAGTGTATAAGGTGCTACTGAAAAAGAAGTGCTCACATCTTTTCAAGGAACCAAATTACAAGAAAGGCAATCATGACGGTCACTGTCCCTTTGCTGGCTAAACAACATTTGCTTGTGATTCTTCAGTTTTTCCAGGCGTGTTTGTTGATATAACGGTCCACGGGTGTAGTGCTGGTTCATAGTGTTCAACGGGCACAATATGTCGACTATTAAACACGTGGCCATCGTCAGATGCGCTGACGAACTTAGCTCCTGAGGGTGCGCGGCGACTAACAGCACACAGCCCCGCGAGTCGCTGCGTCCGTTTCGTCCGTGCTCCCCAGCCGCTAGTGTATGACTGATGTGGAGATAGGCGACGATGCGCTTTCATATCTGGAGAAGGGTCTTAATTTTGTTCCCACGGGTCGGGCACATCATCAGCGCAGTTGACCAGGTCGCTGCGCTACTGGCGCCTGAAGCCACCGAAGAAGTATGTCGTGAAATCTGCTGAGCTCACGAGAACTAAGTCCATGAAGTCGAACATTAGCTACGGAGAGAAGGCGGCTTTTCGGACATGAGAGACTGTTGTATTACCTGTTGACAAAGGCAGTGCTACTGTGGTTCTTTTCCACAAGGACTACATTGAGAAGATGCAAAGCCTGTCGGCTGACGACTCCTACAGGAAGGTCAACGCTGACTCCACAACAACAAAACTAGGCCTCAAACCTCCTGGCAGATTGAAACTGTGTGCTGGACCGAGACTCGAACTCGGGACCTTTGCCTTTCGCGGGCAAGTGCTCTACCAACTGAGCTACCCAAGCACGACTCACGCCCCGTCCTCACAGCTTTACTTCTGCCAGTATCTTCTGTAAAGTTTGGAAGGTAGGAGACGAGATACTGGCAGAAGTAAAGCTGTGAGAACAGGGTGTGAGTCGTGCTTGGGTAGCTCAGTTGGGAGAGCACTTGCCCGCGAAAGGCAAATTCGAGTCTCGGTCCCGCACACAGTTTTAATCTATCAGGAAGTTTCATATCAGCGCACACTCCGCGGCAGAGTGAAAATCTTATTCTGAAGACTAGACCTCTTCCCAAGGACGCGGATTTACCAGAGGGGGTCGCCAAAGAAACTGTTAACTCGAGGATCTGTACCACCAATATTTTATGGACTCCATAAAGATCACAAAGATGGAGCGCCGTTGCGCCCCATTGTCAGCAGCATTTGGGCACCTACAAATTTGCTGGAAAAATACCTGACAGAAATACTAAGCCCCTGTGGGTAAATGCTCTCATCACATCCGTAGTTCTGTAGATTTTGCAAAACGTCTCGATCACTTTAGGATGAAAGATATCCTGGTGTTTAGCTCGTCGAGAGTCTCTGGAGCTTATTGGTCGTGGTCGTGAATTTTCATTTGGAGTACTTCGAGCAGGAAGCCCTGGCGTCATCCAAATGGAAACCCGCGTGTTTTTGCCGTTATGTGGATGACACTTTTGTGACATGCCCCCATGGAAGGAACAAACTCCATAACTTACTTACACATACGAACTCCATACATCCGAATGTCAAATTCACTGAAGACTGAGACCGAATCAGAAGAAAAATTACCATTCCTGGACGTCATGGTCAAGAGAAGAGGAGAAGGGGTGTGTAGAGGAAACGAAAGAAGTAACGGAGGCACAGTCACCCACTGCCTTTAGACCGTACTTTGGCTCACTATTGGGAAAAATAGGAGGTATATTGTAAAAGCACACAGTAAAAACTTTTTCCCGCCAGATAATATACGAGTATTACTGGGAAGCGTCAAAGATGATCCCGGTTTGCGGAAGGCCAGCGTATACGAGATTCGGTGACAGTGTGGAAAGACATACATTGGACAGATAGTGGGCACCACGCTGCCGAGAACACAGAGGCACAAACGACTGATGCATCCCAAGAAGTCGGCGGTCGCAGAGCACTGTTTGACTGAGAACCACGCGATGGAGTACGAACGTACTAGGCTCTTGGCACAGACTTCCAAATACTCGAACAGAGTCCTTAGGTCATAGAAATTCGCACCAAGAACAATCTCATCAATGCAGATTGAGGCTATAATCTCAGCAAGGCTTGGGAACCAGCACTGAGTTTAATTAAGAAGACTCTCAGCAAACAAAACGATCTGGCCACCAGGGCGGACAGAGAACTTACATCAACGCTGCCACAGACGCCGACACTAGCGTCTCCGCAACCGCCGACACGCAACCGTGGACTAAGAGGATGGAGTGGCTCGCAGGACGGGGGCTATTAGTCGGCCGTGCGCCCTGAGGAACTCAGTTCGTCAGCACACCTGATGATGGCCACATGTGTGATCGCCGAAACACCGTCCACGTTGGACACTATGAACCGGCAGTATACCCGTGGTCAGTTCAATCGACATTTACTTGACACTATTTTTATTTCGTTCCCTGTCAAAAAGTTATTTGGGATGGTCAAAATGAGACGACGCGTATTTCAGTGTACTAAAACGTAGATTAAGGAGTAAATATCATAACCATGCTCAAGTCTCCCTTAAACACTAGTTGAAATAATTGTGTGTACAATGAAAAACTTCAGGACATATTTGCTCCTTTATTATTTGAAAGTATAGCAACATTCATATGCAAGGAGCAAACAATAGCTGCTTACAATGTACGACAGCGGTGTGGGTGAAGTCAAGTCGATGATGTAGAACATTTGTGTGTGTGTGTGTGTGTGTGTGTGTGTGTGTGTGTGTGTGTGTATCTTTTGGCTCAAAATATAATAGTATAAAATTAATAGTATAAAATTATCAATTAAATCGTTCCGTTTGTCTGGCCCTCCTAGTATGGAACTACTCTGCTCATAAGGGGTGAATTTAAATCGAATTGTAAACGTAATTATTTTTTTAATAATGTTTAAAGAAATAGTTTTTCTGTCATTTCCCTCATAGGAAAGTTTAAATTAATTATGATACCGAGATACTTGACTAAACCGGTGGCGTATGAGAGAAGGAGAGTACTTAAAACCTCGCGAGGCGCGAGTGAGTTTTGTAGGCCAGTTCGAGATTTTCTCCCGGTCAGATAGATCGGAAGTGTCCTAAACCAAATTGTTCGTCTTGAATTCCCCTGTACCACTGTGGTATGTTGTAAACGATTGTCGTTTACGCCCTGTATGTAGTAGTACAATTAAAAATGCTCTGCACTATTTTCGGCTTAGGTAGCCACTGTCACGGAAGTAGGCGAACTATTCATTTGTAAATTTGGCGACTACCTTGTAACGACACAATTATGGCAAGACAGTAATACCCCTTTAAAGTCACTCACCTGTGAAACGTAAAAGCACAGCGTAATTTTCGTTTGTGAGTTTATTAATTTAAATCCATAGTGTGATCTGGAATACTTCAAAGTATGCGCGCTGTTCCTCAACCGTAACCAGTGAGGTCATCTGGTAGTAGCATAAGGAACTATTTGCACTAATACTGTCGTTTCTCTCTCAGCAGTTCAGTATTTGTGCATAATATTATTTGTGTACTTATTTATTTCAAAAGTTAAACTATACTGAAAATTAAAATGTTTGTTAACAAGAAACAATGTGTTAGAGACGCACTAGTTCGAGTCTTTTGGCATTCAAATATGAGGTTTGATTTCCAGCGTACTGTTACACTGCAGTAAATTATTCAGCGTAGTAACTGCTCTAGATTAGCTGCATGAGTGGCTACATTCATTAGTACATGAATAGTATTTTAATGTGCGTACATAATGGTGTGAATGATTACTGTCATTATTACGTTATTAGAATAATATGTGATTCAGTGTAACACATCGTCAGCTACTCCATGTCAACAGTCCAAGTGTGTTAGGTGCTTTGTTTCATGCTAATTAGCGCCAGGAACTCCGATATATCCATGGATATATTTTCAATAAATCAACGTGTGTGTGTGTGTGTGTGTGTGTGTGTGCGCGCGTCTGACAGTCAGTCTGTCCGTGTCTGTGTTAGTACTGAAGTACTGACGCGGGAAAGTCTCAATGTCCAGCTCTTTATCTGGAAACTGCATGTACAAGTGAATTCCAACTATATCGAAAATTATTTAAGTTATTTGTGATATCTAGGCAACAATAAGTGAGGGTTGCTGTGGTGTGCTCACATGTCAAAGTCGCTCCATATCTCTACGATGAGAGTGGAATATTACCACATCAGGGTTTGGGTTGCGTGGCATGGCAGTATGCGATCTAACTTTCCCCAGGTGGAAGTGCATACTGTGGTGTCTCCGCCAGACACCACACTTGCTAGGTGGTAGCCTTTAAATCGACCGCGGTCCGGTAGTATACGTCGGATCCGCGTGTCGCCACTATCAGTGATTGCAGACCGAGCGCCGCCACACGGCAGGTATAGAGAGACTTCCTAGCACTCGCACAGTTGTACAGCTGACTTTGCTAGCGATGGTTCACTGCCTACTTACGTTCTCATTTGCCGAGACGATAGTTTACCATAGCCTTCAGCTACGTCATTTGCTACGACCGAGCAAGGCGTCATTATCAGTTACTATTGATATTGTGAATCATGTACCGTCAAGACCGACGTTCATCATTAATGGATTAAAGTTAAGTATTCGACCAGCTACGTCCGTTTTTCTAAATTCTAATTTCCTTGTCCTGTTCCAGACCTCACGCCAGCCTGCGTGAGCTAAAACGCGTGCATTTCGGCCTCCTGTAGTAACCCGGTGTTGGCTCTCCTGTCAACCACAACACATACAGTATACATAACTAACAGGAGGATATCTGATACTTCAGTCACAGGAAACCGGCCGACTGGACAAGATTTGAGACAACTATTCTATATTTTCTATGTGTCTAATAGAGAAAGGAGACAATTTTCTAGCTGAAGCGTTATGTTTATATCGTGTGCTAGAGTGGTCAGGTGATTGGGTGTCACTCGTCTTACGTCTGTAGGCGAAATTTCCACTGTCCTAAACATCCCTAGATCCACTGTTTCCGATGTGATAGTGAAGTGGAAACGTGAAGGGACACATACAGCACAAATGCATACAGGCCGACATCGTCTGTTGACTGGCAGAGACCACCGACAGTTGAAGAGGGTCGTAATGTGTAATAGGCAAATATCTATTCCAGGCCATCAGAAAGGAATTCCAAACTGCATCAGCATCCACTGCAAGTACTATGACAGTTGGGCGGGAGATGAGAAAAATTTGATTTTATGGTCGAGCGGCTGCTCATAAGCCACACATCCCGCCGGTAAATGACAAACGGTGGCTCGTTTGGTGTAAGGAGCGTAAACACTGGACGATTCAACTGTGGAAAAACGTTGTGTGGAGGATGAATAACGGTACATAATGTGGCGATCCGATGGCGGGGAACGGTTATGACGAATGCCCGGTCATCTGCCGGTGAGTGTAATGCCACCAGTAAAATTCGGAGTGTTATGGTGTGGTCGTTTTTCATGGATGGGGCTTGCACCCCTAGGGGTGTTTTGCGTGCCACTATCACAGCACAGGCATACATTAATGTTTTAAGCACCTTCTTGCTTCCCACTGTTGAACAGCAATTCGGGGATGGCGATTGTATCTTTCAACACGATCGAGCACCTGTTCTTAATGCGCGGCCTTTGGCGGAGTTGTTACACGACAATAACACCCCTGTAATGGATTGGCCTGCACAGAGTCCTGACCTGAATGTTATAGAACACCTTTGGGATGTTTTGGAAGCCGACTTCGTGCTAGGCCTCACCGACCGACATCGATACCTCTCCTCAGTGCTGCACTCCGTGAAGAATGGACTGCCGTTCCCCAAGAAACCTTCCAGCATCTGACTGAACGTATGCCTTCGAGAGTGCAAGCTGTCATCAAGGCTAAAGGTGGGCCAACACCACATTGAATTCCAGCATTGCCGATGGAGGGCGCAACGAACTTGTAGCACATATGCAGCCAGGTGTCCGGATACTTTTGATCACACTTATATGTTTATATGTGTGTGTGTCTGTATCTGAGATAGTATTGATGTACTGAGACGGGAAAATTTCAATGTACCATTCCTTATCTGGAAACTACATATATAGATATATTTCAGCCGCAGCTAAAATTGCTTAACTAACTTGTGATATCTCTGCAACAATACCTGAGGGTTTCTGTGGTGTGTTCAAATGTCAAAAGTCGCTATATATCCCTAAAATCAGCATGGAATATTAACACATCAAGATTTAGATGGCGTGATCTGGCAGTATACGATTTAAGTTTCCCCAGCTGCAAGTGCATACAATATGCATCTCTGACAGGAAGATTTCAGATAGTTGAGTTACAGGAAACGGGATGACAGGATAAGAATTCAGGCAACTGTTCTATATTTTTTATTTCTTCAATGGAGAAAGGAGACAATTTCCTAGCTGAAACGTTGCACTTATGTCCTCTGCCATGGTTGGGGATCACACCATGCAACTGGCATGCTTCTATTGGATGACAGTACCCTCAACGCCGATCAGTTGTAAGAAATCAATCACTGTCACTAGCAAGATGGCTTCGCCCACTAAACCAATAAACGGGTAGACACCTCTCAAAAATTTATTTTCCGTTTTAAGAGGAGGGTGATAGGTTCCTTAATAACATTGTGACAGGTGACGAAAGCTTAGTTCACCATTTCGACCTCGAAAGCAACAGAGTATAAATGAAGTTCCACCATAGAGGATCACCAACGCAAAAAAAGTTCAAGACAGTGCCACCTGCAGGCAAAGTCATGTTGACAGTGTTCTGGGATGTTCAAAGTGTGTGGCGTATTTTGAATTCATGCCCAAATGCACCACGGTAAATTCTGCCAGGTACTGGGAGACCCTCAGAAAACTGAAACGTAGAATTCGAAGAGTCCACCCACACATGGAACGTTCCTTCAGGATGACAACGCCAGATTGCACACGAGCGTTGCGACATCTGCAACAATCCTGCACCACGGATTCCCTGTCATCGATATATTCAGTACAGTCCCTACATGACCCCATATATTGGCTCTACTTTTATTTATTTTCAAAACTTAAAGAACATCTTCAAGAAGGTCACTTTGATAGTAGTGAAGCAGTGTAAGCAGAGGTAAAGTTGTGGCTCCGCCAGCAAATTAACACAGTCTACGGCGACGGCAACAAGACGCTGGTGTCTTTTAAAGAAATGTGTTGGTCGCAAGGGTGACTATGTTGAGCAATAAATGTGTAGACATGAAGAATAAAGATGCAGAATGTTAATGAAGTTCTATTTGAAAATCGTGAAGAGTTTTCACTTCGGAGCAATTACTTTTCAGCTCGGTCTCATATGTATACTTCAGTAAAGACAAACGCTTTTAAGAGATAGTAATATTGGCCGAAGGAACAGGTTTAACCCTAGAGCCTTTTGCAGTATTGATGTTATCATGTATATTTAGCCCGTGCGATCAGAAGGAGATTAAAATTGCTGCGAGGTGTGGATAAACCACTGAACAGCGCAATGTGCACCATCTTGTGAGAGAGCGCGTGCTTTCTGTTTCTCTTACATATTGCAGCTATCACCCATTTGTGTGTTTAGACGTCAATATGAACTGTAAAACCTTCGAGATCTGCAGTGACTAGCGTACTTCAATGACAGTACGTGTTAGCGCAAGTTTTTTGTGATAGAAACCTGAAAATTCACGCCTGTAACCTACACCATATTTTGTTCATACTTTTCATTCGACCAGTGAAGGAGCGCGGTTCTTTTCAGCCATAATTTCGGTATACTGGGAAGAAGGAAAAAGTTGCCCCAGTGGGAAATATTTAGGAGAGAACGTTCAGCTCCATCATTTTCCTGTCAACCTAGGGAAACCACCAAAAACATCGGTGGGACCGGGAGACTGGATCTAATGTTCTTGACAAAATGCGGCATTCAGTGTATCTGACTTGCACGTCAGGTGTACCGGCGACACACACGTGCGCTGCGGGTTGCCCTGTTCACCGGCGCGCCTGATGAAGGAACGCCAGAGATGCGGGCTTCGGTGGCTGTTTTGGGCGGCGATCGATAATGGCTGAGCGGCTCACGGACGACTGGCGGCTACGCACTCGCCGGCTCACACGCACACTGTGTATCGATTGCGGTGCCGACAGGGACTAAACGCACGGCAAGTAACAGCGAGTGCGCTTAAAGGGACAACAGCGCCGCAGGCAGCCCCTACTACAATCAGGCCGCCGCCGCCGACGTGGCTGTTCATTATAGTCCCCCTCCCCCCCCCCCCCCCCTGTCATTGTACCGCGAGTCGAACGGGACGACGAGAAAGTGACGAAATAACGTCGCCGTTGTTTTGTGGGAGAATGGTTAGTCTCTAAGCAGGCAGTAATTCAACAGGAACAGTTGAAGGGGGCTTGGGTGTCAAACGGGCTGACTTGGAGCAGGAGAGACACCACGGGACCTTTTAATTTCCACAGTCTATACTTATACAAATAAATTAATGAAACTTTGTCAGTCTACAACTGTAAGTACGGTTTGTATGCTGTCATCGAAGACTCTCCCTTACTTATGAAGAAAAGTGTACCTATAACAACAAATGCAGCCAATAGTAAGAGAAAAAAATGATGACATTTCACATGTTAAAAAATTATTTCTTATGTTTTTGAACTTCCACTGCTATAAGCGTGAATCCTGAATCCTCCCTGGTCATGCTGACAAAGTTTTATGAATTTATTTGTAAAAGTATAGACAGTGGAAGTTAAAATGTCCTGTGGTGCCTCTTCTGCTCCAAGTCGGTCCGTTTGCGTCCTACCCCGGTTACAAATAGTACACACGCAGTACCGAACTCTTACAAATTTAAATTTGTTTCACAAAAGACATATAAGTATAGTTACACATCAGTTGCTGTCATAAGCTTGCTACTACTTGTGATCGTAGACACCTTCTGACACCTGACAGATAACAACAAAAGCGGACCGTGATACTAACAGCAAACTTTAAAAATTTGAAAATGACGTAAATTCATATTGTGTATTGCATAACGTCGATATGTACTAGTCAAAACATTCGTTACAGTATATTATTTTCTGATGCATTACAAACTGTTTAGGCAATCATCAGTGCTGTTATTACCTATCATTAATACACTTTTCCTATACGGACACATACACACTTTCGTTGGACAATGTGGCAAGTACGTGCCTTGTAGTACCTGAAAAAGTTGTTGTTAATCTGCTCAAATCACATCCCTGTCGAAAAGATCGTTTTCACATACATGAAAAACTCATTCACCTTGCCTGTAGGCTATTCCTTTGCAGATTTACTATATAACTGGACTTAAGCGAATTCAGATGCCACCAACAAGGCGAGAACAGATGGGTCCATCACCCAACTCATCACTACAATAGCGAGATAATTGCCTCTTCCGCATATGCAAACGAGTCTTCTGTATCTCTGTATTCCTATCATGTCTTAAGTAATATATTTTTCTACCATTTAACTGAAACTAATACCTAAGCACAACTATAATTCACTTCTCAATTTTCAGTTACTAAAATTTGTACAAGCGGCAATGTAGTTGCTAACTTGCGTCGTTGTTAACATAATAATAACCAAGAAAACAATACCTTCGTGGGGTTACAGTTTTCTTGGTTACTTATCAATGTATTCTCACCTACTTCTCCTTTACTTCCCTCGCAAACTGCAGCACCATTTAGTATGTGAGGTAGTACGGCCCTATTACAACATGCGATACTAGAATTTAATTTAATTTATTTATTCGAATAACCCTTTTGGAGGATAAATCAACTTTGCTTTTGCTTCTTTGTATTTAATTTTCATTACTCCCAGACTTCCTTCATATTTCAACAGTGTCATTCCTTTTCTTCCTGAGTCCACTTTTTCCTTTTGCAGACCTCTTTCTTTCCTGAAATCCTACCTTTTATGTTCCTTCTCTAAAAAGTATTCCGATATCTTTTATGTACATTCTGATTCCTGTGTTTTTCATATCTTTGTCAATGTCGTTTAATCATGTTGGTTTAGATTTGTAGCCGTTCACTAAATTGCAGATCTAGCGGCTGTGAGGTAGTGAACTGCAACGGACTGAACTCACATACTTGATTATAACGGCCTTTTATCTTGGCTGCCAAAAAAAGGACAAACTACTTACAACAAAATGCGTGCGTGTGTGTGTGTGTGTGTGTGTGTGTGTGTGTGTGTGTGTGTTTGTGTGTGTGTGTGTGTGTGTGTGTGTGAGAGAGAGAGAGAGAGAGAGAGAGAGTGAGAGGGGGGGGGGGGTTTGTCAGTATATACGCTCTGGCAATGAGCCGTAAAGTAATAACAGCAAAAAATTGCTGGCATTCTACAGTATATTTCTGCGAACTCTGCTTATTTCAATACCCCAGCTGCATCGGTAGTGTTATTTCAGGAATGTCACAGGGCGAAATGTGATAATACCTTACAATATGTTTCGGACATTCCACCCTACAGCTCAGCACACTCGTATAGAGGTATTGGAAGACGGGACACCTGTTCGCCTGAGAACGTCAGGAGTTTCTTTAGATGGATAACAGCACCTTATATCGTATAAAGATATAGCTTCTAATATTTCTGGAAAGGCTCTCTCATAGCTTAATATGACGCTACATTATTTAGACTCACTAACACACACCTTAAAAGTAACGTAATGATGGGTAATAGTAACAGGAAAAAATGCTCATACACAGAATCACAGTACAAGACCAAAAGCAAACTTGCATTTTGTCTCAGCAGAGGTAAATTTGCGTGAGAAAGTTGTGCCGATACGGCAACAAAATTGTTCTATAAATTCCACAAAATATAAAACGCATAAATATAACAATGTATCTCAAACACACGCCTATCGTATCGCGACTTCTGTTCAATAAGCGGAATACGTGAACTTTGGTATATCTACACAAAGATAATTATTTTCCAGTGCAAACACTAGATATAAGACAAATCGTTCAGTGGATTGTACTGAAAATGATCTAATAAATAAATAATGTCCATAGAACCAAGATTTTTCCATAATATCAAATGTTACTCGGAAATTGTTACGAGTGCAGCTAAAAGAAAATAAAGAGATTCGCGTTTATTGGCGGATTCTGGATAAATCCATGCACTTGTGTGTCTCTTCGTTCAGTTCTCTAATCCGCATTAATTATGCGGAATATTAGTTTTGTTAACTAAGATCTTCCGTTAAATGTATAACTACACCTGGACGAAGAATCGTTTTGAACTTCGTAACAGCATTGTGGGAGTAGGCATCAAGTTATACTGATAAATTAATACCAACTACCCCTCCAAGAATACCAACCGAGGTAGTGCTAATGCAGATACACGGGATTTTTTCTCGAAGGAACTATGCCCTCAGTTATTTGTTGCAAGCTAATAACGAGATAGTTTCAAACAGCGCGTGATAGTCGTTTGCATTACGCAGTCTTCTCCTGCTTTCCATGCCTCATTCTCTCTACGTCGACAGATAGTAATGTTCCGAACTTCCGGCACTCCTGACACAGGGAAACAGCCTCACATAATACTGGTGGGTCGGAACTTCACGTGGCCGGCACTTGTGCCTTTTGAAAAATATTAGCTTTATCACACCTTTATTCAGCTGAAAAAGTATGTTAGACTACAGAACTGAATGATGCTTTTATTTCAAATTTCTTCACAGTCACAACAGATAAACCACGACAGGTTTACCAGTCCTTCACGTCCTGAAGTAAACTGACAGATGTTTACATTTTCTTTAGATTTATCACTTTGCACTTCTCCAGACACCGAACTGGCTACCCGAAAGCTTAGCAAATCATTGCACATGCGAAGCCGTGTGGTCCAGCGCACAGAAATGTGCGTAAATTCTGTCTCGCAGTTGACCTTTCAGCATCAGGAGCGGGGTAACGCTCTCAGTGCTACACTTCCTACGACCTTTAACCTTTCTAGGAAGGCGTCATGCGGTACCCTCTGGGCAGCTAAATGAATCAGTCGTAGGTTCACCGAGGAAATCGGCCCGAAAAAAAAAAAAAAAAATCAGGTGACCCTGCCGTGATCCGATTTAGCGTCTTACGACCTGGAAGCGTATTCTCAACGATAAGAAGTCTCGTCTCCTTTCGTTAACACAGATTTTCAGGATATTATTCACGAAACGTCCCCGAACGCTGTGATTTCACAAAATATAGGAATTCTGTTAGTCCCCCAAAACCGAATGTTTTGTTTTCTGAAGGACAATTGCACCATGACGAAGTCGTCAGTGATTTAACCTCTAACTTCAGGTTGGACGCCAGGTGGTTTAAAATTTCTTGAACTTCGACGTTACAAGAGGAAACTTGGATTCTGATTCTATGCTTATGCAAAATCATTGTGTATTCTACGTGACATCATACATTATACAAATATAATTTGATACTGAGCCTTATATTATTTATGTCTGGCTTCAGTCATAAATCCGAAGCATTGTTTGTTCATTTCCCCATTACTGTCGCTTTTTCATCTCCGCATAGCTATCGCTTCCTAAGGCATTGCTTCAGATACTCAGGTCTGGGCGTGGTCCAACGGTCCTTTCCTACCCATCACCCCACAAACTACAGTTTTGAGCAATAATTCATGTTGTATTTTGATTTTTATTTTATTTATTAGGCAGTTTTGCCTCATTAGTCGAATCTCCGATCCTTACTCGATCAACCCTTCTGATCTTGAGCAGTCTCCCATAACACCACATCTGAAAGACACCCAGTGGCTTCATTTCTTTCTTTCTTTCTCATTGTCTCGAATCACACCCAGTTACAGGCAAGTTTCAAACATGGCTATTCATAACTCCATTAACATCACTAGTACAAGTTTAATATTTTACCATCCAGCATCTCCGTCTATTGCGCAGATTGCTTGAATTTTCTTTTGATTGTGCCCATGCTTCGACGTTCTCTGGCTCGTTCGCCGTGATGTAACTGCTCTGTTCGCTGGCTGGCGACGTTCAGATCATATGTTCGACTCTCATCTGCTGCAGGTCTTTATGAAATCTTCTAAGTTCTCAAGTCTCGTCACTTCGACTAAAACACTCAGGCTTTCGACAGCTGTCTCCGCCATCAACAGCGCTTCACTGCGGCTCTCTCTCTGGAAGGTTCCAGACTCTGGTATCGTTCCTATTCAAGCCAAACATCGTGTCATATCCGCAGTCAGTGGTTGTTAACGTCTAATGACGATGGCGGAGACAGCTGCTGAAAGCTCGAGTGTTTCGAAGTGACGCGACGTAAAAAGTCCGAATATTTTATTCATGCATGCCACAGCGCACTTAAAAGAGCACGTATTTATCAAATCTGATTTCTGGAAGATTATGGCAATCACTCGTTTATAGAATACAGAAACAAGCTTGAACATTCTACGAAAGTATAAATAGGAACACAACCTGCTTATTCAGGAAGCTAAGGTGCGTCTATACTTCCGCGTGTGTTCAATAAACCTGCTTTCAGTGTAATGTGTTCGTTCTAGTTGACGACCATGCTCTCATAATGCGCACTTGATTTTATTCATATAATTTACGTGACGTATTTTTCCGGAGACGCCGGGTATCGTAGACATCACGTCGCCATGGCTCCAACAGGGCCACGCAAAAGCCATCGCCTTTGAGGGCGGGAAACCAACGAGGTTCTGTCCGTATTGTCAAGACACTACTGAATGCAAAAGCAACGGTGTGTAAGATGCACGTCAGATATCCAACACTTGTTCCGGAAGACGCTGGCCAGAATCCAACAATTCTATAACAATAGTTCCCCAGTGGGCAACGACACAGTCGGATATAGAGAGAGAGTTGTGGCGCTGCCACACAGTGAACCCGAGTATGACGGCAGCCCGATATGGCTCATGCAAAATAAGAAATATGGCAGATAAAGTCTATTGAGCGCACGTTTTGAAGGACATCACAACAACGTAGGACTTCATCAAATGATGCCTGCACATTGAGGCACCGTACCAGAAATGTGTACGCCAAAAGACGTTCGACTAATTTCCGAATGTCGCATTGATGGCAGTCATGGATTACCACCGGAATCTCGCGTTCCTAATACGATGAACGACAGGAGAAGAGATACACAGATTTATATATCTGTTAATATCTAATGCAGACAGCCGGAAATTTTATCACTGACTGTGCAGGTGCAAACCGACACTGAAGAATGGAGTCGGAAACTCTTAATTTACGCCGCAACCCCCAGACAACACGCAAGTTTCTCTACGAGACAGAAACAACCGGTTCCCTCCCCAATTTGATGGATATGCAGACTATTATGCTGCAAGTCGTCAACCAATAACGCATTTCTATGCACGCCGGGCAATCGCAAAAGAATGCAGACGACCGTCAGAACGATGTCCATCGCCGTATCGTTGTTGAAGTGACTGGAACGCGCCACAGTCGTATCCCTTCGGCCTATGTATGTTCTTCCAGCCACTCTCCCAGCGGCTGAAATCAGAACTAAACTAATCAACCGTCTGTGGTGGTGTGGCTACCACAGCTGCCAGGGTATCACATGCTGTCCAGTTCTCTCGTCATTTTAACTTTATAGACGACTAATTCATCTCCGACCGGTGTGGCCGAGCGGTTCTAGGCGCGTCAGTCTGGAGCTGCGCGACCGCTACGGTCGCAGGTACGAATCCTGCCTCGGGCATGGATGTGTGTGATGTCCTTAGGTTAGTTAGGTTTAAGTAGTTCTAAGTTCTAGGGGACTGATGACCTCAGATGTTAAGTCCCATAGTGCTCAGAGCCATTTGAAGCATTTTTTACTAATTCATCCCTCCTTATCTTTTATATACACTGTGTTACGAGAGTTAGTGCAGATATTTAATATGTGGCACCGCAATATGCACACACATCAGTACGTCGGATGTGTTTTCTCCGAGTCGAACAGTTTCACCTCAAACACATCACACAATTTACTACCTGATATTTTCCCGACAGTTGTATTTACACCAGTGAGTGGGTTACGCCTGTGAGTATAGACTAGCCGTTTTGCACCGACTACTTCAACACCTGGCCTGCTGCCGAGGGAAAATAAGGGTTAATGGCTTATTGTTGCCTCATATACTTGCAGATACTAGCCACCCTAAAAACATATGATTTCTAATAGCTATACCTGCAAAAGATGTAAATACTGATGTAATGCTGTTCAGTACACCGTCCTCAGCCACCCCTTACACCCGGTACGCCCTGTACTTTGAGATCATTATTATCATTACACACCTGTTAGTTCTACTGATGCCCAATGCTCTCGTTGTTTTGTACCCTAACATCGCCGATGACTAAGTTCATGTCCCCAATATGATTAAATTCTTACTCACTTTTACGTATTTTACGAGATCATTAATATCATTTTTGTAAACCCTCGTCGCCACTTTTGTAAAGGCCTCGTCGTTACTCCTGTGGAGGCCGAGTTGCCACTGTTGTTACCGTATGCCGAGTTTGTGACTTCGTGAAACGGCTTCTGGTGCAGTACACCGCTAAGACAATTCCTCCCTACCATTATTACACAGTTATGCCCCAGGGTCAGATAACAGGATAGGAGGACGAAGGTTCTACAACACTCCAGCAAATTAGTAACACAATCACACAAATGAGTGACTGTAGGAGGATACAAGATGACTTGGACAGGATTTTTGATTGGTTTAAAGAATGGCAGCTAGCTCTAAATATAGATAAATGTAAATTAATGCAGATGAATAGGAAAAGAATCCCGTAATGTTTGAATGCTCCATTAATAGTGTAGCGCTTGACACAGTCACGTCGATTAAATATTTGGGCGTAACATTGCAGAGCGGTATGAAGTGGGACAAGCATGTAATGGCAGTTGTGGTGAAGGCGGATAGTCGTCTTCGGTTCATTGGTAGAATTTTGGGAAGATGTGGTTCATCTATAAAGGAGACCGTTTATAAAACACTAATACGACCTATTCTCGAGTACTGCTCGAGCGTTTGGGATCCCTATCAGGTCGGATTGAAGGAGGACATAGAAGCAATTCAGAGGCGGGCTGCTAGATTTGTTACTGGTAGGTTTGATCACCACGCGAGTGTTACGGAAATGCTTCAGGAACTCGAGTGGGAGTCTCTGGAGGAAAGAAGGTGTTCTTTTCGTGAATCGCTTCTGAGGAAATTTAGAGAACCAGCATTTGAGGCTGACTGCAGTACAATTTTACTACCGCTAACTTATATTTCGCGGAAAGACCGCAAAGATAAGATAAGAGAGATTAGGGCTCGTACAGAGGCATATAGGCAGTCATTTTTCCCTCGTTCTGTTTGGGAGTGGAACAGGGAGAGAGGATGCTAGTTGTGGTAAGAGGTACCCTCCGCCACGCACCGTATGGTGGATTGCGGAGTGTGTATGTAGATGTAGATAAGCTGAAAAGGTTTACTTATATTTGTGAATAGTTGAATAGCGCAGTCTGCAACACTACACGTAATATAACACGAAAAAAGGCCCTCAATGGCTAAGTGCAAGTAATCGTAGGTAAACTTCTCAGTACACAGCAAATGCAATTTACAATTGTCTGTTCACTTCTAAAAGTTCACTAAACGACGTTTCCTGCCTACTTCAGCCTTCGGCAATGATCTGTAAGCAAGTGGGCGAGAGCTGCTCTCCTGTCATCCGAGTAGGCTTCTTCCGTTGTCGTCCGCTCACTAGCGGGTTGCACTCGGCGGGCAACTGGCCGAGGTGAAGTCGATATCTTCATCCTCAGCGCCGCCAGTGGCCCTGGCGGAACTCGCGCAAGTGGCGAGTCTCTATGGCACTGGCGCCAGCTCGTATCTTTGCACCTGCGGTGCTTCTGCACTGGCTGTTCCTTCGGACGACACAGAAATTATTATACACCTCTCCAGTTCCACGTTACCCACGTATGTGACGTGCAGACCTATACGACTACAGTATTTGATGGATATCTATCCAATTTCTCCATTTATGTCTTCTTTACTTTATTTAACCATTGTTTCTGTTGCCAAATTTCTAATTCATTATGATTTCCAGTTCTGTTCTACCTTTATCTAATCTGGTACGAATTATTCATCGACATCCAGAGAGCTTGTACTAAATCAACAGAAATGCCTCAGTTTACCCCATGACACTGTAGAGGATGACATAAGAGGCGTATAGCATGACTGGCCGTGCTTTTCCATCCGAGTTTTGCAGAGATTAAGACAATCCATCCTTGGACTATCTTAGCGAGTCACCGCGTATGATTCTTTGTACCTGTTTTGCCGAGAAGCTCTCGAAGTTTATGTCGCTCGCGTAAGCAGCATAGCGCCTTCGGATTCTGTGTAAGCTGCAATTTTACTTCCTGTGATTGTAAGTGATGAAGTAGGTACTTACATTATTCGAAATAACATTATGATGTATTTATTTACTAAACACCATAAATTGATAATACCGACACGATTAATAATTATTAACCGAAAATCGACAATTTCCTGAGAGCATAGTTTTACGACAAAACTAGTTCGGAAGGCTCTTATTGTCGACTGACGACTGTGGAGCTCAGCCTGCACCCCGTACTTATGTTCGTGATTTTTTCGTGTATTTTCGTTCATTTCAATATTATTCATTTATTTATTCAGTTGATCGATTTCTAGTGTTGTAATATTGTTATAAGAAAGTACTTACGACATGTAGCTTTCTTCCGATATCTGTATTGGAAAAAGCGACTTTTTCCGTTAAATATTTACTAAGCAAGATTACTAACTTCGTGCCGAAATAAATGTGCTTTCCCTACGTAGCTCGCTGCTACCTCAACAGGCGTTCTCATACGTCTAGCCACAGCGCCTCACACCAGCGTCCACTGGCAACGCCATATGGTCCACCTGCTCTTTGAGCCTGCGTGGGAACTGAAATCGTACTCCTGACTTCGTGCGTTCTGCAGTACTGCTTTACTCACTGAATGCTACACATCTGCCGACGCGTCAGAAAAGCGCAAGACTGGAAAATAAGGAAATAAAAGTTGGTTAGAACAGAGGGGACACCTTCGAAGGTATACACGCAAGTTAGGGTTATAATATTGTCGTATGGCACCTTTGGTGTTCGAATGGGGTCTATTTAATACACGTGATTTTTGTCCATAAATGATTCTAAGGGAGGATGTTGAAAATAAGGTGGACTGATTACGGATGAGGTGGTGGCTCTGAGGATTATGGGACTTAACATCTGTGGTCATCAGTCCCCTAGAACTTAGAACTAATTAAACCTAACTAACCTAAGGACATCACACACATCCATGCCCGAGGCAGGATTCGAACCTGCGACCGTAGTAGTCGCTCGGTTCCGGACTGAGCGCCTGAACCGCTAGACTACCGCGGCCGGCGGATGAGGTGGTCCGCAGAATCGAAAAGAAAAAGCATAATGGAAAACACTAACAAGAAGAAAAGGCAGGATGATAGGACATGTGTTAAGACAACAGCGAATAGTGTCCATGGTACTAGTCGGAACTGTAGAGGATAAGACAGAGATTGGATTACACCCAACAACTAACTGAAGACGTCTTGGTGCAAGTCCTGCTTTGAGATGAAGTGTTTGACACGGAGCAGTATTTGGTGGCGTGCCACATGGAACCAGTGAGAACACTGATGATTAAACACCTTTAAAATTATTTGGCCCGAAAGGAAGCCATCATAACATTTCTGGCATAAAACTGCATGTAGTCGAGAAAGATAATGTGGTAGCTTCTCATTGCCTTTCGAAGCTGCCCCGTCCATTCCTGTAAATAGCGTAATAATACCAATGTCCTACATTTCCACCAACTGCGGCTATTGAAGGAACTGATATTTTCTTCCAGCTTGATTATTCTCAGTGTACCAACCGCAAGAGAGGGGTTCGCTGCACTGTGAGTCACGTGCGTGATCTGAAGACCCCACTGGGCTCATAGGCCGTTGCGGTCTTCACCTTAACTCTGGCTGGAGACGCTTACGAGGTACCACCAACCGCAGGAGGTCGACCACGTTTTAAGCAGATGTTACTCCCATCACATCCCCGTTTGTGGCAGGCAGAGGCTCATCACCCAAGAGAGAAGCTGGCTTGATGCTGTTTGTCGTAATTCATAAATCGCGATATCGTACACTATGGTGCTCACATTCCGTGAGTTTCGTCCGTCACCGGAGTTTTAGTAGCAACGCGCGAGCCCCCCATTCGCGGCCGTGCCGATAATCCACACACACAGTCTTCATAGCGCACGAAACTAACTACGCGACATATTGTTTCGCACGTTTACTGGCGAAACCAGGTTAATCAGCTGCTCAGCCTAAATCGGGATCGCTGGCAACACTTTCACCCGCTAGACACCGTAAACCTTCTCTCTGCTCTAAAGTACATAATTAAATTCCTTTTGCTACATAACCACTTTCAAAAAGATTCAGAGATCTGCCCCCAAGAATTGATTATACACACCGCTAATAATTCATACATCGGACAACATTTATCGTCAACTCGCTGACAAATCCGGTATTGCCAGTGTTCTACTAGAAACAAAAACGAAAAATGAACTGTGTTTATAATGCAATATCGAAAAAGTAAATACAGCTGCGAAACACAGGCAAATACTACAGTTCCTTTCTTTTGGACAGTTGTCAGATTTTTTTTGTCCCTGTTTTTCAAGGGTGCAGCCATTGCTTTAACTGTTGAGGTCATTCCTACCGTTCGGGAACATTGTTTGTGTAAAATCGAAATCCACGAAGTTCACCTTTATATCCGTATCCTGACATTTAAAAATGGTTCAAATGGCTCTGAGCACTACGGGACTTAACATCTGAGGTCATCAGTCCCCTAGAACTTAGAACTACTTAAACCTAACTAACTTAAGAACATCACACACATCCATGCCCGAGGTAGGATTCGAACCTGCGACCATAGCGGCCGCGCGGTTCCGGACTGAAGAGCCTAGAACCGCTAGGTCACCGCGGCCGGCTGACATTTAAACATCACTTGTTTGACCTGCGACCAAGACGAACACCTTTCTCTCGTTTATTCTTACCTTATACGAATGCTTGCGGCAGTCTCGGTGTTAGATGTTTCAGGACACTTTCTATGCGCTGGGCTTAGCTGCTTCGCTTTTCTGCAAATCGATTTTCTAAACCTCCCTATGGCAACCATTCATCATAGCTCGTAGTAGTAAATAGTAGATGTATCAAAACTTCATGCATGTTGCGGCACTTTTTTACGCAGCTCAATGTTTATGGTGTCATATCTCCAGAACTATGATATGCACATGGTTCTTACATCAGCAGCGATTGTTGCCTGATAGTAAGGGATATGTGTACAAAGTTTTGTCCAAATGGCTCTGAACACTATGGGACTCAACATCTGAGCTCATCAGTCCCCTAGAACTTAGAACTACTTAAACCTAACTAACCTAAGGACATCACACCCATCCATGCCCGAGACAGGATTCGAACCTGCGACCGTATCGGTCGCGCGGTTGCAGACTGAAGCGCCTAGAGCCGCTCGGCCACAGCGGCCGGCCAAGTTTTGTTCACTTCTGGCTAGTTGTTTAGAAGGATATGTGTAACATACACACACATACATACATTTCTGTAATATGAACGGATAAGGAAACCTTCGCATTGGAATTCAGGCGGAAACAAATGTAATTTACTAGCTACAACTACATATCGCCTATGCAACGTCAGTAATTGCGAAGGGTTACTGTCTCTCGACCTCAGACTGGAAACCTCTTTAACATGCAGGCCAAACCCGGAAGGACACAAGACTCCCTTTCCACACCGGTTCGGACCGTCGGCCGACCCCTTGATTTCGCAACCTCCACGCAGGTACTTGACCTTTAGCTCTTTCACGCAGACTCTGGCACAGACCGCAGGCATTTTCTGTGGCCATTTCCTGCCCAGTAACAGCGCTCTTCCGTAAAGTGCTCCATCCTACTAGGTCTTTGAGAAGTTTCCCTTCAGCGTGCGCTGGGAAACAACTGCCGTCACGGCAAAGTGGCAAGTCCTTGAGCCTCGAAGGACTTGACCCCAATACATTTAGAAGGGTAGCGGGATGACAGTCCCATCACCTCCAGGCTGAACAAGCGCCTCATCTGAAGCCTACCGGGAACCAGCACCAGCGCTACGATGGAGCGCAGTGGTGATACCACGACGTGATGTGTTACATCCCGTGTCTATTACATTAGACATAAGATGACAATATCTGCACGGAAAGAACTACCAAAAACAGGTGAAGCAGTCTAATGTCCTCTGACTCATTGCCACATTAATGCGATTGGCCAATAGACGTCATATCTGCGTGGCATGAGTCGTTTCCTAAGGTTCAGTTTTCCAGTCGTCAAGAATAACACATAGCACTGCCCGGTTCTCGATAAGTTAGGTCAAATGCTGTAGTATATATATATATATATATATATATATATATATATATATATATATATATATACTAGACGTTAAAATTGCTACACCTCGAAGATGACGTGCTACAGACGCGAAATTTAACCGACAGGAAGAAGCTGCTGTGATATGCAAATGATTAGCTTTTCAGAGCATTCACACAAGGTTGGCGCCGGTGGCGACACCTACAACGTTCTGACATGAGGAAAGTTTCCAACCGATTTCTCATACACAAACAGCAGTTGACGGGCGTTGTCTGTTGAAGCGTTGTTGTGATGCCTCGTCAAACGAGGAGAAATGCGTACCATCACGTTTTTTCGACTTTGATAAAGGTCGGATTGTAGCCTATCGCGATTGCGCTTTATCGAATCGCGACATTCCTGCTCGCGTTGGTCGAAATCCAATGGCTGTTTAGCAGGATATGAAATTGGTGGGTTCAGGAGGGTAATACGGACCACCGTGCTGGATCCCAGCGACCTCGTATCACTAGCAGTTGAGATGACAGTCATCTTATCCGCATGGCTGTAACGGATCGTGCAGCCACGTCTCGATTCCTGAGTCAACAGATGGGGACGTTTGCAAGACAACCACCATCTGCACGAACAGTTCGACGACGTTTGCAGCAGCATGACTATTAACTCGGAGACCATGGCTGCGGTTACCGTTGACACTGCATCACAGACAGGAGCGCCTGCGATAGTGTACTCAACGACGAACCTGGGTGCACGAATGGCAAAACGTCATTTTTTTGGATGAATCCAGGTTCTGTTTACAGCATCATGATGGTCGCATCCGTGTTTGGCGACATCGCGTTGAACGCACATTAGAAGCGTGTATTCGTCATCGTCATACTGGCTTATCATCCGGCGTGATGGTATGGGGCGCCATTGGTTACACGTCTCGGTCACCGCTTGTTCACATTGACGGCACTTTCAACAGTGGACGTTGCACTTCAGATGTGTTACGACCCGTGGCTCTACCCTTCATTCGATCCCTGTGAAACCCTACATTTCAGCAGGATAATCCACGACTGCATGTTGCAGATCCTGTACGAGCCTTTCTGGATACAGAAAATGTTCGACTGCTGCCGTGGCCATCACATTCTCCAGATCTCTCACCAATTGAAAACGTCTGGTGAATGGTGGCGGAGGAACTGGCTCGTCATAATACGCCAGTCACTACTCTTGATGAACTGTGGTATCGTGTTGAAGCTGCATGGGTAGCTGTACCTTTACACGCCATCCTAGCTCTCTTTGACTCAATGCCCAGGCATATCAAGGCCGTTATTACGGCCAGAGGTGGTTGTTCTGGGTACTGATTTCTCAGGATCTATGCACCCAAATTGCGTGAAAATGTAATCACATGTTATTTCTACGATAATATATTTGTCCAATGAATACCCGTTTATCATCTGCATTTCTTCTTGGCGTAGTAATTTTAATGGCCTCTAGTGTACATTAGACATAAGATGACAACATCTGCACGGAAAGAACTACAAGAAGCAGGTGAAGAAGTCTAATGCCCTCTGACCCAATGCGTGGCATCAATCGTTTATTAAGGTTCAGTTTTCCAGTCGTCATGAATAACACATAACACTGCCCGGCTCTCGATAAGTTAGGTCAAATGCTGTAGCGTTATATATATATATATATATATATATATATATATATATATATATATATATATATATATATATATATATATATATATATATGTGTGTGTGTATATATACTGAAGATATAATGATGCTTTGTGTGTAACTTGGCGACAGAAACAGAGACTGATTGAATTATCTTATATTAACAAGTCACTAAATACCTGACATTCTTTGGGCATGGAGCAGTTGATTAATTTATTTTAGATTGGTAGGAAGCAATAATTATCATTTCCGCGCGTTTTCATGACCGCGATGCAGTCATACCCGGATCGACAGTAAGGGACCAAAAGATTTACTGACTTTAAAAGAAATCAACACTACACAATTGAAAAGGACTGTTTCAGAAACGATAGGAAAACGGTAATTTTCCTCCTGCCTCAATGCTGCGTCCGGTCCATCAGCATGATCGTAACTTCTGGAGATAAACTGATAGAAAATGATTAACATTCAAGTAATGAGGAGATGGAGACACTTGGATAATTTGTCTAAATAAACATACTTGATACACACCACGTTTTTTAATGCTACGTGCCTTTTTATATTACAGTTACAATAGCTGGTGCTTATTAACAAAAGCTTTGCACATCACAGGCAATACTTGAGATTAATGTCCTCTTGATGGTGGCTGCTCGTAATTAATTACATAAAACTACACGTTTTCTGATTGAGAAGACAATTAGCACATTTACAGTCTCTATTGCACAAATTATAAAATACAGATTGCGGACGCAGCAAGTCCGCGTCCTCCTTTCATGGAATAGAAACAGTAATACGTGAAATGCCCAAGGCCTCATTTGTATTGAAAAAACAGAGTTCTTTTTATATCATTAACCAATACGTGTACTTAGTGATTTACAGCCGCCGCACAGGAGCGGCAAAGATAAAGAATAATAGATTCTGTCGCTGCTATGCGACGGTTCACTTCTATTACATTACAATTGTTTGAAAACTTCAGGCCATCAGACGTTTACTATTGAGAATTTACTTATGTTTGTGAGGCAAAAATTACCAATATTACAGTGCTCACCTAGTTCCGAATCGTCTGCTAAGTTAATCCAGATTTTTTGAGGAAGGAAGGAATTCCGAAGGTATTACTTTCATCCTCATGCACACTGGAATATTTGTAATTTGGTGTAACATACAGGTTATTAAAAAAAGTTTTCATTTCAGATTAATTCTATAATAAAAGAATTGACGTTACAATTTGTAATTACTGACCGTCAATCAGTGTGATTTGTTTCTGTATTTCTTTCAGTCTTTGTATGGTTTCAGTTTTTCTTGATGATTCTTAAAATTAAAGCTATAGGTATACATATTTACAAATGTTACAAGAAAAAAAAATATCACACTTCATCTTTCGTCACGGCAAAAGTAATTTGACAATCACAACTGGTACACAACTTTTTAATATTATTCATTATATTTTCATCCTCTTATCAGTTAATTGCTTTGCCGTTTTGTCGAGTTTCATTAGCTCGGCCTCATTTAATTATGCATTTATTTTCGTCTCACGTACAATATTTACCATAGACTTGGATTGTAGAGCGGCCACTGCTGATGGCTTCGACAAGGAAATCCGTACTTTTCACTTTCAGGGCTCGAGATTGGCTCTCCGAATTATTTCACATATGATACCGATAAATATCTTATATTAGAATAGCTTACAAAACTAATTTTATATACATGTGGGATGGTACATAGAAAGGATTGGATCCTTTGACATTTTATCGTGTGCTTATTTTCATTTTAATCGTGACCTTCCGTTTAAGTTTGCATTTCAACAGTGTTCTGTGGTGACCTTGTGACTTATTTCTGTAAATGATAGGTCATTTCACTAATTAAGCTAATTTCTCTATCTTAGAGTCTCTCAGAATGTTTCCAGTACTGGGTAGCAATTCTTCGCTACAAAGTGTAGCGCATATTAACAGTTGTTGGCGGTTGAACGCTTGTATTATTTCGTCACATGGTGGCTTTCGGCCTCAGGTGTTGCGAAAGGTCTTATAATTCAGTCTGCTCAAGCACGTTACCGGATATCGCGTTTGATGTGCTGTGCGTCGCTTTTGTTCGTCGGATCTCGCCTATGTGCTTTTTTAAATTGCCTGAGGGAGCTTCTGCCACTGAAGTTGCCCTTTACAGCTAAGTGATAGCTATCGCTGCACCTGCATGTGTGGATTGAAACGGATTATGAGTCGTCGTAAACATCCATGAACTTTTTCACACATATTGTGCAGTAGAATACTGCTACTGAAAATCGTCGAATTTTACAACTTCACTTGCTCTGAGGTTTGCGTCCCTGAAAGTTGTATTTGGTTAAATTCTCACTCCATAACGTTACACGGTGTTTATTTACAGGAGTTCACTTAAAACCTATGATTAATTTAATTGGCCACTTTGAATCAGAACAAGTGTCTCTTAATTCGTCTTTTTACCATTTTCGCCTACTGTCACATGTAAGCTTTCAAATGTCCCTTTTCTTTGACTAAATTCATTCCAATCTCCTTTAAAAATTAATTTCTTTCATAGTAATATTAATTACGCTTGTTTATTCATTTTGAAGGTCCAATACGTTTTTAATGCTCATCTTACTTAGTGACCCCTGATTTGTTGTTGTTGTGGTCTTCAGTCCTGAGACTGGTTTGATGCAGCTCTCCATGCTACCCTACCCTTGCAAGCTTCTTCATCTCCCAGTACTTACTGCAACCCACATCCTTCTGAATCTGCTTAGTGTATTCATCTCTTGGTCTCCCTCTGCGATTTTTACCCACCACGCTGCCCTCCAATGCTAAATTTGTGATCCCTTGATGCCTCAGAACATGTCCTACTAACCGGTCCCTTCTTTTTGTCAAGTTGTGCCACATACTCATCTTCTCCCCAATTCTATTCAATACTTCATCATTAATTATGTGATCTACCCATCTAATCTTCAGCATTCTTCTGTAGCATCACATTTCGAAAGCTTCTATTCTCTTCTTGTCCAAACTATTTATCGTCCATGTTTCACTTCCATACATGGTTACACTCCATACAAACACTTTCAGAAACGACTTCCTGACACTTAAATCTATACTCGATATTAACAAATTTCTCTTCTTCGGAAACGCTTTCCTTGCCATTGCCAGTCTACATTTTATATCTTCTCTACTTCGACCATCATCAGTTATTTTGCTCCCCAAATAGCAAAACTCCTTTACTATTTTAAGTGTCTCATTTCCTAATCTAATTCCCTCAGCATCACCCGACTTAATTCGACTACATTCCATTATCCTCGTTTTGCTTTTCTTGATGTTCATCTTATATCCTCCTTTCAAGACACTGTCCATTCTGTTCAACTGCTCTTCCAAGTCCTTTGCTGTCTCTGATAGAAATACAATGTCATCGGCGAACCTCAAAGTTTTTATTTCTTCTCCATGGATTTTAATACCTACTCCGAATTTTTCTTTTGTTTCCTTCACTGCTTGCTCAATATACAGATTGAATAACATCGGGGAGAGGCTACAACACTATCTCACTCCCTTCCCAACCACTGCTTTCCCTTCATGCCCCTCGACTCTTATAACTGCCATCTGGTTTCTGTACAAATTGTAAATAGCCTTTCGCTCCCTATATTTTAACCCTGCCACCTTTAGAATTTGAAAGAGAGTATTCCAGTCAACATTGTCAAAAGCTTTCACTAAGTCTACAAAAGCTAGAAACGTAGGTTTGCCTTTCCTTAATCTTTCTTCTAAGATAAGTCGTAAGGTCAGTACTGCCTCACGTGTTCCAATATTTCTACGGAATCCAAACTGATCTTCCCCGAGGTCGGCTTCTACTAGCTTTTCCATTCGTCTGTAAAGAATTCACGTTAGTATTTTGCAGCTGTGAGTTATTAAACTGATAGTTCGGTAATTTTCACATCTGTCAACACCTGCTTTCTTTGGGATTGGAATTATTATATTCTTCTTGAAGTCTGAGGGTATTTCGCCTGTCTCATACATCTTGCTCACCAGATGGTAGAGTTTTGTCAGGACTGGCTCTCCCAAGGCCGTCAGTAGATCTAATGGAATGTTGTCTACTCCCGGGGTCTTGTTTCGACCCAGGTCTTTCAGTGCTCTGTCATCTCTTCACGCAGTATCGTATCTCCCATTTCATCTTCATCTACATATTCTTCCATTTCCATAATATTGTCCTCAAGTACATCGCCCTTGTACAGGCCCTCTATATACTTCTTCCACCTTTCCGCTTTCCCTTCTTTGCTTAGAACTGGGTTTCCATCTGAGCTCTTGTGAGTAGTGCCTCGTCTATTTAAAAGTTTATGCCTCTCACTAGATAGTTGTTGTTTGCTGCTGTGGCGATCTGTGAAGCTTGGGCGAGATTCTTATTCTATTTGCTTCTACCTTGCGAGTTTGCAGTTATCACTGGTGCTATATAGTACCGTGAAGTTGCCATAACAAACCATGTTACACATGCATTCTTCTCCTCGTTTTGTTTATAGCCTGGGCTCGTCTTATTTTGTATTATATAATTAGTTTCCTTTTCATTCCATCACTGTTTTACTTTTGGTTAGCGTCAGGTTTTTTTTAATGATTGCGCTGTATTATCTATCCGTTCATACTTAATCTTAGGTATCGGTTTACTTCAAAAGAGATGTTATTCTCTCGCTGGCACAGCACTGTGCTGGAACTTACAAGTTAAATCTAGCGACTGCTTTGCGCAGACGGGTGGTGCCTTATTATCTTTGTGTTTTAAATTAGGGAATAACATCATGGAATGGAATCTTTTCATACTACTTTCCTTCTTTGTTGGACGTTAAGTATTTTCTTTCAAAACAGATCATTGATTTGTCCTCGATTAAATTTCACTTACTAATACAAAGAACATATAATCATCATTTTCATTTTACTATTTGGCAACAGAAGTGCATTATTCGCTCCAAGTGCATTATTGAGTTTAGTATCTCGGGGCTAATACCTCTCGAGTACACCATTTTCCATACATACTAACTTATAACTGAAATTGGAAATCGCCTCTGGGACTTTTTTTCCTGCTTGCATAAAGTTTATTAAAATAAATACTTGTCTACAGGCTATCCTGTATTTAATTTTCCAGACACGTTGTTTTAGTATATGAGGTTTCCTTTTAGCACCAGTGAACGTCCGTAGTCGGCTCAGTTCATTTCTTGTCACTCATTGGTTAATCCTGATCTCCAATACGTTAGAATTTTCTTACAGCTTAAATTAATTCCTGGCGTTATAAAATTTTCTTAAATCATGATAGTGGAACAATCCTTAGATTTTATTCGTGGCAGGGTCAGATAACAAATAGCTACCTATGTGGGGTTTCCTCATTATCACAAAACGACCTTCATAAACCTGTTGCCACTTACGATTCTACTTTAGCAACAGTGATGGTTTAAAGTGAGTCCTGACTAATACCTTTTCTCCTTCTTTGAAATCGATAACTCTGTTTACTTTCATATCAAATACCTTTTTTCGGCGGTTAGCATACGTTGTCAATGATATTAAAGCTTGCCTGATTTTTGCGTCTAGGTCCGATTCGTTGTCTTGTAACTTTGAAAGAGGATCTACCCACTCATTCCTTTCTTTTGATCTTGACATTAACTCATGAGGCGTAAATCCGGTCGTTAGATGGGGAAGGTGGTTTACAATCTGTTCGAAAGGTGTCACGAAGTCTATCCACTTAGATTGCTTATTTGGAATGTACGTCCTTAAAGATCTGTTAAATTCTTTGTGCATTCTTTCTGTCAGATTCGATTGTGGCCCGAATCAGGATATCAAAATTTTTTTGATCCCATGGCGAGAAAGGAATGCACGCCATTGTCGTGATGTGAAATTTGAAGCGTTATCGGACAGGATTGGCTCAGGAACACAGAATCGTGGGAAATAATCATTTTCAATGTGACTAATTATTGGATTTGCACAGGAAAATTTCACTGTGTACTCTTATGTGCTTAGAAAAATTTTCCAGATTTGCTACTAGGTATTTAGCGCCTCCCCTACCGGTGGGTAACGGATCTGCCAAATCGATACTAAAAAGCTGGTTTGGCCTTTCAGCAATTATTGGAATTAATATGATTGAAGTGGAAATGTTTAAGGATTTTGCCTTTTGACAGATGACACAGTTCTTCAATAATTAATTGATTCTCTGATGTAGATTCGGAACATAACAGTAAGTCGATACTTTTCTTTTGCATTTCTCTGGTCCGTAGTGGCCCCATGAAATGTGGGTGTACCACAGAAGAAGTTCGAAGAAATTTCGAGCGATGCACACACACCATCTTCCAGATGACTCCGACGTCTTATGAAATAGCACTTGGTTATGAACTTTTCGTGAAGAATTTGTTTAACCTTCTTCCATTTTGGATCTGTATTTTGAAGAATCTGAATCTGCCTACATAACTGAAGAAAATACTTTCTGTAAACTGGATCTTTCATTAACAAAACTTTATTATCATACATTTGTTCCACCAGTTCACTGGTTTCTGGTAAGCCCTCAGGTGAGCTAGAAATTGCGTCTGCTATAATATTATCTTTACCTTTTATGTATTCTGTGTCAAAGTCGTATTCCTGTAGGAATAAGCATCATCGAGTGAGACGGGAATGTTGCAACTTGCATACGAGAAGAAATGATAAGGCTTGATGGTATGAATATCCTTTAATTTTTCTTCCATGGATATAATAGTTGAATCGTCTAAAAGCCCACACAACGGCGAATGCCTCCAACTCCGTAAATGAATAAGACTTTACACATTCAGATAATATTCGCCTCGCAAAGCTGATCACTTGGATTTGTTCGTGTCCATCTACTAATTGAATCTGAAAGAGACAAGCGCCGGTACCCACAAAGGAAGCGTCAGATGAAATGCAAAATTCCTTATTCATCTGAGGATAATGGAGAATGTTACTGTTAATCAGACTGTCTTTAATTTTCTGGAATCCGTCCTGGCATTCCGGCGTCCAATTCCAATGTTAGTTCTTTTACAAAAAGTTATGAAGAGCGGGAGTTTTCAATACTTAATTGGAAACAAAACGTCTGATGAATGACTTAAGACCGATAAATCCTTGCAATTGCCTTTTTGTTATAGGGGTTGGAAAGTTCTTTATTGCAGACAATTTTTCCGGGTCAGGTTTAATTTCTTCAGGGGTGATGATGTGTCCTAAAAATTTAATTTCGCTTTTCCCGAACTTCGATTTCTTAAGATACTCTATGAATCGTTGAAACACCTTCTGCAAAATGGTCACATGATCTTCCCAATTTTTCGATGTTACAAGAACGTCATCTACATAGACTGTTACCTCATCTAAAAGTTCAGGACCTAGAACATAGTCAAGAGCTGAAATAAAAGTTCCGGAGCTCACATTTAGTCCAAACGGCGTGACTTTGAAATGGTAAGATCTACCTGCAAATATAAACTCAGTGTACTTCCTAGATTCCTGCGCAAGTTTTACTTGCCAGTAACTGCTTTTCATATCAAGGGTAGTCAATTACCTAGCTCCATGATACTTCTGCAGATGCTCTTCGAGAGCCTCATGTCTCGTTCTTATGGGTACTATAATTTTTTTAAATCATGCATCCAAGACTAGCCTTACGCTAGCATCTGATTTTAGTATAGACAATAAAGTACTCGAATAAGATGAATGAGATAATTCTATCATTTTCCTAATCTCGCACTTGACAGAATCGCGTCTTGCACATGGAATTGAATAGCTTGTTTTACAGAAGGTTGAATGGGGCAGCACCTCCATTGATATTCAAAGCCTTTTACTAGTCCTGGTTTCTTAGAAAAGATTTGAACGTAATCTATTAACAAATTGTAAACTTCATTCTGCTGTTATTTGGACAGTTCAGTGGATTCACTAGCTTTGACGTTTAATTCATTCTGAACGGGAATTAGGTCTTTCTACATCTACATCCATACTCCGCAAGCCACCTGACGGTGTGTGGCGGAGGGTACCCTGAGTACCTCTATCGGTTCTCCCTTCTATTCCAGTCTCGTATTGTTCGGGGTAAGAAGGATTGTCGGTACGCTTCTGTGTGGGCTCTAATCCCTCTGATTTTATCCTCATGGTCTCTTCGCGAGATATACGTAGGAGGGAGCAATATACTGCTTGACTCTTCGGTGAAGGTATGTTCTCGAAACTTCAACAAAAACCCGTACCGAGCTACTGAGCGTCTCTCCTGCACAGTCTTCCCCTGGAGTTTATCTATCATCTCCGTGACGCTTTCGCGATTACTAAATGATCCTGTAACGAAGCGCGCTGCTCTCCGTTGGATCTTCTCTATCTCTTCTATCAACCCTATCTGGTACGGATCCCACACCGCTGAGCAGCATTCCAGCAGTGGGCGAACAAGCGTACTCTAACCTACTTCCTTTGTTTTGAGATTGCATTTCCTTAGGATTCTTCCAATGAATCTCAGTCTGGTATCTGCTTTACCGACGGTCTACTTTATATGATCATTCCATTTTAAATCACTCCTAATGCGTACTCCCAGATAATTTACGGAATTAACTGCTTCCAGTTGCTGACCTGCTATTTTGTAGCTAAATGATAAGGGATCTACCTTTCTATGTATTCGCAGCACATTACTTTTGTCTACATTGAGATTGAATTGCCATTCCCTGCACCATGCGTCAATTCGCTGCAGATCCTCCTGCATTTCAGTACAATTTTCCATTGTTACAACCTCTCGATACACCACAGCATCATCTGCAAAAAGCCTCAGTGAACTTCCGATGTCATCCACAAGGTCATTTATGTATATTGTGAATAGTAACGGTCCTATGACACTCCCCTGCGGCACACCTGAAATCACTCTTACTTCGGAAGACTTCTCTCCATTGAGAATGACATGCTGCGTTCTGTTATCTAGGAACTCTTCCATCCAATCACACAACTGGTCTGATAGTCCATATGCTCTTACTTTGTTCATTAAACGACTGTGGGGAACTGTATCGAACGCCTTGCGGAAGTCAAGAAACACGGCATCTACGTGTGAACCCGTGTCTATGGCCCTCTGAGTCTCGTAGACGAATAGCGCGAGCTGGGTTTCACACGACCGTCTTTTTCGAAACCCGTGCTGATTCCTACAAGGTAGATTTCTAGTCTCCAGAAAAGTCATTATACTCGAACATAATACGTGTTCCAAAATTCTACAACTGATCGACGTTAGAGATATAGGTCTATAGTTCTGCACATCTGTTCGACGTCCCTTCCTGAAAACTGGGATGACCTGTGCCCTTTTCCCCTCCTTTGGAACGCTACGCTCTTCTAGAGACCTACGGTACACCGCTGCAAGAAGGGGGTCAAGTTCCTTCGCGTACTCTGTGTAAAATCGAACTGGTATCCCATCAGGTCCAGCGGCCTTTCCTCTTTTGAGCGATTTTAATTGTTTCCCTATCCCTCTGTCGTCTGTTTCGATATCTACCATTTTTTCATCTGTGCGACAATGTAGAGAAGGAACTACAGTGCAGTCTTACTTTGTGAAACAGCTTTGCAACAAGACATTTAGTATTTCGGCCTTAGTCTGTCATCCTCTGTTTCAGTACCATTTTGGTCACAGAGTGTCTGGACATTTTGTTTTGGTCCACCTACCGCTTTGATGGTTCAAATGGCTCTGAGCACTATGGGACTCAACTGCTGAGGTCATTAGTCCCCCAGAACTTAGAACTAGTTAAACCTAACTAACCTAAGGACATCACACACATCCATGCCCGAGGCAGGATTCGAACCGGCGACCGTAGCGGTCTCGCGGTTCCAGACTGCAGCGCCAGAACCGCGCGGCCACTTCGGCCGGCTACCGCTTTGACATAAGACCAAAATTTCTAGGGTTTTTCTGCCAAGTCAGTACATAGAACTTTACTTTCGAATTCATTGAACGCCTCTCGCATAGCCCTCCTCACACTACATTTCGCTTCGCGTAATTTTTGTTTGTCTGCAAGGCTTTGGCTATGTTTATGTTTGCTGTGAAGTTCCCTTTGCTTCCGCAGCAGTTTTCTAACTCGGTTGATGTATCACGGTGGCTCTTGTCCATCTCTTACGATCTTGCTTGGCACATACTCATCTAACGCATGTTGTACGATGGTTTTGAAGTTTGTCCACTGATCCTCAACACTATCTGTACTTGAGACAGAACTTTTGTGTTGAGCCGTCAGGTACTCTGTATTCTGCTTTTTGTCACTTTTGCTAAACAGAAAAATCTTCCTACCTTTTTTAATATTTCTATTTACGGCTAAAGTCATCGATGCAGTAACCGCTTTATGATCGCTGATTCCCTGTTCTGCGTTAACTGTTTCAAATAGTTCGGGTCTGTTTGTCACCAGAAGGTCTAATATGTTATCGCCACGAGTCGGTTCTCTGTTTAACTGCTCAAGGTAGTTTTCAGATAAAGCACTTTAAAAAATTTCACTGGATTCTTTGTCCCTGCCACCCATTATGAACGTTTGAGTCACCCAGTCTATATCCGGCAAATTAAAATCTCCACCCAGAACTATAACATGGTGGGGAAATCTACTCGAAATATTTTCCAAATTATCCTTCAGGTGCTCAGCCACAACAGCTGCTGAGCCAGGGGGCCTATAGAGACATCCAATTACCATGTCTGAGCCTGCTTTAACCGTGACCTTCACCCAAATTATTTCACATTTCGGATCTCCGTCCATTTCCTTCGATGCTATTGCACTTCTTATCGCTATAAACACGCCTCCCCCTTCGCTGTCCAACCAGTCTCTGCGGTATACATTCCAATCTGAGTTTAGGATTTCATTACTGTTTTCGTCTGGTTTCAGCCAACTTTCTGTCCCTAGTACTATATGGGCGTTGTGACCGTTTATTAATGAGAGCAGTTCTGGGACCTTTCTATAGACGCTCCTGCAGTTTACTATTAGCATATTAATATTGTTATTCCCTTTTGCATTTTGCCTACTCCTACCTTGCCGCGTCTCAGGAGGCGTCTTGTCGGGCCTAGGGAGGAAATTCTCTAACCTAAAAAACATTTATAGTCATCGTCATTGACACTTTCAAACTCTGTCATGTCTCTTGTCTGACCGTACCGTTGTCTTTTAGTCCATTGTCGTACTGTTATTTGAAGCGCGCTAAACTTTGCCTTCACTTTACTTCTTAACAGATTTACTATTACCTGCAGCTGACTTACTACTAGAGTACAGGTTCCACACTCGATATCAATTTTAGCTTTCGTCTGTCTCAAGAATTCTATGTCCAGGAGACATGGCACTGATAGGTTTTTAACAATGAGAAAAATGCATGTTACTGAAATAGACTCTATTTGGATTTGAAGCTGAGTCTGAAGATTTACGCGTTGTGTGGACCAATTTCTCCCGAAACGGTGCAACCATGAATTGGAAGCGCAAAATCTTTGCATACAGAAGATATTTTCTTAAAAAAACATAAAGATAAGACATTTATATTAGCTCCTGTATCTACGATGGCTGTTACCGGCATGTTGGCAATTGATATTCTTATGGAAGCTTGAACTTGTTCATCCCAAGTGTCATCATTTGTCTTTCGTCTCAGTGTCTGCGACTTGATCATCCAGTAAGTTTGTCTCTTTGTCATACCTCATTGCATTAATTTTGTGTTGATTGATGGACATGGTGCCCCCATTCAAACCTGCAGCCTCCTCTAGGAGGCTCAAAGATGCTACATTTGATTTTCCGTCCGGCGTTTACTTTCCTGCTAGTTCATGTTTCTCAAAGTTTCTTCCGTCTCAAACTGGTGTTGGTTTTGTGGCACGAACTCGGGTGGAAATGGGTCTTGTTACTCTGGTGTATACACTTGCGCATAATAAATTTGCGGATTACGCTGTCGATTAGGCTTCACACTTCCCGGAGGTCCATTCGCTTGTTGCTTGAAGTGTACATTCTGTGGCTGAAAATTGTTTTGCTGTTACTTGTGTGGAGTGTAACCGTTGTTGAAAGATGTATGTTGTCCTCCAGCTTGACTATGCTATTTATTTCGTTTCCACTGGCAATTTGAATCGTAACTCTCATTGTTTTGATAATTGCCGTTGGTTGGGTTGCGTGTTTCCATATTGCTGGGGCTGTGTATTATGTGCGTTTCCGTACTGCTGTGGTGACGAATTATATAGTCCTATTGGATTGTATCTCTTCCCGTTATTGTAGTTTTGTATCTACTGTTGGAGTAAATGCTGTGTTTATTTTTGAAATCGTTGCAAGGTTGGTACCGGCTGTCGCTGTGGCGCGCTTTCGCGCGGCTTATCATTGTTGCCTGCGTACTCTATATTGTTCTGGCCGCCTGCACTGAAGTGGGCGTTGCCAACATTAACCCCAACGTCCCCGTAAATCAGATGTAAGGAGTCTAGCACTGATACTAACGTGTCAGTATCTTCCTCAGAGACCTTTACTAACTTTTCTCTGATCGCAATCGGTAGCTTTGTTTTTGGGATCATAATAACGTCTTTGGTGGTGAATGGCGAATCCCAGAACTTAATTTTCCCTAAATATTTCTCGAAATCTCCCCTCAGGCTACTGCGCTGGCTATTAAACACTTGGGCGTTGCAAACCTCTTTTCTCAGGCGCTTCTGCACACCAGAACTCCAGAATTTAGCTAAAAAATTTGTTCGAACTCCTTGTAACTTTTACAAGAGTCGACCATTTCGGTTCCCCATAAGCCAGCTTCTCCTACGATAAATCCAGTAACGAACTGAATTCGCTGGCAGTGACTCCAGCTATTCAGAAAAAATTCCTGAAAAATTTCGGAGGAATATTATAGGATGAATTTCTCTTTTCTGTGGGTGAAAAGTCGGAAAAACACGATGCTTGATCACGCTCTCCTCCTGCATCAAACTGACAAAAGTTGGTGGGCTGGTACTCTGAATTGTGTTTCTATGGAACTGTGGGTTTGAGCGTTATCAAGTGGTGAACGGTAATGTATCTGCTGTTGTTCACCACGTGGGGGTGAATTATTCCGCTCTCCTGACGCGTGATTTGGGGAATTTTCAACTTGACATTTGAGTGTACGAACTTCACCAACTATCTGTAGACGCCATTCAGGTAAATCCTGAGCTAACGTTCGTCTTATCTGGCCTAATTATGACGTGACAGTGTCTCCTGTTTTTCCAGGGGTTGACAGTATTTCAAAAGTTACATTTTTGACGGTTTCCTTCTTTTCTATGAACCTGTCTTTGTTTTTATTCCACTCCTGGTAGTGGTCGGACAATGCTTCGGCATGTGCCTTGACAGTATTCTTATCTTGATCCTCTATATTGAGAGTCTCAATCTGTTTGGAAAGATCATCAACGACATTCTCGATCGTGTGTATTGCGATTTTAACTCCCTTTACGTCATCAGAGATGACATTATAATCTTCTTTTAATGTTGCAGCTTGTTGATGGTATTCCATCACTTTCGAATTTATCTCTGCCTTAGGTTCTTCGACTTTGGCGTCGAACCGTTTGGATATGTCCTCTATTTTCGACTCTACTTGTGTGTCAATTTCTAATCTCATGGCCTTGATCGGACAACTGATTTGGTTTTTTTGCATTACCCAACTGGGTATTTAAATCAGCTGTTATATCTGCTTTTAGTTCGGTCTCTACCGAGTTTAACCGTGAATTTAGGTCATTTATCTCTGTTTGCAGGTCTGTTTTTATTGAATTTATGTCTGTTTTTACTGAATTTATTTTTTCATTAACATTTGCAATGACCTGGTCTTTATTACGCCGTCTTTCGGCCTTCTCATTTTCTTCGCAGGCCTTTTTATCCATTTTTCCTGCTTTTTACATTCCTTTCTTCGTGTTTTCTTCTGTCTTTGCCTTTCGAACTAGCTTTCCGTTATTGACTCGATCATTACAGCCAGGTCACTTTTTTAAAAAACGGGAATAGTTTGCGCTCTAGGACCGGCTTCTAAAATTTCGGTCGCGGCTGCTTCTGCCTCCGTACGTGTACCTATCGCGCGCGATCATAATGGATAGTGAGGTCCATTCGGATCACCACCGTCATATGCTTTTGTCTGTGTCCGCTGTTTACCGTCTTCCACGTTCACGAATTATTTGTCAAACGTCAATGTCCTACAGATATTATTTGTCGTTGCCGCCAGTCGTTTGTCTGTGACGTAGTGCTATGTATGGCTTGCTGGGACCTGAGATGAAATTTTAACTGCGGGTAACAATTGGCGTTCACGTATGTCAAGAAGTCAAGATGGTTCCTATTTATTACAAACAAATGAAATGACACACGTTTTAGCACTTTTGAGCGTAACTATCCGCACTATTGTAAGATTTTGAGCTGCACTGACGACAACAGTACACTTTCACTGAATTTAACTACCGAAGACTGGACTATGGAAAAAATGAAATAAAGCAGTTCCAAGGCGGGAGAAGACAGAGTTAAGTTTTGGTCAACTCGCAAGATGCTACGTCGCTACGGAAGCTTGGTTACTGCATATGAAAATTTTTCATACTTTTTGCTGTCTTGATAGCGGTACGTCTGGATACTCGCGTTTTTTGGTATTTCCTGCGTTCGTTCTTCCCACATGAAAAAATGAAACAGTTATTAAAACAATACCTGACATTCTTTGGACAAGGAGCAGCAAATTAATTTATTTGAGATTTCTAGGAAGAAACATTATCTTTTCCGCGCGTTTTCGTGACCGCGATGCAGTCACACCCGGATCGACACTAAGGGACCAAAAGATTTACTGACTTTAAAAGAAATCAACACTACAGAAATGATAGGAAAACGATATTGTTCCTCCCGCCTCAATGCTGCTTCGGTCTATCAGCGTGGTAGTAATAGCTGGAGATAAAGTAATACAAAATGATTAACATTCAAGTAATGAGGAGGTGGAGAAGGATAATTTGTCTCAATAAGCACACTTCACATACAACACACGTTTTTTAATGCTACATACCTTTTTATATTACAGTTACAATAGCTGGTGCGTATTAACAAAAGCTTTGCACATCACAGGCAATACTTGAGATTAATGTCCTCTTGATGGTGGCTGCTCGTAATTAATTACATAAAACTATATGTTTTCTGAGTGAGAAGACAATTAGCTCATTTACAGACTATTTTGCACAAATTATAAAATACAGATTGCGGATCGCAGCAAGTCCGCGTCCTCCTTTCATGGAATAGAAACAGTAGAAGGTGAAGCGCTCAAGGCCTCATTTGTCTTGGAAAAATAGAATCATTAATTTATGCGTGTACATAGAGATTTACAGCCGCCGCGCAGGAGCGGTAAATACAGGGCTATTACAAATGATTGAAGCGATTTAATAAATTCACTGTAGCTCCATTCATTGACATATGGTCACGACACACTACAGATACGTAGAAAAACTCATAAAGTTTTGTCCGGCTGAAGCTGCACTTCAGGTTTCTGCCGCCAGAGGGCTCGAGAGCGCAGTGAGACAAAATGGCAACAGGAGCCGAGAAAGCGTATGTCCTGCTTGAAATGCACTCACATCAGTCAGTCATAACAGTGCAACGACACTTCAGGATGAAGTTCAACAAAGATCCACCAACTGCTAACTCCATTCGGCGATGGTATGCGCAGTTTAAAGCTTCTGGATGCCTCTGTAAGGGGAAATCAACGGGTCGGCCTGCAGTGAGCGAAGAAACGGTTGAACGCGTGCGGGCAAGTTTCACGCGTAGCCCGCGGAAGTCGACGAATAAAGCAAGCAGGGAGCTAAACGTACCACAGCCGACGGTTTGGAAAATCTTACGGAAAAGGCTAAAGCAGAAGCCTTACCGTTTACAATTGCTACAAGCCCTGACACCCGATGACAAAGTCAAACGCTTTGAATTTTCGGCGCGGTTGCAACAGCTCATGGAAGAGGATGCGTTCAGTGCGAAACTTGTTTTCAGTGATGAAGCAACATTTGTTCTTAATGGTGAAGTGAACAGACACAATGTGCGAATCTGGGCGGTAGAGAATCCTCACGCATTCGTGCAGCAAATTCGCAATTCACCAAAAGTTAACGTGTTTTGTGCAATATCACGGTTTAAAGTTTACGGCCCCTTTTTCTTCTGCGAAAAAAACGTCACAGGACACGTGTATCTGGACATGCTGGAAAATTGGCTCATGCCACAACTGGAGACCGACAGCGCCGACATCATCTTTCAACAGGATGGTGCTCCACCGCACTTCCATCATGATGTTCGGCATTTCTTAAACAGGAGATCGGAAAACCGATGGATCGGCCGTGGTGGAGATCATGATCAGCAATTCATGTCATAGCCTCCACGCTCTCCCGACTTAACCCAGTGCGATTTCTTTCTGTGGGGTTATGTGAAAGATTCAGTGTTTAAACCTCCTCTAGCAAGAAACGGGCCAGAACTGCGAGCTCGCATCAACGATGCTTTTGAACTCATTGATGGGGACATGCTGCGCCGAGTGTGGGATGAACTTGATTATCAGCTTGATGTCTGCCGAATCACTAAAGGGGCACATATCGAACATTTGTGAATGCCTAAAAAAACTTTTTGAGTTTTTGTATGTGTGTGCAAAGCATTGTGAAAAATATCTCAAATAATAAAGTTATTGTAGAGCTTTGAAATCGCTTCAATCATTTGTAATAACCCTGTATAAACAATAATAGATTCTGTTGCTACTATGCGACGGTTCATTTCTTTTACATTACAATTGTTTGATAACTTCAGGCCATCAGACGTTTACTATTGAGCGTATACTAATGTTTGTGAGGCGAAAATTACCAATATTACAGTGCTCACCTAGTTCCGAATTGTCTGCTAAGTTAATCCAGATTTTTTGAAGTTGGATTAGAAGGGTCGAGCTGATAAAAGCATTCAAGCCATGCCTACTCCATGTAGCCTGTTGTATGTATAGAACTCTTTCTTATTATTGCGCCTATGGCGTCGTCTCCACATAACAAAGAAATTGGAATGTTTCGTGCAGTGTGCAACAGTTACACGCTCCACGCCTACTCAACTGTAATCGTGGCGCCACGAAATCGCTACTTTTTTTTTTATAGTCGAACAAGAAAACAAAGCTCTTTTCTGAGGTTTCCATCTATGACGTTCCTCCAACCAATTTCTTGTAGCGTATTTCCATTCTGCACACAAGAAAACGATAGGAATTATTCTTAAGTAAAAGTAAAAATATTTAAAAATTCGTAAACATTTGTCACAGACATTGTTTACAAACTGAAAAGAGAGACAAGCGCTTATTAGTCTAACGTAAAAATTGTTCGCAATTATGCTGTCAAATTTTTCACAAATAAGAGACGCAAAACCAAATTAAAGATACTTAGAAATCCTATTATTTAATGTATAAAATACATTATCATGTTGCCCTTTTTGGTTTCTGTTGTCGTGAACTACACAACAGTACAAGACTCATGTTCCTGTTAAACGCTTCTCCTTTCTTTTTCCACATTCCCGAAAGCCTGGGTCATTCAGAAAATAATGCCGCTTATTTATTTTATTTTTATTTTATAAGAAAACTAAATGCCACATATACAGAATATCCCTATAGCATTCACAAATAATTTTATCACTTTTCTGTATTATCAGCGCCTTTGTCCACAGATCTTTTTTTTTCATGTTGAAACAGTAGCATGTATGCGTCTGCCGTAAAAATCTCGGTCCTGTTTCATCCACCACCGGCACACAGAATTTCTCAGGGTCTCTACGTCATAGAACTACCTTTACCGACGGGCAACTAGCTACGCAATTCATAATACGTAGTAATCCGGCGGTCGTCACGGGTGGTACGGCAGACACGCCGGATGTTGTGTGACGTCACTGCATCTGCTGGTTAGCCCTTCAGCTTCTCTGCAGCGATGAACTTACGCATTATCTAACGATCTTGACGTTCACTGTGGCATCTCGATACTCCCTCCTCAGTCTTTCATGAATGCGACTGGGCGTTGCACCGAATTTAGTCACAGAACACTGTCTCCTATGTATTCTGATGTCATACAGTCTGTCTCTCCTAAGAGTCTAAGGCACATTTTATCTGGTGTTTTGGCAGATAGTCACAATTTCGGTTTTACAACGTGTAGTTGGATTCAGCCCGAACTAATATTGGTCATCACGTCTTTCATACGACATCCAGCATCGATCGAAAGCGTCGGTTTTTTTCTCGCTACAAACAAAATTATTTTTAAAGTGGAACGTGCCCGTTCGACATAGCAGTCTCATATTAGTGTAGTATTATATTCATTTTATCGGTGTGTACCAACAGGGACAGTAAAACACGGAGAATAATCAGCTGTGATTGCACCGCCCTGGTGCACTAATTTGGGGCCACTATATCGAACACACACGTAGAGTTTCACCTTAAAAATCATTTGGTTCGTAGCGGGAAACGAATCGACACTTTCCGTTCACGCAGGGCGTCGTACGAAAGAGTGACGCTGATTCCAGATACACGTTGCAGAAACGAAATTGCAAATATCTGCCGAATCACCAGAGAAAATGCTTCCGACGATCCATAGGGAAGACACCCGGTATAGTGCTCTCATCTGCTGATTTAGGACGCTGTTACTGCATTGGGCTGTAGGAAGCGGTTTGCGGAAATGCACCAAATTCATTACTTCATTATCAGCATAATGGAGGAGGAGAAAGTTGGGAGGAATTGCTCTCTCGCTGACCCTCGGCATTCAAACGTGGTGCTAAATAGCTTTTTGTATAAGATAGCTGTTACAGAGATACATCGAAAAGTGAAGTTGTTAGAGCTCCCTGTTCACTGCTTCGGTTAATGTAAACACTCTAACGTGAAGATGAGTGTGTAACGTATTCGAATGCTGTGAGATGGACTGGAAAAATCGGCGATCGCATTTATTAGGAGCCCCGTGCCATATTGGTATGAAATTATCCGTCGGAGTGAAATAAATCTGCGACGGAGCGCTGGATGGCCAGCTGCCAGTATAAGCTGTGGCCACCCGCCAGCCAGTAACGGCTTATTTACTGCTCCAGAGTGAGATACCGCCACGCGATGAAATTCAAGAGCCCACTTAATGGACTCGTGAACTAAATTGTATCCGCTCCAAACGTCTGGCGGCATTGCTCACCACCAAGTCAGGTATATTATAGTGGGCGTTTTGCCTCAGAATTCAGAAATGATGGTGTTACCATCTCCGGAATGAATTTTTCACTCTGTAGCGCAGTGTGCCCTTATACGAAAGCTCTTGGCAGATTAAGAACGTCTGTCGTACAGGGACGTAATTTTAATCTGCCAGGAACTGTCACGTTACCACTTCCCTGAAAACCGGTCATTTCAGAAAACGTTCTTCTTACTAAAACATCTTGACTACGTGTTACGTAATCTCCCGTCGGCGAGATCCATACGCACAAATTCAGCTTTACTTATCTGACAAGCCACCTACCGGCCTTCGTATGGAAGGCTGACAAGAGGCGATAGTCCTTGCTCGAAGATAAGGTACCTGGTTCGAATCTGAAGCAGGAAAAGACAGTACCCAGCATTTCAATAAAATCTTCACCGATTTCTTGTCGCATAAGATCGCAGTGGGAGAGCGAAATTTCGGATGGGCGACGTGCCGGTGTGCATCAAAGTGAACATCATCAGTGAAAATATTCACCAACGAAAGGGGATAACTTTCTTGGGCTATGTTTAAGCTTCCGACGGATGCTAGTATCTTCGCGGGGCAACGGCCTTGCCGCATTGGATACTCCGGTTCCCGTCAGATCACCCAAGTTAAGCGCTGTCGGGTGTGGTCGGCACTTGGATGGGTGACCATCCGGGCTGTCATGCGCTGCTGCCATTTTTAGGGGTGCACTCAGCCTCGTGATGCCAATTGAGGAGCTACTCGACCGAATGGTGGCGGCTCCGGTCAAAGAAACCCATCGTCACGACCGGGAGAGCGGTTGAAACGTCCCCTTAGAAAAATTTATGAATTACTGTGCTGATAAACCTCTTACATTATTTGATTTTCAAACAGCTGAGCGGAACTGAAAGTAATCAGACATTTCGCTCTTTACCTATTCCGATCAACACTAAACTGACAGCCAATATTTTTAGCGCAACGCAATCTGACTTTCAATAATCCCTACAAAAGAATAGCGCTGACTAACATTAAACTATACCTTTCATGAATCACTTACCTCACAAAACTCTTCGTTACTCGAACTACTGCAATACAGCGAGCGCCACTACTGCCAGCTAAATAAAAGATTCAAACTACTGAAGGCACTAACTACTGATAGGCATAGTTAGCAAAAGAAAGATTTTGATAGAGAACAAGCAATATATTTACCTTAATAGTGTTCAAAAGTCATTATACTCCGCCATTTCTCTCCCCACATCCACCACTGCTGGCGGCTCACCTCCAACTGCGCAACGCTACGCGCTGTTACCAGCCAACTGCCCAACACTACAATAGCAAATTCCAACACCCAGCCACAGACTACACACAGCGCAGGCAGTGATTTTCATACAGAGCGCTAGGTGGCGGCGGCGTTACCAATATAAGAACCTAAACAGCCTACTTACACGGTGTGCTGACCACACGCCCCTCCTGTCCGCGGTCGGATGGTCCCGATGGGCCACTTGTGGCCTGAAGACGGAGTGCTTTTTTTATTATCTTCGCTACCAAAGTTCTTGCAGTTAAGAAAGCACATCGATATGGGGCAAGCCAGTTCGACGACATCCTTATTGTCACGGATTAGAGGGGTACACTAAAAAACCTAAAATGTTGCAGTGGGTCTTCAACAGACACTAATTGCCATGTGCTCGATATAATCAAGTTAATCTACCTTTGTGAAAGTCAACATAAATGTGACTAGTTCTTATGGGTCAGGGGACTCTCTGGTATCCCACGAAACAAGCTATCGGACCACCTGGAGAAACAAATTATTGTAGATGTCAAACTTACTGCCAAAGCCTACTAGATACAGATTTGGTTGCTGGCTGAAGAAAATCGTCCATTAAGAATGGTCTGGTCACAGACGTGTAAGATCTCAAAACAGTCCAAAGGACGACATTTGTCCAACACTCACGGACAGATAAATTATGTGGTCTTTTAATAGCGTAATGAATTTTCTGAGTGCAGCACATGGAAGAGGCTGAAAGGCTGGTCTCTAGAACTTTGAAATTAAAATATTTCTCTACATAAGATAAAATTGAACACACAAGGATATTTTACGTTAGTATGTTAAGCACACGATTACCCTATCAAGTCCGTATACTCCTGGACACACTTAAGCTGTAGCACGAAATGGAAATAGACGAATAGATAAAAAAAACACGAAACTTACATAGATAGGCACACACGAATCGGCATTCCTTATACACTGACGGAGGAAACAACTGCAACACCAGGAAAGAGTTGTGTGATGTCAAGGAAAGATGGTAGGTGTGTTTCTATATCTGAAAGACGATGCCTATTCAAGTACCGCCCCAGTCGCATAAGAAAGGTGCTAGTAACTTTACTATGAGAAAGAAAATCAGGTTTTCAGTAAAATACGCAGTAACGGTCATGAGTGATCGTTACCTTTGAGATTGGACGTGACGACGTTACTAAAGAATGCCTTCAAGGCCTGTTTTCCAACAGGATAACGCTCGCCCACACTTCAGTTACAGTTCAGTGACACTGCATCGTACTCTCTTCATACTTTATTTTTTTCCGTACAGTATATTAGTAGTGTAATTAAATCTTTGAATTTTATTTTCAATATTCGCAGCTGCTTGCAAAAATAAGATGTATCTTCAAATGATGAATGGATCTATCTATTTCGTTTGTTGGTTTACAATTATAATATATTTAAAACCCACAACTTTAGACTGAGTGAGGTGGCGTACTGGGTAGCACAGTGGACCCGCATTCGGGAGGAGGACGGTTTAAACCCACGTACTGCCATCCAGGTTTATGTTTTCCTTGATTTCCCTAAGGCGCTCCTGGTTCTTTTCAAAGGGCACGGCCTATTTCCTTTCCCATCCTCGCCACACTTCGAGTTTGTGTTCCGTCTCCAGTGACCTCAATATCGACCGGACGTTAAATGCAATCTTTCTTCATTCCTTTTCACCCTTAGTCTTCTCGGAAGAAATGCTAAGGTTGTGTAGCTGTGAAGTGGAACTCCTACTGGGATGCACTGCACACAGTTTTTTTTTTTTTTTTTTCAAATTCTTCATTTCCAGTAATAGATATTTCGAAATATTCATGCATAGTGCAGATAAACAGCGCGTATCTGAGTAAACTTTCAGGACCATTTCACACGTAAGTCCACGTTTTAATATCAGTAAGCAATTGAAACTGCACCAGTGGTATAGGGATAGTGTCTTTGATTAGAAATCAAAGCGTCCTCGAATGCCGACAACGCTTAAATTTTGATTAATAGTCTCCACTGGCGTCCGAAGGCTTCCGGCATAAAAAGTCGCCTTCATTCTGCCATCAGCCTTGTCAAAGAGGGCGGAAGAACGGGCAGAAGTCCAGGGCCTCCCTTGGCCTTGGAGACGGCCCCTAAAGGCGGAAGAATCAGTAATGATCAACGGCATTAGAATGCAGAAGGCAATGTGTCCCACTGCATTAAAGACACATAACGTGTATCCACAGGACATGTGGCCCGTAATTGAAAAAGTGTCATGATGATCTTTCCACTGGCCTCAGATTTCCTATTTGTTTCGTTCCTATGTGACTTATATTTCTGTATTTCCCTGAACATTTTTGTACTCCCATCTTTCACTGATCAGCTGAAGTATTTCATCTGTTATCCGAGGTTTCTTCGCAGTTGCTTTACTTGTATCTACGGTTTTCTTTTCAACTTCCGTGATTGCCCTCTTTGGAAATGTCCGTTCCTCTTCAACTGCACTGCTTGCTGAGCTGTGCTTAGGGAACTTCAAGCGTGTCTCTTCGTTCCTTCGTACTTCCGTATCCCACTTCTTTGCGAACTGATTTTTTCTGACTGGTGTCTTAAACTTCAGCCTACTCTTCATCATTACTAAATTGTGATCTGAGTTTATATCTGTTCCTGGGTATGCCTTACAGTCCAATAACTGATTTCGAAATCTCACCCTCAAATCTTCTTGTATCTCCTGGCATTTTCCAAGTATACCTTCTCTTCGGTGAAACTAAAAACAAGGGCGATAACATCAAGAATGCAATGGGAACCCCATTGTTAAATGCAGAGGAGAGATGCGGATAGGTGGAAAAAGAGCTCGTACTGAGGCGTTCAGACAGTCGTTTTTCCCTCGCGCGATCCACGAATGGATCAAGGGGGAGGGGGGGGGGGGAAGGAGAGAAATATGACCTTGGTGCGAATTGTGCCCTACGTCACTCACCGCGTGGTGGCTAGCGGAGTATATATTTAGATATGTAGATGTAGAGTAGATTGAGGGGCTTGTCTGATGACGCGACAGAAGAAGAAACAGGAGTCGACAGAGAATAGATAGGGGATCCAGTACTAGAATCAGAATTTAAAAGAGCTTTGGAAGACTTAAGATCTAATAAGGCAGAATGTATAGATAACATTCCATTGTACTTTTTAAAACCATTGGGGGAAGTGACAACAAACCGACTATTCACGTTAGTGTGTAGAATGTATGAGACTGGCGATATACGAGGGTTGAATGAAAAGTAACGCCTCCACCTTCGTTAATTGGGTTTGGATGGAAATATTTTAATAAATCAAACGCAGAAATAATCCTTAGAATGTGATCTTTAATTACCAATATTCTCGTTTCCACATAATCACCAGCCAACTGGATACATTTCTGCCAACGATGTACAAGTTTTCTGAAGCCGTCACAGAAGAAGTCAACACTCTGTTTCCTCAACCACAGTCTCACAGTTCTCTCAGCGTCTTCATCAGAAGCATAATGATGACCCGGCAGATCGTCTTTCATGATCGGGAACAGATGGAAGTCAGACTGTGATAAATCTGGACTGTACGGAGGATGCCGTACGGTGGTGAGATTCAGTCTCTGAAGTTCTGTTCTGGTGACACGTGAAGTGTGTGGTTTGGCATTGTCATGCTGCAGGAAAACATTTCCCTTTTCCTTTCGGACCCTTTTTAGCCATCGTTTCAGAGTTCGCGGCGCTGTGATGTAACGCTCTGAATTTATTGTTGTTCCACGATCAAGGAAATCAACATGGATAGCACCATCTGCGTCCCAGAACACGTGGCCATGATTTTTCCAGCTGGGAGCTGCGTCTTGATTTTCTTTTCCTGGGGCGAGTCTTCGTGTCTATATTCCATAGACTGACATTTCGTCTCCGTGTCGTAATGGTGTACCCACGTTTCGTCTCGTGTCACAATTGAATGGAGAAAGACGTCACCTTCATTCTCGTAACGCTAGAGGAATTCCTGGCAAATTTCAAGTCTGTGCGCTTTCATTTCATGAATCAGTATACGGGGTTCTCATCGTGCACAGATGTTCCGATAGCCAAGCAAAGCAATAATGTGATCCACACGTTCTTGTGCAATACCGAATGTGCTTGCAATTTCTCTCTGAGTGATACGACGATCGTCCTGAATCAATCTGTCAACATCTTGCTTGTGAAACTTGGTGGTTGCTGTCGCAGGACGTCCAATTGTTCGTTTGTCACCCAGGTCAGATGTTCCCGCCTCAACACCTTTAAACTTACTCGTCTAACGACGCACAGTACTCGCATCAACACAATCACCATAAACTGCTTTCATTCTCTGATGAATCTCTTTTGAGGTGACACCTCCTACTGTCAAAAATTCAATGGCTGCACGTTGCTTAGATCGCATTGACTTACCGTCTGCGTGGGGTTCCATACTTTACACTGTAACAACACAACAGTTCGATGCTAAGGCTTCCCGCCAACTGGAGCTGTAGAGAAGAAGCTACGGAAGAAGCCAGTACCTGCCGATAACAATTCTGCCAACTGTTGAAGAGTTACGAAGGTGGAGACATTACTTTTCATTAAACCCTATTACATTCAGACTTTCGGAGGAACATCATCCACACAATTCTGCAAGAGACGACAAGTGAGAGTGTTATCGCACAGTCAACTTAACAGCTCATGCAAACAAGTTGCTGGCACAAATAATATACAGAACAATGGAAAAGAGAACAAGATATGGTAGTTTGGGTTTGGGGAAGGTAAACGTACCAGAGAGGCAGTTCTGACGTTGCGGCTGATAATGGAAGCAAGACTGAAGGAAAATCGAGACATGTTCACTGGATTTATCACCCTGTAAAAAAAGCATTTGACAATGTAAAATGGTGCAAGATGTTCGAAATTCCGAGAAAAGTAGTGGTAAGTTATAGGGAGAGACGGGTAATATAGAATATGTACTAGAACCAAGAGGGAACAAAGAGACTGGAAGACCAAGAACGTATTACAAATGGTGTGCGACAGGAATGTAGTCTTTCGCCCCATTTGTTCAATCTGTACCTCGAAGAAGCGATAATGTAAATGAAAGAAACGTTCAAGAGTGAAATTATAATTCAAGATGAACGGATATCAACGGTACTATTCGCTGATGACACTGCTATCCTCAGTGAAAATGAAGACGAATTACAAGATGTGTTGAATGAAATGAACAGTCGAATAAGTACAAAATATGGACTGAGAGTAAATCGAAGGAAGACGAAAGTAATGAAAAGCAGGGGAAATGAGAACAACGAGAAGATTAGGATTAATAGTCACGAAGTAGAAGAAGTTAAGGAATTCTGCTACCTAGGCAGCAAAATATCCCATGACGTACAGAACAAGCAGGACATAAAAAGCAGGTTAGCATTGACAAAAATTGCATTCCTGGCTGAGAGAAGTCTGCTATATCAAACACAAGCTATAACTCGAGGAAGAAATTTCGGAGAATGTACGTTTGGAGCACAGCCTTGTATGGTAGTGAGACATGGGCCCTGCGAATACAGGAACAGAAAAGAATCGAATTCTTTCAGACGTGGTGCTGCAGAAGAATGTTGAAAACTTAGGTGGACTGATGAAGTAAGTAATGAGGAGGTTCTTCACAGAACAGGTGAGGAAAGGAACATATGGAAAAAACTGGCAAGGGACAGGACATCAGCGAATTCCGGTAACTTCCATGGTACTAGAGGGGGACGTAGGAGGTAAAAATTATAGAGGAAGACAGAGATTGGAATACAGTCAATATATAATTGAGGACGTAGGGTGCAATTGCTACTCTGAGATGAAAGGGTTGGCACAGGAGAGGAATACGTTGCGGTCAGCATGAAACGAGTTAGAAATCTGATGACTCAAAAAAAAAAAATGGCGATTCTTCCCACTGCGGTGACCAAAGCAGAACCACAAATACGTCAGTAACGATTCCCAGGTAGTACAGTACAACAAGCACTTTATTCAAAGACAGAATTACAAATAGCTGCTGAATGTAAGTCATTGACGGTAACTGCTTCGTGTTCTGACTAACAATCTCGCTGGTTAGGATGAATGGGCACTTACAGCAACTACTTGAAGTTAGCAGATATTCCATGGTATACTGTTCCTGAATCACAGACTCCAATGAGACCGTGGTCTGTGGAGAGCAATGGCTTCCATGGGGACAGCTCAGTTGCTCGTCGTGGTGTCTTCTGGGACTGGAGTTCTAGCTCAGGGGTCCGTCGTTGCTACGGAGAGTAGATCCTAGAGCGCAAGGTTGATTGTTCCGAGTCAGGGAGGGCATATGACCAGCACAGGTAACATAGTACCGCAACTGTGCACTTCAAGCGCCTATGTTAGTGCTGTCCTCACTGTGAGCGGTCAGTGTGTGCAAACCAATCGTTGAGTTTATTCATATGCAGCCACGACGGCCAGTGTTATGATTGAAAAGCTGTGCTTTTAAATCAGCGTTGTGGAGCTGGCGGTAGATGCCTTCTGGTCCAGTACAGCAACCGGTCCGCCCTGGTTTGCCTGAGCTAGGTGTTTTCTATATTTTTCAGGTAAATTTGTACTAACTGACGAAAGAACATGTATACACGTATACAGATGTATAAATTCGCCTTGACGACCATTAAGATCATTTCCGTGTTATGCCCTGTCTCTCTCAAACTCTTGTAGTAATCATAGTAATCAGCGTGTGACTGTGAGCAATGTGTGTGGTGGACGTGAGTAACTAGTGTGCGACAGCGTGTGAATTTGTGTTGGACGGGAAGTGTGTCCGGGTAACCAAAGCCGTTAAGGCGACCGCTCGTGTAAAGTGGGAAATCCGGGTTCGAGTTCCAGTATGACACAAATTTTCATTTGTCGCCTTTGAATTCATTTTAGTGCCCGAATATGGCCAATGTTATAATTTCTGTTTCATCATGTATATGCGCGGCTGTAGGGTCAAGAATAGTATGTTCTTTCGGACATGACCGATGGAAGAGACAGCAAAAAAATGGTTCAAATGGCTCTGAGCACTATGGGACTCAACTGCTGTGGTCATAAGTCCCCTAGAACTTAGAACTACTTAAACGTAACTAACCTAAGGACATCACACACATCCATGCCCGAGGCAGGATTCGAACCTGCGACCGTAGCGGTCGTGCGGTTACAGACTGTAGCGCCTTTAACCGCTCGGCCACTCCGGCCGGCGAAGAGACAGCATACACATATAAAGAGAATTTATATTAGTTAAGAACTTGGAAAGCTGCGCTTCCGCATTGGATATAGAAGTCATCCACTACGCTTTTGGTAACCAGGGGCAAAAAGAATGATGCTGATTGCGACTGTGCTGTTTTAGGAAAGCTACTGCCAATTACTGACACAAATTTGTTAAAAAATACTTTGATTTCCACATTAGCACCTCTTTCCTTACAAGCCTCGTCACATTCCAACTCTTTTAATGTTCTCTGAAAATACGGTACCATGTTTTCTACAGACGTGTCTCAGAACGGTATCGTTTTACATTGTTTCGTTTCAGTAGTTGTGGATCTCGAGCAGACAATGCACAATTAACAGGACAAACATTAAAGTTTTAACCGTCTTCAGTCTGTGAGAAGTTACGAGTCAGTGAATTAATAGCAATTGCGGTACATTTGTTGAACATTCAAAGACTCAAAATAAGTGTTTCTATTGATGTTCTTTGCACAAGAATGTTTCTATATGGCAGTATTACCGTCCAGTATTTATGCCGTACATTGTTGTCTGAAACATCCATTAATTCTGTGCCCCTCTCCTAATGGACGAAATTCATATCGTGTAGACGCACGTTAGGAACGCCTGCAGGTAATTATTTTCTTTGCGTATAGTATCTGATAAATAACATCAATATTTTCATTACCATATGTGGAAATTTCCAAAAACAGTCTCAAGCGTCTCTCGTTGTTTTCACCAGTTGCCGCCACGACTGGTAAACGATGGGCGTTTGCTGCAATACTAAAAAAATCTAAAGCCATGGGCGATCTTCTGTTGGACTGAGCAACTTTAGAAATTACCATTTGTGAGCTGTGGCAGCAGTAGGAGAAAAACATTCGTGAATGTAACTGGAACTGAACCTACTAGCCACCCGGACTTAGTATTGTTAACGCTTCCAAGCTTTTCAACTACCGCCTCAGCCATTGTCACAATTTGTTCATGGTGCCGTGCTGCTTTCAAAGTATGATACCTTAATACGTGTATGCAGTATGTCTCATTTCTTTCACGGTGTCTTGAGAGGTATACATCAGATTAAAAGTGACGATCGTCTTTTCACGTTGAAATCTACGGTAACGACTACAAAGTTCTGTATCTAAGAAAGTGTCACAATGTTAAATATATTAAATATATTATCTGCTAACTGTCATTATACGCAGCAACCAAAAATTCTTCGCACATGTGGTGGCCTCCGATAGTAAACTAACTGATCTTTGTTGGATTCAAGGTTCAAAAATCCAATTATTTTATGTCTACATAAACGAACTGTAGATTTAGAAGTTTAGGCATAGGTATTTTCGTATGCAATCTTTATCATGCATTCGAAAATACAAAGTCAAACAAGTGTAATCGAAATTTATTTGTGAACACAGCAGCTGCGTGCCACACACCACGGATCGGTATTTGATGTTGAACCGCTCAATACACGGGGAGCACCATTTATAGCGCCAAGGCTGTGGGTTCGGGGAAACACAGAGTCTGTGACGTAACACTTGACTTCTGCGAGCGTCCTAGTGGTCATATTGACAACTATAGTTAGGAAAAGAAGCCAAAGAAAGAAAAAAAATATGTTGTCTCAACACCATCAACATTTCACTTCAAATAACAGCTACGGTCGTCAACCATGTCATCACATGACAAAATTGCAAAAAAAAATCTTCAACCTTGGAAGTGAATAAATGTTTTCTTTGGAGAATAATTTACAACAAAGTAGCTTTCAGATAACTGACCTTACATGAAAAGAGTTGACACGTATGGTGACAGTTATACAGATTACCGGCAAAGTGTGCAATTTATCAAAAGTGTTTACCGAGATACACATGGATGTTTCGAACAACGCGCGGCATACATCCTGGACGATAACACTACCATATAGAAACGTTCTTGTGCAAAGAACATCAAAAGAGACACTTACTTTGAGTCTTTGAATGTTCAGCAAATGTAACAAAATTGCTGATAATTCATGGTCAACATTCTCACATTCTGAAGACGGTTAAAACTTTAATGTTCGCCCTTTTGATTGTTCATTGTCTGCTCAAGCTCCACAACAACTGAAACGAAACAATGTAGCACGAGGCAGTTTTGAGCCACGTCTGCAGAAAACACGGTACAGTACTTTCAGAGGACATTAAAAGAGTTGGATTGTGATGAGACATGTAAATAAAGAGTTGCTAAGGTGGTGATCGAAGTGTTTCTTAACAAATTTGTGACAGTAACTGACAGAACCTGTCCTAAAACAGCACAGTCCTTTTTAAATAAATCGGAGTGTTTTAGTTTGCTGAAAAAGAGCATATCACTTTATCAAGAAACATAGGGTGTTAAAACAAAATAGTTCTACTTAAACAGTCAGTGCTCATCCGACAGAAAAGGCGACGTTGTTTTCGCAAGACCCTGTTGAGTAACTTTACAAAACCGACATTCGATAGAGAATGTGCGACAATTCTGTTGCCTTCATCGCATATCTCGGTAACATCTGCCTGTTGGAGGAACCTAAAGCTCATCCTAAACTCCAATATTATGACGTTACTGCTGGAAAACGAACTTCTAAATCACACAACTACACACAGACAAGCGCGCGCGCGCTGACACACACACGCACACACACACACACACACACACACACGCACACACACACACAAAACCACGCAGTTGGTAGATATAGATGAAAGTGAAAACAGATGTGAAAATTAACGAACAATCAGTTTAATAAGCCACAGCTGCAAAATACAAACGCGAATTCTTTAGAGACGAATGGAAAAACTAGTAGAAGCCGACCTCGGGGAAGATCAGTTTGGATTCTGTATAGATATTGGAACACGAGAGGCAATACTGACCTTACGACTTATCTTAGAAGCTAGATTAAGGAAAGGCAATCCTACGTTTCTAGCATTTGTAGACTTAGAGAAAGCGTTTCACAATGTTGACTGGAATACTCTCCTTCAAATTCTGAAGGTGGCAGGGGTAAAATACAGGGAGCGAAAGGCCATTTACAATGTGTATAGAAACCAGATGGCTGTTATAAGAGTCGAGGGACATGAAAGAGAAGCAGTGGTTGGGAAGGGAGTGAGACAGGGTTGTAGCCTTTCCCCTGTGATATTCAATTTTATATTGAGCAAGCAGTGAAGGAAACAAAAGAAAAATTCGGAGTAGGTATTAAAATCCATGGAGAAGTAATAAAAACTTTGAGGTTTGCCGATGACATTGTAATTCTGTCAGAGACAGTAAAGGACTTGGAAGAGCAGTTGAACGGAATGGATAGTGTGTTGAAAGGGGGATGTAAGATGAACATCAACAAAAGCAAAACGAGGATAATGGAATGTAGTCGAATTAAGTCGGGTGTTGCTGAGGGAATTAGAATAGGAAATGAAACACTTAAAGTAGTAAAGGAGTTTTGCTATTTGGGGAGCAAAATAACTGATGATGGGCGAAGAAGAGAGGATATAAAATGTAGACTGGCAATGGCAAGGAAAGCGTTTCTGAAGAAGAGAAATTTGTTAAGATCGAATATAGATTTAAGTATCAGGAAGTCATTTCTGAAAGTATTCGTATGGAGTGTAGCCATGTATGGAAGTGAAACATGGACGATAAATAGTTTGGACAAGAAGAGAATAGAAGCTTTCGAAATGTGGTGCTATAGAAGAATGCTGAAGATCAGATGGGTTGAGTACGTAACTAATGAGGAGGTATTGAATAGGATTGGGGAAAAGAGGAGTTTGTGGCACAACTTACTAGAAGAAGGGATCGATTGGTAGGACGTTCTGAGGCATCAAGGGATCACCGATTTAGTATTGGAGGGCAGCGTGGAGGGTAAAAATCGTAGAGGGAGACCAAGAGATGAATACACTAAGCAGATTCAAAAGGATGTAGATTGCTGTAGGTACTGAGAGATGAAGAAGCTTGCACAGGATAGAGTAGCATGGAGAGCTGCATCAAACCAGTCTCAGGACTGAAGACCACAACAACAACAACAGATGAACGTGTAGTTTCGGTTTTCTTAAGATTGAGCAAGGCGTTAGATGAGCACCACGTCGACTAATAACCAAGATAAGAGTACACAGAACATGCTCACAGGTGTACGATTCCACATTCTTTTCGATAATAGGATCTAATACGTTTTACTGCACGGTTAATGTTACAAAGAACCCAAAATACACCGCCTGACGAAAAACTGAAGTATTCAGGAAACATGGACGAATCTCAGTCGGTGGGTATGGAAGTTATTAGAGTTGCAATTCTTCCTGACAGTTAAGAAGACCTCCAGAGAACGGAAGTGCTGATCGTTGTAAGCAGGCCTGCTCGGGTTTGTGAGAGTAGTGAACAGTGTCAGATATTGAGTGTTGACTGTGAAGGACACTGAGATGCCACAAATGGCGGGCTGGTTGAACCGTGTAATATCCAGATTTGTGGGGCATTCGGATGCGATAGTGGCTAGTGTTGGACTGCATGGGAAGGCGAGGGCTGGAACATTCGCCGTCAAGGTTGCGTTCGGCCGCGTCCGGTCACCACAGGCGATGATCGGCGTACTGTGCAGCAAGCAAGTCGTAACCTCTTCGTATCTGCGCCTACCATTCGAGAACAAGTAAGGGGTTCCTTGCGATGTTCTGGGTCATCCAGCCCGATTGGACGAAGACTGATAGCAGCGAGATGAGTGAATTACTGTCATATTCATTGACGAACGTTGTAACTACAACAGAAATGGCTGGGTTTGGTGCGGTGACGTGATGGAAGCACTGGCTGCTGATGGATGGAGTCGCGTTCAATATTGATCCACGGCTCTACACCGCTCCGGATGACCACCGTCGGCGAGTGTGGTGTCGGCGTAGACATCGGTACCGTTCTTCCAATATTCTGGAGCAGCACTTCTGGGTCCCGGTGTGGGGCGCCGGGGTTCATTGTACTACAGGATACGGCTAGTAGTGACTGAGGGAACTCCGAGGGCGCGACGGTACGTCGCGGACACTCTGAGATCTGCCCTCACGCGACAGCACCGCGGTGACATTTTTCAACATGGCCGTGCTCGTGCACATACGACTCGCATCTCTATGAACTGTCTGCCTGGTGTTGAGGAACTACCGCGGCCAGCAGTCTCCCCAAGTTGTGTCCCCGTTATAACGTGTATCGTATCAACTCGCACCTCAGCTCCGTCCCATTACCAGCACACAGGGTATAGGGCACCAGCCGCAACAACTGTACAACTGTGACCCAGTTAGCCTCACGAGAGGATACAATAGCTGTATAAAATCTTTCACGACTGCATGAGTGCAGGCATCCAATGGGCTGTGGGCTGACAACTGGGCACATACTGCGAGGTTTTATTTAATTTTTTTGGAAATTTGACTCTATTCTGTGATTACCGAAATAATAGCACATACCCTCTCAACCCACGCGGTTTCATTCAGTTGCCTCCTTCCCTTCTGGATGCTTCACTGTTTTTGGTCAGACAGTGTGCTATTGATAGTGCCCAACAGAACTTCCGATTTTCTTAATACATGTAAACTGTTATCCAGATATAGTCGTAGAAACATTGTCTGCCGCACATGATTAGCCGAGCGGTGTAAGGCGCTGCATTCATGGACAATGGGGCTGGTCCCGGCAGAGGTTCGAGTCCTCCCTCGGATATGTGTGTGTGTGTGTGTGTGTGTGTGTGTGTGTGTGTGTGTTTGTCGTTAGGATAATTTAGGTTAAGTAGTGTGTAAGCTTAGGGATTGATGGCCTTAGCAGTTAAGTCCCATAACATTTCACACACATTTGAACATTTGAAACATTGTCTGGCTGCTCATCTGATGATTCTGTGTCTCGGAAAAGTATCCACGTCGGTCAACCGTGAGAGAAGGCAGAAAGACTTTGCAAAATTACCATTTCCTGTAATGGCTAGCGGCTCTCTACAAATGTAGATGCAAGCAAGACAATGCTCCGTAATAAAGTGAAATTACTTTATTTATCAGATTAGTGGCAAACATGCGAAACACGTTACATCGTACTAATATTTAGGACTAATAATAAGAAGCAATACGCAATAACGAAAACCGTTAAAATCAATACATATAGAGGGGAAAGGAAGACTTGAATCTCAAAGAGGGGAGCTCGGAAAATGCTGCGCGTCTTTAAAGGAAATCGCTTTCATGGCGTTAATTCTGGAGAGCCGCTCTTGCGTTTAGAGTCTTTACCATACTAACACGATAGCAGACACCGAAGGAGGTTTCAGTCAGTTGCTAAAACCGTAGCAGGTCAGAGTAGCCCGTCCGACAGAGATGCTCGGGGAACGTAAATCGGAATCCTTTGAAGAAAGGCGACATTGTTCTTATGTAACGTTTCTGATTAAGTTTATAGATTCGGTATACGTGGAAGACAGTGCGACATTCCGTTGCCACCATTGTTTACATCGCGTAGCTATCATAGGAGTGAAACGTAAGAGATCGGGGCGTGTGCAGAGTGCTACAGGAGTCGCGTAGCGCAGACAGCAGAAATGTTTGGCTCATGAGGAACTGCTCGATGGTCGCATCTCTTTAACTCCTCAGGAACACACATTGTGTTCGCTAGACTGCTGGTGACTCCTTCCGCTGAACTGATGCGATTTTTGTACAACCACCCTCCACAGTGCTCGACGACTCCTGTTCGTCAGTACATGTGGCGTACCTGGCCTTGGTTTAGCTGCGGTTTGTAACAATATCACCACTTGCAAAGTAGGTTATAAATCAGATTAATAATGTTGCTCACGCAGCATATGTTCGCTTTATCGGGCAACAACAAAGTTATTCGTCAGAATGGAAATAATGAAGTCACTGTAAAAAAGTCATTAATTTTTGCCACTTATCTTGAATGGATTCCCACGTAGAATTCGTCGAAGTTTTTATGGCTCATCTTGTTGATTCTAGGGCGATTCCACTTTGACTGCTAGAAGGTCCAGATCAGTATTTTAGCAATATTTGAAGATCTAATAAATGCGTTTTTCAGGAAATTCTTAATGATCAAACAATCCCAGATCCGAACAATGGTATGGTAGAAATAATTTTTGACTTGGTGTTCACGATCCACATTTTTATTAAACTTCTTGTAAATTCACGTATACTTCCTCTTAATTGTCACATCATCAAGGAAACAGTTTTGTATCAATCTTCATATATTTAATTTCCACTTTAACCAAACACAAGACTTGACTGTTCTTTTACAAAGCGAAATAACAACTTAACTTCTGCAAAGTGAAACAAAGACTGCCCTGTGCGCATTCGCGCCAAAAAGGTTACTAGTAAGTCAAAGATTATGACAGTCTCACAGAAATGAATACACACAAGAACCATATCACTGTAATGTATCGATACATCGGAGTACCTATACATTAATAAAACCAAATGTGAATATTGTCACAAAAATATGTCTTGTTACTTCGCAGAAAAGTAGTACGACATTACTGGTATCGAGAACTGGGGTTGGAGTGCCGTAATGGTCACGTAAATAAACAACCATTACAGGTTGTTCCTTCGCGATTCCGCTTCCCAGTCACATCACCAGAAACCTGGACACCTTTAGAAGGGTTGAAATGCCCCTGATGGATTTGTTACGCGGATGACATCCTGTGACCTTCGAGGCCGCTGACCTCCCTCAACCCACACACTCTGCTGTTACTGCTTCTCCACTGACAATACAACGCTCCTCGCCTCTTTTTTTTATGGCGGATTTTCTTCTCGTGACATTTAGTGGCCAATTCCGCATTACGTAGCGGTGTCCGGATACTTCTGATGAGATACTGTACAGTTCATAATGTGAAATCTGAATGAAATATGAGGACAAATGGATAAATGAAGTTAAAATATTCAATTTTTCTTTCGTGGCGCCGGCCGGTATGGCCGAGCGGTTCTAGGCGCTTCAGTTTGTTACCGCGTGACCGCTACGGTCGCAGGTTCGAATCCTGCCACTGGCATGGATGTGTGTGATGTCCTTAGGTTAGTTAGGTTTAACTAACTCTAAGTGCTAGGGGACTGATGACCTCAGATGTGAAGTCCCATAGTGCACAGAGCTATTTGAGCCGTCTTTCGTGGCTTCGCAACAAATTCTTTTGCGAGGAACATACTACAAAAATTTTGAAATGTGTAAACAAATGTTTTTTCGCAATGTGAATTCAGGGATAGATGATGTAAATAAATCAAAAAGCTGCTGAATGCTATTTACATTCGTTTCACAAGATCACACGGTACCGTGGTTTGGGGTAACTCAGCAAGACAAATGAAGTCCGGCAGTCTGTAACACGACACGAATTATTTGTTATGTAAATTCAAGAACGTTTTGCAGAAGTCACTTCAAGGAAGGGTTTACTTTAACAAATGCCTCTCGGAATACATGCCTAATGGTGAAATTCTGCGGTACATTATCAGTCTCCCGATCAAGCGAACAGCTCTGTTCATCGTATCAATGGGAAAAAAAAGACAAATCTACATTAAAATTTAAAATAAGGTATCTTGGTCCAGAAATGTGTCCACTACTGAGGAACATATATTTCTAATACCTTGCTGGCTGTTGCAAAAAAATATAGCAAGTATATTTTACAGCTTCAACTATTTCTTACTTAACTGAACTGACAAATTTCTCAGCAGAACTAATTTATGTGTTCTTCTTCTTCTTGTTCTTTCGAATGGACCACGGTGTTTAACTTTTCAGCCTGGAGAGACACTTGATGTTTGCCCAGTAATCCAGCATTCTCTGGCTATGTTTCTCCTTTCTCTCCTACGGCCACAGGGCGCTGGTCTTGTTACGGGGTGATCTGTCCTAAAACCTCTTTTCTTTTAGTATCCTTCTGAGAAGTGCTCCGTTTCTAATGTCGCTTTCAGTTACGTTCAATTCCTGAATGTCTTTCTTGACTTATATCATCCATGGTGTCACGGTCTTCCTGCTCTTCCAGTAGTTGAGAAGTCGGTTGGTCAGACTTGTTTGGCCCATCCTTATGATATGTCCTTAGAAAGCGAGACGTCTCTTCCTGGCTACATCTGTGATTTTCTCGGTATGATTGTATAGCTCCTGATTTGACTGCCCTTTGTACTCACCATCTGTTTTGAGCGGTCCCAGAATTTTTCCCAGGATCTTCCTCTCCTGGATCTCTAGTTCATCTGTCATGCCTTTCCTGTTCAGATTCAAGCATTCTGAGGCATATAGGGCTTCAGTGCGGATAACTATTTGGTAGTGGTTTAGTTTGGAATAGCGAGATAGGCATTTCTTATAATAGATGTTCTTGGTTAATCGATATGGTAATTGTAACTTATTAATCTGAGTTGTTGGTGCTGTTCCTCCTGGTAGGTTAGGTTCCAACCATGCTCGTAGATGCTTGAATGTGTCAACTTTCTCAATCTGACCTTGTTCCAACTGTAGCTCATTGGGACTGATGTTGGTATTTTGTCTTTTCTAGTGACAATAGAAGCCTCGAGTTTGAACACATTGAGCTGCTTTACTGCTACTTCCGCTGAGCTTGCTATAAGTGCCAGATCATCTGCGAAAAATAAACAGTCTACTACTAGTCTCTTCCGTTTGTGCCCCAGGTAAATTCATTAATAACAATATCATACAATGAGTTGTATGTAATATGTACTATGCCGCCTCAATAATCAAGCACGATTTTACGATGTATTGAGTATAGCCCTGTGCCATCGCATACTTGAATATAGGCGCCACAGCACAGTTGAATACGTATAAGCCCTGTTAAGTTAACTTATCTGATTGTCTGGATGTTAGAAAGGATTCCCTATTTCTTAGGGAATACTCATAAGCATGCGTGAATTTCAAGGCCCGCGATAATAGTATGCGGAAGCACTCACAGATAACTGACGTGTTACAAAAAATGTAGTTAAAGCAGTTATATGCCTAGTAATATCATTTCTCGCTTGATGCCATTAATTACATCTATATACAAAACTTAACCACTTGAAAGCCGGCCTCACTCTGAATTGCCTATTGTATATTTCTAAATCATAAAACAAGAAAATAGTAGGCTAGTAGAAGCAGAAAACATAAATATAATTGCAGCCTATTTTAAACCGCACACAAATGCTTTAGAAATAATTGACGAAATAGTCACACTCATCAAACAATGCGACAGCAAACCCACCATTATTGCAGGCGATCTCAACTGCAGAATAGACACGGAGAACTATAAAACAAAACTAGTCATGGAAACCCTAGAAGAAGATGGTTTCACCCTACTGAACGATAGACACATACCTACATACACATGCCACAATAGGAAAAGCACCATTGATATCGCATTAACAAAAGGAGAAATAGAAGGAAGTATTCAACCAATATGGCATGACTCCATTACTCCTATACGAAAACAAATTCCAATGTTGATAAAAATGACTATCGTCACGTCACCGCCAGCTAGAAAGACCCACCAAATCACACAAAGAAAAATTGATATAGAAAAATTAACAAACCAGCAAGAACAAACAACACAAATTGAAACTGTAATAGGGGAAGGAGACCTTGAAAAAGCAACCGACAAAATAGAAGACCTCCTAAAAAATTCAGTGATACAAACAAACCCAAAAACAAGGACGTCGAAAAGATGGTTCGATGCTGAATGCTACAGCAAAAGGAACACTGTTCTAAGAACGCTCCACAGATTAAGAAACCAGCAAGACGATGAAACATACAGACTGTACGCAGAAGAGAGGAGAATCTACAAAAAACTAATAGAAGAGAAGAAAAAAGAATACATAGAAAGAGGCAAAAATAGAAGCGGATGAAGCAGACAAAGACCCATACATAGCAGCAGGACCAAGAAAACTGGCTCATACACCAAATATAGACATGAAGGAATGGGAACACCATTTCAGTAAGATACTGAACAAACAAGGAATCAAAACACCTCAAAAGAAAGAGAAACAACATCAAACTAAGGAAAAAGACAATATATGGGAACTTCTAAATGAAGAAGATGTATAAGAAGTAATAAAAGCACTGAAGAACAAGAAAGCAGCAGGACCCGATAATATATATAATGAACATATAAAAGATGCAAGAAAGGCCCTCCAACACGTATGGATCAAACTATTTAACAAATGCCTGGAACTTGGAAGAATTCCGACACAATGGAGACACTCGACAATAAAAGTTCTCTACAAAGGTAGAAGAGACCCAACAGACCCAAACAAGTACAGAGGCATAGCCCTGGAAAATACTCAATTCAAGATGTTTTCAAAGATAATTACACAAAAAATCAAAGCCTCTGTGGACAGTCATCTCCCACTACGACAAATGGGTTTCAGATCTGGAAGATAAACACTTAAGGCAGTCAGTCTTCTTTTAAACAACATCGACGAAGCGCTACAAAACAAACAAATGTTCTACACAATGTTCATAGACTTTACCAAAGCCTTTGACCTACTAGTCCGAAAATTGGAAAACACAATGGGAGAAGATAGCGCATGGGTAAAAATACTCAAGTCGATCCGCGAATACAACTTAACCACAGTATCAGACAACCTCTCTTTTCCGAACCTCATTCTGCAATCGAACAGAGTCTTACAGGGTGACGCAATGAGCCCTTTGCTGTACATTCTTGCCATTGAAGAAGTACTCCGAATTGGAGAAAATGAAGAAGATATATACGTATATGCACACGCTGACGACATAGCCGTAGGTTCAACAGATTTATAGAAGCTGCAGAAAATCATTGAGAAAATAGACAGATAATGCAGTTAACACAAACTACACATAAACATAACAAAGACTGAAATGCTAATTTTCAGAAAAGGAGGCAAAACACCCAAGAATGCGCAAATCAGCATCAGAGGACAAAAAATAAAAATCTCATCAGACTTTAAATACCTAGGGGTGACATTGCAACCAACAGGCAGATGCTTCACAAAACATACAGCAGAACGTGCAGCCCAAGCAATAATAGCAATACAGGACTTCAAAAACATCCGTCTACTCAGTCTAGAAATGGCCATGAAATTATTCAATGCAAAAATCTTGCCAATCTTGGCCTATGGGATGGAGGTTATATGGGACCACCTGACAGAAAAAAATGTAGAAACACTAGAAAAGGAAAAATCGACTTATCTAAAAAGAGCACTAGGTCTCTCAAAGACAACAAGATCTAGACTAGTGTACCTGCTAGCGAGAGAGACATTCCTAACTGAAGACATCAAACTTCGATATATGATGCCACACACCAGGGCTTCCAGAAAGCAACTGTCATGGAGGGCAAACGAGAAAAAAATATGGCCGGAGTTCTATGGCACCGAAGCAATGACGAACCGCTCATAGACAGCACCAAACTTCGAGCTGCGACATGTCGCAACTAGACTTTCTATTCACAGCTTTCATCATCTAATTTGCAAAAACCCAACCACAACATGCGTATGTGAACTGTGTAACGAAGCCTGTGAACGATATCACATAGTACCGTCAAAAAATAGTGAAATCAATAAATGTATATGCAAAAATGTAAAATGTAAATGTAAATGTAAAATGTTAAGCAAAGTAACTGTATATGGCTATTTGGCTGCAATTTTATTAAATAAATATTGTATACTTATATCAATATGTCGCGCTGTGTGAAGAGTCTAATCCACTTCGAAATTAATATTGGATTGTATAACGTATATAAAACCTTTCACTTTGTGATAATGTGTCAATTTCAACAGTAAAATTACTTATGTAAACTTGTGAGTAAAAAAATTAAATCCAGCAAAATTACGCTCTTTTTTCCTATTAGTTAGATACTGTACTAGAGATTACAATAGAAGCAAGGCTAGTGATGTAATTTATCACATGTATTGGATATTTTTTATTTTTTATGTTGCGATCATCAATTTTAACTTTTTCTTCTGCAGTGTACCTTTGTTTTTAAGAAAACTGTTTATGCGATGTGAATGATTCGAATAGAATATATGAAACTACGCTTCTCAATTAATTTCTTTTAAGAATGATAGATTTTCTTTTGACAAATAGACAGTCATAACTTCGTTAAATTGTTTATGACAAGTTCAGCACAGTTACGACTGTGTATCAAATATTGATCGTCTTTGCCTTTATTAATATGATTTTTTCCAGATATTGTAGTTTTAAGACCGTTCGTCTTTGTTTTTAACATCGGTCGCAGACGGAAGCTCTACCTTTTATAGTAACATGGCTTTATTTTTGCTTTTATCCCAATACATCAGTATAGTACAGCCAAAATTGTTGTAGCTTACGAGTGCAGGCACAAATCTACAGTCCCACCAGCGGACAGCACTAAAAAAGCTAAACAAACCATCATTTTTCACCATAATGTGGCACATTTGTTCAAAACTCACAAGCTCTTCGGGAGTTGGTGTTACGGGCCCCATTACAATGCCTGGATTAAATGATAACACGACACAATTAAGTAAATAAGTGACAGCTTTGTTGTACATTTGCTCCTTTTACTGGTTCCTTAAGCGTTCCTTGTCTATCTCCAACACTGCTAGGGCAGATCTTTACTAAAGCACGAGAAAATTAACGCTCTAGGAACGAGCCCAACTTCTGTATACATGCACTAGGGTGTATCACAATAAAATACCGCTGTTGAATTATTACGCTCAAGGCCCAAAATACCAGCTCACCTTCAACAAAACAGCCGTTAACTTTATCACCTCAGAGTATGCCACACAACGAGCTATCCACATCTCAGTTACCTTTGAGCGTGGTTACCGAAACCCTAGATTTACAGCACGGAAGCATACGGGGCCCAGTTCGCTATCCCCATACCAAACCTCAGAATCTTTACTCACCGCACATGTTAGTTAGCTCCCATCGTCTCGTGTATCCAAAACTATGCTCTTCTCGTCCAGTACAAGTGGTACTGGTGTAAAAGGACGCGAACCATTGGATTTTGAACAAATGTACGGCACCGCTACCCCTTTTTAACAATTTCAAGGTTGTCGGCTGCACTGCCAGCGGCCTGCTGCAGCTGAGGGTTGCGTCCTATCTGGACTACGAGGATGACGGGTTTTCTTACACCACAGCGAATCACGGACAAGCTGGTCCTGCGTTGTTATGACATGTATAATGTAATTACAAAACAAATGTTAAACACTTTAACACATACTCATAAGAACATATTCTGGATTTTAAAACTTATCCAGATGTCGCTTTCAATGACGAAACGCGAAAAAAATGTCCGTACTCCTAAGTGACACAGCACAAATATCTGAGAGTGCAGTTCGTCAGAGGAGACACGGCATCAGCCGTTCTTGAAGTGCCACGCACATGAAGCAAAGTGTGTATCGAAGTAGGGGACGTTCCTCTAACAGCAGAGCTATTTGTTGAACGTAAACGACATTGCAGCCTTCCTACAAGGGGCCAGGATTCGATTCCCGGTCGGGTCGGAGGTTTTCTCCAATCGGGCTCTGGACGTTGTGTTGTCCTTATCTTCGTACCGTCACAACTGACATGAAAATCGCCTGTATGGCGTCACATGTCAAACCTACGCCTATGTTACTTCGTCCCGGGGTACGGATTGACCCTAATTAATATTCTGAATTTGTCCTAGTATGTTGTCGTATCGCCTTTCCACTGTTGAGCTGGCTATATGGGCACCTACCGAAAGCCAATTAAGACGGAAAAATGGCCGGCGACTGGGCAGGCTTTGAGTGGTGCTGAACGCAGTATAAAATTCTCTTAAACTCTGTTTCTATCAGTATAAAGCTACTACCAAAACCGTAGCTTCCGCGCGACCAAAGAGATTTGCACACACCAAAACAACATCAACAAGATGGACCAAAGAAACCTACAATGCAGGCTGATCCACAGACTGGCGAACCTTGCGGTAGGGACAGTACTCTAACAATAAACATTTATGTATTTATTTATTTATTTTGCCATCGACGCAGCACCACATTAGCGTATTACAGCATAAACGTTGAAATCACAGTGACTTGTCTTGTCCGAGTATATTCACGTGATTGTTACAGCTAATTTGTGAAGACTATACATAATTTAAAATCTACGACTGAAATTGCACGAGACATTGATAGAAATTCCGTGGAACGATCTGGATCTCTCGAAATCGATAAGTCGACCGGCAGCGCTCGTGGTGGAGACGAGGCTAGTTTTCTGCCCTCTGGGGCGCAGGTCCTGTTGCACAGTGTACTGCAGGAGTTGGTCAGTGATCAATGAAGTGGTTCTCCGCTTGCGGAAAGTTTCGAAAGAGATCGTGAGGGCGTTCCCGTGAGCTGGAGTACGTACTAGATCCGTCATTCGCCCATCTTCAATGCGAATGCGTGCCTCTGTAGTGGGTGCATACCTACTATGCAGGAAGAGGATGGGTAACTGAGTGTGAAACCAGCAGCCAGTTGGAAGTGTTTAAGTAACGGACGACGCGTACTTGGCGAGAGTTATTAGAACATAATGAATTCCGTTTTGCTCCGATGGAAGTCTGAAGGCCAAGTGCGCCAACCTCGGACTGAACGATAACGAAGGTCCCGTGATAACGGTTAAAAATAAAGCTCTATTGAAATGTCTCTGTGGTGCATCATCATCATAATCATAATCATCATCATAACCTTCTTCTTGAGAATTAGGCTGTTGCCTGTTCCGAATTCAGGAACAAAATCATTCCCATCTTTTTCGACGTCCTCTAATGTCTCTTTTTCCGGGGATTTCTGCGACCTGTCGTTCTTGTGAGGTGTTGTCTCCAATCTTCATTATATTTTTGAATTTTTTCGTTCACATTGGAAGTATTTCATTCAGTTCTCATTTCTTCATTTCTAATCCTGTCTCTCCTTGTGCAACCCTTCGTACTCCTTACGAACCTCAACTCTACTGTCTGTATTTTTTTTTGCTTGTTTTTTGTGGTAACCGAGCTTTCGCTTCTGTAGTACGAGAGCAGTTCGGATTGCGTCCTTCATTGGGCCAAACATATGGAAATCCGACCGTGCGAGATCGGGGCTGTAGGGTGCATGAGGAAGAACAGTCCACTGAAATTTTGTGAGCTCCTCTCGGGTGCGAAGACTTGTGTGAGGTCTTGCGTTGTCATGAAGAAGGAGAAGTTCGTTCAGATTTTTGTGCCTACGAACACGCTGAAGTCGTTTCTTCAATTTCTGAAGAGTAGCACAATACACTTCAGAGTTGATCGTTTGACCATGGGGAAGGACATCGAACAGAATAACCCCTTCAGCGTCCCAGAAGACTGTAACCATGACTTTACCGGCTGAGGGTATGGCTTTAAACTTTTTCTTGGTAGGGGAGTGGGTGTGGCGCCACTCCATTGATTGCCGTTTTGTTTCAGGTTCGAAGTGATGAACCCATGTTTCATCGCCTGTAACAATCTTCGACAAGAAATTGTCACCCTCAGCCACATGACGAGCAAGCAATTCCGCACAGATGGTTCTCCTTTGCTCTTTATGGTGTTCGGTTAGACAACGAGGGACCCAGCGGGAACAAACCTTTGAATATCCCAACTGGTGAACAATTGTGACAGCACTACCAACAGAGATGTCAAGTTGAGCACTGAGTTGTTTGATGGTGATCCGTCGATCATCTCGAACGAGTGTGTTCGCACGCTCCGCCATTGCAGGAGTCACAGCTGTGCACGGCCGGCCCGCACGCGGGAGATCAGACAGTCTTGCTTGACCTTGCGGCGATGATGACACACGCTTTGCCCAACGACTCACCGTGCTTTTGTCCACTGCCAGATCACCGTAGACATTCTGCAAGCGCCTATGAATATCTGAGATGCCCTGGTTTTCCGCCAAAAGAAACTCGATCACTGCCCGTTGTTTGCAACGCACAACCGTTAAACCGTTACAGACGCCATTTTAACAGCTCTGTACAGCGCTGCCACCTGTCGGAAGTCAATGAAACTACACGAGACGAAGCGGGAATGTTTGAAAATATTCCACAAGAAATTTCCGGTTTTTTCAACCAAAATTGGCCGCGAAAAAAAAATGTGTTGCATTACTTATTGAACTGCCCTCGTACAACAACCACGTCTGGCCGTAATAACGGCCTTGAGTCAAACAGAGCCTGGATGGCGTGTACAGGTACAGCTGCCCATGCAGCTTCAGCACGATACCACAGTTCATCAACAGTAGTGACTGGCGTATTGTGACGAGCCAGTGGCTCGGCCACCATTGACCAGACGTTTTTAATTTTCGGTATCCAGAAACGCCCGTACAGGACCTGCAACATGCCGTCATGCATTATACTGCTGAAATGTAGGGTTTCGCAGGGATTGAATGAAGGGTAGAGCCACGGGTCGTAAAACATCTGAAATGTAACGTCCACTGTTCAAAGTGCCGTCAATGCGAACAAGAGGTGACCGAGACTTGTAACCAATGGCACCCCATACCATCACGCCGGGTGATACGCCAGTATGGCGGTGACAAATACACGCTCCCAATGTGCGTTCACTGCGATGTCGCCAAACACGGATGCGACCATCATGATGCTGTAAACAGAACCTGGATTCATCCGAAAAAATGACGTTTTCCCATTCGTGTACCCAGGTTCGTCGTTGAGTACACCATCGCAGGCGCTCCTATCTGTAATGCAGCGTCAAGGGTAACAGCAGCCATGGTCCCCGAGCAGATAGTCCATGCTGCTGCAAACGTCGTCGAACTGTTCGTGCAGATGGTTGTTGTCTTGCAAACGTCCCCATCTGTTGACTCACGGATCGAGACGTGGCTGCACGATCCGTTACAGCCATGCGGATAAGATGCCTGTCATCTCGACTGCTAGTGATACGAGGCCGTTGGGATCCAGCACGGCGTTTCGTATTACCCTCCAGAACTCCCCGATTACATATTCTGCTAACAATCATTGGATCTCGACCAACGCGAGCAGCAGTGTCGCGATACGATAAACCGCAATCGCGATAGGCTACAATCCGACCTTTATCAAAGTCGGAAACGTTATGGTATGCATTTCCCCTCCTTACACGAGGCATCACAACAACGTTTCACAAGGCAACGCCGGTCAACTGCTGTTTGTGTATGAGAAATCGGTTGGAAACTTTCCTCATCTCAGCACGTTGTAGGTGTCGCCACTGGCGCCAACCTTGTGTGAATGCTCTGAAAAGCTAATCATTTGCATATCACAGCATCTTCTTCCTGTCGGTTAAATTTCGCGTCTGTAGCGCGTCTACTTCGTGGTGTAGCAATTTTAATGGCCAGTAGTGTAGTATATAAAATGCGAGTTGCATTTGTAGGTGATCATCTGGTAAGTCCCAGTCTACTGACTGGTTTGATGCAGTCCACCACGAATTCCTTTCCCGTGCCAACCTCTTCACCTCAGAGTAGAACGTGAAACCTATGTCCTCAACTATTTGCTGCATGTATTCCAATCTCTGTCTTCCTCTACAGTTTTTTCCGTCTACAGCTCCCTCTAGTACCATGGAAGTCATTCTCTGGTGTCTTAACAGATGTCCTATCATCGTGTCCCTTCTCCTTGTCAGTGTTTTCCACATATTTCGTTTCTCGCCGATTCTGCGCGGAATCTCTTCATTCGTTACCTTATCAGACAATATGATCTACAAAATTCGTCTGTAGCGTCGCAACTCAAATGCTTCGATTCTGTTCCCACAGTAGTCCATGTTTCACTACCATACAATGCTGTACTCCAGACGTACGTTCTCAGACGCTCCTTCCTCAAATTAAGGCCTATGTTTGATACTAATAGACCTCTCTTGGCCAGGAATGTGCTTTTTGCCCATGTCATTATGGTTTTGATGTCTTCCTCGCTCCGTCCGTCACTAGTTATTTTGCTGCCTAGGTAACAGAATTCCTTAATATTATTTACTTAGTGACCATGTAGTTTGATGGTTCTCATTTCTGCTACTTCTCATTACTTTCATCCTTCTTCGATTTAACCTCAGTACATATTTTGTACGCATTACACTGTCCATTCCGTTCTGTAGATCATGTAATTCTTCTCGACTTTCGCTTAGGATAGCAATGTCATCAGCGAATCGTATCACTGATATCCTTTCACCTTGAATTCCACTCCTGAACCTTCCTGTTATTTCCATTATTGCTTCTTTGATGTACATATTGAATAGAAAGGGGCGAAAGACTACATCCTTGTCTTACACCCTTTTTAGTCCGAGCACTTCGTTCTTGGACGCCGAGTCTTATTATTTCCTTTTGGCTCTTGTACATATTATATATTACCCGCCTCTCCCTATAGCTTACCACTATTTTTTTAAGAATTTCGAACATAATGCACCATTTTACATTGTCGAACGCTTTTTCCAGGTCGAAAAATCCTATGAACGTGTCTTGATTTTTTTGTAGTCTTCGTTCCAATATCAATCGCAACGTCAAAATTTCCTCTCTGGTGCCTTAACTTTTCCTAAAGCCAAACTCGTCGTCATCTAACACCTTGTCAGTTTTCTTTTCCATTTTTCTGTGTGTTGTTCTTGTCAGCCACTTGGATGCATGAGCTGTTAAGCTGATTGTGCAATAATTCTCTCACCTGTCAGCACTTGCAGTATTCGGAACTCTGTGGATGATATTTTTCCGAAAGTCAGATGGTATGTCGCCAGACTCATACATTCTACACAGCTTCTTGAAGAGTCGTTTTGTTGCCACTTCCCCCAATGATTTTAGAAAATCTGATGGAATGTTGTCTGTCTCATCTGCCTTATTTGATCTCAAGTCCTCTGAAGCTCTCTTAAATTCTGATTCTAATACCGGGTCCGCTATCTCTTCTAAATCGACTCCTGTTTCTTCTTCTATCACATCAGACATATCTCCCCCCTAATAGAAGCCTTCAATGTACTCTTTCCACCCATCCGCTCTCTCCTCTGCATTTAACAGCGGAATTCCCGCTACGCTTTTAACGTTACCATTCTTGCTTTTAATTTCCTATTTGCTGGGTCAATCCTTCCGACAACCATTTCTTTTTCGCTTACTTCACATTTTTCATGCAGCCATTTGGTTTTAGCTTACCTGAACTTCCTATTTATTTCGTTCCTCGGCGACTTGTATTTCTGTATTCCTGAATTTCCCTGAACATTTTTGTACGTCCTTCTTTCATCGATCAGCTGAAGTATTTTTCCTGTACCCATGGTTTCTTCGCTGTTACCTTCTTTATACCTGTGTTTTTCTTTCCAACTTCTGTGATTGTCCTTTTTAGAGATGTCCATTCCTGCTCAACTGTACTGCGTACTTAGCTGTTCCTCACTGCTGTATCTACAGTCTTACAGAACTTCAAGCGTGTCTCGTCATTCGTTAGTACTACCGTATCCCACTTCTTTGCATATTGATTCTTCCTGACCACCAATCTCTTAAACTTCAGCCTACTCTTCATCACTACTACATTGTGATTTGAGTCTGTCCAGAATACTCGTTCGTACTTGCCAGAGGATGTTCTAGTCTGTGAATAAGAGGGATAATGCGAATATTGCATGATGGAAAACTGGCAATTGTTTGATACACACAGGCGGAGGTCTACTATGATGGACAGATCTGCAGGGAAGGACAAGTTCGATGGTCTGCCGTTTCCCCCAACACCGGTCCAGTGGATTATTGTCTGAGACTATGCAGAAATCATTTCTAGTGCAGAGACTCCACATCAACGTGTCACGGTAGCCAGGGAATCATTAACACCTTAGATGATGATGATGATGATGATGATGATGTTTGGTTTGTGGGGCACTCAACTTCGCGGTTATCAGCGCCCGTACAAATTCCCAACCTTTGCTCAGTCCAGATCGCCACTTTCATGAATTATGATGGAAGGATGAGGAGAGGACAACACAAACACAAACACAAACACATTAGACAGCGTGGGTGGGAAAGGAGGAGGGCGTGATGTTTGAAACAGAGCGACAATCCATGAACCTACGAGGGCTTTTATGTACAGAAGTGGGCAGTTTTCAACGATTGATATGAATTTCTGAGCTCACAATACTGTAAATCGATCCTTTATTAATATCCCAAAATAAAGGTTTTTTTAATATCTACATCTCGTTTTGTGGTTTGTAACGATATTCGTGGTACATAACTTTTTGTGTGCCTTCGTTGATAAATGTCACCTGAAAGGGAAATTGCTGCACGAACAGAAGTCGTCTGTTATTAGCACCTGAGAACCGCTCCAACCAAATTGTTCGTCCCCATTCTCACAACAATCAGTAAGATGCAATTTACATAATAATTCTTGCTACATTGCTTGCACCTCCTAATAATGAACTGTGTGAGGGATCTGTCATTGCGCTTGCTTCATTTGTATTCGAGCAGTTCCATAGTACTAAAAAATTTGCTTTCGTATTTTGAGTGATACTGCGAAGACTTATCACAACACTCATAGCGTTGTATTACAGGATGTACCGATTGTTTCCATGATGAATTAAAAGGACAAACTCACATTGCCTCAAAGCTGCTGGAAGCTGAAGGAAATAACGTCCATTTTAGAGTTCCATATGGGAAGTTGGTACAAATTACTTTCTTTGAATAGAACATTTAAATCTGAAAAAAATTTCTGGTAAGTTTCTTCATATGTTGCTCCGATGCCATTATCTTCTCGGTATTGATGAGATCTAAATTTTGAAAAATCCTTTCGTCTGGAAACTAACAGTAATTAAATCATTTTTCTTCATCGACAGATTGGGAACTGGGACCAGACAAGATTATTTCTTTTTACAAGTACGAGTCTCTGCGACCTACAACAACAGATAAAATCGTTCTTCCGGGAATCCATAGTGCTCGAGGATGAAGTAAAAATGGTCGCAGGCCAAAACTAAAAGCATTGTGAACATTCGTTATTTGCAAATCGGAAGCAGGAAAACAAAATTTTTGTTGAAAATGGCTCTGAGCACTATGGGACTTAACATCTATGGTCATCAGTCCCCTAGAACTTAGAACTACTTAAACCTAACTAACCTAAGGACAGCACACAACACCCAGCCATCACGAGGCAGAGAAAATCCCTGATCCCGCTGGGAATCGAACCCGGCATAATTTTTGTAATAATTTCTAGAGAAAGAGTATATTACCGCTTAAAAGTTATCACGAATTTCTTGATGTGTCAGGAACTGCAGTGCTTTAATATTCAGATCTAAGAAAACGCATTTTCTTCTTTACTGCAACATTAAAAATGTATTAATCGGCACTTACATTATACTACACAATTTCCTTCGCATGTGTGTATATGCGTCAGCATAAGATTGTTTTGATGATATTGCTGCATTGCTGAAACATACTAAAAGTTTTATTGTACAAAACATGAAACTCTGCACATAACTATTTAATCCATATTGCTGCATAATTTGTTCTCTATTGAATTTACGCCATTTGTTTAGCGGAAAGGAATTTTATCCATAAAAACTCCGAGGATCATCAAGAAAGAGCGCTTGCACGGCAGATCTGTGATGCTGTGTACTCTTCCTGAAACGACATCGCCTGACGTACGACACAAAACTGAAGGCAAAAAGAGCGTCTTTAACGTAATTCGCAACATCTGGTGCACCCTCTGACTGTTCTCATTACTATGCTACAGCCTCTGTCATACCTATAGTAAGTTAAAGCAATTCAGCGTCTTGCCACAACTTTTAAAAAGTCGATGGTCACCGACTGTATCATTACCGCTGGCTACGGTGTCAGACGGAAAAATGATTCAACCCGATACTGGAACTTTCTGCTGGTGGCATTCCAGGTACAGTCGTGGCGACAAATGGCATGCGCTGGACTATTGATTCCCCGGAATCAGAACTTGGTGACGCGCCTGTTTCACGTGCTAGTCCCTTGACTGGGTACAAACCGATATCTCATTCAAGGGCCATTCATTTTGTGGACTGATGCACTCATCCGTTACGTGACTCCTGAAAGAAATATCTAAAATACAGACATCAATTAAAAACATAGGAGATATGTTTGTGTATAAAAAAGATACTAAAATTTCACGGGATTCTTTTTCTGTGAGTTTTGGTCTATGCTCCACTAGAGTAAAAAAGCCCTCTGTTTTTATTGTTCTTACATTGCATTTTTAGTTGACACAAACGGAGAATTTATTAGAGTTTTTATTATAGTGCTTGATACTAAGATTGCCTGATCTAACTAAATTGTTATCCACCTTCAGCACAACGATAGTACATTTCTATCATGTCTTCCCAGTTTTTCATGAAATATCTACAATAACTGAAATGATAAATGGAAGTTAACACAAATCTTTTCGTCAACACCTACGTTGTTAAGAAGACAGAAGACCTCCGCTGGTTGAATGCACCGGCCTTGAACCTAAGTAACATGCACGACTCGCAGTAAAGGTCTTAAATGTGGAGGTTTCCTTTAAGTTCGCCTGCATCTAATCGACGAACTGATCCTGTATTTAACAATAAACTGGAAAATAACTTACGCTACTGCTTGGAAAACTTCACTGACGTTACTTTTGTATTTATTCTTTCCTTCTTTGTGTGTGCATATTTAAACACTGCTATGCCGACACAGCAGAAACTAATTTACAAAGCTGCCTTTGCCACGTTGCTTAATGGTGTCATATGTCATATCCTGTGAATTCTAAATAGGTGTGGTCCATAATCCTCGTACGTGTATCACCTGCTAGTGGTGCTCCTGTGCAAAGAGTACCAATGAATTCAGGGTACTAAGCAGTAAGATTTAACAAGATCGACTGACGAGATTCAGATCGACGAAAATAAAACATGTCCTTCATACATAGATGCAATCTCTAAAATTGTCAATATACGCATACAATTTGTATCAAGTATACTAACAGAGATAAAACATGTCCTCCCTTAAGTTGAAGTTATATGGGGTTCCAAAACATGCATGATTGTAAAATAGTGTGATAATATGGAACGTATTAGGTATGGCAGATAACAACACACCAGCCGACAGAGCCGTGACTGTTCGCTGCTTGACCCATAATCATGAAATGAGAGAGAGCAGAATCAAATCCACGACGGAAACTCAGAGTTGCTGTACACTTTAAGATCATTGTGTCAAAAAATTAAACAAGAGTGAGAACTTTTGAGTATGTACGTATGCGAAGATGAGAATCCAGTGCTAAATTTATTTATGGTACATCAAAATCTAGATAAAATGATTCAGACTTGAAATATACCGAGTGAGCGGGAGTCATACAGAACACTACCGCGTCGTCACAAACAAAAATTGCTTCTAATAGACGAGGCTACTGTGGAGCGATGGGAATTAAATGTATCTTTAAAAAAGGGACAATGCATTGAGTTTAAATGCGACACGAAAGACTCAAGATTGAAAGTTTAACTAATTACAAATGAAAAGTACAGCAATGTGGATTTTTTGTGATTTCATTTTATAATCAAAGAATCTTTTCTACCAAGTAACGACGGAAGAATGTGTTAGTATGAAAGTCTAACTCTTGACTTATATTTGTGAATGATGCGTACTTCAACGCATGTATGTTTATGTGTGTGCGTTTTCCCTAGGAAGATATTTAAATGTTCGTTGTTCACGCAGTTAGAGGCAGTGTTCAATAATAGGTCAAAATTTACACTTAATGCTTAGAGTTTGATGTTATCAATCTGTGATAACTGCTTATCCATATGTAATGCGTAAACGAAGACGTAATTCTGATGAAGATATTAAAAGCCTGAGTTTCAGTATCTAACACGTATGAGGCATATAAGTATTACACAAGTTTTACGCATTTCTGGAGCTGGTGCACTGGATCCTTTTGTTATATGTTCATTTTTCACAGCGATATCTCTACATATTTAACTATTAGCTTCCTCATTAATCAAGATTTTATTTGAGCGTTTCATGTGTGCGTAAGGGAACATCTTATCACAGAACCACTACTCGTAGGGAGCAAAAGCCTATATCACGTAGGCACGCCATTAGAACCCTTTGGATAACACAGATGAAGGCTATTAGATTTAAAATTTTCCCCACATGCGTCTCATTCCTGACAATATTTTTACTGTTGTGAAGTGCTCACCTATGGTTAGGCACACTAGTTTGTTTCGAAATGTTCTCATAGTTAATCTGCTTACTGTAATGAATTTCTTCAATGAAAATATATGTAAGTTGTTCTTTTTAGCCACAATGCTGTTATCCAAGACACGAAACTCCAACAGCAGCTTAAGTGATAACTTACCCAACTACAATTTGCCACTTCATGCAAGCAACAACGTCCTAAATGATCAACCACGCAGTTAAATGAGAGGAGACTATCTATTAAATTTGCTAGCCTGCTATAGTGCTCTGTCTTCCCTGTACACATGAGAAGAATGCATGTAAGTGAATTGGTAAATATGATACAAAATATAACAATGCTTTTTCTTCATAACAAGAAATGATGTTTCAACATAATCTCCATTTCGCTCTGTACGTTTACTTTAGAATGCTCCTAATTCTTTTTCATCCAGTAGGAAACAAATTTGTTTCAATTTCTGCTAAGTACTGGATAATCCCTTTACTTACCGGCAAGAAATATTTTGAAGTTAAGAAACTGGAATGAAGTCACCTAGAACAAGGACACTACGGAACTATTGAGAAGTGAATGAAGGCATTGGAAAAGTACAATTTTGCTCTCTGATCTTGGCCCTTCTATTAAAAGAGAGTAATGATGGTGCATTTTAAGACACGGGCCCTATCTATTCACAAACAGTAAATCGTGATTAAATATACCGAGAGTGGTCAAAACACGAAAAAAATTTAATCACGTTCCCCGGTAGCCAGGCTGTTCTCGCATTATTCGTTCCAATGTCACCCCCCACGATGTACTAATTTAACTACATAATCATCTCCACACTGTAGTGGCGCGCTAGGTTTCGCACTGTGTCAGATAAGAGTAAATGACTTTCGGATTAGGCTTCAACTTTTCAAAAACAAGATTTATTGAACGTTATTACAAGATCGGTTTCAATCTCGAATCAGAAAAAAATGGCTCTGAGCACTATGGGACTTAACTTCTGAGTTCATCAGTCCCCTAAAACTTAGAACTACTTAAACCTAACAAACCTAAGGATATCACACACATCTATGCCCGAGGCAGGATTCGAACCTGCGACCGTAGTGGTCGCGCGGTTCCAGACTGTAGCGCCTAGAACCGCTCGGCCACTTCGACCGGCTCGAATCAGAAAAGATAGCAACCATCAAGCAGCCAAGTTCTTCATACGTAAGACTTCATTGAGAATGCTGTGTATCAGTTCTTATGAAGTACCTCGCGTCTCATTAATTTCACGAAACATAGCGCTACAGTCTTCCTTACGAAGTCACGAATTTTAAGTACACACTGCACAAAAGGAAACGTGTCGTATTGACAGTGCTCGCACGAGTAGTGTTTTGTCTACTAATGAAGTATATCCCTAAAGCCACAATTGTAGTACGTATATGGACCACAGTAAAAACGGTTCAAATGGCTGTGAGCACTATGGTACAACATCTGAGGTCATCAGTCTCCTAGAACTTAGAACTACTTAAACCTAACTAACCTCAGGACATCAGACACATCCATGCCCGAAACAGGATTCGAACCTGCGACCGTAGTGGTCGCGCGGATCGAGACTGACGTGCCTAGAACCGCTCGGTCACACCGGCCCGCTGGACCACTGTTCATTTGATCCACAGTATGAGTGATTTGTGTCTACGAGTTACTTGTTTTTATTAATTTCTACGATATTAAATCAAGACTGAACAATATTTCCTCTTATTTCAAATGAATACTACATTTATCACCACACCCTCTTGAAACTGAAATGGATCTATTTGATTCTTATCCAGAAGGACATTACCCGGAAGGGACAATTTAGTATAGTGAAGTAAAGTCAATCGGTGGTGCTTGCGTAGAGGTAGCTGTATCTAACATTCCGTGTTGTAATACAGTCTGAAACTGTCGTCGATTGAAGGAGGTAGTTTCAGTGCTCGAAACCTTTCTCAGAAGAACTCGACCAAACTGAATCCAGCTCAAGAAACATATCTGGAAGGACTGTCATGTTCTACCTGCGTGGAACTTTGCAGTGACGTACGTGTATAGAATTTCGGAGGGGGGACGAGTTTCCCCGTGGTGTTCAAGCTGATCTGAAAGACGAAGATGCAGCTAGAAGCCAAACAATATACGTGTCTGGTTTCATTAAGAACTCACAATGAAGCAATATTTCCACGCACCTCCGTTGTCACTTCGGTGGTTGTTGTCAGCGAAGTAGAAAGAAGATTATAATTCAGCGGGACGCTAAATTATAATATACTTTTTACTTCGTTGAATCTAGGTCATTAGAGACGTTTAATGAAGCAGGTTCAATGTATTATTACTTGTCCGTTTGTCATCTGCGCTTTCGTTGCACGACACAGCAAACTTGTATTAAAACTACATCCAAAAGTTGAATTGCACTACATCAACTTCCGGATTATGTGATTTTGCCTGTTGTATCTCGCGGAACGTACAGGGGACGCAAAATTTACTCTTATTTTTAATGTGGCTTAGTTACCTCACTTCATGCATGTAGTGATTGCTGTCATTGCCAGGACACACTGCAAGTCATTTCATTATACATTACGACGGACGGCCAGGGAAGCGACACAACTTCGCACTTGTATATGTATGTTCTGCTCAGTTTCCTGAGCCGTCTACATCCATACTCAGCAACCAAGTGGCAAGTGAATGGCAGAGAGTGCGTTTCATTGCACTGCACGGTACAGTCACATCAATGTTGGACGTCAACTTGCAATAAACCACTCATAGACGGTTAGTGGTAGTACAGCAGTGGAGTGTATATACACTACTGGACATTAAAATGGCTACACCACGAAGATGACGTGCTACAGACGCGAAATTTAACCGACAGGAAAAAGATGCTGTGATATGCAAATGATTAGCTTTTCAGAGCATTCACACAAAGTTGGCGCCGGTGGCGACACCTACAACGTACTGACACGAGGAAAGTTTCAACAGATTTCTCATACACAAACAGCAGTTGACCGGCGTTGCCTTGTGAAACGTTGTTGTGATGCCTCGTGTAAGGAGGGGAAATGCATACCATAACGTTTCCGACTTTGATAAAGGTCGGATTGTAGCCTATCGCGATTGCGGTTTATCGTATCGCGACATTGCTGCTGGCGTTGTTCGAGATCCAATGACTGTCAGCAGAATATTGAATCGGTGAGTTCAGGAGGGTAATACGGAACGCCGTGCTGGATCCCGACGGCCTCGTATCACTAGCAGTCGAGATGACAGGCATCTTATCCGCATGGCTGTAACGGATCATGCAACCACGTCTCGATCCCTGAGTCAACAGATGGGGACGTTTGCAAGGCAACAATCATCTGCACGAACAGTTCGACGACGTTTGCAGCAGCATGGACTATCAGCTCGGAGACCATGGCTGCTGTTACGCTTGACGCTGCATCAGAGACAGGAGCGCCTGCGATGGTGTACTCAGCGACGAACGTGGGTGAACGAATGGCAAAACGACATTTTTTCGGATAAATCCATGTTCTGTTTACAGCATCATGATGGTCGCATCCGTGTTTGGCGACATCGCGGTGAACGCACATTGGAAGCGTGTATTCGTCGTCGCCATACTGGCGTATCACCCGGCGTGATGGTATGGGGTGCAATTGGTTACACGTCTCTGTCACCTATTGTTCGCATTGACGGCACTTTGAACAGTGGACGTTACATTTCAGATGTGTTACGACCCATGGCTCTACCCTTCATTAGATCCCTGCGAAACCCTACATTTCAGCAGGATAATGCACGACCTCAGGTTGCAGGTCCTGTGCGGGCCTTTCTGGATACAGAAAATGTTCGACTGCTGCCCTGGCCAGCACATTCTGCAGATCTCTCACCAACTGAAAACTTCTGGTCAATGGTGGCCGAACAACTGGTTCGTCACAATACGCCAGTCACTACTCTTGATGAACTGTGGTATCGTGTTGAACCTACGTGGGCAGCTGTACTTGTACACGCCATCCAAGTTCTGTTTGACTCAATACCCAGGCGTATCAAGGCCGTTGTTACGGCCAGAGGTGGTTGTTCTGGGTACTGATTTCTCAGGATCTATGCACCCAAATTGCGTGAAAATGTAATTACATGTCAGTTATAGTATAATACATTTGTCCAATGAATACCCGTGATCATCTGCATTTCTTCTTGGTGTAGCAATTTTAATGGCCAATAGTGTAAAATGTGTAGGGGGACGCGGAAAGTAGTGCAGTGTGTGGTCGAAATGCGGAAAATGAGCGATTTATCTGACATCCAAAAGGGCTTTCCGTAGAAGAGTGGAAGCATTTCCGAAACAGGTTGCGTAGCGCCGTTGTTAAAGTATACCGCGCATGGCAAAATGGCCCCGAGCGCAAGTCTAGTCCACCACGGGCTGTAGATGATAGTGGTGAACAACGGCCGCGAAGAAATTTGCGTGCAAATAAGCGTGCAGCTGTTGAGCAACTGACCATCAGGATGAACCAAGAGACTACCAACAGTGCGTCCTCAACGATCTCTCAGCGAACCTTGCTGGACATGGGCTTCCGAAGCAGGCGCCTCGTTCTTGCACCAGTACTGAACGCTGTTCATTGCCGATGAAAGTTGTAATCTGTACGCCAATGCCGTTAAATGGACTTCCTCTGAGTTGTAAAAGTGGTTCAAATGGCTCTGAGCACTATGGGACTTAACATCTGTGATCATCAGTCCCCTAGAACTTAGTACTACTTAAACCTAACTAACCTAAGGACATCACACACATCCATGCCCGAGGCAGGATTCGAACCTGCGACCGTAGCAGTCGCGCGGTTCCAGACTGCGCGCCTAGAACCGCTAGACCACCGCGGCCGGCTGAGTTGTAACAGGTGACCGTTGCAGTTGAAGCACTTTATACGGTCCATTCCACATATCGCCATTGTCGTGTTCGGCCCGGTAACGATCGTCAAAAACTGCGGGCCCAAAGTGGAAGCGTTATGGTCTGGACAATGTCTTCGTGGCACGTGTGCTCTCGTCCTTCTGAAAGGTACAGAGGATCAACACAAGTATGTGTCTAATCTTGAGGACCACGTCCACCGTTATATGCAATTTGGTTTTTCATCGCACGAGCGCATTTACTAGGACGACAGTCCAACGTTCACACAGCTCGCTGTGTACGTACATGGTTCGAAGAGCACCAGAATGAGTTTGAGCCGTGGTAAAAATTGCTGTTTCGAAGAGCCCGCCGCAGCGCATAGTGTAAAGCCGTCTCCCTCCGTTTCTGGAGGTGGCGCCGCTGTGGCAATCGCAGCTTTGGTGTCTCCCTCTGGTGGGAAAGGGGAAAGGTTGCCTGTTCACGTGCATTTAAGGGGCGCTATGAGCTCGCCAGTCGGTCAGTCTGGGTCTCTCGTCCCCAGCTTGCTAGTCTCTCTTCCGTATTTGTTAGGCAGTTAGTGTCTGTCTGTCGGTCGGAGTGCTAGTATCTCTATCGTTCGGATCAACCTTTAAAGCCGGCAACATGAGAGTCTTTCCACTCCGCCAGTAAGAGAACTCAGCTAGTGGTCGCCCGGTCGGGGCTTAGTTCCTGCATCTGAGCCTGCGCATTAGGCCGCCAGTCTGTTCGAGTTTGTTCAGGCAATGGTCATTGGCGGTTGGATCGATCGGTTGGTCGGTCGCGCACTGAGACACAAGATGACTTGTCCGCCTTGAGCGTCAGCGCATGTGAGGTCACCACGTGAGTCCAGTGGGCCGCGCCGTATAGCGAGGGGTAGTGGCTTCGCGGTCGACACGAGTGCAACAGGAGTCGACCCACGACATCGGTCTCGCCGGCGCGAGCGGCGACACCGTGAGACGGGAGACGGGCGCGCCTTCCTGCGTCTTTTGTAGCGGCTGGCAGCGGACGGTTCGGGAGAGCGTTTTGGGGGGTGCTGCGCCAGGTCTTCGCCAGACATCGCTATTTGTTAGAAGTTGATTCGTGATATGTTGTTTCATTTACTTGTTAAGTTCTATTTGTTATCTTGGTCAGTCTGTCGTCCCCAGCTTGCTCGTCTGTCTCTCGTCCGCATTTGTTTGGCAGTTAGTGTCTGTCTGTCGGTCTGCCGTACGTTAATAGCTGCCTCTGTCATGTCTGTCGGATTCGGTGTTCACGAATTTATTGCTTAAGGTGTAAAGGCCGAATTCCTGAAATATGTTTTTATCTTGCCTATCATCTTGAGAGGCGGTATATGTGTAATGTAGAGCATGTTTGTACATTTTATGTAAGACTGCATTTCATGGGTTTCTATTTAAATGGTCATTTTAGTATATAAAGTTGCCACCCTTCCACCGTAAGAGTTTTCTTTTAAAAACAAGTTGCACTTTCGGTGCCAAGTAAATTTGTTTTAATGTGAGTCTTTTTTACCATTTCTATTCCTCCTACCGGGTGCATAGTTTATGTGTTTGTGTGAGTTGTTAAAACGTTTAGTTTAAAGTAATCTGGTGTGTTGCACATTTGCACTAGTGTAGTTTTTCCGAGGTCGTTGTGAGCGGTCGTGACTACGGCCGTGTTAAAAGGGAGCGGCAAGGACCTCAGCCCGAAAGCTCACACTGTCAAATAAAAAATTGTTATTTATGCCTCTGAATAAATCGTAATTTGATATTTAGAATGTGCTTTCTGATTATAATTTGAAATATGATTTTTTTTAAAAAAGGGAAAGGGTTTTTAGGAATAAAATTTCCATTTGTTGAAAGAAATTTTTTTTCATCAGTTACTCACTGGCAACTATTTCCACGCTCACATAGTGTGATTAAATGTGTTAATGTTCTTGATGAATCGCTAGTAAATAAAGTAAATTCTTTAAGAAAAGATTTTGAAAGTAAATCCACGGTTCAGAGTTTACCGTACTTCCCTGGCCACGAAACTTGCCGGACGTAAATCCAAGCGAGGATCAGTGGGACCATCTCGATCGGGATGCTAAATCGGAAACCTAGTGCAGTTTTCCACGACACTAGGGTCGGCCTGGATCCATCTCCTGTCAGTACCTCGCAGAGCCTCACTGACTCGCTTCCTGCGCGTTCGCGCTGCAAAAGGTTGTTATTCAGGCTTTGGACAGGTGGTCGCATTAATGCGACTGGACTGTCTAGTTACCTGCACTTATTCACTTTCCGGTCGTATATGGAGTGAGGGAACAATGATTGCCTAAATACCTATGTGAACTCTGTGATTGGTGTAACGTCACTCCGCAGTCACTGCAGGTGCGATATGTAGTGGACTATAGTATTTTAATGGATTCCTTACTTAATACTGGATCCTGAAAATTTGAAAGAAGGGTGTTGCGGGACAGTTGCCCTCTATGCTGAAGTGTCTGCCTGAAATGTTCGCGCCTTCTTAACTAATCATGACATTCTATGTTTACAAATGGCACATATTTTATTATTCGGAATCCCCAAGTGGAGAAATATGTGGGAACTTTTCTCTGGACAGTCAACGTTTCCACGACACGCGGTGATTTAAACAGAGGAGAGACACAGAGGCAAATTGTGCTGTATGACATGTGGAATAGGGATCAGCATCGCTAACTGGTGTGTTGTGGCTGGCCAGTTCAAATGGTTCACATGGCTCTGAGCACTATGGGACTTAACTTCTGAGGTCATTAGCCCCCTAGAACTTAGAACTACTTAAACCTAACTAACCTAAGGACATCACACACATCCATGCCTGAGGCAGGATTCGAACATGCGACCGTAGCGGTCGCGAGGTTCCAGACTGTAGCGCTTAGAACCGCTCGGCCACTCCGGCCGCTGGCCAGTTCAAAACACTATTATCAGCAGTTATCTGTTATTCAGCATTCATCGTTTCTGGAAGGTTTCCGAAAACTCTCATGTTTGTAATGTATGTCCATCCGCGAATATTTGGTTTATATATAAATAGTAGTAGACTGGCTATGGCGAGGCAATGGCAATTTGTTACATCGAGCATAAATTTAATTGTTAGGAATCTTTTCTGAAAGTATTTGTATGGAGTGCGGCCGTGTATAGAAATTAAACGTGGACGATACTAGTTTAGACAAGAGGAGAATAGAAGTTTTCGAAATGTGGTGCTACAGAAGAATGCTGAAGATTAGTGGATAGAACACGTAAGTAATGAGGAGTTACTGGATAGAATTGGGGAGGAAAGAAGTTTGTGGCACAACTTGACTAGAAGAAGGGATAGGTTGGTAGGACACGTTCTGAGGCATCAGTGGATCACCAATTTAATATTGGAGGAAGCCTGGAGCATAAAAATCGTAGGGGGGGGGGGGGGGGGGACGGACCAAGAGATGTATACAGTTACTCGAAGATGAAGAGGCTTGCACAGGATAGAGTAGCATGGAGAGCTGCATCAAACCAGTCTCGGAACTGAAGACCACAACAACAACAGTGGCAGTCTCCAAACAGGACATCATTTATGTTATGTCTGTACGTTGGCTCTGAGCACTATGGGACTTAACTTCTGAGGTCATCAGTCCCCTAGAACTTAGAACTACTTAAACCTAACTAACCTAAGGACATCACACACACCCATGCCAGAGGCAGGATTCGAACCTGCGACCGTAGCGGTCACGTGGTTTCAGACTGAAGCGCCTAGAACCGCTCGGCCATCCCGGTCTGTACGTTGGTGTTCTCAGTAAACGTGCTTTCAGTGCTAGACGTTGTACTTTACTGACGACCCTCGTTTTGGATTTTGACTTGATTCTGTTTGCGACCTGACGCTATAATTCAGCAACTACAATGTAAACTAATATCTCTAGCATTTATAGGTATCTCTCCTAATTTACCATTTCATGCAGAATACGATTTTCGAAAATTACGTAAAAATTATAGAATTAGCCCGTCTGATAACAATGTTAATACCTTGGTTGTTATGGCTGAGCAGCCACATGCATAGTGATCTAATACTCGAGAAGCCTACGTTCTATGAGCGTACATCTGAAACCGGCTTTATGCGCTTCGACTGCTCCGGAGTATTTCGTCATGTGGGAGTGACTGGCAGGCTCGATGAATTCTTTCTTTCATATCGTATACTGTCTTAGAATCCTCTTGGTGCATCATGTCTTTCATTATTCTCCAAACGAAACAGTTATGGGGAGTTAAATCTGACAACCGTGATAGTCAAGTGTAACCTGTCACTTATGGGAAGAGTTTTTCTATGGAACCTTTAATTGGACATACTAATATATCCTGTACATCTGATATAAGTAAATCGTTACTCACCAAAACAATGATAAAGAAATACATTTTACTACGAAATTAAAGGAATTCAGTCGACTCAGTTTACCAACGGAGGTGGCGCAGTGGCAGCACACTGGACGCATTCAGGTTAAAAATGGTTCAAATGGCTCTGAGCACTATGGGACTCAACATCTGTGGTCATCAGTCCCTTAGAACTTAGTTCTGCTTAAACCTAACTAACCTATGGACATCACACACATCCATGCCCGAGGCAGGATTCGAACCTGCGACCGTAGCGGTCACGTGGTTCCAGACTGAAGCGCCTAGAACCGCACGGCCACACTGGCCGGCCGCATTCAGGAGGACGGCGGTTCAAACCCGCGTCTGGCCACCGTGATTTAGGGTTTTCATGATTTCCCTAAATCGCTTCAGGCAAATGCCAGGATGGTTCCTTCACTACCCTTCCCTAATCCTATGGGCTCGAAGACATCGCTGTTTGGTCCCCTCTGCCAAATCAACCAATCAATTCAGTGTATTACCTGTAAATGCAAATGAAATGGTCCGTTTGTTTCAACAATTTCTGACTGTCTACATTTCTGACAGTCGCTCTTCTGTTACTGAACACATCCCCCTGATCACACAAAGCTCGTTAAAGACACCTTCGTTATCCTGGCTGAGCCTAGGGATACCATCTGCACTGTGACTCCGGTGCTAAGTCGGCTTCTTTAACAGCAGTGTACAGCCCGACCACTTGCCGTGCTCCCCTGCTCGTGCGCGAGGCGGACCTTCTGCAAATTCTGCTGGCGACTGGTAGAGCTTGCTTTCATGCAGGATCTTATTTAGGTGTTGTACATGCAGTTCAACACAGGAAATTATTTCCTACGTTGGTCAAATACTGACAACGAATCCACCGGATCATTTTTCATTTATCGGTAGAAATTAATTTGTTCTGATTTGATACGAGTTCTGCATTCAGGTTTTACGTCAGTTACAAGACAGTTTGGGAAAATAGGCGCGTAACAGCAGTCACTTGGCCCCTCAGCATTAGATTTCAAAGTGGCTCCAGCAGTCCAGAGTATGACAGTCGTACAGCCGAGATGTTGATTTAGAAACCGGGCGCAGAAGGTGGTTGTTGTCTGGTTGTCATCTCCGCTTGATGACTTGTCGTAAACATGGATGCAATACGGGCATAGGAGTGGGGGAGGGGGCGACCTTCAGTATATCTTACGAAATTGCGTCAGCTATAATCTGATACCGGGAAAAGTGCTGATGTCAGCGATTTTCTGGCAACAACCCGCAGCCCTAGCCTGCTACTGAAGTGCAGTATTCTTCAGGCGGTATTTCCGCGCCTAAAAATCATGCTATTCTTCATGCAGGAAGACAGTTATTGCCGGAAGAATATCTGCACTTGTGTTGGCATTAACAGCTCTTCTAACCTGTACATGACTGATGATTGTGGGTACTGGACACTAATGCGAATCTGTACGTACAATGTCCGGAAAAAAATGTCGTAACCCGTGTGAGGAGACCTTAACATCTGTCTTATAACCTCGCTTCGGATGTAGGCAACTGTGACACCATCCTCTAAAAACCATAAGCATATGTCTCTTCGTTAACATATGTCAGTATTGAAATAATAAAATAGAAACACACTTAAGACCACTACAGAAACTTTGCAAGGAACCACCTGAGTGCGAGGTAAATAGTTCAATCTTTAGTAAAACTCATTTGAAGGTATTGTATTAACAATTATGACAGGAAATGAGCGTCCAGTGTCCGGGAGGTGCAGAGATCAACCTCCTATGGTATATATGTACTACACTTTACAAAATGGACATCGTCGTCTTTCAAAAAATGTTCAAAACAAACCATTAACTTACACCTTGAATACCGAATGAAAAATGCCGCGTGACAGTGATCACAAAGGTTCGCACTGTAAATAAATTTCCAGTAAATTTACCATCCAGATTAACAGCTGGCATAATTGTATACGAATGCGGTAAGTCATTGATATAATTGTTCTTTATACAATTCCCTCGGTACTTCTAATTTCCAGGGTTCCTTTCGTATGTATTTTCTCTTCAGATCCCGAGTGGTCGGAGTTAAAAACAAATTCCTTACTGAAAATGGAATAAGTTTGTTTCTCTCCTCTACAAATTTTCCGACAGATTTCTCAGTTTACTGGGCATCGTCAAGTTGACGCTTTGTTTGAAATTTAGTTATATTACGTCTTCCAGTTCTGTAGCACTGTTTTAAGTTACGCATCCACCCATTGCTTCCTTCGAAATCACTGCAGTCTATGTCATGCGCAATTTCATGTGCATTACGTAATAGCCGGCCGGAGTGGCCGAGCGGTTCTAGACGCTACAGTCTGGAACCGCGCGACCACTACGGTCGCAGGTTAGAATCCTGCCTCGGGCATAGATGTGTGTGAAGTCCTTAGGTTAGTTAGGTTTAAGTAGTTCTAAGTTCTAGGGGACTGATGACCTCAGATGTTTAGTGCCATAGTGCTCAGAGCCATTAATTACGTAATAAGTCATTGTCATACACGTCTTGCAAATTGTATCAAACATCCTTGAAATGGGCAACCAGTTTCTATAACAATCGCGCCTTCTCCTCCTTTGAATATCCGTAGTTTTTCTTATGCAGTACATGGTCATATTGCTGGCGACTTATTGGGAATCAGTTCATAACCTTTTTTTCTTTTACTATACCGCGGATGATCTTTAATGTATGTAATTATGTTTAGTACCGCTCCTTGGACGAAGATTGTTGTTTACTGTGTTTCACTAGAGACGAAATTTGTGGTTCCCCGACCGACAAGGATGATTAACTTGGCTCGACAGCTGTCTATGTATAACTTTCCCGTGTTAAGGACGTACCGTCGTTATTGCAATCCTCATGTACATTGTCCACTCAGTCGAGCTTATACGACACCACACATTCCACTGACTCGTTTTGCAGAAATTTCATCTACCACTTCATTCTCAATCTATGAAATTCCTTGGGTTCCTTTCCGTCGAAATGTCAACTTCGGCAACTGTTGTTGTAGACATGATGCAATGTCTACTTTGTTTATCATTGCCATTTATCTGCTTTGTGTCAACACCACTAGCGGTGTGGCACTGCTGCGAGTTACTCGTAGATTAAGCAGGTAGGCTACGCTGCGTAGCCTCACACTATGCTCAGCCTTGGGTACCTTCAGCCCCGCCCCCTGCTGCCGTTAGCAGCCAACGTTATGGTTGCGTGGCAGACAATACGTGGGGCGTCGAATGCCGTAAACATCATCGGTTTTCTGCGCCCTCGCGCTCAAGGGGTTCCTTGTCAGACGACGTGGCGCCAGATGCGAGTAGAGGCACCACCAGCGAGAAAACTCAGGTTACGCTGTCAGCGTCACCGGCTCATACCAGTCGTTGCGTGGCCTGATGTGACGCGTTGCCGTAAGAGTATTTGGATGAAATCACCGAAGAGCAGCAAAATACAAGGAAAGCATTTAGGCAAAACGCGTATTGTTTTTAGATTTCTTCTCAGCAGCGCTATATTTTTTTCTCATTGGTCTCGTTTTACAGTAATTTGTAGGTATAGAAATACATCATTGTGCTTGCCCCTATCGATTTGCCTTAAACGCGTTTAAACTCAAAATTAACGGACTCATCGTTTCCGAGAAAGAAAAAAATGTTTGTATGACAGGCGTGAAGTCACCAGTAACTCAAGTGAACAAGAGACTGCTATGAATTCCTCATCACTCTTCAGCTTCTGGGGAACCTCATTGCTACAGGTTGTACAAAACGTACGAAGTACGAAATTTGTGTCGGCCGCTGTAGCCGAGCGGGACTTGGCACTTCAGTCCGGAACCGCGCGACTGCTACTGTCGCAGGTTCGAATCCTGCCTCGGACATGAATGTGTGTGATGTCCTTAGGTTAGTTACGTTTCAGTAACTCTAAGTTCTAGGGAACTTATGACCTCAGATGTTAAGTCCCATATTGCTCAGAGCCATTTGAACCATTTGAGCGAAATTTGTGTCAACCATTTCCAACGATAGGGAGTAGATGAGAGGCCTGTACATTGCTTGAGGAGAATGGGGGGAATCAGTCACCCGAAACTGTCTTGAAGGAAATATCTCGACATCAACATAAGGTGTTTCAGGCAAACGGAAATTCGAAAGGATATGGCAATTTATCAGTCAGTATCACGCTTCTCCAATAAACCAATGTTTTTCCTTCTGGGACTTCTCAGGTCATGTAACATCGTTGAGTTATTCTGTAATGCACCTTTTGAACGTCTAGTGGCTTTGAATCACAAAGAAAGGATGAGTGTAACAGTACGTTGATCGACGAATCAAGACCATCATAAATGATACTATTTGTAGTTTGAACGAATCATTTCCATAATCAGAATCACGAAAACTCATAAAATTGCTAAAGAAACAAGACTACGTGTTAATAAGGGAGAAGACAGTATACTTTGAGGTAAATGAAACAAACGAAATTTATTCATCTCTTCCTGTAGCCACACTGACATTTAACAAAGTGGACTGCTTTAAGTGTATTTTCATTAAAGATAAAGAGCAAATAAAGAAATTATGCCCCTCAGATAGCTGCTAAGGAAAACTTTACAGTTATCCTAAAATCGTTAGGAGAAACTTCAAAAATTTCTGAAATAAATAAACTATAATGCCTCATTATTATATGGAAGTGACGGTTTAACGCTTGGGTAAGACATTAAGCGAAAATTAATAACCTTAAAAAATATTTGAAAAAATGACGACCTGTGACCGACGAAGGTATCAGAAAGTTGCGGGTTAGGAAAAGTGAGCGTCTGCAAACGTGGGCCGCGTACTCATCTCACTGGAAGGCGTGTTCACATGTGAAGAAGAACTGCCTGCCTCAGCACACGGCGTTCCTGTTTATGCATACAAACATACTTACCATAGTTTGTTATAATAAATTACAACACTCTGCGAACAATGTGAACTCCAGATCCTTCCAGTAGTTACATTCTTAAACGATAAGTAAATGCAGATGGAGGAAGTGGAACGAGCGACCCGCACATTGCCAGCAAGCTACTATAACCGCTACCCTTCTGCGGACATCGTAGAGCATGCCGGAATACAGCAAGAAAGTCGGAGGGCACAATACAGTACTCTATAGCGAAATAGAAGAAACGCAAGGATGACGATGACCAGAAGTAGTCGGCGGGATAATACAGGGATGAGGTAGCAAAGGACAAAAATTTGAGTGGGTAGCAACGCATCAGAAATCGATGAGGCTTCTTGGGCAGTCCTTTGATCGGTTTGATTCTTCCTTGCTGTGCTGGTACTGCGAACGGCTGAAAGCAAGGGGAAACTACAGCCGTAATTTTTCCCGAGGGCATGCAGCTTTACTGTATGATTACATGATGATGGCGTCCTCTTGGGTAAAATATTCCGGAGGTAAAATAGTCCCCCATTCGGATCTCCGGGCGGGGACTACTCAAGAGGATGTCGTTATCAGGAGAAAGAAAACTGGCGTTCTACGGATCGGAGCGTGGAATGTCAGATCCCTTAATCGGGCAGGTAGGTTAGAAAATTTAAAAAGGGAAATGGATAGGTTGAAGTTAGATATAGTGGGAATTAGTGAAGTTCGGTGGCAGGAGGAACAAGACTTCTGGTCAGGTGACTACAGGGTTATAAACACAAAATCAAATAGGGGGAATGCAGGAGTAGGTTTAATAATGAATAGGAAAATAGGAATGCGGGTAAGCTACTACAAACAGCGTAGTGAACGCATTATTGTGGCCAAGATAGATACGAAGCCCACACCTACTACAGCAGTACAAGTTTATATGCCAACTAGCTCTGCAGATGACAAAGAAATTGAAGAAATGTATGATGAAATAAAAGAAATTATTCAGATTGTGAAGGGAGACGAAAATTTAATAGTCATGGGTGACTGGAATTCGAGTGTAGGAAAAGGGAGAGAAGGAAACATAGTAGGTGAATATGGATTGGGGGACAGAAATGAAAGAGGAAGCCGCCTGGTAGAATTTTGCGCAGAGCACAACATAATCATAACTAACACTTGGTTTAAGAATCATGAAAGAAGGTTGTATACATGGAAGAACCCTGGAGATACTAAAAGGTATCAGATAGATTATATAATGGTAAGACAGAGATTTAGGAACCAGGTTTTAAATTGTAAGACATTTCCAGGGGCAGATGTGGACTCTGACCACAATCTATTGGTTATGACCTGTAGATTAAAACTGAAGAAACTGCAAAAAGGTGGGAATTTTAGGAGATGGGACCTGGATAAACTGAAAGAACCAGAGGTTGTACAGAGATTCAGGGAGAGCATAAGGGAGCAATTGACAGGAATGGGGGAAATAAATACAGTAGAAGAAGAATGGGTAGCTTTGAGGAATGAAGTAGTGAAGGCAGCAGAGGATCAAGTAGGTAAAAAGACGAGGGCTAATAGAAATCCTTGGGTAACAGAAGAAATATTGAATTTAATTGATGAAAGGAGAAAATATAAAAATGCAGTAAGTGAAACAGGCAAAAAGGAATACAAACATCTCAAAAATGAGATCGACAGGAAGTGCAAAATGGCTAAGCAGGGATGGCTAGAGGACAAATGTAAGGATGTAGAGGCCTATCTCACTAGGGGTAAGATAGATACCGCCTACAGGAAAATTAAAGAGACCTTTGGAGATAAGAGAACGACTGGTATGAATATCAAGAGCTCAGATGGAAACCCAGTTCTAAGCAAAGAAGGGAAAGCAGAAAGGTGGAAGGAGTATATAGAGGGTCTATACAAGGGCGATGTACTTGAGGACAATATTATGGAAATGGAAGAGGATGTAGATGAAGATGAAATGGGAGATATGATACTGCGTGAAGAGTTTGACAGAGCACTGAAAGACCTGAGTCGAAACAAGGCCCCCGGAGTAGACAATATTCCATTGGAACTACTGACGGCCGTGGGAGAGCCAGTCCTGACAAAACTCTACCATCTGGTGAGCAAGATGTATGAAACAGGCGAAATACCCTCAGACTTCAAGAAGAATATAATAATTCCAATCCCAAAGAAAGCAGGTGTTGACAGATGTGAAAATTACCGAACTATCAGCTTAATAAGTCACAGCTGCAAAATACTGAAACGAATTCTTTACAGACGAATGGAAAAACTAGTAGAAGC